>NC_086119.1:39302535-39902535 GCF_963921235.1 Mobula hypostoma
TGTTTCAGTCATTCCACAACATAAGTTGCAGAGGCATTTCAAAGACACTAAATTGAAGTCTGCAGATATTCAAATAAGAACCTATACTGGAGAAAAGTTAATTCCTGTGGCAATGACATTAGTAACTGTGAATTACAACAAACAACAAGCCACATTGAGTTTGTATGTGGTAAAAGCAGAACATTGTTGGGGGTGTGATTTGCTGAGACAACTACAACTTGACTGGAGTTCCATCCATCAGTTGTGTGCCACATTCTTCCTTGAAAAATCCCCAACTATGATCCTTTGGCAGAGAAAGAGCACTTGGGCTGGTATTGTGAATATCAAAACCATACATCAAGAGCACACAGAGGTTCTGCATAAGAGGAGCAAGGAGCAGATCATGTTACAAACCATCTACCAGTCCAATTGGCTACCACCTTCCCCATCTCTGAGAGAGACTAATTGGTCACCTCAGAACCAACAAAACCATAGCAAGTGCTTGTCAGTCCTCAGAGATTCCTTAATATCATGCGGTGAATCAAATTGACTGAAAATTGGCTTCAGTTATGACGGCAAACTTAGGACTTCTGACTGATGTATTACTTCTGTACATTGTTATTTCAAATCACTAGTAGGATCCTTGCAAAACTCCCATGCTGTACATATCAGACATCCCCTCACTGATCAGGAATGAGGCATCTAATGTGCAAAAATACTATTGCCCCATATTTCTGCTGCTGTGATTCAGAGTCATTAAGGTTGAATGGGAACAGAAAACCACTTTTTGAATGCCAAAAGCAATAAGGTACTGGGAAGAGAAGGCAAGAACAAACAGGTGCCAAACCAAATGTTTGCCAGTTTGCACTCAAGAACAGGTGAAATTGATAGAAAACAGCCTTTGTTCACAACCATGTCCCAGAAGAAAGTTTGGAACTATAGAGGAAACATTTAAACTACATCTGTCAAAACTTGGCAATATTTACAATATCCATAATAAGCTTATTTGAATCCATTTAAACAATCGTCCTAGGCTTCAGTTTCAAATCACACATTAAAAGTAGATTCCCAGACAGTGAGTGTTATATTTTTTTGCACTATGCCCTGCTGTTTGACACTACTGTTCAATCACAAGTACCTTTGTGTCAAGAAACACCCTGTGGAT
Organism: Mobula hypostoma; assembly: GCF_963921235.1. Lineage (NCBI taxonomy): Eukaryota > Metazoa > Chordata > Chondrichthyes > Myliobatiformes > Myliobatidae > Mobula > Mobula hypostoma. Next base: position 39,303,680 of record NC_086119.1, read on the forward strand.
GGACAACATTCTGTTCTGTATTCTTCAGTTCCACTTCCTCTGACACATGTTCATGGCATGAAATAAATTGTCGTTTTAGACCAACTCTTCATACATGCGACCAAAAGTTCTAAACAGAAGAAATGGGACACTGAGCAGGTGTTGGGGATGTTTGAAGAAACAGAACAGTGTTTTGAAGAGAGAGAGGAAAACTATGTGCAAAATTTTAGAAGCAATGTGTTTGAATAAAATCCAAGTTCAGGAAGCCGACTAGCTTAATCTTTTCTTGATATCTGTAGATGAGAATTTGCTTTTTTTAAATTGAGAACTGTGATACACCTTTGTGCTGTTATTTATGCTTTCAGTAAAGTGATTGGTGTAGCTGGCCTGATGCCATATACACATGTTAAAAATATGCAGAGGAGCAAAACGTGGTGACCTCATTTATTGTGTAACATTGTTTTGACAAATGCTCTGCCAATTGGCTGCATTCAGCCATTCAGTAAATGCAATTCTGAGAACTATGCATGACAAACCTGGTAAAGAGAATAAAGGGAAGTTTGGAACAGGAGAAGGCCATTGCCCTCTTCTATCAATGAGATCATGCCCAACGTGTGACCTACAGCAGGTATCAGGAGTGATTTCATTCTATAGTTGTGCAGTGGAGAGTGTATTGACTGCCTGCATCATGGCCTGGTGTGGAAACACCTCTGTCGTTGAACAGAAGCTCCTACAAAAGTTAATGGATTCGGCCCAGTACATCACAATAAAGCCCTCTCACATCTTCATGAAACCCTGTTGTAGGAAAGCAGCATTCATCATTTATCAACCCTCTCCCCACCCCCAGGACATATCCTCTCCTCACTGCTGACATCAGGAAGAAGGTGCAAGAGCCTCAGGACTTGCACCAGCAGTTTCAAGAACAGTTACTACCCTCTTAAATAAAAGGGAATAACTACACTCACTTGCTCTATCATTGAAATGTTCCTAGGACCAATGATCTCACTTTAGGACTCATTATCTCAGGTTCTTGTTATTTATTGCTATTTATTTATATCTGCCTTTGCACAGTTTGGTGTCTTCTGAAGTCTGGATGATGTTTCACTATCCTGTTATTGTCTCTATTCTATAGATTTGCTGAGTATGCCCTCAAAAAACTGAATCGCAGGGTTGTTTATGGTGACATATATGTACTTTGATAATAAAACTTTACTTTGAACTTTGAAGAATGTATGTAACACATGGCCATATAAGTTAGTTCAGGCTAATGCCATATGTTGTGACTGTGAACAACGGTGGTAGGTGTATAAGGATTTTATCTATCATGACATTTAAGCCTTCTGAAGGATACCTTGTGGACCATCATTTTATTTATTTATTCAGTGTGGAATAGGCCCTTCCATCCCTTCGAGCTGCACTGTCCGCAACCCTGATTTTAACCTCTTTGTAATAATAATAAGCATCCATTAGTCTCGTGAGACCATGGATTTGCGCCTTGGAAGGTTTTCAGGGTGCAGGCCTGGGCAAGGTTGTATGGAAGACCAGCAGTTGTCCATGCTGCAAGTCTCCCCTCTCCACACCACGGATGTTGTCCAAGGGAAGGGCATTTGGACCCATACAGCTTGACACCGGTGTCGTTGCAGAGCAATGTGTGGTTAAGTGCTTTGCTCAAGGACACACATGCTGCCTCAGCCAAGGTTTGAACTAGCGACCTTCAGATCGCTAGACAAACGCCTTAACCACTTGGCCACGTGCCAACACAACCTTAATGTAATCGTGGGACAATTTACAATACTGGTGCATCTTTGGACTGTGGAAGTAAACGGGAGTATTTGGAAAAAATGCACATATTCCATGAAGATATACAGGCTCCTTACAGAGGATGATGGGATTGAACTCTGACTCAGATGCACTGAGCTATAATAGTGTTGCACTAACTGCTACACTTACGTGGCACCCAAATCTTCTTGAAAGAAATACCATAGAATTGCTCTAAACTCAAAGTACATCCAGTTTTATACTCTTAATATTAAAACACAGGTGCCCCTCAGAGCTGTGTACTAAGCCCCCTCCTTTACTCTTTGTATACCTATGATTGTGTTGTCACCCACAGCTCCAAACTGCTAATTGAAATTGCTGATGACACTATGATGAATGATATCACTTTAAGGACTCTTTATCTCATTATCTCATTATTTCATGTTTTCGATTGGCCTAATCTCAAATAATAACGAGGCAGCCTGCAGAGAAGAAGTCATCAGCCTGACACAATGATGTCAAGAAAACAACCTCTCCCTCAATGTCACAAAAACAAAGGAGCTGGTTGTGGATTACAGGAGGAATGGAGACAGGCTAATCCCTATTGACATCAATGGATCAGGGGATGAGAGGGTAAACAGCTTTAAATTCCTTGGCATAAACATCACTGAGGATCTCACGTGGTCTGTACATACTGGCTGTATGATAAAAAAGGCACAACAGCGCCTCTTTCACTTCAGACGGCTGAAGAAGTTTGGTATGGGCCCCCAAATTCTAAAAACTTTCTATAGGGGCACAATTGAGAGCATCCTGCCTGGCTGTATCACTGCCTGGTATGGGAACTGTACTTCCCTCAATCACAGGACTCTACAGAGAGTGGTGCAGACAGCCCAGCGCATCTGCAGATGTGAACTTACCATAGAACCATAGAACCATAGAAACTACAGCACAGAAGCAGGCCCTTTGGCCCTTCTTGGCTGTGCCGAACCATTTTCTGCCTAGTCCCACTGACCTGCACATGGACCATATCCCTCCATACACCTCCCATCCATGTATCTGCCCAATTTATTCTTAAATGTTAAAAAAGAACCCGCACTTACCACCTCGTCTGGCAGCTCATTCCATACTCCCACCACTCTCTGTGTGAAGAAGCCCCCCCTAATGTTCCCTTTAAACTTTTCCCCCCTCACCCTTAACCCATGTCCTCTGATTTTTTTCTCCCTTTGCCTCAGTGGAAAAAGCCTGGTTGCATTCATTCTATCTATACCCATCATAATTTTATATACCTCTATCAAATCTCCCCTCATTCTTCTACGCTCCAGGGAATAAAGTCCTAACCTATTCAACCTTTCTCTGTAACTGAGTTTCTCAAGTCCTGACAACATCCTTCTAAACCTTCTCTGCACTCTTTCAACCTTATTTATATCCTTCCTGTAATTTGGTGACCAAAACTGAACACAATACTCCAGATTCGGCCTCACCAATGCCTTATACAACCTCATCATAACATTCCAGCTCTTATACTCAATACTTCGATTAATAAAGGCCAATGTACCAAAAGCTCTCTTTACGACCCTATCTACCTGTGACGACACTTTTAGGGAATTTTGCATCTGTATTCCCAGATCCCTCTGTTCCACTGCACTCCTCAGTGCCTTACCATTAACCCTGTATGTTCTACGTTGGTTTGTCCTTCCAACGTGCAATACCTCACACTTGTCAGTATTAAACTCCATCTGCCATTTTTCAGCCCATTTTTCCAGATGGTCCAAGTCCCTCTGTAGGCTCTGAAAACCTTCCTCACTGTCTACTACACCTCCAATCTTTGTATCATCAGCAAACTTGCTGATCCAATTTACCACATTATCATCCAGATCATTGATATAGATGACAAATAACAATGGACCCAGCACTGATCCCTGTGGCACACCACTAGTCACAGGCGTCCACTCAGAGAAGCAATTCTCTACCACCACTCTCTGGCTTCTTCCATCGAGCCAATGTCTAATCCAATTTACCACCTCTCCATGTATACCTAGCGACTGAATTTTCCTAACTAACCTCCCATGCGGGACCTTGTCAAAGGCCTTACTGAAGTCCATGTAGGCAATATCCACTGCCTTCCCTTCATCCACTTTCCTGGTAACCTCCTCGAAAAGCTCCAACAGATTGGTCAAACATGACCTACCACGCACAAAGCCATGTTGACTCTCCCTAATAAGCCCCTGTCTATCCACTATTCAGGACATTTACAAAGACTGGTGTGTAAAAAGGGCCTGAAGGATCATTGGGGACGCGAGTCACCCCAACCACAATCTATTCCAGCTGCTACCATTCGGGAAACAATACCGCAGCATAAAAGCCAGCACCAGCAGGCTCCAGGACAGCTTCTTCCACCAGGCCATCAGACTGATTAATTCATGTTGACACAACTGTATTTTCTATGTTATATTGACTATCCTGTCATACATACTATTTATTATAAATTACTATAATTGCACATTGCTCATTTAGACAGAGACGTAACATAAAGATTTTTAAAGATTTTTACTCCTCATGTATATGAAGGATGTAAGTAATAAAGTCCAGTCAATTCAATTCAAGGAGTTGATTCAGTAAAAGTTCAATTGTTACAATGCTATAATTATTTAAATATCTCGAGACTGACAAACGTTTCCTTTGAATTACATATTTACGATGAGAGCAAAATGTAAAAAACAAAACACTTCTAAATGTTTTGACAAACATAAGGGGAAGTGGCGCAGCTATTGCTGGGAGTAGGCCAGTGGTGAGAATAGGAGTGTCAGGTTTTGGCTCAGAAGAGGCATCGAGCCTGGATAAGTTTCTGTTAAGGTTCTCTTTTTTTCTCTCTTATTTTACCTCGTGTATTAAATGGCTACTGTATGCTCTTCAAACCAGATGTTGGAATCCTGGGCAATCTAGACTGTCCCAGGGAGCTACATCTGCGTGAAGTGCATCCAGCTACAGCTACTTCAAGACTGCGTTAGGGATCTGGAGCAGCAGCTGGATGACCTTCAGCTTGTATAGGAAAGTGAGGAGTTAATCGATCAGAGTTACAGGGATGTAGTCACCCCTAAGTTGCAGGAGGTGAGTAGCTGGGTGACTGTCAGGAGAAATGGAAATGTGAATAGGCAGTTAGTGCAGAGCAGCCCCGTGGCCTTTCCCCTCAATAATAAGTGTACCATTGTGGATACTGTTGTAGGGGATAACCTCCAAGGGGAATGCCACAGAGACCGGGTTACTGGCACTAAGCATGGGCCCATGGTGCAGAAGGGAAAGAGGGAGAAGAGGGAAGTGGTAGTGATAGGGGACTCGATAGTCAAGGTAACAGACAGGAGATTCTGTGGATGTGAGGACACCTGAATGGTATGTTGCCTCCCAGATGCCAGTGACAGGGATGTCTTGGATCATGTCCAAAGCATTGTGGAGGGGGAGGAAGAGCAGCCAGATGTCTTGGTACATACGTTACCAATGACATAGGAAGGAAAAGCAAAGAGGTCCTGAAAATAGAATTTAGAGAGCCAGGCAGAAAGCTGAGGGTCTCCAGGGTAGTAATTTCCGGATTGCTGCCAGTGCCATGCACTAGTGAGGGTAGAAACAGAATGACTTGGCAGATAAATGCGTGGCTGAGAAGCTGATGCAAGGGGCAGGGCTTTAGGATATTGGATCATTGGGATCTCTTCTGGAGGAGGTATGACCTGTACAAAAGTGACGTGTTGCACCTGAACCCAAGGGGGACCAATATTCTTGCAGACAGGTGTGTTAGAGCTGTTGAGGATGGTTTAAACTAATTTGCTAGGAGGCGGGAACCGGAGTGATGGGACGGATGGTAAAAAAGCAAAGATAACATGCAGTCAGACTATCAGGAAGGGCAGGAAGATGATAGGAGAAAATTGCAGCCAACAGGGTGTGTATCAGTGCATTAGAGACGCAGAATCAATAAGTGTAGCAAATGCAGTTCTCAAAATGTTATATCTCTGTGCATGAAGAATAAGAAATAAGGTGGATGAACTTGTTACACTTTTACTGATTGCCAGGCATAATGTTGTGGCCATCACTGAATTGTGCTGAAGGATGGTTGTAGTTGGGAGCTGAATGTCCGAGGTCACATGTTGTATTGGAGGGATAGGAAGGTAGGCAGAGGGGGTGGAGCGGCTCTGCTGGTAAAGAATGGCATCAAATCAGTAGAAAGATGTGACATAGGATTGGAAGATGTTGAATCCTTGCGGGTTGAGTTAAGGAACCGCAAGGGTAAAAGGACCCTCATGGCAATTATATACAAGCCTCTCAACAGTAGCTGGGATGTGGACCATAGATTACAATGAGAACTAGAAAAGGCATGTCAAAAGGGCAATGTTATGATAGTCATGAGAGATTTCAACATGTAGGTTTACTGGGAAAATCAGGCAGTAATGGATCTCAAGATAGTGTGTTTGTTGAATGTCGACAAGATGGCTTTTTAGAGCAGTTTGTTGTTGAACCTACTAGGGGATCAGCTATACTGGATTGGGTGTTTTGTAGTGATCTAGAGGTGGTTAGGGAGCTTAAGGTAAAAGAGTCTTTAGGAGGCAGTGATCACAATATTAATGATTTTAACTTGAAATTTGATAAGAAGAAAGTAAAGTCTGATGTAGCAATATTTCAGTGGAGTAAACAAAATTACATTGGTATGCGAGAGGAGTTGGCCAAAGTAAATTGGAAGGAGATGCTGGCAGACTGAGTAGATGTAGGAAAGATGTTTCTCATGGTGGGGGAGTCCAGGTCAAGAGGACATAGCCTCAGGATAGAGGGGTGTCCATTTAAAACAGAAATTTCTTTAGCCAGAGGGTGGTAGAGTAGTGGAATTTGTTACTACAGGCGGCTATGGAGCCCAGGCTGTCGGGTATTTGAGGCAGAGCTTGATATGATCTTGATTGGACACAGCATTAAAAAGGTTACGTGGAGAAGGCAGGCGAGTGGGGCTGAGGAGAGGAAAAAAAGGATCAGCCTTGATTGAATGGCAGAGCAGACTCGATGGGCCAAATGGCCTAATTCAGTTCCTATGTCTTATGGTCTGAATGTTGAAGCACCTCTGCAGGATAATTCACAAGGATGGTCTAAAAGCTTCTGAGGGCAGAGAACATGACACCCAAAATTACCATTGTGTAGGCTGATTCTGACAATGACGAATATCCCAATTATTAAAAGATTGCAAATATCGTAATCACGAGGAAATCTGCATATGCTGGAATTTCAAGCAACACACATAAAGGTTGCTGGCCAGGCAGCATCTCTAGGAAGAGGTACAGTCGACGTTTCAGGCCAAAACCCTTCGTCAGGACTAACAATGGTCATTATTGATGTGGTATGTGAGAAAACAAATCTGGTCTGGAACATTTCTTGATCTCTTTCACAATGGAACAAAGCAACTTAGTGAAGGGGTAGATGTCTGGTTTGCTGTAAGCTAATTAACTTTACCAATATTGTCTTAAATTTGGCCAATGCATACAAGAATATCTCATGATCATTTCGGTTTGCAAACCATACCTCCCGAGCAGCTTCCTGCTGTGAGCTGGCAGCCCGTGCTCTGTACACAGTACTGTTTGTTTATAAAAGCTGTCAGTCTTTTTTGGTTTAAAAACTGATTATTGCTTGTGGTTTGAACAGATTTTTGTTTAAAAGACTGGTTCAAGTCAAGACAAGTTGTCACATGTAAAAGTACCATGAGGTACAGTACACTGAACAATTTGCTTGAAGCAGCATTACAGGCATGTAGGTACAGATAACACACAGAACTGTCACAATGGCAGGACATTGGGAGCAAGGGTGGACCCAAATGCAGGACACATCTTGTGAGGTTACTTAGGTTTAGTTTATTGTACGATACCAGGAGAGTAAGACAGAAGCAGGAATAGCGACCAGGATAAGGACTCAGGACTACAACTAGGCTGGGACCAAGGGTCTGGGCTTGGACTCGGAATCCGCTCCTAGAGCTAGAGGAGACATGAAGAGGCTAGGGTATGGACTCCGAGCCCGAGACTAGGCAAGGACCCAGTACCTGGGTCTTGCCTTGGGCTCGGACCCCAGAATCAGGCATGGACATGACATGGGCGAGGGAGAGGAGGAACATGGAAAACAGAGCCTCGGTCTCAGGAAAGCAGGTACATGGAACCTTGGACACATACACAGAACAGAGAACCACGACCCCTCCTTGGGTACAGGACATAGGGCCGGGACTCACACACAGAACAGAGAGCCAGGACCCCTCCTTAGGTACAGAACATAGGGCCGGGACTCATGACCCTCTGCAGGGCAACAGCAAGACGGCCTGACTTACCCCATGGAGGCGAGGACAAGACAGAACAGAACATGACCCCCTGCGGGGCAATGGCAAGACAGCCAGACTTACCTCACGGAGGCGAGGACCAGACAAGACAAGACCAACACGAATGAACACCAGACAGTACCTATCTAGCTCCGGTGATGGAACTAGACCGGAGTGCTGGCTGTGTCTGCAGACGGAGGCTAGAGGCAAGAGGGGCAGAGAAGGGATTCAGACAGGGTAGTAGGACAGGAATCACAGACGGCCAGAGCCAGGACTTGACTCAGAACTGGGAAGCCGCCAGGGCCAGGACTTGACATGGTACTAGAACGCCGCCAGGGCCAAGACTTGACATGGTACTTGAATGCTGCTAGGGACAGGACTTGACTCAGAACTTGGATGCCCCCGGAGCCAGGACTTGACTTGGAGCCTTCGGGTAGTGGCGAGCTCTCGACTCGGCCCAGGAACAGTAGACAGCGGTTCTTGATTCCCTCCAGCGGATTAACTGACGGACCCACCTCGGTAAGGAAACTTAGCAGGCTCGCTTCGGCGAGGTAACTTGACAAGGTTGCTCCGGTGAGGAAAGGCGAATTACCGGCACTCGCTTCAGGCGGAGACTAGACTTGCTCTGGCCAGATGCTACTGTCACGCCGTGACTTTGCAGACTTTACAGACGCTCCCACACCGAACGGCTGAAAACTGGAATCTATAAACTATCGGTTCAGCCATATGTTAATTGCCTCTAATCACCAAAGTCGAGGGACACGGGAAAACAGGGAATCAACGGTCCGGATCGTAACATAAACAAGCTAAATTTAAAGGAACCCCGATCCGGACCATGACAAGAACATTAGTTATACAAGAAGTGAAGAAAAGGACTGTGCAAAATAAAACGTGTACAAAATAAAAAACAAGCGGAGAAAAGTCAATGTTAGTGCAAAAGGTAGTCTGTAGTATTATAGATAGATAGATAGATAGATATACTTTATTGATCCGGAGGGAAATTGGGTTTCGCTACAGCCGCACCAACCAAGAATAGAGCATAAATATAGCAATACAAAAACCACAAACAATCAAACAACAAAATGCAAACTATGCCAGATGGAAGTAAGTCCAGGACCAGCCTATTGGCTAGCCTTATGCTAGCTGAGGTAGGAATATGGTTGTGTAGGTCAGTTCAGGAAGCTGATGGTTGTAGGGAAGAAGCTGTTCTCTCAAGGTGTGCAACTTCAGACTTCGGTGTCTCCTGCCGAATAGTCGAAGCAAGAAGGGGGCATAACCCATTTAGAGATCCTTGATGATAGATACTTGTTATGTTAATGTCGACTATCAACACAATCCTGAAGAATGTCCTATGTCTAACAATACCTAACACCATACAATAACATTAACATTGTTTTTAATTAGGTGACAAAATGAAGGCGAAAGAAATGGGAATTAAATATTGATAAGGCTAGATGAAGAAGTGTGGAAAGGAGCTCACGCGAACATTAAATACTAGCACTGATATAATTCTGTAGACTATGTAGTCCTGTACAATAATACATATTAAGTTTTTTTACAACCTGTTAAACCATTAAAACATTTGCATCTGGATAACTTTACACCATTTTGGTCACATTAATGCAGCCATTTTGCAACAGTTAGTGGAATGGAAGCATGGAACTTTATTATTTCCTGTCAGTCACCTTACGTGGAGACTCTCTTGTGCCTAGTGTTCCTTTAAGGACATACAATCATAAGTTCTATATAAACTACCTTATGTACATTATTTATATTGATTGTGTGTTTTATTATTATTGAGTTCTTTTTTTTTTGTGTGCTGCATCAGGTCCAGAGTAGCAATTATTTCATTCTCCTTTACACTTGCATACAGGAAATGACATTAAATAATCTTGACTCTTGAATTTTGGAAAGGCTCATCAATTTTTCTCTTTGTGGAATATCCAGCTCCAAGGTTAATGTCACCATCTCCTTACAGAACCCTGGATGGGAGTTTTAAGGGATTCTTGGACTATTTCAGGAATCCTTCCAAAACTTTATTCAAAGCATGGCAGGATCAACAGCTGGCGGGAGCAGGGTGGGGGTTAATTTTTGTTCTGGCTATGTAATTGTCATTAGGTACAGCAAGAAATTATAGTCCATTCAAACTGCTAAGAATGTAAAGCCTAATGCTTTTAACCTTACTAATGGAGAATATTAAGAGCAATAGACCATATAGCAGCTGCTCTATCTGTCGTTGGAGCATGGCTTAGCCTGCGCCTTGCTGAGTAATCCATCCTGCTCCTCATCCCCACCCCCACCTGCCCATCCCTATTACCTTGATTCTCTTAGTATCTGATGGTTTATTGATCTAATAATTATGAACATCTGAAGATCTCTAATGTAGATAATTCAAGAGGTTTACAAATCTATGAGAAGACATTTCTCCTTCTCTCAGTCCTAAGTGCTGACACCATAGCCTGATACTGTGCCCCCAACCTTTAGATTCTCCAAGCTAAGGAAACAACCTTTAAATGCTTATCCCTCAGGATATTGACATCATCTCCTTACCTCCAGTGAGATTAAGCCAACTCTACTAATTAACACTGTCTGGGAGATCTCATCATCTCAGGTGTGAATCTCATTTCTCTTCACTAATGCCAAGGCATGCATATCCTCTCTCGGGTACGGACACCAGAATTGTACACCATTTCCTCCACCTCACCTAAAATATATCCAACATGATTCTCTATACTCCTTGAAATAAAAAGTAACATTAAAGATTAAAGATGAGCTTTATTTGTTACACGTCTATCGAAATAGCAGATCATACAGTGAAATGCATCAAAAACCAGCCCAGTACAAGCATGTGTTGGGGGCAGTCTGCAAGTGTTGCCACGCTCCAGTGCCAACATAGCATGCCCACAGCTTACAGACCCTAATCCATACATCTTTGGAATGTAGGAGGAAACCGGAACACCCAAAGGAAATCCAGTAGTCACAAGAGAACATATAAACTCCTCAGAGACAGCGGTGGGAATTGAACCCTGATTGCTGGTGCTATAAAGCGTTATACTAACCACTACACTACCATGTTGCCCTGTTTACTTTCTATATTATTAACTGTGTTTCCACCTCTCTTCTGATACAGGCACCTGGTTCGATGATTGGATTTAAGATGGAATTATGGAGAGGCTAAAGTATCAGGTGAAAATATATCATGCTGTGCTTTGAGAAAGAATTATCTGGCAAGTTATTTAATAAAATTATCTTTACAACACAGGAAATTATAGACAATTAACAAATGAGAGCTAATCTGTGATTGGGAGAAAATAACTTTTCAAATTTCTTTAAGATAGCAGATAATTAATTAATGTTTGATTGACTAACAATCCATAATTCTGGAATTACATTACTTTAGGAATATGTGACTCTTTTAAGGATAAATTTAGAATGAATTATTTAATAGTGCTGATTGCCTTTCTTGTCAGTAACAACTGAAGAATGAGATCAGGCGGGAGTGAATACTGAATCCTTATAGCCAACCTTCTTTTTTCATAATCTGAATGTTGGGCAATGCCTCTGATAAAATTGGCAGTAATATGTTGGACGTATGAGAACCAGATAATCTCTTACTACATTCTTTTGTTATGTGATATTGTTTGCTTTTAATTATTAAGTGCTTATGAGGTGGAATTTAGCATCCACTCCTGAGCCCATTCCACTATTGATCTACATCATACACAAATTTAATTAACTGTCCTAATTCTGAAACCATTAATACCCAGGCTGAAATATGAAATTCTGGTTTTGGAATTTTCTGTTGACTGGAAAATTATCCAGCCAAGCCCTCATAACAGAAAGCAGGCAAACCAGTCCAGCTAAATGATGTCTAGGAAGAAGGGTCATCAGAAAATTGATAGATGGTATAATTGACTGTGCTATCAGGCAGTATTTACACATTAATAACTTGAAAAGTTTGGGTTTCATCAGGTCTACTTGGCTGTAGACATCATTCCGAATATGTCCAATCGCGGGCCCAGAGATGAGGTGACAGAGACTGAAACGCTGCCCGGGTAGGGCGAAAAGCATTATCAAGGATGCATCTCACCATTACTCTCCACCAATCCGGTAGGCGCTACAGGAGCCTCTACTCCCGCACCAGCAGGCACAGGAAGAGCTTCTTTCCTGAGGCTGTGACTAATGTTCCCTCTAATTTTTAGTAGTCAGTGTGCGCAAAAATCTTACGTTGTGCAATTTTTTTTTCCTGTGACAGAAGTATGTGTGCACTGAATGCACACATGGCACAGTTTATGTAGGTTTACAAAATATTTGACATAAAACTGCACAGAATAACAACAAAATAACATACATGTTTAAGTCACTCAGTTATTTTTTCTCTCTCCTGTCTTTGGCATTTACCCATTCTTTTTAAACTCTATCTAGACTAATAGAACTTGCATCCAATTAATAGCTTTTGATTCTCATTAACATATCGAAATGACATTCACCTAAACGGTTTCTCAGCTTGTTTTTGAGTTGATTCATTAAGCTAAAACCTCGCTCACAGTCTGCACTAGACACAAGAAAGGTTCCCCCAATATCCATCAACTGTACAAGGTCACAAAACTGTTCATTTTGAAGTACAAATGCCACCATTTGAGCAAAGTTTAAAATCAGTTTGGATTTATTTTTTTCTTGCACAGAAAATTTGAAATCATTGAACTGTCTAACTATTACAGAATTTTCAGCTAGAAAATCATGATATTTTAGACATAAGGCATTAACTTGTTCATCTTCAAATGTGAAGTCACAATTTGCAATTGCAGAGAAATCAAAAGCTGACCATTCTTGTACCTCATCTTCAGGAAGCTTTTCTTCTAAATGAACACAAAGACTATTTATAAAAGTCAACAGCAAACTTGTATCTCCCGTGACATTTTCTTCATGTTGTTGGCTTAGCAAAACTTTAACTTTGTCACTCCATGAAACATCGTTTCCCAGATACTGCTTTCTTATCTTGTTAATTTTGCTTCACGCAAAATGAAGTGAATCAATCAGTGTCAGGCCACTCTTTTGCAGAATCTTGCAAAGTGCAGCCAATTCATCAAAGACATCACTTAAAACCTGTAAAGCTACTTTATATGTGATGTTTATCAATTTCTTGTGACAGTATTTAGCCGCAAGGTCATTTGACTGATCTTTTTCAATAAAAACTTAGTAAGCTGTCTAGAGGATTTGAAACAGGAATTTGTAAACTTTACGATAGGAACACTGTCCGCCAAAGAAGGCTGCTGCCATGATGCAGCTGTACAAACTGGAAGAGGAAAGGTGAGGTGACGTAAATTAGTGACGTGCATTGTGGTATTTGAAAAACCGACTAACTAGTTAACAGAAACATTTAGCTAAAAGATTATTTTCAATACGTATAATTATTAATTAGTACATTATTTTAGGTAACTAACCTATTGTGTGTACATTAATTTCCTTTGTGCGGGTGAAAAACGTGTGTCCACGTGCACACATGCACAGCTTAGAGGGAACATAGGCTGCGACCCTGCTGAACCTCACATCACAACGCTAAACAGTATTGCACCCATATTGTACTGTCGCATTATTTTTATGTTTGTGTGCTGTAGCACTTACTTTTTATTCGCAGTTGTTTTGTAAATAGCACTATTCTTTGCATTTCTGGTTAGATGCTAACTGCATTTCATTGGCTTTGTATCTGTACTCAGCACAATGACAATAAAGTTGAATCTTATCTAATTTGACATCAAGGTAGTATTTGACCAAGTGTGACATCAAGAAACCCCGGTGAATGGGCATAAAGAGGAAAACATTCCAACAGTTGGATGGTACCTTGCACAAAGGGGCCAACTGTGACAGCCCCAGAGCATTGACACAGAGTTCATCAGGACAGTGTCTATCCAGATCTAATGATCGCAGCTGCTTTGTGAAGGATCTCTTATCCATCTTTCCATTAGTGGAGTTTACTCTGAACCAGTCCCCGTACAGACTTCCACTGCGAAATTCATTGGGCAATGTTCACATTCGGCCGAAAAAGCAGCAACGCAGCCCAGGTTAACAAATCAGAAAGGTCCATCCCATCTGACAACCACTCTCATGAAAACCAGCTCCCCATATATCTGCAAGGACCCCTCTCCCTGTACAGAAATTGCATGTGTCAAAAGAGGCAGTCAAGGCTCGGGAACACATGGCCTGCCACAACCAGCAAATCCAACCCACATCGAGACTTCTGAAGCCGACTTGGTTAACGAATTGTATCCAGGCAAATGGTTAACCAAAAGTCCCTGGACAATTCATTAACCAACCCAGGTCTGACAACTCAGTAAACAACTCAACTCGGGCACATACAATTCCACGTGCGTCTTCCTCAAAAATAAATCAGTGCACACTTGTATGCAGGAAGACCTCAACAAAGATCATGCATGGCTGATAAGTAGCAAGCAACATTCACACCACAAAGTAGCCAATTACCATCTCCAGAAAGGAAGACTCTATCCACGTATCTTGATGACCAGTGACATTACTACAACAAATCTTCCATGTTAAATATCTTGGAGGTCACCATTAACCAGAATTTTATCTGGGCCACTTATGATGTGGCTCTATGGGAAGGTCTGAGGCTGGCAAACCTACAATGAGTGCGTGACTTAGTGACACCCCAGAGTCTTCTGACATTCACAAGGCAGTGCATAGTGAAATACTTTCCATTTACCTGGATAAACACAGCTCTAACAACTCTCAAAAGTTTCAGCTCCAAGACAAAGCAGCCAACTAAAATAGCATCTGGTCCATCATCATCGCCATCATCACAACATGGCTGCAGTATGTTGGCTGATATTTACAAATACTGCTCCAACATCTTCTAGCTGAAGTTGCAAATCACTTGCATTTTTTCCAACTGATATTGTATTTGGTATTCAAAACGTGTCCTCTATATTGTAAAACCAATTTGGTGATCACTTAGCAGAATTCCTCCATTCAGTCCACAAAAGTGATCCTAAGTTTCTAGTCTTCTGTCACAGTTCTACTCCTACCTCTTTCTCTTCAAATTCTGCATTATTCCAGTATTGCATGATGTATGCTTGAGGAGCATCATCTCATTTTTCTACTTGGCTCTCAGGACTTAATAGCACATTTAACAATCTCAGGTAATGTTGTTTCTCCAGAGATGTGGCTTGAACTTTCATTTTTTTTTGTTCTTAGTTTCTGGCTGTTAATTTTAATGTTATTGTCACCTTGACAGCTTTGGTCTGCATTCTATCCTAGACATTTTTTCTGTTCCCTGAACCCTCCTCTTCTCTGCAATTTAAAACATACCTGTTTTTCTCTTTGTCCAGCTCTGATGAAAGGATCATGATATAAAACAGATTCTCTCTCAACAGCTGTGGCCTGACCTGGGGAGTGTTTTCAGCATTTTACGTTTCAGCTTTGGATTTTCAGCATCTGCAGTTCTTTGCTCCAAACTAGCTCACAATACTTTTAAGGAGGGATTAGGCACCTAAGTTCATGTTCACAACACAGGGTATATGTTTAATTAAAAGTAGAATTTCAGATATTTATTTATGTATTAAATAATAGATTTTGAACAATTTATAAGAATATCTTTTGAAAGTGGCTTGTGATGGTCATTGGGTTCACGTGGCACTTTATGTGATATTAAACACTAAAAAAATGTTTAAGAATACATAAGGCAAAAAAACACCATGATGAAATTATTCTTTATTATGAGTTATCATATTTTTCATTTAACAGGGATATTTTGGACTTACCTTATTGAATATCTTCCAATTTCAGAATAATTATGGATCTTCTTGTTCATATTTCTTCCTACTTAGGCCAATATTTGAAATATATTAGAAAAGCCTAATAGAAGAGTCTGTTTAAATACCAGGGTACAAAGTTTTGACTGTGCAGAACGTGTGGTTACCTACCTCTTGTTCTTTAGAGCTACCTACAAGTTCTCACAGCTGCAACATTGTAATTCCGATACCAATTCACCGATGTGAAATGTCAACATTTCTTCTCTCCACTGTTGCTTTCTTCTTTGCTGAGCATTTCCAACATTTGCTTTGACTTGTCTGGCAGGCCTGTTGGAATGCAAAACTGCCTACAGATGGTCCAACCAAAGCTTTATGTTCACATTGAAACATTCTCTGAGCAAAGTTCATGTTTCTGCCTACCAATCAACATTACATGCATATTACTACATTTCCCATCCTGCCATTTATTTGACTCCTTCAATAAACCCTGTATTACACATTATTAAATGTATTTTAGTAGCCCGTATGGACCATTTCAGTGGTATTCTCATCGTCTATCCAGCGAATTCTCAAAAGCACTTTGCCTTTTGAAATCCATTTGAACTATCCTTGATTAATCTGTGAATTGTTACATTCTGACAAACTCTGTCACAAGTTTGTTTATTAACTGTTTTATGCACTCTCAGCTTTCGTGCATGGAACGAGACCTGAGGCATGGTTTACTGACACCTCAGCTCATAAATCGGCACTTCCCAGCAGCTAGATAATTCAGGAGAATTAGAAGCGGATATTCTGGAGTGGTTTCTAATTAAATTAATGTGAGATATTGTGAATTTCATTTATCTGTAATCTACCTCAGCTGCAAACAGTGCTTACAACAGCTGCACTTCATTTCTTTTTACAAGGCATCCAGCTATACCTCTTGGAGAAGAAAGCAGTTTTTAATGTAGTCCACCTAGCGAATGGAATTGGAAAATTTCACAGTGGGTTTAATTTTTATGTAAGAAACTAACCCGTCAACAGATTATTCCTCTGTGCAATTTAGTCTTCCACAGTTGTTCCATTTTAAGCATTTTCCAGTAGCAGGTGAATAATGACTGGTGGTAGAAACCTTGGCTAGTATGTCCAATTTTTTGTGCCACGGCAACTCATTATGTTGCCTCTCAACGTCCAATCCTATGTCCCCCCGTCAGGAGAGGTGGAAACGGATAAGGCCAGTTAACAGGGGTCTGGTGAAGCTGTGTAGGCCAATCCCCTGTGCAGTGGATACAGTGGACTTCAGAAACGTTGGTGAACTCCAGCCGTACCATCAACTTTGTGGACGTTGGAGATGGGAGGTCATCGATGGCCTATGCTCTACTGGGAGCTAAGGGCCCAAGGAGAAGAAATCGTTATGCTCCTGCCGCTGCTCTGACTGAGACCAGTTACTTCAACACCCACTAAAGACCATAGCTTGGAAGTTCTTGGCTTGGAGGTCATGGTATGACAAGTGGATGAGAATAATTTGCCACGATGTATCCTTAAATCCTATAGTGGAGATACAGATATGTAATAAAATCTTTTGCTTGAAGTTCAAAGTAATTCTCTGCACCCATTCATTTGATATTTCATTTCTTACAGTATAACATGAGGAATAGAAGGAAAATATCCTGTTGTTTAGGATAACTGTCTTCCACCACAGAGATAACCAATACATGTAAATAGACCATTTCATCCATGCTGTTTTTAATTGAGCATATCCATGCAATAATTGTTTAAATTCAGAAAGTATTTCTTTTACAGTGGCATTAACCTGCTTGACAGAAACCAGGTGAACAGATATTCAAAATGGATCAAATAACAGGCAATAATTTCCCACAAAGTTTCCATCACCTTCAATTTTAATCTGCTATTACAATGGACCAGAAACATCAATTACCTGCAGCTGATAAGGTCCTTAAAGTATGCAGATTGGCATTCAATATCATCCATTGATTTCTCCTAGTTGCAGTTCTGAATGTGCTTAAAGTAATTTTTTTTATAAAGAGCATGCAGGGGAAAGAGGATCTAGAACATGAAGGTATGTTTGTTTTTGTTCGTTTCATACTGGAGTTCCTCTGGACTTGAAAGAAAATTTAGACGTCTACTTCCTAGGCTCTACATTGTTTCCAGAAGCACAACAATACCTGCATACATTTGCTTTGATTTACTCAAGTGCCATCTTCTCTTTGGCTTCCGTGTAAGCAATGTGTCAAGTGTCCCCCCCTCTGGTCAAACTGCATTGTCAACAGTTCCATCCTTATCCATTATTTACCTGAGGTAGATGAAGAGGAGGTGCAAGGCAGTATGCGACCCAAGAGTTAATTCAACTAAATTGGAAGTTAATCAAAGATTTGTATTTTTTGCTGAAATTATATTGTTATAAATGGTCCATAATCAAATAGCATGCACAGAACATATTTAATTACATTCTTGACTGAGTACTCCCCCTTCCTTTCCAGTCCATAAGACATAGGAACAGAATTAGGCCATTCAGCCCATTGAGTCTGCTCCACCATTCCATCATGGCTGATCCTGGATCCCACTGAACCCCAAATATTTGCCTTCTTGCCTGAAGAAGGGTCTCGGTCCGAAACGTCGACAGTTTATTCATTTTCATAGATGCTGCCTGACTTCTGAGTTCCTCCAGTATTTTGTGTGTGTTGCTTTGGATTTCCAGCATCTGCAGACTTTCTCATGTTTGGTATTTACAGGTCAGCCTTCTTGAAAACAGAAATATTTCCTGACCTCCTTCTGAGATCCAACAGCCTCTTATAATACCTATGCTTATCAACTTGAAAGATGAATTGGTCCAATAATACTGAGATCTATCTGTCCATGCATCATGACTCACTCAATCATCACGCATTCATCTGATCTACTTTCACAGCCAGATCAAACTCTAAGATCCCTGAAAGCCATGATTTTTAGAAAGTCTGCTACTCACTTTGTCACAAGATTCATATTGCACTATATCAAGAATTGTAATATAGTCACTGTTTCTTTTTGTAGAGCATCTAGTATATATAAACCCATTTAGATTACTATTTAGATCAATATTTTCTAGAATTGGATCAATCAAATGTGATAGTATTTCACTACATCTCAAATAACCTCATAATGAATAGTTGCTCATCAGTATATAGATCAGGGGTTCCCAAACTTGGGTACATGGACCCTTGGTTAATGGTAACCAAGGCATAAACAGGGTCAGGAACCCCAGATCTAGATCAAAAAAAATTCTTGCTTAAGTGGCAAACATCTTCAGTTGATAGAATCTGAATGGTTTTGATAAATGTACTGTTCTTAATTGCTTCCATTTGCTATAGATCATGTGAGTAAGATCAAAAGTAGATATTTAAATAGGCAAACCTATGAGTCTGTATAGAAATAGCACAAAAATGTTTAGCATTTGCAGAAGAGGTTGATTTGGCACTCCCATGCTCTCATTTCATTTACAGTGATGTTGTAGCTATGATAGCAGACCAAGACTGAACCAAGGGAGTTGCAGCTTTTTTTTTCTGGGAAATTAAACCATTCCAGATGTTTAAATTGAACTGATTAGTGCCCAAGTCTGAAAATATAGCTGGATTAGGAAGGAGGTAAGAACCTTCAAAATCAATAATTGTCCATAAATAAACACAATTGCAAAATCAATTTTAAACAACACATTTTATTTTTCAACATCATCGTTTAGCATGAATCATAAAAACAGAATTTCTGGAATTTTCCATTTTATTGTATATTCTCATAGCAAAGAAACTGCCAGCATCCTTTATTTGCTGTTGTTAATCTCTTCATCTCTAAGGCAATCTCTTGGGATCTAGAATAATTTGCTTCCACTTGGGTCATGTTGATAGTGAGGTAGCTAATGAGGCCAAAATTTATTAATGTGGTATACTGTGATGTGGTGATCTTTCAGCCAAGAATCCTACAATGGGATTCTGAGTATTCTTTCCATTTACAAAGGCACTGTAGGAAATGTCACAATTTGTAGCCATCGCAGAGTTGGAATCCTGGAAAGGATGGAGCAAAATTTGTTTGGATGAAACTTACCGTGAGAAAAAATACTGGAAAACTGTAAAGCCAGGGCTATATTCATCACAGCTGTGTTTTTATATAAGCCTGCTCTGTACAAAAGGTGACTGTTTCTTGTCACCATGTAGTGCTGCCCTGAAAACAGAAGCCAGATGCTACGAGGTGGGGAATAGCAAAACAAACCCCAAAGAAACTTCCACCTTAATTTTACCTGATACCAGAAGAAGTGGTTGAGGCAGGTACAACAGTTTTCATTTAAGAAGCACTTGGATAGATCTAAGGAGGGATGGGATAGACAATAGACAATAGGTGCAGGAGTAGACCACTTGGCCCTTCGAGCCAGCACCGCCATTCACTATGATCATGGCTGATCATCCACAATCAGTATCCAGTATATGGGATATGGGCTGAATTGAGACAACTTGGGTGGGTATCATGGTCAGCATGGACTTGTTGGGCCAAAGGACCTGTCTCCATATTATATTGCTGTAACTCTATGACTCAATATACAGATAATGATGCCATGAAATTTGTGCTTAATCTTCAACTGCGATTTTTATACAACAGTACATCTTATTTTAGAAAGAACATTGCTGGCAAACAGGACATGCACGAAGTATTTATGGTAAAAACTTTCTCATAGTTGCTAGCATTTAACAGCACAGCTGTGCCTTGGAGCTCCAGATCGAAAAAAAAAAGACCCGCAAGATATACGCACACCAGATCTACACTTTGTATACAGTGAGATGAGATGTGATAGAGAAGCTAGAGGAATGGAGGGCATTCACATATTCTGACCAAAGCCTAGAGATTCTAGGGGTAGTCCACAAGGAAAAAGGCTCCTGAGCCAAGTTCCTGGAAGCTGTCAGGGCAACAGCCAGGCATGACCAACAGGAAGTGAGGAGGTGAGCTTGCATCAAGGAGAGACAGACATCCAGTGGATGCAATGGTGTAGAAAGGAGTGGCACAAGGTCACAAATACTCTATGCCTTCGCTTGATACGGACACAGTTAGCCTTTAATTCCAACAGAACAATTATTAGGTACTAATTCTTCCTTCCCAACACTTCCTAAGGGTCAGAAAGCTATATTCTCCCCTACTCCCTCTGATGAATGATAACACACTATCTCTTCAATCTATACTGCTCTAGACTCCTATTCTCCTTGGCCTTACCATTGCTTAGCTTATTAAGTTAAACCTCATCCCTTGTAACATGTGATTGAAATATACAGTGACATGCAAAAGTTTGGGTACCCCTGGTCAAAATTTCTGTTACAGTGAATAGTTAAGTGAGTAGAATATGAACTGATCTCCAAAAGTCATAAAGTTAAAGATGAAACATTCTTTTTAATATTTTAAGTGAGATTAGTGTATTATTTTTGTTTTGTACAATTTTAGAGTGGAAAAAAGGAAAGGAGCACCATGCAAAAATTTGGCCACCCCAAGAGATTTGAGCTCTCAGATAACTTTTACCAAGGTCTCAGACCTTAATTAGCTTGTTAGGGCTATGGCTTGTTCACAGTCAACGTTAGGAAAGGCCAGGTGATGCAAATTTCAAAGCTTTATAAATAACCTGACTCCTCAAACCTTGTCCCAATAATCAGCAGCCATGGGCTCCTCTAAGCAGCTGCCTAGCACTCTGAAAATTAAAATAAATGATGCCCACAAAGCAGGAGAAGGCTATAAGAAGATAGCAAAGCATTTTCAGGTAGCCATTTCCTCAGTTCGTAATGTAATTAAGAAATGGCAGTTAACAGGAACGGTGGAGATTAAGTTGAGGTCTGGAAGACCAAGAAAACTTTCTGAGAGAACTGCTCGTAGGATTGCTAGAAAGGCAAATCAAAACCCCCATTTGACTGCAAAAGACCTTCAGAAAGATTTAGCAGACTTTGGAGTGATGGTGCACTGTTCTACTGTGCGGCGACACCTGTACAAATATGACCTTCATGGAAGAGTCATCAGAAGAAAACCTTTCCTGCATCCTCACCACAAAATTCAGCATCAGAAGTTTGCAAAGGAATATCTAAACAAGCCTGATGCATTTTGGAAACAAGTCCTATGGACTGATGCAGTTAAAACAGAACTTTTTGGCTGCAATGAGCAAAGATATGTTTGGAGGAAGAAGGGTGCAGAATTTCATGAAAAGAACCCCTCTCCAACTGTTAAGCATGGGGGTGGATCGATCATGCTTTGAGCTTGTGTTGCAGCCAGTGGAACGGGGAACATTTCACTGGTAGAGGGAAGAATGAATTCAATTAAATACCAGCAAATTCTGGAAGCAAACATCACACTGTCTGTAGAAAAGCTGAAGATGAAAAGAGGATGGCTTCTACAACAGGATAATGAACCTAAACACACCTCAAAATCCACAATGGACTACCTCAAGAGGTGCAAGCTGAAGGTTTTGCCATGGCCCTCATAGTTCCCCGACCTAAACATCATCAAAAATCTGTGGATAGACCTCAAAAGAGCAGTGCATGCAAGGCGGCCCAAGAATCTCACAGAACTAGAAGCCTTTTGCAAGGAAGAATGGGTGAAAATCCCCCAAACAAGAATTGAAAGACTGTTAGCTGGCTACAGAAAGCATTTACAAGCTGTGATACTTGCCAAAGGGGGTTTTACTAAGTACTGACCATGTAGGGTGCCCAAACTTTTGCTTCAGGCCCTTTTCCTTTTTTGTTATTTTGAAACTCAAATATGGAAATGAAAAAGTAATCTTGCTGAAAATAGTGAAAAAATGTGTCATCTTTAACTTTATGCCCTTTGGAAATCAGGTCATCTTTCACAGTTAACAGAATTTTGACCAGCGGTGCCCCAACTTTTGCATGCCGCTGTAGGTGTTATTTAATTTATTTTCAATATAGTGAAATGTAACACAGTAAATTAAAGTGGGAGGCCACTTCCCATTCCCATTCCAACATGTCAGTCTATGGCCTCCTCTATTGGAGGAGCAACTCCTTTTATTCTGTCTAGGTAACCTCCAACATGATGGCATGAACATTGATTTCTCGAACTTCCGGTAATGCCCCATTCCTCATTACCATTTCCCTCTCTTACCTTATCAGACATCCCACCCTGCAAAAACTCATTTCAGGGAGGTAGCACCATCAATTTGTGGGAGACTCCCAGAACTTCCGGGAGAGGTGGGATGTCTGCAATAGAGTAGCTCCTGAGCAGCTAGCCAGCTAGTTTAAATAACATTAGCTATGCTAATGAACGAATGACACCTGTTAAACTCACCTCAACATGTCTTTTACAGTCTTAACCCACCATAGGCAATAGAAAAGTCACTGTTGCAAACAGTGCAGCGAGCAACGCTGTCATTATTTTTGACCCCTATTAGGCAGGGGTACACTTTAGTGTAGTCTGGGGTGACGTACATTTTATATTTTCTTTTTTTGGAACACTCTCCCATGGCGCGCTCTCTCTCTTTCTCGCACGCGCGCTCGCTCTCTCACTCTTGCGCGCTCTCTCTCTCTTGTGGTCGCTCTCCCGCTCGCTCTCTCTCTCTTGTGGTCGCTCTCCCGCTCGCTCTCTCTCTCTTGTGGTCGCTCTCCCACTCGCTCTCTCTTGCTCTCTCTCTCTCGCTCACTCTCAAAAAAATTGATTTCCAGGATATTGTATACAATTTGCGGGCATCAGGGAGCCATTATTAATATTGTGGGAGACTCCCTGAACTTCCGGGAGAAGTGGGATGTCTGCCTTATCTACTTAACCTGCCCATCAATTCCCTCAGATGCTCCTCTCCCTTCCCTTTCTGCCATGGCTTTCTGTCCTCTCCTATCAGATTCCCCCTTCTCCAGCCCTTTATCTCTTTCATCAATTGACTTCCCAGCTCTTAACTTCACCCCTCCTCCTCTCCCTGTTTCACCCATCACCTACTATCTTATATTTCTTCCTCCCCTCCTCTGACCTTCTTACTCTGACATCCCAATCTTTTCCTTCAGTTCTGATGAAAGACCTCAGCCTGAAACGTCGACTGTTTACTCTTTTTAACAGATGCTGCCGGGCCAGCTGAGTTCCTTCAGCACTTTGTGTGTGTTGCTTGGATTTCCAGCATCTGCAGATTTTCTCTTGTTTGTGGCTGTATATCCATGCCTCTCATAAAATTATTGAGTTACATCAGGTAACCTCAGCCTCTGCCACTCCAGAGAAAACAATCCAAGTTTGTCCAACATCTCCCTACAGCACATGTACTCTAATCAAGGCAGCATCCTGGTAAACTGCTCTTGCACTTCCTCCACAGCCTCCATACCCTTTCTGTAATAGGCTGATGAGATATGAATGCAATACTCCAAATGCAGTCTAACCTAAGTTTTATAAAGCCTTCCAGCTTTTGTCTTCTATCCTTCTTTGAATAAAGGCATATATTCCAGTTTTGTTACTTATTATTTGCTGTAACCACATATTAACTTTCTGTCTTTTTACTCTGAGGACACTGCCGATCTTTCTGAACATCAGCATGCATTTTTTCCCTGCATTGTTTAAATAATAAGTTGCTGTTTTTATTTTCCTTCTCACCTCCTCACAAAATACTCCAGTTACTATTTTTTAACCCAAAAAGTTAACCTGCACAAAGCACAAGGTAAAGTTGTTTTGTTGAGGGAGGTCCCTTTTTACACTCACCTTTAGAAGGGTTTGTAGGTTTGAAGCTGTGATGAGAGCTGGCAGCACCATTATTGCTGTAAATGGTGGAAGGGAAGACGGTGTCGGTATTTTAAGCCCTATGGTGTCAGCAATTAGCATCACAGTGATGGTATGGGGTCACAATATTCAACTCTGCCCAATTTTCATTTATAAGCTTACGTCTCTCAGGGTGTATGTGACCTTGTTCTACAAGAGCAAGAGGATTGAATCAATGAGTGTTAAGCAATGATTTTGGATAATATAGTTGTTAGAACTGAATGGCGTGCGGTGTGCTAATGTTCCAATACTACATGGATAGGATAAAACCCGATAATTAGACGATTATTGAGAGGTGAATGAGTGGGATGTATTTGAAGACACTATCACTGACCTTGGCCACATTGTGAATTTCTGAAAATCCTTTGGTAATCCTCAGGACACATTCCAGGATATGACCTCTGGAACTACTGTACCTGTTCCACTGCCTGCTGAACATTTATTTGGATTGGAAGGTCTCTTGGATACTAGACATCTCCCCTCCTTTCACATTCTCTGCTGCCAGATCCAAAAGTGTTAGAGTTCTCTTTGTAAGTTGCAGCTTTCCTCACTTTTCCCAAGACAGCTTCATACACAAAATGCTTGCCAGCACCTGCTTCGACTGTGGTTCACCACTCCTTTGAGCTGGGGACACAGTTTAAGCAATTAAAGTTTAGTTTTAAATAGTTCTGTCTACTCACACTGTTGATTTCCTGCTGAAACGTCCAGTTAATAAATAGTACAGTTAATGCCAGCTGGGCTTGGCTATTATCAGAATTAGCAGGCTGCATGAAGTTGGCTGGATGCCTGCATTATGTGAATGGATGCAGATTAATTGTGTCCTGTGGAATATTTTGATATTTTGTATAAATATATAAATCAAATATTTTGATTTCTGGCTGTTGAATTTTGTTCACATGGATTTTTTTAGTCACTAAAAAGCAGAAATCAAACCTTACATAAACTCTTTTTCTATCTGCGGTACCATCCTATCCCAGAGTTTGCCTCCATAGCCTGAAATTTGGAACTAGGTATATTTCGATATAACTAAGATCATTTTAAAGACACATAAATCACTAAAGCACATTTTAACAGTAATAAGATAACTACTAGTGACCACAGATCCTTTGGGTCTTTCCCTGGTTACAGAGTCATCCCCATTCATCAGTCCCACAGACAGCTAGCTTGGAAGGAGTATTTTAATATTTTTTGATAATTGAGAAAAACTGATCATGAATAAATAAAAACATAATTATTATAATGTAATACACATTATTGCACCAAATACAATAAGAAATAACTGCACTATAATTATAAGCTAGCTGTACATTTAGATTTATACTCTAAATTGGAGTACAATTATTAATAATGCTTACTTTGTTTTCAAGAAAGCAGAACAAACAAAATCAAAACTGAACAGATTTATTGAAAGAATGTTAAGTGCATACAGTTTTATATGTTCAAAATATACCGAGCATTTAGCAATTCAGTATCTTTTAGTTTCACTGGAGAATGTGCACTGTATATTGACAAGGCTAGGAATTATTATCCATCCCTCCTTATCCTCGAGCTGACTTCAGTAGCTGTCTTCAATAGCTTCAGCCCACTGTGCAAAGATACTCCCACAGTATCGGGGTATAGAATCTGTGATGTACATTCAGTGGCCATTTTATTAGGTAAAGCAAATATCTAATCAACCAATCAAGTGGCAGCAACTCAATGCATAAAAGCATGTAGACATGGTCACGAGGTTCAGTTGTTGTTCAGACAAAACATCAGAATGGGGAAGTAATGTGATCTAAGTGATGTTGACCATGGAATGACTGTTTGTGCCAGATGGGGCGATTTGAGTATCTCAGAAACTGCTGACCCCCTAGGATTTTCACACACAGAGAATGGAGCAAAAAACAAAACAAAAAATAAATCCAAGGAGCAGCAGTTCTGTGGGTAAAAAAAAACACTTTGTTAATGAGAAGTCAGAGGAGATTAGCCAGACTGGTTCAAGCTGATAGGAAGACAACCACAGCTCAAATAACCACGCATTACAAGAGTAGTGTGCAGAAGAACATCTCTGAATGACAACTTGTCAAACCTTGAAGTGGATGAGCTACAGAGGCAGAAGATAGCCACATGATTAGGTACAGGAAGTACCTAATGAAGTGTTCACTGAGTGTAAGCTATGAAATTAGGATGGTGAACTGGAGAGTAGATTATAGTCGGATACAGTTATTATCCTGGGCTTTCTAACTATCAAGTTTGTGGGTTTTGGAGGTGTTTTTGTGAGATCCTTGATAAGTTCCTTCAGTGCAGTGTTTAGATGGTACACGGGATAGCCTGAGTAGTGATGTTCTGATCTAGTTCTTGTGGCTCTGATATTTGTACAGTTTGTCCAGTTAAGTTTCAGGTTGGTGTTTGTCTCCAAGATGTGGAACATCTTCGGGAAGTGGTTAAGTTCTTTCTTCTTCACTATGCTCTGCAGAGAACTGCAGAGTCATGGACTCTGCCCCAAACATCATGGGCACATCCCTCCCCAACACTCGCAGTGGCTACAGGAGGCACTGCCTCAAATAGGCAATATCCATCTTTAAAGATCCCCGACATCCAGCCCATACCATTGTTACCATCAGGCAGGTGGTACAGAAGCCACAAATCCCACAACACAAGCTTCAAAACAGCTACTTCCCTTTGACCATTCCGTTCTTGGACCAAACGGCAAAATGCTAATCACCATAGTTTCGCAATGTTGCACCAGAATAGACTTTGATTTCCTGTTGTAATTGTGTTTTTTTTCTTGTATAGTTCTGTATAAATTATGTTTAATTCATGTTTTATATGAATGCTGCATCTCCAATGCAGTATGCCTGTGATGCTGCTGCGAGTAAGCTTTCATTACACCGGTGTGTACATGTACCTACGGCAATTTCTTTGCTTTGAACACCCAAAGATGTCGGAAGTACCTACCAGGTCTGGCAGTATCTATGGCAAGAAAAACAGAGCCTGTATTTTAGGGAGAAGCCCCTTTGTTAGACCTGCTAATTGTTACCAGCATTTTCTGTTTTTATTTCAAGTTTCCAGTGTTTGTAGATTTTCTTTTATATTAACTCAAGGATGTTATTTGCTGTATATGTAGTTCCAGGAGACAATTGGTAAAGTAGCTGAAATGGGCAGTTAGCTAAAATTACAGAGTTAAGCAGTACTGTGCAAAAGTCTTAGGCACATATGTATATATAGCTAGGGTGCCTAAGAATTTTGCACGGTGCTATATTTGTCAAAGTAGAGAACAAGTTTGAAAAGGGAAGCTCTGTGATATGGCGGAGATATTCAGGACTGGTTCATTG
Organism: Mobula hypostoma; assembly: GCF_963921235.1. Taxonomy (NCBI): domain Eukaryota; kingdom Metazoa; phylum Chordata; class Chondrichthyes; order Myliobatiformes; family Myliobatidae; genus Mobula; species Mobula hypostoma. Next base: position 39,331,567 of record NC_086119.1, read on the forward strand.
GTTTATAATTGTCACATATACTGAGGAACAGTGAGAAAATTTATTTTAAATGCCATCCTTACTGATCATTTTGTCACATCAGTACAACGAGTTGGTACAAGGGAAAAGCAATGACGGAGTACAGGGTCTGGTGTTACAATTTTCGAAAAAGTGCAAGGGTCATGACGAGATACACTCTGAGGTCAAGGGTCCTTCTTATCATATAAGGTGTCCATTCAATGCTCCCGTAACAACGGGTCAGAAGCTGTCCTTGAGCCTGGTGGTACGTGTTTTCAGGCTTTTGTATCTTCTGCCTGATGGGATGGGATGGGACAGAATGTCTGGGGTGAGAGGAATCTTCAATAATGTTGGCTGCTTTATCAAGGCAGTGAGAAGATTAGAGAGCCTCTTTGGAAGGGAGGCTAGTTTTTGTGATGTGCGGAGTTGTATTCACAACTCTCTATAGTTTCATGCATTTCTCCATGGATTGTCACCTTGTCGTGGTGGAGAAGCTTGTGTGGTCCTGTGATCCCGAGAGCAATGCCGTCTGGAGCTATGCTCCTGGTAGGGTCATCCATAGCGGTAAAGTCAAGGATGGGGTCCCTGACAAAGAAAAGTCCAACCGAGACCTCAACGGTGGAACAGGCAGATGAAGTTACTTCGAACTCAATGGCTGTGAAGGCGGATGAAGGCTGCAACAAATCCATCAGCTCCAATCGTCGTGGTTTCCATGCCATTGGAATCAGTTGGTTGATTTGTGAAGTATCGTGTGCTTCTTGGAGTGCAACATCAAGTACACGTTAAACAAATACACGCACAGGTGTCTTCACTCTGTGGGCCACTTCCTCAGAATGAAGACCATCATCCTCAACCTTGAGGGATAGCCATGACAATGATGAGTTTCATGCAGTCTTGGACACAGCAATTGCCATGCCAAGCTGAGATGCTTCGAGATAGGATGCTTTCTAAGGTGCTTCTATAAAAATTGCTGAGGGTCAGCCAAAGTTCTTTAGTCTCTTTGTGAAGAAGAGATGCTGGTGCACCTTCTTGACCATGACTTCTTTGCGGTTGGAACATTCTTACAGATGTGGGTCATTGGATGTGGAGGTGGTAGGGTAGGTACAGACAGCATCTTTATACCATAACCATATCCTTCTTCTAGCTGGAAAGAGAAAGGGTGAGAAATGAAGCAGACAAGATTGAAAGAAGGAATTTTGCTGAGAGTTTATTAGAACCAATGTTCTGTAGGCTCCTTTCCTTTCTTCCATAGTTCATGGTGTTCTCCTACTAGATTTTTTTCACCTGATCTCACCTGCCAGCTTGTACTCTTCCCCATCCACCACCTTCTTATTCTGGCTTCTGTCCCCTTCCTTTCCCGTCCTGATGAAGGGTCCCGGCCCCCAAACATTTACACTTAATTCTCCCCTATAGATGCTGCTTGACTTGCAGAGTTCCTCCAGCATTTTGTGTGGAATGCCTTTTCAAGGCAGCGGTGCCAAATAGCATTGCCTCTTCAGGCAGAGCCCAACACATTGAATGTGCTTGAACTGTTCTGCTCATATTAGTGAAGTTCTCCATCATACTCAATTTCTTTGGCTCTGGATCATAACTTGGACAAACAATATTTCACTTAGGGTTCTTGATATGAACTAAAACTCTGCAAAAAATGGCAACAGCTCTCAGTCCCTGGTTAATAATGATGATGGGGAAACTTGACTTCTTTGCCTCTGGGCAGAACAGAACTTATGAGATTTTAATACCAAATACATTGGGGAAGGCTTTCATATTTCATTATCAACTTTGTGAGGGCACAGCCTTTGTCCGAAGTAAGAGAATGAGAACTTAAACAGCGGTAGCTGGCAACAAAGAAAGCACATCTGTGGTTGTGTTACTAAGATGTATCTTGTAGATGGGAGGATCTCCAGAAGACCCAACTTCGCAACATGAGAAGGCCTTCCTCACCAAATGACATGAGAACCTGGAATATTGTATTTCAGTTAGGAAGCAAAGATCAGACAGGGATCTCGAATTGAATGAATTGACTTTATTACTTACATCCTTCATATACATGAGGAGTAAAAATCTTCACGTTACGTCACTGTTTAAATGTGCAATGTACAATTTGTAGTAATTTATAATAAATAGTATGTACAACAAGACAGTCAAAATATAGCATAGAAATACAATTGTATCAGCATGAATTAATCAGTCTGATGGCCTGGAGGAAGAAGCAGTCCCAGAGCTTGTTGGTCCTGGATTTAATACTGCAGTACTGTTTCTCGGATGGTAGCAGCTGGAACAGTTTGTGGTTGGGGTGACTCAGGTCCCCAGTGATCCTTCAGGCCCTTTTATAAGAGTTATAAGTTAGCCAGAAAGGAGCTTAAGAATAGACTTAGGGGAGCAAAAAAGGAAATAAGAAGGCCTTAGTGAGTGGGATTAAGGAAAACCACAAGGCGTTCTATATCTTTGTGAAGAACAGAAAACTGAGGGTAAGACTGATCTGGGATAAAAAGAAACATATGCCTTGAATTAGAAGAGGTTAGACCATGTCAGTGAAGAACAAACTAGAGACAGGATTTACAAGCATTTGAAAAAGAACAGTCAGATTAAGGATAGTCAGCATGACTTTGTGAGGGACAGGTTTTGCCTCACAAGTCTAATTGAATTCTTTGAGGAGGTGACAAAACATATTGATGAAGGCACAGTGTGCAGTGGATGTGGTACACATGGACTTTAGTAAGGTGTTTGACAAGGTTCCCCACAATAGGCTCATTCAGAAAGTCAGGAGGCATGGGATCCAGGGAAACTTGACTGCATGGATTCAGAACTGACTTGGCCGTGGCGGTATAGCATATCATGGATTGGTGTTCATTAGTCAAGGGAATTCAAGAAGCATGAGGTAACATTGCAGCTCTATAGAATTCTGGTTAGACCACATTTGCGGTATTGCGTTCACTTCTGGTTCCCTCATTATAGGAAAGATGTGAAAGTTTTAGAGAGGGTGTAGAGGAGATTTACCAAGATGCTGCCTGGATTAGTGAACACATCTTATGAGGAAAGGCTGTGCAAGCTAGAGGTTTTCTCTTTGCAGCAAAGGAGAATAAGAGCTGGTTTGATACTATAGAGGAGTATAGAATGATAAAAGGGATAGAGCGGGCAGCTAGTGCATTTTACCCAGGGCGGCAAAGGCCAATATAAAAGGGCATAAGCTTAATGTGATTGGGGGCAAGTATAGGAGGAATATAAGTGATCTTTTTCACAACAAGTCATAGATGCATGGAATATACTGCCAGGAGAGACAGATAATTTAGAAATATTTAAGAAAGATAGGCAATGAGTGAAAGAAAAATGGAAAGCAGTGTTGAAAGGAAGGGTTTGATTGGTCCTGAAGGAGGTTAAAACATTGCAAAAGCATCACGGGCCAAAGGACCTGTACTGTACTGTACTTTTCCATCTTCTATGAAGTTAATGTCAGTATCTTTCCATTGTAAGGCCTTTTTTATCTCTGTGGTGTTTGAGCCTAAGAACTACAAAAGTAAGTATAACACTTCTGTCTTTATTTGTCAGTAAATAAAACAGAGGTGATGTGTATGGCAGGTTGGAGATATATCTCTACCGAAGAAGGTGTAAAGCACTCCTTCACTCTGCTGGTCTGCAGGTCACCCTTGGGCTAAGTGTAGCACCTGCTTAGCGCCCCCCCCACCCAGATCGGGGTCACGTGAAGCCATGGCAGCAGGTGGCGGACGGTCATATGAGCAGTTAGTGCATATCACAAATCCTGGTTATGCGACCACTGACACCAGGCAATCTCTGAAGGGTATTGATAATGGCTAGGGTCACTTGTAAAGACACTGCCCAGAAGAAGGCAATGGCAAACCACTCTTGTAGAAAAATTTGTAGAGCTGTCATGATCATGAGACCATGCTCCTCCACATCATACGACACAGCACGTACTGATGATAATGATGATGATGATGACGTATATGAAGATAGTAGTAGTGACAAAAAATAATCTATGCTAAGGATGTTAATGAAAAACAAACATCATTTTATCTATGATTTCAATAGAGGTGTCAATAACTATTCCCTCATTTGATTAATTGATCCAGGTTTTTTTTGGATTTGATTCATCATATCAGCACTATCCTATCCTTCCAATTGCAGTAATACACAGTCCAAGTTGATCTCCAGAAAGTGATTTTTTTGATTCTTTAAATGCAGCTTCCACTCGAAAGATTCTGCAATACAATTACTGTTCCCTCACCACATGGAAAATTGGGTGTATTCTGACCTCCCAGAGCATTTGCTTCAGTTTCATTCCCTGACTTATTCCCCTGTCCTGTATTTTCTCACACTCCTATCACCCCTTTCATGATTCTCTGGAAAATATCCAATCTAATACCTCCCAGAACAGGATTAAATTACAATTGCTTATTAAGCTTTCAATGGGCAAGTCTTTGGGATGTGAGAGCAAACCAGTGGACCTGGGCAAAATCTACATGGTTACAGAGGGAATGTGTGAACTCCACCATAGACAGCGCCAGAGATCGGGGTCAAACTCTGCCTTTTGGAGCCCTGAGACAGCCACGGTACCTGCTCAACCACCAGCTCACTGCACAATGGTTTATCTCCTCAGCAAAGTGAGGGTAGTCTCAGCTACAATCTTCCTAGGCAACCTGCTCTGTCATTGCAATCTATCATTGACTTGATACTGTACTGCAGACGTCATGTCAGTTTTTCAGAGAGCAAATCTGTGGAAAACATTTGGCCTGGATGTAGTCCCCAACTGTGTCCTTGGATCCTGTGCAGAATAGGTGGCAGGGGTATTGCAGACATTGTTAACCTCTCCCTACATCATTCTGATGTTCCCACCTGCCTTAAGAGGACCACGATCAAAGAAAGTAAGGTAGCATGCTCTGACTCACATTCACCATCATGCAGCGATTCAAGAGGATAGCCATGGCACACATCAGTCCCAGCCTTCCAGGCAACCTCGACCAATTCAGTTCTCTTCTGTAGAAACAGAACCATGGAGGACACCAGTTCCCTGGCCCTACACTTATCTCTGGAGCATGTGGATAACAAAGGCGCCTACATCAGATTATTACTTATTTGCTAGAGCTTTACCTTCAATATCATAATTCCAAGCAAACTTATCTCCAAACTCCTAGGCCTGGTACTCAACTTTTACCATTGGATCCATGACTTTCTGACCAAAAGACCACCATAGGCCATAGGAGCAGATTCAGGCCATTCAGACCATTGAGTCTGCTGCACCATTAATTGGCCTTCAGTAAGCATAGGTAGCAATACCTGTACCATGATTATCCCCAGCAATGGTTTCCCACAGGTCTATGTGCTTAGCTTCCTACTTTATTTCTATAATTCACATCTGCACGACCAGATTCTACTCTAACTTCACCTACAGGACACCACTATAATGGGCCATGTCTCAGACAATGATGGGTTGGAGTTCAGGAAAGTGACAGAGAGCCTAGTGGCATGGTATCAACTTTTCCTTCAATTTCAACAAGACAAAATTGCTGACCATTGATTTCGTAAAGCGGTGGGGTGCACACACTCCTGTTCATATCAATGGCGCTGAGGATAAGGAGGGTGAGAGACTCAAGTTCCAAGGAGAAAACGTCATCAAAGTCTGTCCTGCTCTAAGCAAATGATCAGGAGGCGAAAGAGATTTGGTGTGACCCTGTTGCCCCCCCACCCCCAGCAATTTTTATAAATGCACCACAGGAAACATCCTATATGGATGTATCGTGGTTTGGTATGACAATTGCTCTTCCCAAGACTGCAAGAAACGCAGCTCAGCACATCACAACACAGAAACCAATCTCCCCTCTGCAGACTCTGTTTAAACTTCTCACTGTCTCAGAAAGCTTCTTCTCCTCCGAATGGTCAATCAACACAAGAACACTCCCTCACTAGTCCTATATTGCTCTATTTATTTATTTTACTTTTTTAACAGAGGATGCAGAGGGGGATCAAAAAAGCAAGGAAAGAGGACCGGGTTGAGACAACAGAGACTTATGGAGAAGAGGAGTTATAAGCCATGTCTTCCCTCTCTCATTATGGGCAATGTGAGATCGCTGGGTAATAAAATAGACGAATTGACGGCGCTAGCCAGGAGTCAGAGAATATTTCGGCAGAGCAGTGTTATGTGTTTTACTGAAATGTGGCTGCACGAGGACATACCCGACCAAAACGTTTCCATAGAGGGCTTCCAGACCGTTCAGGCTGACCAGAAGTGCACTGAGAGTGGTAAGTGTAAAGGAGGGGGGCTTGCTGTTCTGGTTAACAACAGATGGTGCAATCCTGGCCATATTACAATCAAGGAACGTGTTTGTAGCGCGGATATTGAACTTTTTGCTGTTGGACTCCGGCCATATTCCACCATATTCCATCATGGGAGGCTGTTCCTGCCTGTGGCCATCGAACTTTGCCGCTCCTCCCGTGGAGGGTCAGACACCCTGAGCCAATAGGCTGGTCCTGGACTTATTTCCATCTGGCATAGTTTGCATATTGTTGTTTGATTGTTTGTGGTTTTGTATTGCTATATTTATGCTCTATTCTTGTTTGGTGCAGCTGTAACGAAACCCAATTTCCCTCAGGATCAATAAAGTATATCTATCTATCTATTACAGTATTTTTAATGTCTTGCACAGTACTGCTGCCAGAAAGCAACACATTTTACAACGTACATCAGTGATGATAAACCTGATTCTGATTCCGTTTACCTTTAATCCTTCAGAGTCATGGAGAACTGCAGCTCTGATTCTGTTGACAACTGCAGGACGATTGTCTTACAACTATTGCTTCTGCCCTATAGTGTAACAGAGAAGCCCCTGAAAAAAAAATACTGCATAGTTTGCACAGAAACACAAGCTATTGGGGAGGGAAGATCGGGTCAACAAAGCCATTTTTAAGAGGGAAGTCATTTCTTGGTTACAGCGCAATTTCCACAGCGCAATCACTTTCAACCTAACAAACCAGCAACATGTGACAAGAGACACGCCAGAGCACTTAGAATAGTAGATATGACAGGTGAGATAGTTGAATACTCCTCGTGTGGGATGTGAGAAGGCTGGGAGACCTCCAGTGTCCCTGACGACAACGACTGCAAGAAGTGCACCCAGCTGCAGCTTCTAACAATCTGTGTTAATGAGTTGGAGCTGTAACTGGATAAACCCCATATTATTTGGGAGGCTGAGGGAGAGGACATACAGAGAGGCAGGACATAGGAAAATGGGTGACAGTCAGGAAGGGGAAATGGTTTAAGGAGCCAGTACAGAGTACCCCTGTGGCCATCCCCCTCAACAACAGGTATATCACTCTTTGGATACTGTCGGGAGGGATGACCTAAAAAAGGAAAGTCACAGTGGTCGGATTTATGGCGCCTAGTCTGCCTCTGTGACTCAGAAGGGAAAGGGGGAGAAGAGGTACGCTGTGGTGATAGGGGATTTGTTAGTTAGGGGAACGGACAGGATGTTCTGTGGGCAAGAACAAGATTCCCGGACAGTCTGTTACCTCCCAGTGCCAGGGTCCAGGATTTCTCAGCTCGAGTCCTCAGCATTCTTAAGTGGGAGGGTGAACAGCCAGAAGTCGTGGTCAATGTAAGTGCCAATGACATGGTTAGGACAAGTGACAAGGTTCTGCATAAGGAGTTCAGGGAGGTAGGTGCTAAACTAAAGGCCAGGACCGTCAGGGTTGTGATCTCAGGATTGCTACCCTTGCCACGTGCTAGTGAGGCCAGAACTAGGAAGATTATGCAGTTTAATGCATGGCTAAGGAGTTGGTGTGGGAGGGAGGCATAAAATATTTGGATCATTGGGCTCATTTCCAAGGAAGTTGGGACTTGTATAGAAGGGACGGTTTGCACCTGAATTGGAGAGGGACTAAAATCCTAGTGGGGAGGTTTGTTAATGCTGTATGTTGGGGTTTAAACTAGAGCTGCAGGGGGGTGGGAACCAGAGTGCCAGAGCAGTTAGTGGAGAGGTTGAAAAGGCAAATGTTAGTAAGACCTCAGACAAAGGTAGTAATCAAAGGGTTGAGCATGATGTGACTAGTTCTTGAGCTGCAGTCAGAACTGCGGTCAACAGGATGAGTTACAACGTAAAAGGAAGACAAAATTGGAACGGGTGAACACAGGACTGAAGGTGTTGTACATGAATGCACGCAGTATACGGAGTAAGGTAGATGAACTTGCAGATTGGCAGGCATGATGTTGTAGGCATCACTGCATCAGGGCTTAAAGAAGATTATAGATGGAAGCTTAATGTCCAAGAATTGTAGCAAAAGGACAGGCATGAAGGCAGAGGGGGCAGCATTGCTCTGTTGTTAAAAAATGAAATCAAATCATTAGAAAGAGATGACATAGGGTCAGAAGTTGTTGAATCGTTGTGGATAGAGCTAAGGACCTTCAAGGCTAAAAGGACCCTGATGGGAGTGTGTACAGACCCCTAAATAGTAGTAAGAATGTGGCCTACAAATTGCAATGGGAGATAGAAAATGTATGCTAAAACAGCAATGTTACATCAGTCATAGGGACTTCAATATGTAGATTGGGAAAATCAGGTTGGTGTTGGATTCTAGGAGGAGGAATTTCTAGATTGTCCTTGAGATGGCTTCTAAGAGCAGCTCGTGGTTGAGCACACTAGGGGATCAGCTATTCTGGATTGGGTGTCGTACAATGAACCAGAAATGATTAGAGAGCTTAAGATAAAAGAACCCTTAGGGGAAAGTGATCATAATATGATCTAATTCAGCCTGAAATTTGAGAAGGAGAAGCTGAAGTCAGATGTATCAGTATTACAGCATTGATCGTGTGGATAGTCAGAGACTTTTTCCCAGTGCTGAAATGGCTAACATGAGAGGGCACAGTTTTAAGGTGCTTGAAAGTAGGTACAGAGGAGATGTCAGGGGTAAGCTTTTTGATGCAAAGAGTGGTGAGTGCGTGGAACGGGCTGCCGGAGGCGGATATGATAGGGTCTTTAAAGAGACTCCTGGATAGGCACATGGAGCTTAGAAAAACAGAGGGCTATGGGTAACCCTAGGTAATTTCTAAAGTAAATACATGTTCAGCACAGTATTGTGGGCTGAAGGGCCTGTATCATACTGTAGGTTTTCTATGTTTCTATGTTTCTACAGCGAAGTAAATGGAATTAGAGTGTCTTCATGTATATTTAAAGCAGAGGTTGATAGAGTCTTGATTAATCAGGGCATGAAGGGATACGGGAGAAGGCGGAAGATTGGTGCTGATAGGAAATGTGGATCAGCCATGGTGAAATGGCAGAGCAGCTCGATGGGCCAAATGGCCTAATTCTGCTCCTAATGGTCTTATGCTGGCACATAATATTGAACGTTTCCTAGATCATGTGGTAGACAATTATAAAAATAAAAAAAGAATGCAGGGTTACATGAGTCTAAAAGTCTGAAACTTTGCATGCAGAGTGGTGATTTACTCAAAAGGAGAAGTTACAGATTTGAAAGTGAAGATCAGCATGTCTAAGCCAGAGTATTTGATCAGTATCCAATTCCTTCATTAAAAGCAGGACTGGACATATACAAAATAATTACATTGTTGGCTCAGATTATTATGGATCAAATGTACTGGTACAGTAATGTGTTTATTTATTCAGAGATACAGCACGGTACAGGTTCTTCGGGCCCAATGAACCATGCTGCCTAGCAACCGACTTATTTAACCACCTAGCCCAATCACAAAGCAATTTACAATGATCAATTAACCTACTAACCCATAGGTCTCTGGAATATTAGAGGAAACTGGAGTAACAGAGGAAACCCAAGCATTCACGGGGAGGATGTACAAACTCCTTACAGACGGTGTTGGAATTGAAATCCGAATTCTGATGCCTTGAGCTGGAAGGGCGTCATACTAACCGCTGTGCTACCGTGAAGGAAAAGTTAATACCATGCTTGTACGGGGCAAGCCTTATATTGTTGGAGGTGCCATCTTTCAGTTCAAGTATATGGCAAAACCGCCATTTACCCCCTGAAGATAATGTAAAATATTTCATTGCACCATTATGAAGAATAGAAAGGTACTTACCACCTTTGTTCTTTCGTCATTGTCCCTTAGTCAACCTCACAAAAACAGATTATCTGTCTTCATTGTTTTGCTCTTTGTGGGAACTTATTTACATTACAAGAGTGATTAAACATAATAAGTTCCGGTAAGATGGCGGTGTGTTTGGATGCAGCAACCTGTCTCAGTTCAATCAAAGGTCTAATTGTTCATCCTTCGCATCTCTTTTTATGATCGCTAGACACTGTTGGTTATCAAGAGCGTTACGTACTGCAGGTCTACTCCACTGGTTAGTTGCTTGATAACAATAGAGCTGGACTTGTTGCATACCGTGCTGCAGCCTGCTTCAGCAATCCAGGGAAGAAGGTGTCAGAGGCAGTGCACTATCTAACAAATGGTGCAAGTGGTTGTTTTGGACACTTGTCTTTTGATGGCAAGACCCTGTTGGACATTGGTAATGTGCAAGACTGCAGTTCGGTCCGCTGGTTCATTGGCATAATCGACAGTGGGGGAGCTGCTGTCCTCGGTTGTAGTGCGGACCAGGGTCTCACGTTGCTGTCACACTGGCAGAGGCTTTGGGAGCACGGGTGGACCCAAATGCAAGACACATCTTGTGAGGTTACTTAGGTTTAGTTTATTGTTCGGTACCAGGGGAGCAAGGCAGGAGCAGGAAATAGCGAACTGGACAAGAACTCAGGACAATGACTAGGCTGGGACCAAGGGTCTGGGCTTGGACTCAGAATCGACTCCCAGAACTAGAGGAGACATGAAGAGGCTAGGGTATGGACTCCAAGCCAGAGACTGGGCAAGGACCCAGTACCTGGGTCTTGCCTCGGGCTTGGACCCCAGAACCAGGCAAGGACATGACATGGGCTAGGGAGAGGAGGAACATGGGAACACAGAGCCTCGGTCTCGGGGAGCAGGTACATGGAACCATGGACACATACACAAAACACAGAGTTGGGACCCCTCCTTGCGTACAGAACGTAGGGCCAGGACTCATGACCTTCCACGGGGCAACGGCAAGACGGTCTGACTTACCCCACGGAGGAGAGGACAAGACAGGACAAGACATGACCCCCCATGGGGCAACGGCAAGATGTCCTGACTTACCCCATGGAGGCGAGGACAAGACAAGACAAGACATGACTCCCCAGGGGGCAACAGCAAGACTGCCAGACTTACCCCACGGAGGCGAGGACAAGACAAGACAGGACCAACACAAATGAACACCAGACAGTACCTATCTAGCTCCGGAGATGGAACTAGACCAAAGTACAGGCGGGAACTGCAGACGAGGGGAGGAGAGAGGGGCAGAGAAGGGATTCAGACAAGGAGGTAGGACAGGAATCACAGACCGCCAAGGCCAGGACTTGACTCAGAACTGGGAAGCAGCCAGGGCCAGGACTTGACTTGGTACTTGAACGCCGCCAGGGCCAGAACTTGACCTGGTACTTGAATGCCGCCAGGACCAGGACTTGACCTGGTACTTGAATGCCGCCAGGGCCAGGACTTGACCTGGTACTTGAACGCCGCCAGGGACAGGACTTGACATGGTACTTGAATGCTGCTAGGGACAGTACTTGACATGGTACTTGGATGCCGCCAGGACCAGGACTTGACTTGGTACTTGGATGCCCCCGGAGCCAGGACTTGACTTGGAGCCTCCTGGTAGTGGTGAGCTCTCGACTTGGCCCAGGAACAGTAGACAGCGGTTCTTGATTCCCTCTGGCGAGTTAACTGACGGACCCACCTCGGTGAGGAAACTTTGCAGGCTCGCTTTGGCGAGGTAACTGGACAGGGTTGCTCCAGTGAGGAGAGGCGAATTACCGGCACTCGCTTCGGGCAGAGACTAGGCTTGCTCCGGCCAGATGACATTGGCACACCGTACCTTGGTGACTTTGCAAACGCTCCTGCACCGAACGGCTGAAAGACGGAGACTATAAACTACCAGTTCAGCCGAGTGTTAATTGCCTCTAATCACCAAAGTCGAAGGACACGGGAAAACAGGGAATCGACGGTCCGGATCGTAACATAAACAAGCTAAATTTAGAGGGACCCCAATCCAGACCATGACAGTTGCAGCCGCCCAGGGTAGGAGACACTGGAGGCTGCTCCCCCGCCAAACAATATCAGTGCTGCTCTCCAGTGTTTGCTCAATGCAAGGCAATCTAGACTGCATTCATCTGCACTTTTTTTTAAGCTTGTGATGATCGGACTACTCCAGGCTTCTTCTCGCTGACAACATCTCATGCATCATGAATCTACAGGACATGATAGTCAGGGACGTGCTATATAATTTTTGTTTTTTGTGTGACTGTATGTTTACTGTTACCTTCTGTGTGTTAATTGTGCTGTGTGCTGAGTATGACTGTTAGCACTGTGTTTTGCATCTTGACCCCAGAGGAACACTGTTTCATTTGGCTGTATCCATGGGTGTTCATGTATAGTTGAAATACAATTAAACTTGAACTTCACTTGATTAAGTAAAGATTCTTTTAGGACACTATGAAATGTGTTGCAAAAAAGGGCAAAATTTTCATTTTTTTTCCCTTTCACTGATCAAACCTGACGGAGTATTGGGAAGGATTGTCTAGATTTATACACCCACCACATGGTATCATTCTTCAGAAACACTAACAGAGTAATTACCATGCTTGTTTTAAATATTAAACATTATTATTGATATCTATTCCTGCACAACTCAAACTTGGGATATTAATATCCAATTAACATGGACCCAGCAGCATATCAGAAGTCCACACTCTCTTACATGCTGAGTAAAGTTTGAAGGGGTTATTCTTGATAAATAGATGATATTATTCATCCTCAGTTCCATATTGTATTGATGACAATTCTTCCCACAATCGTAATGTTTAAAACATCTACCAAACAATTACAGCTGATCTTGTAGCTGACCTGTATTTTGCATTTCAGATAATAATCACATAATTTCTAGTTTCGATTTCCAAACTTTCTTATTTAAAAAGCACTCACATATTTTGATAATAATATAACGCATGGATAAAAACGATCAAAGCATTATTGTTTTTCTTCAAACAAAAGCAATCAAAAATTTCAAAGCAACTATTCACATCATTGCCCATGCAGAAAAATTCCAATGTCTTCATTCACTGCAACTGGGTTTGAAGTTACCATTGCAATTGTCCTAATTAGTAAGTCCAAAGGTTAGAATGAGTTACATTATCAGATCCAAGGCTGGACTTCCTTTACTCAGCCCCATATGGTTGGGATGGAACTTCTATCATTGTGATGTAAAGTCTGAAGTCTGGTATTTTATTGGGAATTATTAATCAAGATAATAACACTCAATGAACATTATTCCATTTCTATTCGGTTTCTTAGTATAAGTCATTTTTATAACTGGATGAAACCAGTAATCTTGGAATTTGTGAGTTCACCCATACCTCAAGGCCTACCGTAGTTCCAGAAGGGGCTCACCATCACCTTCTCAAGGGCAACTTGGGGTGGGCAATTAAATTCTGGCTCACCTGCAAAGCCAAATATCTCTTGAATTGGTAGTAGTAGGCAGCCGTTGATCCCAGGGGATCATGGGTTTGTGCCTCTGGTGGACTGTGTCCTCTCCAGGGCACAAGCCTGGGCGGGAAGATTTGAAGAATCGGTTGTTGCCCATGCAACGGGTTCCCCCTCTCCACATCACTGATGTAGTCCAAGGGAAGGGCAAGTGCCGATACAGCTTCGCACCAGAGTTGTCGCAGAGGTTGCCAGAGTGAAGTTGTAAACAACATCAAATTGCCTTAGGGACCCTGGCTCTGGATTTCTTCCTCAGGGTTTACCCTCGAAGCCTTTCCCGTGGGTGAATATGGTCGCAAGGCAGCGGAGGTTTAAAATCAGAGTTTTCCTTCTCCTAGGCAGGCTGCCATCCAAGGCTGACAAGCCCCACCTGTCCGAAGCAACTGGTTTTGAGGCGCCAGTGGTCCGCTTTCGCCCCTTCTCTTGCCAGTAGATACAGTTCCACTGAGCTAAGCCACACGTGAAGGCCAAGAGTTGAACTTGGTTGTCAGAGGCTGTTGAAGTCACATACCATTTGGAGCACTTTATAGGTAGTGGAAGCTAATCCCCACTACTACCCCCCGGCTACGACAACCTTAGGAACCCCCTTGAGTTAATATAGAAATAATTATGATACAAAAGTTGGTGGCATTGTTGATAGGGGAAGTAGTCTTTGGCTATAGAATGACATTGATCAACATGTAAATTGGGAAGATGGAATCTAATCTTGGTAAGTATGAGGTGACGTATTTCATTGTGTTTGGAGTGGGTGGTTTCTGAAAAAGGACTGGGCCTACATCATGAATGCGAGGGTTCTACAGGTGTATTGCGGAACAAATGGACCTTGGAATTATGGAATTAGGATCCAAAGTCCAAAGAATCCTGAAGTTGTTGACACACATGGGTAAGATACGTGATGAAAGCATGCATGATGCTTGCCTTTATTAGATGGGGCATTGAACAAGTACAGAGATGTATTGGTATAACGTTATAAAATCTCAGCTAAGTCAAGATTTGGACAATGTAGAGATTTGGTACCACACCATAGAAAGGATGTGACAGAAATATGTTGCACCGGATTGAATGTTTCAGTTATGAATTTGTGCAAAGGAGGACAGAGAAGGACCTAATAGAGATATATAAGATTATGAGAATCATAAATGGGGTTGACAGTAAGAAAATTTTACCCCTTGACAGATCTATCTAAGACCAGAGGTGAAGTGAGGAATAAAGGAAAGATCCAGCAACATTTTTCACCCAGAGTGTGGTTCCAATCCAGAATGCACTGATTGAGAAGGCTGTGGAAGAAAGGTATATTCAAGTAATTTGTAGGACCACTTGAATCTCTAAGGCATAGTGGACTACAGACCAAGAACTGATAAACGGTATTAGAATAAAAAGGTATTTCATGGCTGTCATAGACACAATGAGTCAAACTGTCTATTCCTGTGCTGTCTGACACTATGACAGGAGCCTGTCATCACAGATTAATGCCAAAAGGTTGGAATACACCTTTATTTCACATAGTAACCATGTGTTTCACATAACCCACACACAACAAAATGCTGGAGGAACTTAACAGGCTAGGCAGCATAGATGGGAAAGAGTAAACAGTCGACATTTTGGACCGAGACCCTTCATGACTTTTGACTGTTTACTCGAGTCCCATGTTGTGAATGGATCTATGAAAATGCAAAGTGTGGGCTAATCAATCTGCTCGGCTTGCATAGAAGCCTATAGCAGTAATACTGAGATTATTGAGGAGATACTGAGATTATCGAAATGATATTGCTTCATATATTGTAAACAAATTATATAAGGAATCTAGCAGATGCTGAGTTATTCCTCAATGTCTTGTTAGGAAATTTTCAATTTAGAACCCTCTGCAGGTTTGCTGCAAGGTTTACTCTTTGCTACAAGGTTCCACCATGATACAACACTGGGCGGCACGGGAGGTCGTTCCTGCCCGTGGCCATCGAACGTGCAGCTCCTCCTGTGGAGGGTCACACACCCTGAGCCAATAGACTGGTCCTGGACTTATTTTCCATCTGGCGTAGTTTGCATTTTGTTGTTTGATTGTTTGTGGTTTTTGTATTGCTATATTTACGCTCTATTCTTGGTTAGTGCGGCTGTAACAAAACCAAATTTCCCTTGGGATTAATAAAGTATATCTATCTATCTATCTATCTACTCCTTGATTTGGAGCTTTAATAAATGAAAATTGTTGACTGCACCATTATGTACTAACTTGGTTTATAATTGCAAGATTAGACCAAAAGAAAATGAGACTTATTTTTCAAACCTAAAAGTCGGACCTTTTCTGATCTTTGACCTTTGTCCAGGGTTTAACATCCCAACTCTTCAAATATGGTTATAATAATTCCCACAATTTGTTTTTAGAGTCTGTCCCCACTAGAGTATAGATGGTTCTTTCACTATGGCATTTCACTATCAGCATCCTGTCCCATCTATCTAATAGGACATAGTTCTAGGGATACTTCAGGAAGATTTACTCAAAAGAGGTTCAGCATTTAAGAACAGCTAGAACTCATTAGGCTCAAGGTGAGCTGCTGAAATCACATTCTTTGTTTCCTGCTGAACTTCAAAAACATATATGGGGACATATGCTTAAGGAGTACTTTTTGACAAGACTTGACATAAATATGCCGTGATCTATTCCTTCATCTAACACCACTAGTTCTGGGCTTCAATATATCATCAACTAAATCCATGAGTTGAATGAAGGAATAAATAATAAAATATGACTGTATTCAACCAAATTCAGGTGAAAAAGACAGTGGGTGTCCTGGACTAAAGCAAAATGGCTAATGGAATCCAGGTTCTCTTGAGGGCAGGCTTATCAGAGCCTTGGTCTGAAAATACCTGGTATAACCTGCACCAGATTCAAGGATGTGTTGAACTTACTATGAACAAAGCACAGATTTATTTATTTTTTTTAAATTTGAGACACAGTGCAGAATCAGCCCTTCCAGCTCTTTGAGCCAAGCCGCCCGGCAATCCCGCAATTTAATCTGAGCCTAATCATGGGACAATTTACAATGACCAATTAACCTATCATTTGGTACATCTTTGAACTGTGGGAGTAAACCAGAGCTTTAATTAAAATTTAAAGAATCATACTGATGCTAAGGGGGTAAAATTATGTGACTAGTTGGCAAAATTTGCTTTAACTTTCTTTGAATTTCAAAACTCGGGATATGAACTGACTGAGTTTAGCAAATGATTTGCAAGAGTAAACACTTTTGTCTCTAAAAGAAATAATGCAAAATAAACCTGGATCATTCTTTCTAAATAGCAGTATCCGCTGATAACTAGAGTCAAAACTAATATTCTTATTAGGATATCAAGAGATGTGGCATGAAGATAAATGAATAATGTTGTGATGTTTCAGCCCTAATCTGTGAATGGTATAATAGGCTAGATGTGTTGAGGATTTTTCCTAATTCTCTTACATTAGCTCACAATCATCAAATATATTAAACATAATTTCTTTACTTCAGGTGGAAAATGCATCCTGTTTACAGAGTCTTTCCCAATCTGATATCCCGACTCCCTCAGCAGCTCACACCTCAAATACCCGTTTCCCTTCATCCTTACACAGGTTCCACAGCCCTTAGCTATTTACATCCTCCCATTTATTCTTTTCTCCCTTTAAATTGTTCTGGCTTCTACCTGCCCTTCAGAGGAGCACAGGAAAATAGGAACAAGAGAACAAGCCCTTTAAGCCCTATCATTCAATATGATCTGCCACCAGGCCTCAACATCTCTTCTGTGCCTTTTCCACATAGCCCTCAATTCTGCAATCCTTCAGTGATCAATCGACCTTGTACTTACGTTCTCGCCTCCCTAACCTGCCAGGATGGAGAACTCCAGAGATTTAAGAAGAAATTCTTAAATACTTCGGGTTTAAAAGACTTGCCTCTTATCTTATAATTAGTTTGTAACTATCTTGTAATAACCCTTTTTCAAAGCCACTCTCAATTAGCTTCTTGCTATCCTTATCTGCTTCAAATCCTGCTCTTTACAGTTATCCATGAAGCGATTTGGAATACTCTTTACATGGCAGCCAGATTTCAATACAAGTCATTATAGGTAATGGTGGTAGAAATAAATTTGGTGTTACTTAGTACAATCCGATACATGTTTGTGGATGATAGATTTGAGGGAAAAAAAAGGTAGAATGTGAGATGTCAGCAGATTCTCCATCTGGTTTTGATGTGTTTTCTGATGAAGTCTGGGCTTTGATCAAACTTCTGCCAATCCAACTCACCCACGCCACATTACTGGGCACAGAAATATTTCCACTCCCACTAAAGATCTTACATTTTAGCACATTATTAGGGAAATTGGATTGTTAACCATATGGTCGATAAACCTTAGCCAGTTTATTTCACAAAGGATCTATACAGCTGCCAATTCAAACTTTTAACATACAGTACAATACTGATCAGATCTTTACTAAGCATGATTTGACTTATTGGATATCAGTTTTGGAAACCCTAGAGTGTTGTGTTAGAACACCGACCTTTAATCTCTGAGACCTACATTTGAATTTAACCTAACTTTATGCGACAGAAACTTGTTGCAAGTATTCTAACTAAAGTAGGACGAACAGAAGCAACAAAGTTATCTACATCTGCTCCTTGGGTATGGACACACATAGTTTTTATTTTGGTGCAAATAGGTTCAAACACATCATTTGCAATTAATTAGCAATTTCATAAAGGCTGGGAATAATGGTGGTTGATGCGAGACCTGGAATGCCTTGTATCATTTAGGAGCGGTTGTTCGGAACTTTAGAGTAAATGAAACATTTGGCTCACTGGACTAGCATAGCGCTGTGGGATTGCTGGCTAGTATTAAGCCCAGTCCTATACAAGTTAACCAACTGTATTTTTTATACACATTGTAGCATTGCTTTACTTTAGTTTTGCTCAAACTCAGTGCTCAGGATCCAACAATTACAGTGTATCTGCATACATGGAAGAAGGCACATTGGAACTTAACGTATTTAGCCAAGAACTTTGTCCAATATTGCTAATGATACTAAATGATATTGGACTGTGATTGCACGGGGGTGTGGTAATGAAATCTCAGGGTGATAAGAACTAGGTGAATGAGTTGACAGGAACATGGCAGATAGGATATAATGTGGAAAACGTGCAGTTATCCACTTTGGTGCATATACAGAGAAACAGAATATTTGTCAAATGGTGATGGATTGACTATTGCTGATGTTCAAAGAGACTTGGCTTGCATGATCCTTCAAGGAAGAGGATTCAAACTCTTAAGACCCTCTGAGAGAGAAATAAACCCTCATGTTATATGTCTCATATTTTCTTAAGACACAGAAAGAGGTTGTCCAGCCAATCAAGTCTTTGCCAACTCTCTGAACATTCCTATCCCACTGATTTCTGTACAAACTCTTCTCAGCCATAAGTCTATTAATTCCTCAGCCACACCTCATTTTATCGCTATCCACTTATTCTAGGAGGAATTTACAGCACATTTTTGGGAACTCGGAGGAACGCAGAGCACTGTGAGGAAACTCATGTAGCCTTAGAATGAACATGCAAGCACATGAGGTTAAAGTTAAACCCAGGTCACAGCAAGACCTCAGGAGGGTTATCAGAAATAACTACTTGAAGGTTAATAAGTGTGAATGCATTGGATTGGGTTGCATTCTAGGACGGAAGGGGGCTCAAACCAATTGCATTCTCATGAAAGGCACAAAGAAGCTCCCAAATGTTGGCTCTTATGGATATTAAGGACTGTACTGTAGTGTAATGGTAGAGGTAGTGTAATTCAAAAGGAGGGAATATGAACCAGGGCGTTACATATCCAGAGTGAAAGTCCAACACTGCACAAGGCAGAGCAATAGTACAAAGGAAAAATTAACAGACAAAGAGGGTGCATGAAAAAGTATTCATAGGTGCATTCAAGGAACTCCCAATACTTTTATAGATATATGAATGGAGAGGCAATAACAGAGGGAGAAGTAAATTATTTTGCAGACCAAACTGATTGCTCATTAAGGATGAGAGTTGAGGGTAGTTGAGTACATGATAAAATAGGCAAACGTTAGCATGGCTTCCTTAAGGAGAAATTTTGTCTGACAAATCTATTAGAATTCTTTGAGGAAATAGCAGGCAGGATAAACAAAGGAGAGTCATTGGATGTTGCTTTCTTGGATTTTCAGAAGGCTTTTGACAAGGTGCCATACATGAGGCTGCTAAGCAAGATAAGAGCCCATGGAATTACAGGAAAGATACTAGCATGGATAGAAGGTTGGCTGACTGGCAAGAGGCAAAGAGTGGGATTAATGGGGACTTTTTTTGGTTGCCCGTGACTAGTGGTGTTCTGCAGGGGGTCAGTTTGGGGGCCACCTTTCACATTAAATGTCAATGACTTGGATGGTTATTAATGACTTTATAGCCAAGTTTGTGGATGATACAAAGATAGTTGGAGGGGCAGGTAGCATTGAGAAAGCAGGGAGTCTGCAGAAGGACTTACATAGATTTGGAGAATGGGCAAAATATCGGATGGAATACAGTGTATGGAAGTGTATTGTCATACACTTTGGTAGAAAAAATAAAAGGGTAGACTATTTGGGGAGTAAATTCAGAAATCAGAGGTGCAAAGGAACTTGGGAGTCATTGTTCAGGATTCCCTAACAGTTAACTTACAGGTTGAGTTGGTGGTAAGGAAGGCAAATGCAAGGTTAGCATTCATTTGGAGAATACTAGAATATAAAAGCAAGGATGTAATGCTGAGGCTTTATAAAGCACTGGTCAGACTGCACCTGGAGTATTGTGAGCAGTTTTGTGTCCCTTATCTAAGAAAGGATGTACTGGCATTGGAGAGGATCCAGAGGGGGTTCACAAGAATGATCCCAGGAATGAAAGGGTTAATGTATAGGAGCATTTCATAGCTCTGGGACTGTTGGAGTTTAGAAGAATGAGGGATGAACTCATTGAAACCTATCGAACATTGAAAGCTCTAGATCAGGATTTCCGGCCTTTTTTATGCCATGGACCCCTACCATTAACTGAGAGATTCATGGACCCCAGGTTGGTAACCCTTGGTCCAGATAAAGTACACATGAAGGGGATTTAATGGGGGTGTCTAGAACCATAGGGCATAGCCTCAGAATACAAGGACATCCCTTTAGAACAGAGATGAGGAGGATTTTCTTGAGGAATTTCTTTAGTCAGAGTGTGGTGAATCATTGGAATCCATTGTCACAGATAGTTGTGGAGGACAAGTCATTGGGTATATCTAAAGCGGAGTTTGATTGGTTCTTCATTAGAATGGACATCAAATGTTATGGGGAGAAGGCAGGAAAGTGGGGTTGAGAGGGATAATAAATCAGCCATAATGGAATGGTGGAGCAGACAGGATAGGGTTGAATGATCTAATTGTGCTTCTATGCCTTATGGTCTTATAAACATGGACATACCGTAGTTCTAAATAAAAACTAAATAGGCAAAGTATTCCACTTTCGGAGACAAGGAGGTGAAATATTTATTGACATGAAGGAAGAAGAATGTGAAACACTGAAAATGAGAGAGAAAAAGAGGACATATAAATGGAAAAATGGATAAGCTGCCAACTTCAGACTAAGTAAATCTGTTTGGCTGAGGGTGTAATACTGAGGTCTCAAATACAACTGAAGTGGTACTGTTGTTCAATAAGGAGAAGCGGATAGGCTGAGTAAGAGTATCCTAGTCACAGTAACAATGACAATGAACACCTTATTGGAAAAATTCTGAGGAACAGTTCAAACAGAGGACAAGGTTTATTAAGAGAAGTTTATGTTTAATATATTACATTGCCTTTTTGAAGGAAAATGAATGAATTAGAATGAAAGATGTGAGCACATTTGGAGTCAACTTCAATTTTAGCAGGGGATTTGACAAAGGCCTGCATGGCAGATTTGTTAGGAAAGGAAAGCCCAGAGCGATCCAGGGGAAAATGTCATTGGATTAATAACTGGCTTGTTGGCGAAGTGCAAAGGGTAATGATTAATGAGAACTTTAATGACTGGAGGACTTTGTGCAATGGGTTCCACGGGCTCAATAGTAAGTCTTTTGTGATACGTATTACTCACCGGGACTTTAGTATAAAGTCTGTAAGTGATTTGCTGATGATACAATTAGCTATATGGCTGACAGTGAAGAAGAAAGTTACAAGTTGTAGCAATTCAAGAACCCAAGAGCACAAAAAGTAGAAGATAAAGTCCAGCATTCAGCCTCATATTTTTGCCAACCCTCCATGCCTTCACTTACCTTGAACTTTCACCTTTACATTACTTTCTTGAACTAGTCCAATATTTCCTGATTTCCTTTCTATCTAAAAGACCCTGTCCTAAGTACACTCTATGACTGAACGTCCACAGAATTCCCAAGGTTCCCTACACTCTGGATGAATATTTTTATTTAGGAATACAGAATGATTACAGGCCCTTCCAGCCCAACGAGCCTGCACTGCCCAATTACACCAGTGTGACCAATTAACCTACTAACCCGAACGTCTTTGGAATGTGGGAGGAGACCAGAGCACCCGCAGCGGAAACACGATCACAGGCAGAATGTACAAACTCCTTACAGAAAGTGGGGGTGGAAATTGAACCCTGGTGCTGGTGATGCAATAGTGTTATGCTAACCCGACATTGGGGTGTATGGGGTGTCTAGGGAGGGGCTACACCTCTGGTGGGGGGGCCTGCCATGCCCTTTTTCAGGACAGCTCGTCCACCTTTGGTCCCCACCTGGCGTTCATCTCTCACCTGTGGCTACAAGTGACTGTAACACGTGCAGCGGCCACACCCCGGTAAACCGTCTCGGCAGACGGGCCAAACCAAGTGAGGGTAGTCGATGGGTCTTCGACCCTCGGTGAGGTAGGGGATCTGCCTGTCCCAGCATGTGAAGTCTGGCCCTGGCAGATTGAGCAGTGGAGACCAATTAATGGTCCAACAGTCAAGAAGGCAGGCCAGCAGGCATTGTTGGAGCACTAAGAGCATGACAAGGCACTTAGACGTCCTGGTCATCCACTGCAAGAGGTGGTGATCTCTTCAAACTCACCCGGCAGAAGGCAAAGGCAAACTACTGCTGTAACTTGCCGAGTACATGATTTCCCAATATGTCAGAGCAGCGTGGAGGGAAATCGTCCAACAACTGGAAATTTCTGATGCGACCTAATGACGGCGATGAACCCTACACTATGCTGCCCCCTTTGCTTCTTAATCTGTCCCAAATAGCCAAATCCTTCAGACTTTGACTTCTGATTTTAGGCTCTACAAACATGAGAAACAGCAATTTTGCATATGCCCCTTTTAGCTCCTTAAGGATATTGTATGCTTCAATGATCAACTTGCATTTTTCTAAATTTGAGATAATAAAGACCTAAAGCGCTTAATTTCCCTTCGTGCAACAGACTTGCATCTCAGCAATCAATCGGCTGATCTTTCTCTGCACTCCTATTCGAAGTATGTCATTCCTAAATTAAGAAGATGGGATCTGTTCATAATATTTCAGGTACAATCTCACTAAGACTCTAAATAATTGGAGCAAGATATCATTGCTCTTGCATTCAAATCCTCTTGAAACAAAAACTAACTGCATCTTTCCTCCAAATGGCCTGTGTATCTATATGTTAACTTTCAGTATTTCATATACAAAGATTCCTAGGTCCCTCTAAACAGGAATACTTTACAATCTCTCACCATTTACAAAAAAGTATCCCATCTTTCTACTTCTTGTACCAAAATAGATGATTTCATGTTTTTTCTATATCATATTCCATCTGCACATTCTGCATTGGATTTCATCCCCTAGCGATATAATTGAACTGGGTTTGTGGGCACAAAACTAGCAAACAGAATTTCATCTATAGAACTGATGTGTTTGTGAATGCAAACAGGATGAAAAAAATATACGTTAAATATCAGTGTATTTAAATGAGTTCAGGGAGCGGCCCCTTGGATTTCACATGCACAGGTTCCAGAAGATGACAGCACAGAGGTAAGGTAGTTAAAAAGGCTGCAACAGGAAAATCATTGTAACACAATTAATGTACTTAATATAGTTCTGGTCACCAGACCACAAAAGGGATGTCTTACAACTAGAGATTATTATGAAAGAGTTTTATGAGGATGTGTCTTGAGCTGATGATTTGCATTTTATGATGGGTCTTTGATCAGAAGTGATGACACATGAACAAGAAGGACCTATAGTATTTCTCTTGGCAAGGAGGTTAATAATTAGGAGGTAAAATGCAAGTTATTGGTAGAAAAATAAGGGCATTTTGAAGAAAAACATTCCACTTAAAAATAATTAGGTCTGTAACTCTCTGTCTGATGGTGGAGGATTAAATTTTATTTTACTTAAAAAGTCCTCAGATAAACTACAGAGAACCAAGAACTTAGAGATAGGAATAGTGAGTACCTTCACTTTTTTGGTTAACGTTTACATGAAGAGTTGAATAGTCTCCTTCTGTGTCATAAATTTTAAGATTCAATGATTCTCTAACCAATTCATTCAGAGGGAGATATGTAAAATCAACTGCCATGTAGCAATGCTTTAAGGTAAATGTGTAGTTAACAGCTTAAAGAATCAGAAGCCAAAATATCATGTTATTAATGAAAATGGCATGATAAAAAATACTTCTTGAAACAACAGTAGTCCTTAATGCCAATGTTTTATTGGCTTGGGCTTCTATTTTCCTGGAGTAGCTCCAGTAATCAAATGAAATTCCCTAAAGTAGAGCTCCATTTAACAAGGCAGTTTTGTGTTAGTATGGATCCTGTTCCACCACACGGTGGAGGGAATAGATGTTATAGGTAGTCATTCTCAAAGACACAGGTTACATACAATGAATAGGTTTCCTCCCAGCATGCAAAACACCCACAGTGTGAGATGCAACCATTGCTGGTTATTTGAGATGCTTGGAATCACAGTATCATAAGCATATGGTATAAAAAAATTGGAAATTACTTCAATTGTTTTGGTTTCTATCCCTTTTGAAATGTAAATCCAATTTAATAACTCAGTTTGGATCAGTTGTAAATTGGGTAATTAAGGGAGGGAAAAGAGCAATGTTTTTCAAGGATTGCTCTTTCTCTCTGACAAGAACATGTTTTAACAAGATACAACGATAATCTATATGAATGATCACTTCATATTTCTAAAGCAACACTCACAAAATGCTGGGGGAACTGAGCAGGTCAGGCAGCATCTATGGAAATGAACAAACAGTCAATGTTTCGGGCCGAGATGTTGGAGTGTTGGAGTGAAACAAATCTGCATGATAGGAATACAATCACCAACAGTTACTCCACTCACAGTTACTAAATTGCAGTATATTTGTAAAAGTCTTATACCAACATATACCTACTTTTCAACACTCCATTTGTTGTTCCTTTCCATGGCTCGTGGCATATGGGATGGCAACATTGCCATTTTTTTTTTTAGCATTTTTTGTCTGCATTTTTGTCTGCGTTGCGAGCTCGACATTCAACCCAGCACGAATGGAAAGCATGCAAGTAGCCAGCCAAATTTGAACACAGGACCCCTCACCTCAAAGTCTGGTGTGGAAGCCACTACACCACTGGCTGACTAATGGAGGAGGCTCCGCTGAGATGGTGCCAATACAGATTCTTGAAAATTGTGGATCAGCTTCCATATCTTGGGAACCACCTTTCTGTGAAGACAGAGACACGTTGGCAACCTTAGGAAAAATTGAGTTTAAAGATCAAGATCTTAAATGTAGTATATTACTCATGGTCTACTAAGCAGGAGTGATTCCTGTCCTCCTACACATTTCTAAGGCATGAACTACTTACAGCATGCACTTTGAACAAACAGCACTGTCTTCACTAAATCTTAAAAATCCATTGGTAGGATAAGGTATCACTATAAACATTCTCTCCCAGCCTAACATCCCAGCCTGAGGGTCTAATTGCAACCTGTCAAATCAGTTAGTCAGGCTATGTTGCTCCCACAAGCATATAATCAATGCATAATCTGAGTCCTGAAGAAGGATTTCGGTTCAAAATGTTGACTGTTTGTTCATTTCCATAGATGCTTCCTGACCTGCTGAGTTGCTCCGACATTTTGTGTGTGTTGTATTGCATTTCTAGCATCTGCTGAATTTCTCGTGTTTATAATCTCTTTCAAGTTTTGTCACTGCGAGAGATTACTAGGTGGACAAAGACAGTAAATCAAGGATGCTCTTAAAGCCTCTTTGGAATACTCTCACCAACTCATGGGAGCAGTTAGCTGTGCTACCTTGCAGCTTCAAGAGGCAGAGGAGTCCAGTCCTGGTCTCAGGTGCTGTCTGTGCAGATTTACACATTCTCCTTGTGACTAGCTGGATCTTCCCAGGTGCTCTCATTTCTTCCTGCTTGCTAATATCATGTTAGCTGGTTAATTAGCTACTACAACTTACTACTAGTGTAGGTTAAGGGCAATCAAAGGGGAATTGATGCACTTGTGATGGAGCATGGAGAACCGGCACTGTAGTATATCAGTTAGTGTAATCTTATTATAGTACCAGTGATCCGGGTTCAGTTCCTGCTGCTCTCAGTAAGGAGTTTGTATCTTCACTCAGTGATCATGTGGATTTCATCCAAGTGCTCCAGTTTCCTCCCACATTCCGAAGACATATATATAAATATTTCTGCAGAAATGGTTTGCCATTGCATTCTTCCGGACAGTGTTTTTACAAGACGGGTGACCCCACCCTCAGCCATTATCAATACTCTTCAGAGATTGTCTGCCTGGCGTCAGTGGTCGCATAACCGGGACTTGTGATATTCACCAACTGCTCATACGACCATGTATTGCCCTTAGAGATTGTCCATAGTGCCTATGGACTGTGGGTGGATGGGGAGGACATCATTCAGTTGCACAACAGCCCTGGGGAGAAAGCTATTTTTCAGTACGGATGTCCATGAAGAGATGCTTCTGCATCTCCTGCTGGATGATAAGAGATTGAACAGTTGATTGCTTGAGTGAGATGAGTCCATCATGGTGTTGCAAGCCCGCCGTAAACATTATGAGTAGTAGGTGGTTTCCATATCTGGCAGTTGTATCCCAGTGATGTTCTGTGCAGTCCTGATCACTTGCTGAAGTGATTTTTGGTCGATCTTGTTACACCTAGTGTACCATATTGTTAAGCAGTGAGTCAGTGTGCTTTCAATTACACATCAATAAAGGTTTACCAGAAGCTTTTGGAGCAGATGTGGTCTCTTTAAACTCCCAAGATAGTTTAGTCACTGCTGAACCTTCTCTACTATCAAGGAGGTGTTGAAGATCCAAGAGAGCTCCTCTGGGATGTTCACTCCTGAGTACTTAAAGCTGGAGACCCTTTCCGCTGTCACAGTTTATGAGTAGTGGAGCTTGTTCAGACCTTCTTGATTTCCTGAGGTCGATAATCATTTTCTGGGTTTTTTTTGAAGGTGAGTGAGGTATTGTTACTGCACCATTCAGGCAGTTTCAGTACATCCTCCTTGGATGCTGTTTTTTTGTTATTTGTAATTAATCCAACCCTGTGGCATTGTCTGCAAATTTGACAATCAAGTTGGTGGCAGATAAAAAGCATTCTGGAGTAGGTGCCTTTATTCTCCAGGTTTTCCAGCACGATGTGGAGAGCGATGGAGATGGTGTCTTCAGTTGATCTGTTTGTCTTGTAGACAAATTAGTAGTGGTCCAGAATAGCAAGGATGGCGTTCTTAATGTGGGACATAACCAGTCTCTCCAGGCACTTGGTGGCTATGAGGGTGAGTTTAACTGGTCTGTAGTTATTGAGGCTTGTTACCATTGACTACTTTGGGATTAGTATGATGGTTGATGTTTTGAAACATGCAGGGACAACAGCTAGGGACAGAAGGAGGTTATAAATTTCAGTAAAAGCCTCCTCCAGCTGGTCAGCGCAGTCCCTGAGGACACACTCAGGTAGGCCATCTGGTCCAGCTGCTCTGCGTGTGTTGATACTGCAGAGAGTAGGTCTCACCTCATGTGCCCTCTGCCGATGCTGTATCCTCCTCAGGTGTCAAGGCCTTCATCACTGGTTCGCTGTCAGACTGAGCAAAGAAGTTGTTTGGCTCCTCAGATAATGTGGCAACTCTTTTTTGCAGGACTGAAGATCTTTCCTTTATAGTGATGGACTTGATATCTTCTCACACACGCCGGGGGTTGGTGGCACTGTTGAATTATGTCTCTATCTGTTGTTTGTATCTGTACTTGGTGATTTTAATGCCTCTTTTAAAGTTTGACCTGACATTGCTGTATGCTGCAACATCTCTGGATACGGGTTAATGGCTTAATTGATCACATGGGTGTAACTGGGCGGCTCAGACTCAATGGGCTAGAAGGGCCTGTTACCATACTGTAACTCTAAATAAGTAAATAAATAAACAAACAAACAAATAAATAAATAAAATCAGTTGCAAGGCTACAGAAATAAGGAGAGAGGACTTGGGTCTATAAGGATGGCTCTGTTGGGGGCCAGCATAGACTGAATAGGTTGAAAAGCCTCTTAGAGAAAGAGTAGTAACTAAGTTTAAACACGTGGAAAAGGACTTGAGAACCTTGTGCTTCTTCAGCAGAGCATGAAGAGAGACATGAACGAACACTTCATGTCAATAATCTTTCATCATAACTGGCAATAGTTAACAATATATAACTCTGAAGATGCAGTAAAAGGTTGCCCAGCATGCTACAAGTCATGTCATTACTGAAGAGGAAATCTGCAAAATCCTCGTACTTTTTCTTCGCACTAAACCTCATGTTTAGGATGCAAAACATACTGCAATGATTAGATCTCACTTAAAAGGAAGACATATGGCTGACTGAGCCCCTGCTGCCATAATGATTCTATGGTTCTGAGTGAAATATACATCTCATAAAATCCAGCCCAACATAGCCAGGTGCAGCACACTCAAGAGCACTATTTGTCATGCAACACTTGTTTGGATCACCAAATCACGTCTTTTTTCTTTAGTAATACTGCTAGGCAAAGTTTACTATGGCTTTTCCATTTAGAGGACTACAACAATTTTTCATGTATGCTCTAAAGTGCTGTACTGCTTCAGCTCCTATTTCTAATGTTCTTGAGATCCTCGGCCTTCAATAAATTATAAGCAAATTGCTTCTACAAACTTGGGTGACGTGTACTGCCATTTCTCTGTTTAGAATTAGGAACAAGCTGCCAATAAAGGCAGTAGAGATGGGCACAGCAGTGTTTATAAGATATTTACACAGTATATGGATAGAAAAGGTTCAAAGGGATAAACATGGGCAAATGGGGCTGGCTCAGAAACACAAGAGATTCTGCAGATGTTGGAAATCCAGAGTAAAATGCACAAACTGCTGGAGGAACTCTCAGGCCAGGCAGCATCTATAGAGAGGATTAAACAG
This sequence comes from Mobula hypostoma, assembly GCF_963921235.1. NCBI lineage: Eukaryota > Metazoa > Chordata > Chondrichthyes > Myliobatiformes > Myliobatidae > Mobula > Mobula hypostoma. The sequence goes on from NC_086119.1 coordinate 39,360,577, forward strand.
TCAAGCTTCAGGCCAAGACCCTTCATCAGGCACTACCTCAGAAGGACATGTTGGTCGGCATGGATAAGTTTGGGCAAAAGACACCTTTCTGTGCTGTATAACTACAACACTACCCTTCTATGACTTGTTACCTTTTTGCCCAAGGTCTTTCTGTGATTGGTACACTGTATAAGCTGGAGCTATAGGACAGGCTCTGAAGGTAGATATACCAGGAGAGGAGGGAAAGAAGGATTCATGTCTGTAGGATCAATCTTTCAAGTCAGCCCTCTTTCTCAGGAGTTTGAAAGCAGCATGAGAAAAGCTTTAAAAACGAAAGAACAATAAGCCTATTGTAAAGAACAGCAGAGATAGGAAAGATAACAGGCCCAGTGAAGCGTTCTGTGGCATATCTCCAAAACAGGTGCAAGGAGTTACATCAGGGCAGCAGTAGAATAAACTAAAACCATAATGAGTTAAATTTAGTAAGTCCCACCGTTGATCGGGGGACCGCATGGATGTTGAGTTCCAGCTGTCTGCATCGAAGTCTGTACGCAAACCAACATGTAAGCCAGGGCAGTACGATGCAGAGAGCAAGCTGCTATCCATGCTGCAGACTTCCCCTCTCCACACAGCTGACGTACCCAACACAACGGTAGAGACTGATGGAGTTTGGCACCAGCAGCGTCGCAGGAGTTGCCAGTCAGCGTTGAACTCAACCTCGGGCTGCCTCAGGGACTCCAACTCCACATGATTCCTCAGGGTTTACTCTCAAAGCCTTCCCCTCGAGCGGGTATAGCCACAAGGCAGTGGAGGTTTGAGATCAGAGCTTTCCCAGATGAGCTGCTAACCACGGCTGAAAAGTGACTGGTTTAAAGGCACCAGAAATGTACCTTTGCCCTTTCTCCTGCAGTAAAAATCGTTCCACCGGGCTTGGTGCATAAGCCACATGTGAAGGCCAGGAGCTGGACTTGGTTGTCAGAGACTATTTGAGATGCACACCATTGGGAGCATTTAATAGGTAGTGGAAACCCCTCCACACTACCCACCCGCTTTGACAACCTTAGGAACCAAGTAAAATTTGTAACATAACTAATTAAACTATTAATGTATAACTATAATAGTAAGATAACTGATTAGGTAAATAAACAAGTCTGGTGTAAGATGTGACAAGGTTTGTATCTGAACAGTGTGATGTAGGAATTTGTGGATAATGAGGCTGGCCGGAATAAACACACATGCGGAAAATGTTATAGAGTCATTGAGCTGCACGGCTCAGAAACATACCCTTCAGCCCAGCCTAGTTTGTCCATGCAAACCATGATGCCTATCTAGACTAATCTTATTAGGCCTGTGCAAATGCCTATTAAACATTGTAATTGTTTCTGTCTTCACAGGAAAACAATTGCAGCTCATTCCATATAACCACTACCATCTGTATGAAACACCTGCCTCTCAGATCTCTAAATTTCTCCTTAAATTTCTCAATTTAAACCTATGCTCTCTAATATAAGTCACCCCTAACCTTAGAAAAAGACTCTGTCTACCCTAGTAATCTTACAAATCGTGTAAGGCCACCCCTCAGCTCCTCCGGTGAGAACAAACCCAGCCTATCCAATCTATCCTTGGAGCTAAAGGCTGTCAGTCTTGGCAACATCCTGGTGAATCGATTCTGCTCTCTCTTTAATGTTACCAGATCCTGTAGTGCAAAGTGGCGACCAGAACTATGCACAACTCTCCGAATATGGTCCTACCAGAATTTTGTACAGTTTTAACACAACGTCCCAACTCTTTTACTCAGTGCTTTGGCCTAAGACTTTAACCATGTCAAAGTCTTCCTCACTGTCCTGTCCACATGTGTTGGCATTTCTATGAAAGAAGAACTTGCACCCCAAGCTTTCTCTATATATCAGCACTCCATACTGTAGGTCCCTGCCATTTACTGGGTTGCCAGTATTTGACATCCCAAGAGCAACACTTCACATTTGTCCGGATTAACTTCCATCTGCCACCATTGTGCCCAACTTTCCAGCTGATTTATGTCCCTCTGTATCCTTGGGCAACCTTCCTTGCTATCTACAACCACATCAGCATATTTACTAATCAGACCATATACAGTACATTCTCAACCAAGTCATTTACATATACAGTGTTACAAACAGTGAGGGTTCCAGCACTGATTCCTGTATGTAACTAGTTAGAGGCTTCTTATCAGAAAAACATCTAAACCTCCATGATTACACTCAGCCTCCTATCACTAACATTTTCTGTCCTCCAGTCTCTATTTCAAATTTCCGTGGTTCAGATTTATTGAACTAGAGGGCTAGATGTGAACTTTCTTGAAGTTAGAGAGTGAGGATGATGAACATTGATATAGTTTTATGCTGGGGCAGTTAAACACTCAGGTAAGTGTAGATTCAGGGTGGAAACAACGTATGTGAGCCATCAATATAAGAGTCAGCATGGAATCCGGTAGAGAGCTCATCCAACGAGTAGTGAAAATGCAGAATTTGATATCTCAGGGAATGAATGAAATGAGTGGTTTAAAGGGGTTTAAGGGGAAGCTGAACAAGAGAGTAGAAGTTTATGCTGATAGATTTAGTGAATGAAGGATGGAAGGTGGCTTAAGAGGAGTAAGATAACTGGTTAAGCCAAACTACCTAATTTTGTACCATTTCTAACGTAAGTGAGCCACTTTTCTGTCTCCATCTCTTGAAAAGGAAATGTGTACAGAGTTTAAAATCATTTGCGTCAGAGGTTTGTGACCTTCAGTAGACACTGTTTGAGCCATGATTCTACATGAAGATCTCTCTGCAAACTTACATTCTTCTGTGAACTTCTTAGCCTCTGGATCATTCCAATTATTGCCGCTACCCGAGTTTGCCGTTCTCAGCAGGAATGGGGAGGTCACAAGCTTTCTACTCAAGGAAAAGTGACCTGCAGATTGGCCACATGTCTTTACAAGAGCTGAGCGTTCCCAAAGGTTTCAGAGAGAGATAGACTTGAAGGCACATGGTGCTTGGTGCATGAGGGCTCAAGAGTGTATCATAAGGACTATCTGTCCCTGAACAACTAACTTCCATAACTATTTTTTTTAATCTCCAGAATACTGTAATCAGTGAGATTATATGGCACATCCTTATTCACAAATAGCTTGTGTTGGGTGTTACATTTTAGCTGTTGAATTGTATACGCGTCTTGCTCTTGGGAGACAAGGGCGATCCTCTATTTCCATAGCTTGCCCTAGCTAGTGGGCAGAGCACCCGTATAATAGCAACCAATACAACCACCAGCAGATTGAGGGAGACTTCCCTTGTTGCCCCCAAGGAGTGATTCCGGTGTCTTTTGGTCTCCATGGAATCTGAGGAGGTCAAAAATGTTGCTGTCTAATAAATCCCCCATGATCCTACAAAGTGAATTTGAATCCTCATTGTCTGGACAAGATCGAGGAGTAGGGATGAGGGTTGGGCAAGATGGATGATGTCGGCAAAGAAGAAAACCTTTACCAGATATAATTCATTGCCTTGACATTTCAACAAAACCCATGAAATCTGCACATTCCATTTTAAAATTGTGTTTCTCAGCAGGCCATAATTTATAGTGACATTTTAGATTGTACTGAAATGAAATATTTGAACATTTACTGTGGAGACTATGTAAATGTTGTGTTATCCGTATAATATCATGTATGAAGGATCAAGGATCAACTTTATTCACCAGATACATTTACACACATTAGGAAATTGCTGTGATGTGTTGGCACAACAAGCAATAGAAACAACAATATTAAGCAATTGTAATATATCAAATCTAATTACAAACATAGAAGTGCAGATATGGAATAAAATTTGCATAAATTCAGAAATACCAGTATGTATTTACAATGGAAACAGCATTATAAAATTTGGTTTAAAGTGTTTACAGTTGCAGTGACTGAGGTATTAGATAGAGGTGAGTGTGCTCATTCAACTAGATTAACTCCCTGAGGGAAGAAACTTTTAACATGGTGAGAAGTTTTTTGTTTTAATAGTCCTTTAGCTCCTTCCTGAAGGAAGTTTTTGTAAAAGGCATTTTGCAGGGTGGGTAACGCCTGCAATGATTTCTCAGCATTTGGATGCCTCTATCTCTAGTGCTGCACGTCATTTCTACCCATATACTGCTGCTAACAATGTCTCACTTTATACATTTGAGAGATAGCTCTCCAACAGGAATTTCCTCAGAATGGAGAACATTGGTCCAGAAATATTATAATGTGAGAGGGACCTCTGGTGAATCTGCAATACAACAGGTATTACTGGAGAACCAGCAAGGGGAGTTAAGGTGCCAACACTGCAAGGAAGGATAAATGTCATGGTGGCCACTTTAGTCACTCTGGCTAAGGTAACCAATGAGTTGGCAATCTACTGCAGTCCACACTGTACCACTATCATTACTGCCTCCAGTTTCACATCAACACATGCAACCCACTCTAAATAACGTTACTGTTCTGATCACATTTCTGATCAATAGACAATAGGTGCAGGAGTAGGCCCTTCGGCCCTTCGAGCCAGCACCGCCATTCACTGTGTTCATGGCTGATCATCCACAATCAGTACCCCGTTCCTCCCTTCTCCCCATATCCCTTGACTCCACTATCATTAAGTGTTCTATCTAACTCTTTCTTGAAAACATCCAGAGAATTGGCCTCCACTGCCTTCTGAGGCAGAGCATTCCACAGATCCACAACTCTCTGAGTGAAGAAGTTTTTCCTCAACTCCGTTCTAAATGGCCTACCCCTTATTCTCAAATTGTGGCCTCTGGTTCTGGACTCCCCCAACATCGGGAACGTGTTTCCTGCCTCTAGCATGTCCAATCCCTTAATCATCTTATATGTTTCAATCAGATCCCCTCTTATCCTTCTAAATTCCAGTGTATACAAGCCCAGTGGCTCCAATCTTTCAACATATGACAGTCCCGCCATCCCAGGAATTAACCTCGTGAACCTCCACTGCACTCCCTCAATAGCAAGAATGTCCTTCCTCAAATTTGGAGACCAAAACTGTACACAATACTCCAGGTGTGGTCTCACCAGGGCCCTGTACAACTGCAGAAGGACCTCTTTGCTCCTATACAGCATTATAGGAAGAATGTGAAGTCATTAGAGAAGTTCCAGTAAACATTCCTGAGAACAGTTCTTGCGATGAAGGAATACAGTTACAAGGATAGATGAGAGGGGCTCAGGCTGTTTCCTTTAGAAAAGATTTGTGAGGTTTTATACAATCATATAAAACAGCGAGGGACCTAGAAAGAAGTATAGAGGGAGATTGTTTCTTTTGTCAAGGATCAGAGGGCCCAGGAATAAAACAAAATGGTAGAGAATTAAAAGTACTTTAAAGAAAAAGGTTTTTATGAGTAGAATCTGGAATGCACTGCTGAGAATGTGCTGGAGAACGGCTTGTGCAGAGCCTTCAAGAATAAATTGGTTAAATATGGTGAGGAAAGATCTAAAAGATCAGGGGAGAAAAGCCAGAAAGAGAGGGTGGCTCTGGTGCACAATAAACCAAAAACACTCTTTCTATGTTATAAGCTTTCTATGTTTCTATGATTCCACATCTAAGATGAAAGGGATTGCTTTTTAATCCATGAATAGCCAATCAATGCCCAAGAATGGAAAAGCCTCCAAAAAGAAATGAGCGCATCCCAATCTATCACAGGAAAAGCCTTTCCCATTATTGAGTACGTCTACAAGGAGCACTTTCACGAGAAGGCAGCATTATCATCAATAACCCCCACAATCCAGGCCTTACTTTCTTCTCATTGCTGCCATCAGGAAGGAAGTACAGGAGCCTTAGGTCTCAGACGATCAGGTACAGGAACAGTTATTACAACCATCAGGCTCCTGAACCAACATGGATAACTTCTCTCGCCTCAACATTAAACTGATTCCATAACCTATAGACTCCCTTTCAAGGACTCTACAACTCACGTTCTCAGTATTATTTATTTACTTATTTATTTTTATTTTTATTATTACTAAGTTATTTTTTTCTCAGCTCAAACTGGTAAAACCTGAGGTACGGGCATAACCAAGCATGCTTATTTGTCAATTGCTAGGAACTTTTTGACTATTCTAGTGGTGTTTAGTATTGTGGCTTTCTGAAGATTTACATAGATAGAGCTGTGTAGCCCCAATTGTTTAATGCTACACGTGCTTTGGGATGACACCAGTTCAGTTGTAGATACAGTATTATTATCGGGACATGTTCATGTTTCAAAGCCTTTCAAATTCCTCTTTTAATTCAGCATATTTCTGGTGTTTTTCACATTGATTTCTGAAAGTTATGTGGGTTTGGAATGGTCATATCTATTAAATAAGTTGTTCTTATTTGTTTATTCTATGTTATTATATTTGGACAGTTATTACGGCTTGCCCTGTCCGTAATATCTGATCAGTCATAATATCATTTGCGGTATTCTGACTCTAAAACTGGATTAGGCTTGTATTTATAGTAAGGTGTGATTTCATTTATGAGTTTGCACTTTAAAGCAAGATTTTGATGAATGATGTTTACCACTTGATTGTGCCTGTGTAAGTAATTGGAATATTTTAAACTGCTCTTTTATTAGGTACTTTTGATAATTTTTTGCGTAAGTCACCTGGTTCTGTATTGCTACAAGGAACCCTTCTGTTTCTGGGTAGGGAGCCCCAACATTGAGCCAGGCATTGAACACTGCTGTGTTGACATCTAGTCAACTCAGATCATGGGGATGTCTTCCATGGAGGATCATGCTCTTCCATTGGTTAACTTTTTGTTCAGTAGTGAGAATGTCTTCATTTTTCTGGGTTGTGGTTTCATTTAAGTTTAGTGGAGTATACTTCTTATCAGAGTTGCATATGCTTGCGTTGAGTGCTGATTTCTGTTTTCATTGATGAAAGTATATCCCTAAAAGTTTTATCTGACTCTCATGTAGATTTTAAATGTCTGTTATTCCTCTTCCCCCTGCTGTCCTAGGTAGTGTTAATCCAAGTGCATTCAAATGTACATAATCTTTTCTGAAATTTGTCGTTTTAGTTCTTACTTTTCTTTGTAAATTTTGCAGATCGGTTTTGGACTAAGATATTATGCCAAAAGAATATATTAATATAGGACTGTATAGTGAAAGTGTTTATTGCCTTCATTATATCTTTACTCTTGAGCTCTATTTGGCAGATTTTCTTAAGCCTTGAAGCAAATGCTGTCAAAAGCTTTTCCTTTATCATGTTATGATCTATGTTCTTTCCTTGTTGATATCCCAGATACCTATATGTTTCATATTCATCCATCGGTTGTGTTGTATCCTGCTGCTCTGTTTTGTGTTCTATTAGCTCTATTGCACCTTTCTTCACGTTTAACGTTCTGCATTTATCCAGTCCAAAGATCATGGTTACATCTTTAGAAAATAGTTCTACTATTTGAATTAATTGCTTTAGTATAATTAATGAAGGAGCATGTAACTTCAAATCATCCATGTATAAAAGGTGTGTTAAGGTAGAGCTCATTTTATTGTTTCTGATTTCATGCCCAGTTTTCATCCGATTCAGTAAATTAGAGAGCAAGTTTAAAGCTAGACAGAAGCACAGTGGACTTAGAGAATCGCCTTGGAAAATGCCTTGTTTTATTTTGATAATGGTGGTAGTTCTGTTTTGGTTGTTAATAGATACGGTGATTACAGTATGCCAATGCTTCATCAAGAGTTGCAGGAATTTAATAAGCATTGTGTATAGTTTGTATATTATTATTATTATTTATAATTAGTTTCTTTTTATGTATTTCTTTGTTCTACTGTGAATGCTGGCAAGAAAATGAATCTCAGTAGTGTATGGTGACACATACGTACTTTGATACTAAATTTACTTTGAACTTTGAGTTTGAATGCTACTGTATTGACTTGAACTTTGTAGGAAGTTAAAGCTGGTTTCTCAATGAAATGTATCACCAGCATCTGTATTACTCATGACGGTCCTGAAAAGTATAAAGGCCTAGAAATCCTATTGCAAGGAGCAATGTTTTTTGTTCACCATACCAAGCAATTTTCAAGTTCAAAGTAAATTTTATCAAACGCCTGAATGGTAATTCTAGTAAGATACTTACAGCAAGGTTACATCGCTGCCAAAAATTATGCATGTATACAAAGGGTTTGCTGGGCATGCTAAGCAACATCAAAATGTGTACAACATCTACTTTTAGATAAACCCTGCATACAATTACTCTGCTTATGAACTCCAGGCCACAGACTGAAATAGGACTTAACTACCAAGTTGAGAACTGTTCTATTGTTAATTAAAAGTGATCGGACCTTACTGCTGAAGGTTATGGAAGTTCTCCATTTAAGTGCTTTCTTACCATTCCCAATTCCCTATCACTCAAGACTCCCAAGTCTCATGACAGATACGGTAATTCCAGTGCCACTGATCACATCTCTGCATGACCTTGACTAACCCCGCCCCCCCACTTTGTCAATTCCTTATCCAAATGACCTACACACCGTTGTCCAACAAGCTCTTAAGCACTGTCTTATCTCCCACCACACCCCAACCTCTATTCCCAGAACTTTCTCTTCCAGTCGAGCTAAGCTTATCTATGCCCAACTGAGATTCAACACTCTCCATAACAGTGAAATAAAAAAATTGCACTGCCTACTTTATTGGCACCATTGTCTGCTTTTTATGATAAGTTTCTCTGCAGAAATATGAGAAGCCCCGCACATAGTGCTGTCATAATGCACCAAATTTTAAACTAAAACTTTTTAAAACTGACAGACACTGTTAGAAAAACTTCAAACACGCTTGGAAAACTAGTTGGGTCAAGGTTGTCTCTCCCAAGTCCAGCTTCAAGAATCTCTCATTAAACATCAGTTTAAAGTGACTGTGTAAAATTCTAGCCTTTGTTATGTTAATGTATCCATCTAAGTCATTGAAATTAAAAACAGTTAATCTATGAAAATAATACTGAAGAAAGTTTATAATGCATGAGAAAATTAAATCCCTTGAAGTTACATCCAAATTTGTATTTGGAATCTATTTTATTGGCGTTCTATGGGTTTATATTCTTTTTCATCTTTTCATAAGTTTATAAATAAAAAGAAGACATTGTGAACTTGTGTGTTTGTTATTGTTCTTTCACAGACTTCTTCACAGTCACCAAGTATTTTCCCCCAGGTGGAGGATTATCTGTCTGTATCTCATCGACATGATACTTTTTCATCCAGAATGTTATGTTAGAATTTACTATTGATTGAACTATTCAGCTGTAATTTGATTGTATCCAGATTTAAGCCTTACATAAGCAAATATAAATGATGGCACAATCTTCCCAATTCTTCAGTAAAACACCCTGCATTGACTGTGTGCTGCCAACTGTGAACAGATCAATAGAAAACCCAACAGTGGCTGTTTGCTGCCAACTCAGAACAGATCAAGTCAAGGTTCATGAACTAGAGTACAAACAAAATGCATTTTATGGACTAGGAGATGTAGGTGGAACTGTTAATGGCAAAAAAAAATAGATGTATTATCCAACCATAGTTTGTCTACAAGATTACACTAAGCTTGAATACCATTACTCTATTGAGAAGGAATGCACTTGGGCTCAGAAGTGAAGCATGTGTCCTTAGATGGACCTATGAAAGCACAAGCTTCCATTGATATTTTTTGGCCAAGCCTGCTTTGCAACTTCATACATGAAATAGAAAATGGGCAACGAATCTCACCTTTCTAAAGAGGGCTCACAGGTCCATCCAATTTGACATGCCACTGTTGTTGTTGTTCGTCCTTCGTAGTCGAAGATGACCATGGCTTCAAAGTCAAATGGGAGATTGGTGGCTGTGGGTCCGGAGGTGACTAAAGGCTCGCCCACATGTGGGACACAAGTGGGTGGGTGCTGTCGTGGCAGTGGATGCTGCTCAGGCCTTGCGCACAGCACGCTTTCGTTGCCCCTCGATGATGCGCCGGACTTCAGCTGCACGGGCTCCTGTGGTGATTTTACTGCGCCAAGCTGGACGGTCGAGGGTCTCCCACGTGTTGATGTCGACACCCAGGCCTTTGAGGGACGCTTTGAGGCAGTCTTTGTAACGTTTCTTCTGCTCCCCGACTGAGCGCTTGCCCTGACACAGTTCTCCGTACAGCAGCTGCTTAGGCAATCGGCTGTCTGGCATTCTGACCACATGTCCAGCCCACCTGGCTTGGCCTTTCAGCAGGAGGGTGTAGACGCTGCAGAGCCCAGCTCGTTCCAGGATTTCCGTGTCGGGGACTTTGTCCGGTCACCTGATGTGGAGGAGTCTGCGGAGACAGCTCAGGTGAAAGTGGTTGAGCTGTTTGGCGTGTCTGCTGTAGACAGTCCAGGTCTCGCTGGCGTAAAGGAGGGTGGTAAGGACCACTGCACAGTAGACCTTCAGCTTGGTGGTAAGGCTGAGTCCTCTCCGCTCCCAGACGTTCTCACGGAGTCTCCCAAAGGCGGCGCTGGCTTTGGCAATCCTGTTGTTGACCTCAGCGTCTATGTTCACTGTGCGAGAGAGTATGCTGCCCAGGTAGGTGAAGTTGTCGACTGCCTGGAGGTTCTGGCCCTTCACCGTGATGCATGGCTCCTGGTATGGCTTTCCTGGGGCAGACTGGTACATAACTTTGGTCTTTTTGGTGCTGATAGTGAGACCGAAGTTGTCACAGGCTTGTGAGAACAGTCTATTTCACGCTGCATCTCCTGCTCTGTGCTGGCGTTGGGTGCGCAGTCATCAGCAAACAAGAAGTCTCTGATGACAGTCTCTTGCACCTTTGTAACTGCCTGCAGGCGCCTAAGGTTGAACAACCTGCAATCAGTCCTGTACCTGACATGGATTCCTTCTTCGTAGTTACGGAAGGCATCTGTCAGCATGGCAGAGAATACCATACTGAACAGAGTCGGGGCAAGAACGCAGCCTTGTTTGACGCCATTTGTCACTGGGAAGGCCTCCGACTCGTCGCCGTCATCCAGAACTTTCACCATCATACCGTCGTGGAACTGCCAGATGATTGTGATGAACTTGCTGGGGCAGCCAAACTTCTCCATGATCTTCCACAAGCCTTCTCTGCTGACCGTATCGAAAGCCTTGGTTAGATCGACAGAGGTCACGAAGAGGTCGCTGTGCTGCTCCTGGCATTTTTCCTGGAGTTGGCGCGCAGCAAAAATCATGTCCATGGTCCCACGTTCAGCACGAAAGCCGCAGTGGCTTTCTGGGAGCAGACCTTGCTCAAGATGATGCAAAAGCTGACTGTACTCTTCCAGTCCATGTGGAAAAAGGGACAGGTCCCACAACAGCTGAAGGTGCCAGCATAGTCCACATCTACAAGAGGAAAGGCACCCGCCAGTCTTGCGACAACCACCGAGGCATCTCCCTCTTGTCCATTGCGGGGAAGATTCTGGCCCGTGTCCTGCTCAATCGCCTTCTCCACATGCCACTACTACCAAACAGTATGTCTATAATTCCACTGATTGCATTTAAAAGAAAAAGGCCTAAAGTGATAAGCATTACAAAATCAGTGCCAGCATCAAGATGCTCAATTAAGATAGATTCACGACGCCTATTGTAGGTGGTGCATGAAATTTGTGCTGTCTGCGTATTAAGATGATTTGAACACCCAGGCAATGCTAACTACATTTTTACTTGCCTTATCTTATCAGCAATGGGCATTATTTTTATGAATGGTTAACATTTCCATGCTAGGCTTTGCTGCTTTAACCTAGTTTTTTTTTGTCGTTTAAGTGGGATGTACAGTACATTATGCATTTTTAAGGTATCTGCAATGTTCCAGATCCAAATGACATGCATAATATTGTACAGATATGAGCAATGTAGTTCCGTGTAAAACGAGGGTTTTAATTATAAACAAGAGAAACTATGAAAGTATCAAGGGGCAAGTTGCTTGTGTTTCACTGGAAAAATACATGAGAATGTATGCGAAGAAACAGACAATGGCAAACATTCAAAGAAATAATATAAGGGTTGCAAAAAGACAGAACATATTCCTTTAAGCACACAAGCCCAGTAGGAAAAGTGGCCCTTCTGCAGCTGACAGAGTAAATTAAAGTTATTTTTAATCAAAAGAAGAGACTTAAAAACTAGCCAGGGACAGCAGTGAGCCCAAAGGTTAACAGTATTTCAGAAATCAGCAATCCAGGACAGAAAAAATGACAATGACATGCAAGTTAGAATACGAGAATAAATTGGCCAGAAGCAGAAGAACAGACAGCAAGAGATATGTAGAAAAGGAAAAGACTAGCAAGGACAAATGTGGGTTCCTTAGAGATAGAGAAAGGTGCATTTACAGTGTACGACCCTTTTCAAAGGTAGATTTGGCAGGTTGGGATAAAGAGTCCTGATGAAGTTTACGACCCAAAACGTCAACTGTTTACACTTTTCTATAGATGCTACCTGGCTTGCTGAGTTCCTCCAGCATTTTGTCTGTATTAGATTGAAGATAATCCCAAGAGATTTTACACTTACATGAGCAGTAAAGGATGACTAGGAGAGCCTAGAGTCACGTAAAATTAAAGATGAAAATAAAAACTAGCTGTATTTGTCACATGTACATTGAAGCATACAGTGAAATGCGTCATTTGCGTCATTGTTTACCGATCTGTTGGGGGCTGGAGGCTGCGGGCTAGTGTCGCTACACTTCTGGTGCCAAAACAGCATGCCCACAACTCACTAACCCTAAACCTACATGTGTTGGAATGTGAGAGGAAATCAACCGGAGCACCCAGACAAAACCCACACAGTCACGGGGAGCATATACAAACTCCTTACAGACACTGGTGGGAAGCACTCGGCAGAGATGGTGCTCGGTGTCGGATGGCTGGTTGGAGGCTCGAAGTTTTCAGACAGACTCAGAGTTGGACTGTGGTCGGGTGCTTCCAGGGTGCTGCATCGGCAAGTTTGCGGCGCTGGAAGCTCATGGCAGGGAGAGTTTCTTCCTTCTACCGTCTGCGTGAGGTGTTGGGGCTGCCAGGACTTTGAGACTTTTTTTTACCGTGCCCATGGTCTGCTCTTATCAAATTATGGTATTGCTTTGTACTGTTGTAACTATATGTTATAATTATGTGGTTTTTATCAGTTTTAGTCTTGGTCTGTCTTGTGTTTCTGTGATATCATACCGGAGGAATATTGTATCATTTTTTAATGCATGCATTTCTAAATGACAACAAATGAGGACTGAGTGTCCTCATAATCTAATCTAAACGTTAGCCAATGATAACCTCTAACAAATGAGACTCTAATCCTTACCTCTTATATTCAGTGGTATCATCATCAGTAAAACCTCCACTCTCAGCAGTCTGGAGACCACTATAGACCAATTGGATCATCTTCATAAATTCTGCAGCTGCAAGAGCAGGCCCAAAGTCCCAATGCCATCTAAAGGCAAGTCAAGCACATGATGGAGAAGCCTTCCCTTCCTTGGATGAGTCTAGCACCAACAATACTCAAGAAGCTAAACACCATCCAGGACAAGGCAGCTCATACTTTAACCGCCATACTAAACTTGTAAACAATGGCTGCAGTACATTTTCTTTTAAAAGACCTTATGGTTACCTGCCTAGACTATTCAGTCCATAAGAACAAAAGACCATAAACGCAGGAGCAGAATTAGGCCATTCAGCCCATTGAGTCTGGTCTGCTATTCCATCATGGCTGATTTATCATACCTCTCAATGCCATTCTCCTGCCTTCTCCCCATAACCTTTGATGCCCTTACTAATCAAGAACATGTCTATCTGAGGCTGTTCCCACTGGTCCTAGATTGCCTGAACCTAGACTCTCCAACTGTAGGAAGCATCCACTCCAGATCCACTCTATCTAGTTCTTTCAATATCCTTTTGGATCTCTCCCCCCACCCCACTTTAAAATCTCTTACTATCTCTTCTTTCAGTTAGTCCTGACGAATGGTCTCAGCCCAAAACGTCAACTGTAGATGCTGCCTGGCCAGCTGTGTTCATCAGCATTTTTTGTGTGTGTTGCTTGAAATTCCAGCATCTGCAGATTTCCTCATGTTTGTGTCTTCAATATTCACTAGGTTTCTGAGACTCCTCCCTCATTCTTATATGCTCCAGTGAGTACAGGCTCATAGCCATCAAATGCTCCTCATACATTAATCCTTTCATTCCAGGGATCATTCTTGTGAACCTCATCTGAATTCTCATCAATGTCACCACATCCTTTCTTAGATAAGGGGCCTAAAACTGCTCACAATACTCCAATCTGTCACATCACTATAAATAATAGTGAACAATAAATTAATTAGCATCAGGAGGGGACTTCTCAATGGTGGTAGGGTCCAGCAAGCAACTTTCAAAGGCAAAACTGAAATCCTTCAGCCAGAGGAGCGATGCAGTTTATCTATTATGTCTTTATCCTAAAATTCTCACTGTCACAGAAGTTAGACTTGAGGCAAAATAATTTATTCTGTGATATCAATTACACTAGTTACAAAAAGAACTAAGGTTTCAACCTGCTCAGCCTTTCCCCATAGCTCAATTTCTTAAGTCCCAGCGACATCGTTGTAAATCCCTTTTTCACTCTTTCCAGCTTAATGTCATCTTTCCCATAGTACAATGACCGAAACTGAACACAATTATTCCATGTGTGGTCTCACCAATGTTTTGTAAACCACTGAAATAACAGATTAGAAGCAACCTTGAAGTTCTCAGCAAGTGTTTCATTAATATATGAAGTATTCGCAAAATTATGCATTAAATAAAAATATTTCTCTAGAATATAACAAGCCTTCATTTCTGAAGTGAATTCTGGGATGGTTTAACTTCCTGGATTCTCTTGTTTTCTGACCATTGAATGCAAGAGAAATTCAACTAATAAAGATGTTTTAACTTCAGCCAGAAAATGGTTTATACTAGATACTTTCCATTAATTTGGATCTCTTAGTCATCTATGAATTTAATCATTCTACTATTGCTGGTTGTGCCTTCACCTGTCAACTGTGTAATTTCTTCCTTAAACCTGTCAACCTCTTTGCCTTATTACTTAAAGCACTCCTTCAACTTGCCATCTGAGCTATGTTTTTAGCCATCTGGATAATATCTACTTATGTTGCATGCCACAAATTTTTGTCAGGTTATTTTTCTTAGATATTTTAATAAATTAAAGACACTATATAAATGGAAGTTTGTTTATAATGATGTCATTGATGAATGTACTTCTGTATTAATATCAGGTTTCCCTGCTCAATTCATAGTTTTGTTCAGTATACATATACTCCATTATATGTCCAATAAAACTACATCTATCATTAATGGTACAGTGGAAGAACATTTTCCACAGAAAATCAAGACAAATATGCTGATTGTTGTTACATTGGATAAGATTCTAGTGTCTACATCACCATATTTATCAATTGCAGCAGCTCTGGCTGTTACTAAAGTATAGCTGAGTCTGGTATTGTGACTTGATTGAGTCTGACACAAGTTGTTCCGAATAGAATGCCTTACCCTGTGGTTCAGTTTGGCTTGTGTTAGGTTTGTTGAAATGCTTTTATGATCTGATAGAATTCTCTCCAGCAATGACTCCATTTCCTTGGTATTCCATGGTATTGCAATCTTTTTGCACTCATTCAAATACTATATAATATCCATTTTGTACATTCATTGTTTCATTTGGCTCACTTTTGATCTAAGTTGATTCAATCTGTTACAATTCTTTCACAAGCTGTTCTTGTTTCATTAAGAAAACAAAGTTCTCAATTGTGTAGTAAGAGATTTTACAGATATTTAGTCTTTTTTGGTAAACAGGCTAAAAATTCATACCTTTTACAATGCTTATCATCGTTTGTTTCTTGCAGACTGTAATACATGAATACTCAAAATTTCCTTCCGGGTTTATGCTGAAGAATGCAGAGCAGCATGCTGTACCTTCACAAGGCCACTAAACCTACATTTGCACACAGAGGATTCCTGCGGAAGGGTCTCGGGCTGAAACGTCAACTGTTTATTCACTTCCATAGATGCTGCCTGACCTGCTGAGTTTCTCCAGCATTTTATGTGTGTTACTTTGGATTTCCAGCATCAACAAACTTTCTCATGTTTATATTAGTAGAATAGTGTTTAGCCATGCATCGCAATCTACTATAGAACACAAATCCACAATAGGAAGGAAGTTCAAATACTGAAGTAAACTGTGTAAAACTATAATGTGAGGGGATCCTGAAGTACCCCTATTAACCGTGCTTTTGAAAAGAGAGAGAGAGAGAGAGAGAGTTATTTAACAGCTTGTTTGTAAAAGAGAGAGAGAGATGAAGATTAGCAGTTGGACTGTCACTTTAAGGCACTGGAAGTAACTTTGGATTTCTACTGAGTTTGGAGTTGGAGACAGCACTGAGCAGCTCGAAAGTTGCTATGGTAACCGAAGGCAGGTTGTTGATACTTGTTCAAGGACAGTTCGCCTGCTTGTGCATTTCTTCACAGAGAGGAAGGAGGAGTTATTTGAATGACAGGTGGTACCCAATACAGTGAGAAAAATAGGAGGTCAGATGATACAGACCTCAGACACATGTTCTGGATACTGAATGAGCAGTGTTGTGCCCGCAGAAAAAGTGGGTTTTGGGGGATTGATCAGGCGGATCAATCCATCGCTCTTGCAGTGGAAAGAGGAAAAAGGTTGACTGGTGGGGAGTTGTCTATGTGTCCACCCTCGCCTGGGGGATAGCTCCACAACAGAAAACTGGTCCCTTTTGTTAAAGTCACAGTCAATGACTTTGAAAGGAGTTCGAAGGACTACGAGAAGATCGACGGCGTCAGCTCACCTGAAGACTCAAATCTCTCCCTCTCTCTCTCTCCATCACTACTCAACTCAATACCACGAACTGAACTGAACTTTACTCATCATCGTAAGACTGTATCTTTTTACCCCTAGACTTAAAGAAGCTTGGTTTTTTCATACATATATTTCCACACTTACTGATATACTTACTTATATATAAAATCATTGCTAACCTGTTTGATTTATTTACATTTATATTACTGTATTGCATAGTTACTAATAAATATATTAGTTTATAGCAATACTGGACTCCAAAATGTTTTCCATGTCTGCTGGTTCTTAATTCCCATCATGGGGTGCGTGACAATAAGATATTAAAAAAGATAGTATGGTTAATCCCAACATTTCACATTTTTATTCTGAATGCCCTTTGCATACTTCTGAACTTTATCTTGAACTTTCCTGTTGCTGCAGATTACAGTAGTTTATTTGTTTTGTGTTTGCTTGAGATTTGTATATTATGCATTCTTTTTCAGGATTTGTGCATTGCTGACAAGATCAGCATTTGTTCCTCATCCCTATTTGTCCCTAAGAAGCCACGTTCTTAAACCATTATGGTACTTTTGTGATATTCAGTAAAAAAAGAATGACATAATGTTTTCAGGTCCCAATGGTGAGGAACTTGGAGATGAATATGTTGGTTGTCATGTTCCTGGGCACCTACTGCCCTTGTCTTTCTTAATGCTAGAGTTATATGTTTGAGAGGAATTGACTGTAGGCCGTGGGTCATGTCTACAGTAGCAGAGTTTGGAGTTCAATTCCGATGTCATCTGTAAGGAGTCTATACATCTTCCCAGTGGAATGTATGTGTTTTCCCTGGTGCTCCAGTTTCCTCCCACAGTCCAAAGATGTACCCATTAGTGGGTTAATTGTTCTTTGTAAATTGTTCTGTGATTAGGCTGGGGTTAAATCAAGTGTTGCTGGCTGGGGCAGCTCAAAGTGCTGGAAGAGTCTATTCCACACTGTATCAAAATAAATAAACAAGTAAATAAATATCATTGTTTGGAGGTTAACATCCATTATGTCAAAAGAACAGGGGGGGTGGGATGGTTCTGTTGGTAAAAACTGAAATCAAATCCATACAAAGAGATGACATGGATCAGAAGATACATAACCCTTATGATTCGGGTTAAGAAAATACAGGGGTAAAAGAGACCCTAATTGGAGTTCAATACAGGCCTCCAAACAGTAGACAGGATGTGGGGTACAGGTTACAATGAGAAATAAAAAAGGACAATGTTTCAGTAATCATATTGGAGTTCAATGAACAGGTAGGTTGGAAAAATCAGGTTGGCGCTAGATCCAAGGAAAAGAAATTTGTAGAATATCTGCAAGATGGCATTTCCAAGCAGCTTGTGGTAGACACCTTTAGGGAAAAAGCAATTCTGTCAATTAAGCAATTAAGGAGCTTGAAGTAAAGGAACCCTTAAGAGTAAGGGATCACAATAGATAGAATTCACACTGCAGTTTGAGAGGGAGAAGATAAAATCAGATGTATCAGTGGAGTAAAGGCAACTACAGAGGCATGAGGGAGGCGTTGACCAAATTTGATTGGAAAGAGGCACTATCAGGGATGACAGCATTGGCTGGAGTTTCTGGGAGCAACTTGGAAGGTGCAGGATTGTTACATCTCAAAGAAGAAGAGCTATTCTAAAGGAAGGACAAGGCAAATCTGACTGACAAAGAAAGTCAAAGACAGCATAACATTTTTTAAAATTGCATTGTTATACCAATTGTTCGTGGAAAGCCAGAGGATTGTGAAGCTTTTGAAAAACAACAGTAGGCAGCTAAAAACTGGGTGGCACGGTAGCATAGTGGTTAGCACAATGCTGTACAGTACAGGTAACCTGGATTCAAATCCTCACTTCTGCCTGTAAGGAGTTTGTACGTTTTCCCCGTGGTCGCATGGGTTTCCTCCCATAATCCAAAGACATAACGGTTGGTAGGTTAATCAGTCTCTGTAAATTGTCCCGTGATTAGGCTGCGAGTAAATTGGGGACTGCTCGGCAGTATGGCTTGAAAGGGTGGAAGGGCCTATTCCATGCTGTATCTCAACAAATAAGTAAATAAATATTTAAAAACAGTAAAGAGAGAAGAGGCGAAATGTGAAGGTAAGCTAGCCAATAATATAAAAGAGGATACCAAAGCGTGTTTTTCAGGTATATAAAAAGAAAAAAGAGAAGTGAGAGTGGATATCGGACTGCTAGAAAATAACATTGGAGAGGTAGTAATGGAGGGACATAAGAAAAGGTCGGACAAACTCAGTAGGTATTTTGCATCAGTCTTCACTGTCAAAGACGCCAGCAGGATACCAGAAATTCAAGAGTGTCAGGACACAGAACTGAGTCTAGTTGCTATCACTAAGGAGAAGGTGCTTGTGAAACTGAAAGATCTGAAGGTAGTTAAATCACCTGGACCAAATGGAGTACATTCCAGGGTTCTGAAAGAAACAGCTGAAGAGATTAAGGAGACACTAATAGTGATTTTTAAAGAATCACTAGATTTTGGAATGGTTTCCAAGGATTGGAAAATTGCAAATATCACTCCAATGAGGGAGGCAGAAGAAAGGAAATTAATGGCCAGTTAGCCTGACCTCAGTGATTGGCAAGTGGTTGGAGTCCAATATTAAGGATAAGGTTTCAGGATACTTGGAGGTACATGTTTAAATAAGCCAAAGTCAGCACAGCTTCCTTAAGGGAAAATCATGCCTAACGAATCTTTTGGAATTCTTTGAGGAATTAACAGGCAGGCTAGACAAAGGAGAGTCAGTGGATGTTTTAACTTGGATTTTCAGAAGGCCTTTGACAGGGTACTGCTCATGATGCTGCTGAACAATATAAAAGCCCAAGGTATTACAGGAAAGATACTAATATGGATTGGCTGTCTGGCAAGAGGCAAAGAGTGGGTTTAAAGGGATCCATTGCTGGTTGGCTGCTGGTAGCTAGTTGTGTTCTTTGTTGTTGGGACCGTTTCCTTTCACACTATATGTCAATGATTTGGATGACGGAATTGATGGCTTTGCGGCCAAGTTATTAGATGATACAAAGGTAGTTGGAGGTGCAGGTAATGTTGAGGAAACAGAAAGTCTGTTGAAGGACTTAGATTAGGAGAATGAACAAAGAAGTGGCAGGTGGAATACGGTGTAAGGGAGTGTATGGTCAGGCACTTTGGTAGATGGAATAAAGACATAGACTGTTTTCTAAACAAGGAGCATATTCAGAAATCAAAGGTGCAAAGCGACCTGGGAGTCCTGATGCAGGATTCCCTAAAGGTTAACTTGCAGGTTGAATCAGTGGTAAGGAAGGCAAATGCAATGTTAGCATTCATTTTGAGAGAATTAGAATATAAAAGTAAGGATATAATGCTGTGGCTCCATAAGGCATTGCTCACACTCGAAGTATGGTGAGCAGTTTTGGGCCTCTTAACTGAGAAAGGATGTCCTGGCATTGGGAAGGGCCAATAGAAGGTGCACAAGAATGATCCTGGGAATGAAAGAGTTAACATGCAGTATAAGGAGTATTTGATGAATCTGGGCCTATAATCATTGGAGTTTAGAAGAATGAGTGAGGATCTCATTGAAACATAATGAATATTAAAAGGCATAGATAGAGTGGACATGGAGAGTACACTTCCTATAGTGGGAGAGTGTAGGACCAGAGGGCATAATCTGAGACTAGAAGGATATCCCTTTAGAACAGAGCTAACAAGGAATTTATTTTGCCAGAAGGTGGTGAATCCATGGGTTTCGTTGCTGCAGATGGAAGGGGGCCAAGACATAGGGCATATTTAAAGCAGAAGTTGATTGGTTCTTGATTAGTATAGGGTCAAAGGTTATGGAGAGAAGGTGGGAAAATGGGGTTGAGAGGGATAATAAATCAGCCACAATGGAATGGCAGAGCAGACTCGATGGGTTGAAAGGTTTGATTCTGTTCCTGTTTCTTATGGTGTTATGCTCTTATGGACTGAATGGACAGGGCAAGTAACCATAATGTTCTTCTAAAAAGTGTGTACTGCAGCCACTGTTTACAAGTTTAGTATGCTGGATAAAGTATGGGCTGCTTTGTCCTGAATAGTGTTCAGCTTTATGTGTATTGTTGCTGCCACACTCATCCAACCAAGGGAAAGCTTCTCCATCATGCACCTGGCATGCCTTTCAGACGGCATTAGGATAATAAATCAACCATTATGGAATGGTGGAGCAAACTCGATGGGCTGACTAGCCAAATTCTGTTCCTATGTCTCAAGGTCTTATAATTGTATAGCTTTGATCTGAGTAGCTGTGTCTCAAGAATGGTGCTTTTGCTCTTCATCGTGCTTACTGTATGACACTTCCATTTGGTTGATGCCCCATTTTTAAACATGGCATGGCCTGCAATCCCCTTTATTCTCTTTATTAAGTCACATTTAGTTCCCTGACAATGTTCATTGTACTGTATATTGAGAACAAGATTATAAAAATGTAGAGTACTGCAATATCTCTTCTGTTCATGATTCACAGATTTGAACTGCCGGATCTATTTTGAATTCTGTGAATTTAGTACGTTGGAGATGCCACAGATTGCCATGAAGGTATCCATAGTTTGAAGAGAAGACTTAACCTTCACCACTATTGACATTGGCGTCCGTGGCAGGTACACTGATAACAAAAAGTTGAAAGTTTTCCACTTGTGCCTGTTGTCCCTGTATCCGCTGCTGCCTTGGTATGGCAGCCAATTTCTTCAGACCCTGCCCCCTCCAATTTGTAGCCATTTATCAAGTCACTCTGAGTGACTGACCTAGGAAGTTACTCACCCAGAGTATATTCTGTGGCCTTGCTACCCTCAATTGATTCTCCAAGTACTATTCAATATGGGCAATGTTGACTCATCAGCTGAAGGGGTTTGCTGATTTAGTAAGGGTTTGTTTCTGCTTGTACTGATATTATCAGACAGGATCTACCTTGTCATGGCTTTGCACATTATTGACTAACTGCATTGCAGTTTTGTTGTAACTATGACCATAACACTATATTCTGTTTTCTGTACTGCTTTTTCCCTGACTTAACTCAAAGTACTTATGTTTTGAAATGATCTGCAAGGATGGCTTGCAAAACTACTTTATTTCACTGTATCTTGGTACATATTATGAGAATAAACCCAATAGTGCCATGGTAGTGTACTGGTTAACACAACACTATTACGGCTCCGAGCATCGGAATTCACAGTTCTGTCCCAGTGTCCTCTGTAAGGAGTTTGCACTTCGCCCAGCGCAACATGTGGGTTTCCTCCAGGTGCTCCGGTTTCCTCCCACAGTCCAAAGACATACCGGATTGTAGGTTAATTGGTCATTGTAAATTGCCCTGTGATTAGGCTAGGGTTGGATCCATGGGTTGTTGGCCAAAAGGGCCTATTCTGCATTGTATCTCTAAATAGTTTGTAAATAAATAAGCCAACACCAACACCAACATCAATATTGACTTCCAGAAACTGTCCATCCCAGATATACTATGTTGTGCTATCATTGAGGCAGGGACAATTAGGGGCAGCAATGAAAAGTAACAACATTGGCAGCAATATGTGAGTATGACAATGAAAGACCATTGCCTTTCTAGTTTGTGAAGGCTCTCCTAATCTCAGCTCAATTATGTGCTCAATCCTGGAGTATGCTTGAACATTGATTTTTTTTTGAAGAAAAAGTCAGAGCAATTTAGAAAAGCAATAATTTACTGTAAGGCTTTAAACAATTGCTATAAATTATCTCAGAGCTTCATTCAATTGCTCTGTATAATTTGATAGAAAGCAGGCCTGCCTGCTTATGTGCATTTCTGAGTTCCCTGCCAGAATTATGACATTCAAAGGCACCAGAGACAATCTCTGCTATATGTCTCCATGTGTGATCTTTGCTTCTGTGATTCTGAGCACTTACAGATGGACCTGGCTGTGATTAACATGAAATGATTAATAAGTTGAGGGAAAGTATCAAATCAACCAAAGGTGCCTTCCGATTGTGACATTTTCCCCAAATGTTTATATGCAGAGATTTTCTGAGCCTTCTTGTTTGGAAAATCGATCTACCGAGAGCATACATTTGAAAAGATACTTGATTAAAAGATTATATTAATTTTTATATTTGAAATACATTTCATTTCTGCTGGCAATGTTGTATCATAGAAGTCCTGGAAAATACTAAACTAAGTCTACAGGACAGCAGATTGGTGACCAGTGGTGTTCCACAGGGATCTGATCTGTGACCCCTGCTCTTTGTAATTTTTATAAATAACTTGGATGAGGAAATGGAAGAGTGGATTAGTAATTTTGCAGATGACATGAAGATTGGTGGTGCTGTGGATAATGTAGAACAGTCCTATAGTTACAACAGGATATTGACATGGCGC
Source organism: Mobula hypostoma (assembly GCF_963921235.1). Taxonomy (NCBI): domain Eukaryota; kingdom Metazoa; phylum Chordata; class Chondrichthyes; order Myliobatiformes; family Myliobatidae; genus Mobula; species Mobula hypostoma. The sequence continues at coordinate 39,383,744 of NC_086119.1, forward strand.
AGAGCTGGGCAGAGAAGTGGCAGATGGAGTTCAATCTGGATTGAGTGTTAATTGATACACTTTGGAATATTGAACTTGAAGGTGGAGTACAATGCTAATAGCAGAATTCTTAACAGAAGGATCTGAGGGTCCCAAGTTTATAGATCCCTCAAAGTTGCCATGCAAGTTGATAGAGTAGTTAAGAAGTTGTATCGTGTGCTCATCGTCATTAGTTTGGGGATTGAGTTCAAGAGCCATGAGTGACAATTTTGCAGTTCTATAAAACTCTGGTTAGAACATTTTTAGACTACTGTGTTCATTTCTGATCATCTCATTATAGGAAGGATGTGGAAGTTTTAGAGATGGTACCAAGGAGATCCACAAGGATACTGCCTGGATTAGAGAACATGTCTTCTGCGGAAAGGTTGAGTGAGCTCCGAGTTTTCCCTTTGGATCAAAGGTAGATGATAGGTGACCTGATAGAGGTACCTAATATTATGAAAGGCATAGACAGGGTGGACAACCCCATTCCTGAAATGTTCTGAAAACTTTTGACTGCAGCAGAGAGGGAGGTCAATACTCCCGCATTCAATCATGCATGAATATCAGAAACTGGTTGAACTGCAGTCTGCAGATAGGATGCAATTTTTGACAGAACCACCATCTAAAACAGTTAGGAGAGCTGTTCATTGATCCACAGAGGGGCGGGTGTCGTTGGACATGCCGACATTTAATTTCCATCCCTGATTGCTTCTGAATCAAATTATTTGCTACTCCCTAATGGCAGTTAATATCAGCCATGATGTGATGGCGGTTTTCTTTCTCTGAGGAGTAATAAACAACCAGTTATGTATGTTTTGAAATTCTGGTGATGTTGTGATCACTATTACCCAAATTAACTTTTTATCCAGATTTATAGAACCATTTAAATTCACATTCCTCATTTGCTGTGGGAAGAGATGAATTCGTGTATCCAGGCTCCACATATTAATTACTTATTTTCATATACTTATGCATTTTTACAGTACATTCCATTCACTATAAAGAAAAATATTCACCTTAAATATCTTTCAATTTTGAAGAAGCATCTACATCTCTAGGTTAATACCACTCTTCTCTCCAGAGATTGGTACCTGGGTGTTTATTCTCATGGTTCTGATTTCCAAAGGTTAGTTTCTCCGTGTAGGCAAAACTGTCAAAGAACAGCAAAGATTCTTCTTTGTACCCCAAAGCAGTCTTTTCCAACAAAAAGTAACCCTTTTTCTTTGAGTTTAGCAGACAGCTGATTTAGTCATTCTGAAGCAGATGTTCACACTTGTAATCCAACCTAATGAAGATTCTCATTGGCCTGAAACCACAGATGAAAGTTTTATATGCGCTTCTTGTTACATGCTTATTTAATAATAATAATAATAATAGTAATAATTAATTATTAACAGAACTCTTTTCATACAGACTATGTAGTTCAAGGCACTTTACAATGGGATAAAGTGCAGACATGAAAATAAAAGATGTTAGTTTAAAGGATCATACATAAAATGCTGGAAGAACTTAACAGGCCAGGCAGCATCTGTGGAAAAGAGTATTGTCGATCATTTGGGCCGAGACCCTTCACTGGAAAAAAAAATTGTTTTCTCTCCAATCTTGAAAAAGAGTCTTGGCCCAAAATGTCAACTATATTCTTTTCCATAGATGCTGCCTGGTCTGCTGAGTTCCTCCAGCAATTTGTGTGTGTTGCTTGGGTTTCCAGCATCTGCAGGTTTTCTCTTGTTTGTAGTTTAAAAGGATGGTTAACTAGATAGGATTTGAGTTAAACACTAGAAGTTCTGAAGATGCTGGAAATCCACAGCAACATACACAAAATACCGGAGGAACTCAGCAACTCAGGCACCATCCATGGAAATGAATAAACGGTCAACATTTCGGGCCAAACCCCTTCTTCAGGACTCAGTTGAAGAAATTGTCTAAGCACTGCCAGTTTACTGTTAGGCTTAATTATGCGCAGAGAGATTGCCCAGATTGTAGAACCTTACAAGAAAACAATCAGAAATGGCTCCTAACTGAAACACAACTCAAACTTAAAAGAGCAGTTGAGATCACTGTATCAATGGAAACAATAATCCTGAAGAAGGGTTTTGTGTATGTTCGTTAGGTTTCGAGCTGGCATTTAGAAGTGTCAACTGAGTCTGCAGCCCTTATAGTTTTAGCTATTGAATTCCACAGTTTTAAGAATATATTTCAAAAAGGCAGACCTGCTAATTATCTTTTGAGGGAGATTGTTTAAATTTAAGAGACCAACAGAAGAAGACCAGAGAGCTCAAACAGGATTATAAAACGATTCTGTGATATACTGCGGTCCCAGACCATTAAAAGCTTTAAAAACAAGTAAGAGAACTTTAAAATCAATTCTAAAGAATACAGGGAACCCATGCAGAGAAGCTAGAATGGGAGTGATATGTTCCCTCATCCTAGTATTGGTTAAAAGTCTAGCAGAGTCATTCTGAATGAGTTGAATTTTGTCAACGGATTGCTTTGGAAAGCCAGAAAAAAGTGCATTGCAGTTATCTAGTCTATACAAAATAAAGACATGAATTAGCGTTTTAGCATTATTACGTGACAAAATTGAATGCACTTTTCCTATATTCCTTAAGTGTAAAACTGCTGCTCTGATCACCTTCTTTATGTGGGATTTAAAATTCAAATTTGAATCATGGAAAACATGCAGTCTCGTTACTTCTGATTTTACAAGGGGAGCCAACTTCCCCAGTTTATCAAGAAGTTTATCTTTTTTGGCTTTGGAACAAACCAAAATTATTTTGGTTTTTTTCTTCCTTTAGTTTTTGGATATTATTGCTCATCTATTTGTTTATTGTAGCCATATCAGAAGTCAGAGAAGACAGAGTGTTATCACCATCTGGCACAAATGAGATACACAATTGTGTGTCATTTGCATAACTGCGGAAATCAAGTTTATGCTCTCTAACGTCTCCTAAGCAGAATATGTTTCAGGAAAGGAGTAGGAGACAAAGACAGCTTCCCTGAGCAACACCAGAAATACCAACATTGTATCTCTTAGCAAAATGTTCCTCAAGACAAACTTTTTTTCCATCAGGTATATGAACAAAACCAGTCAAGGGCACTAACAGAGAGGCCAACCCAGTTCTGAAGATGATCAAGGAGAGCACTTAGATCTAGAAGATTTAGAACTGAGATTCTGCTGGCATCGGCGTTGAGCCTAAGGTCACTGACCATTATGGTAAGAGCCATCTCCATGCTATGGTCCTGGCCAGGGACTACAGAGGTGATCAAAAGTGAGTACTTAGAAAAATTAAGGACAGCACTGGCCCACTCTCCTCCACAGTGCAGGCTGCACCTGATATCATCTGGAAACATCGCATTGCAATTGAGGAGTGCAGAACCAATTGTTAGAGAAGTGAGATATCCAGAGCTGTCGGAACTGCTTCCTGCAGTCCCAGAGTCAACTCCTGCAACCACCATGGAGGAGGCCACAGAACATGAGATTGTTTCAAGCCACAGGTATCACCTACAAGTACTGATGGAACCTCCATCTGTAACATTTAAAAGGGAGATATCTTCTCCTTATAAGCATTCCTAGAGATCCATTTTTCAGGGGAAATTTCTCAGCAAAGGCAAACAGCAATGAAGTTCACCATTATCTTCGATTTGACAGCACAACCTTTGACCATCTGAGATAAAAGAGTAATTAAATTCAGACCTCATACCTGACACAAGGCCCAAGGCAGAGATTCCCTGACCTCCAATATGCATCATGGACTTCCTACAGCAGGCATCTTAAAGAACTGGAAAGATAGCACCAATGATATCTCCACAACCTCTTCCAAAACCACCGAAGGATAAGTAAAACAATATCAGTGTCCCTGCTCTGGCAATATCTTTTGCACTGATTTATAAAATACAGTCAGTCATTCTTATGCACAGACCACACCAGGCTCCTGAAACAGACACTATTTTAAGCACTGTTTACTGAGGGAAAAGGCAAAATGATTCAAGGTTGTTCTCAAAGTCTCCTTGAAAAAACGTACTATCCATACTGGCTCGTGGAAATCCCTGGCCCACAACGAATCAAAATGGCAAGTCAGCTTTCAGGATTGCTTTGAGAATCCCATTAAGGTAAACAGAAGCCAGCAAAAATGGTAAATGAATGCACCATCTCCAAAATTATCCATCTTCCACCCCCTACCTCTTACAAGCACCTCCTGTGCCAACTGTGAATGTCTTATCCTCAGAAACCATTATATCCCTGAATGAATTCCATGATAACTGTGGGATTTTCTTAAGGTTAGTGATGATGGTTTTCAAATCTATTACTTAAGAAAAATAATGTTATGAATGAAGATGGGTGGTACCTCAATGTGTAATGGATGTTCATTTCCTGGGCCTCCTGCTCATGTTTGCTGAGTTTGCTTGAAAGATCAGAAACTGATGTAACTAAACATCCAACTACAATTCTTTGTTTAGCTTCTGGTTGTAAACTGGGGGCAGTCTTCATTTCTTAAAATGTAAGTAGCAGGCAGTAAACAGTTTGAAGTTAAAGCAAAGTCCTGTCAACAGAACAGCTCTGCAAAGAAGCTCTGTGTATAATAGATTTAGCTCGCTGTACCTAGTTTATTATTGCTCGAGGTCTAGTATAAAACAATAGGTTATTTAATTTGGCTTGCTTTAAAAATGACAATGCTGGCAAAGTTGCTTAGTTCAAAGAAGCTTGCAGACCGGGTGGATAATATCATTTAGTATATTAATAATTGATCTATTAATAAGTTGGAAGTTTTATGTACTCACGGAAGTTAACTTTACAGATTTAATAGTGGAAAGCTGAGAACTACAGTACTGTGCGAAAGTCTTAGGCCCGTTTATATAGCTCAAGTACCGAAGACTTTCACACAGTACTATATTTGTCAATGTGAAGTGGAGAGCACGTTTGTAAATCTGCCAGGAGCAAAGGATATTAGGAATGGTGAGGGCAGAGCACTGCGGGAAGGGTGGGGACAGGTGGCAGAGAAGTGCTATTGGTAGTTTTGTCACGGGTGTAGACACGGGTGTAGATCATGGGACGGGAGGCCTAGGGAGAAAGAAAGGGGGAGGGGTGAAAAAACCCAGAGGATGGGCAAGGAGTATAGTGAGAGGGACAGAGGGAGAAAAAGGAAAGAGAGAGAGCCTCCCATCCCATTATCCTCTCATATCCCTTTTGCCAATCAACTGTCCAGCTCTTGGCTCCATCCCTCCCCCTCCTGTCTTCTCCTATCATTTTGGATCTCCCCCTCCCCCTCCCCCTCCCACTTTCAAATCTCTTACTAGTTCTTCTTTCAGTTAGTCCTGACAAAGGGTCTCAGCCCAAAACGTCGACTGTACCTCTTCCTATAGATGCTGCCTGGCCTGTTGCGTTCACCAGCAACTTTTATGTGTGTTGCTTGAAATTCCAGCATCTGCAGATTTCCTCGTGTTTGCATAATTGCAGTATAATCTCCCTTTGAAATTTGACGATTCTTCAGTTGCAATCTTGTGATTCTATAGTTACAGTCTTGTGATTCTTCAGTTGCAGTCTAGTTATTCTTCAGTGAGTATATTTGTGCTATTTATATCCGATAGGGCTTAAGGTCTTCGAGTTTAGAACCTTGCAGCAAGCAAACACAGTTCCATCACAAATGGATCTCAGCTAGAGAACTATTATATTTTGGCATCTTTAATGTGAAGATCTTATGATCAGAAGAAATCCTCCAATTAAAATAAGTAAAATTTCCTTTGGGATGAGGAATGTATTCCAGCTATGCCCTTTAGAATTTGACATTTCCACCATGGGAAGAGTTGACGTATATGCTATGCCATCCAGGTATACGTGGCCATCTGGTGCAGACCTGGCTGCTTCCGAAAACAGGGAATTTACTACGCATAGCATCAGGGTCACAAAGCAAAAAAAAAACAGACTAAGAATAGCAATAGAATCAGAAATACATGAACTAGATTGGCCCTTTCTCTGGGGACAAGAAACACAGAAGTTTTCTCATTAAGGTCCCAGTGACTAGTGTCCCAAAGGCAAAGTACCCAAGGATTATGTTAGCCCTGATCTAATCTTCTAGGCCAAAGTCCATACTGTTTGGCTGTGGTCTGTCGAAAGAAGGATAGAGATCAGTTGCTGTTTAATGTTACTTGCTTAATCGTGCTGGATTCAGACCAGTCACTGTATAATACTTGGGACAGTACTCATCCCTATACATATTTATTTTACAGTACAACACTGGGGCATTGTACTGGTGGGTACAGGTCTCTCACGGCCATTGTATTGTTTTAGACAGCAGAGTGATAAGTCTTCCAGTGAACCCAGTAAGCGTAAAGGGAGTGATGGATACAAAACCACAGTGAGCTTCAAGAGTGTGTGGGAAATGTGGCCACAGTGATTAAGAGGGAATTAGTGAACATCACTTATCTCCACCACGATAAAGCAATATCAACTCCAATGGATAGGCCGTGTCATCCAGTTGCCTAACTCTTGTCTACCCAAACAGATCCTTTACTCTCAGCTGAAAGAAAGTCAGCGAGACCACTTCAAAGATCACTTCAAAATCAGCTTGAAGAAGTTCAACATCACATCTAAAAACTCGGAAGACTTTGCACTCCATAGATAAACCTGGGGCAAATCTGTTCAAGAGTGAGCAGCAATCTCCGCTGTGCCGCAGAGAACACACGGCAGCTGCTAAAGGAGAGACTGAACAACCAAAAGACCAACCACTAACCACAGCAACCACTTACTCGTGTCCACAATGCACCAGAATATGTGGATCCCAGGTCGATCTCCACAGCCACCTGAGGACCCACCAATAGGCAACCCTTTAGGAGAACATGATGCAGTACTTGACTTGATTGGTTGCACTACTCATGAACTGGTGAAAGGGGGAGAAGCAGATGGTTCTGGCATATTAAAAGAAATTTGGGAACTGAAATCCATGAGTGTAAAAGGAAGAACTGTAACCAAGGCTTTGGTGTGATTTTGGGAGTAAAGGAGCTGGGGCTCCAGTATTTTAGAGAGAGTGTGGGAACAGCAACTGGTGAGCCAGCTGCGGAGTTTTTGGGATTTCGGATTAGCTGGATAACTGATTATCTAAGTTTTACTGTATAGTGGTTGCTAAAGATGGACAGGGTTAAAATGTCCTGACTTCCTTAGGAATGATACTTTCCCTTTGAGAGGAAGATATGAACAGCTAAAATGATGAGAAATAACAACAGTAAATGATAGAAACTAAGAACCTCTTCGACAGCACCTGTGGGACGAAAAGCAGAGTTAATGCTTCAGACCGAAGACACTTCATGAGATGTTAAATGTCTTTTTGTCAGGTCTGATGTGTTGCCTTTATAGATGACCTCAGAATATAAGACATTTCAAAGGAATTGTCCTGTAAAGAATGGTTGGATTTCAGGAGTATTAGACCTTTTTCCACTTACACTTATTTTTAATATTATTTTCTGCAGGAGACCTGTTAGCCCATTGAGCCTGTGCTGTATTGATGACTTAGAGTTTGCTGCATTCCCACCTGTGAACAATCTATAGCTTTTCCGCTATTTTTGGAATATAAAGTTGGGTACACCTTGGGAGGTATTAAGTAAGTACAGTACTACATTACTGTTGCAAACTCTACCTTGTTCCAGTATGCACTAGCACCATGCATTATACCTCATAATTCAATATTCTAACTAGCATGACATCCACTATAATGTGATAATAACTTGCGTGCAAAATGAGAATTGTAAGCAGATCAATCATTTAATGGATAGTTTCTAGGTGATATTCAGACTAAAGGCAAAACGCCTGGTACTGACATGACTTATGAGCTGAGGATAAATTGAGTTCATCATTGAGTGTATTATTGCAGAACTTCCTAAAGCTGGTCTACCTTTGGGACAATTTATTGCTTGCTGAGAAAGAATGGGGTTGCAGGTATGCAAGGAGAAGCTTGGTGCTGTTTCTGTTCCATCACCCTTCTCTAAAATCTAAGCTTCAAAAAGATGAAGAGAACTGCAAGTTACAAACCAAAAAATGGAAGATAGAGAGAAAAGTTTAAGAAAGCAACTCCAGAACAATGTAAACATCAAAGTTTGCACCCCCCCCAAAAAAAACAACCCAACTGAGATGAAGAAATCCTTCAAGCCATTCAAATACAGCTGCATTGCTCAATTTGTTTGCCATTTCTTCAGCTCCCCATTCAATACCATTGTATTCCTGCTTTGGTTTCATGGACAATTATCTCTAAATTTATGGTAATCCAAATTCAAAAATCATTACAGAGTTCAAATCCAAATCCTAACTCTATTCCTATTGAAAAGTTATCATATTAAATTGTCTCCCAAAAGCCTTTGACATTTGTAGTCTGGTGTACTTGGGTTGAAGTTCAGTGCTTGTAGTTGGCTCTTTTAGTACATTCAACACCTTATCTGCGCCCAAACCTGTTAAGCAGAAAAGTTAAAATCTTTCCCATTCCTGCAATTTTTTTTCAGGTCCAAGCTAATCCTGGATTATCCTGAATTTAATTTTATTTCTGACATTTATTGAGTTTGAAATTTGGTTCTGTAAGTTTCCATCTGTAGATCCATTAGGAACCCTAAACTTTGGTTGTTTAAGTGGAACAGTGTCACAGTTGCCAGAATGACCTCACTTCTTGTGCTGTCTGTACACGTTGCAATTTCCCCGTGTGGCTGTGTGGGTTTCCCCTCATACTCTGGTTTTATTCCATATCCCAAAGACTCGCAAGTTGGTAGGTTAATTGGTCCTAGTATATATAGGAATCTATGGGGAGGGAAAGCTGATGAGAATGTGAAGAGAATAGGTTAGAGGAAAAATTATTAAAGAAATGGGATTGTTTTGTGCATTGGCATAGACTTAATGGGATGAAACTTTTCCTTCTATGTCATGTGTTTTACTGAAACGTGGCTGCACGAGGACATAGCCGATCAAAGTGTTTCCATAGAGGGCTTCCAGACCGTTCGGGCTGACCGAAATTGCACTGAGAGCGGTAAGCGTAAAGGAGGTGAGCTTGCGGTTCTGGTAAACAACAGATGGTGCAACCCTGGGCATATTACGATCAAGGAACGTGTTTGTAGCCCGGATATTGAACTTTTAGCTGTTGGACTCCGGCCATATTATTTCCCAAGGGAAATCTCGCATGCAATTGTGGTTGTTGTGTACATCCCTCCCTCTGCCAACCCGATGTCGGCGTGTAACATCATTTACACCGTCATAGCCAGATTACAAACCCAGCACCCGAGTGCCCTCATTACCATCTCGGGTGACTTCAACTATGTTACCATGGCTAGAACACTGCCCAACTTCATGCAGTATGTGAGCTGTACAACCAGAGGGGAGAGGACTCTGGATTTGATGTACGCTTACGTTAAGGATGCTTACAGCTCCTCTCCCCTCCCCCCACTGGGAAGGTCAGATCACAACCTGGTGCATCTAAAACCCTGCTACATGCCTCTGGTGAAGAGTAAACCTGAAACCTCAAGGACAGTGAGGAAATGGTCGGAGGAGGCTTATGAGGTGCTCCAGGGTTGTTTTGAGGTGACAGACTGGCAGGCATTCTGTGAGCCATATGGAGAGGATATTGATGGGCTCACGGAGTGCATCACTGATTACAGCAACTTCTGTGTGGACTGCAATGTTCTGACAAGAACTGTCCTTTGTTATTCAAATAACAAGCCATGGGTAACAAAGGACATTAAGGACATCCTGAACGCTAAAAAGAGGGCGTTTAGAGTTGGAAATAGGGAGGAGCTGAGGGCAATACAGAGGGACCTGAAAGCCAGGATCAGGGAGGCTAAAGACAGGTACAGGAGGAGGCTTGAGTGGAAACTCCAGCAGAACAACATGAGAGAGGTCTGGAGGGGGATGAGGACCATCAGTGGGTTCCGGCAAACTAGCAACAGAGGAGCTGAAGGCAGTGTGGACAGGGCCAACAAACTTAACCTGTTCTTTAACAGATTTGACATTGTGGCCCCTGCCCATCCCCCACATGAGTCATCTGTTGTCAGCCCCCAACCAACACATATTCCATACTCCCCTCCTACCCCCCCTCACAGTCCCCCACCCTGCTCTCATGACTATACCCCTCCCCCACACGAAACCACCACAGTGGGCTTCACAGCTGAACAGGTGAGAAGACAGCTGAAACGTCTCAACCCAAGCAAGGCTGCAGGACTGGATGGTGTCAGTACCAGGGTGATCAAAGCCTGTGCCCCTCAGTTATGTGGAGTACTTCGCCATGTCTTCAACCTGAGCCTGAGGCTCTGGAGGGTTTCTGTGCTGTGGAAGACGTCCTGCCTCGTCCCTGTGCCAAAGACGCCGCGCCCCAGCGGCCTCAATGGCTACAGACCAGTCGCATTGACCTCCCACATCGTGAAGACCCCGAAGAGACTTGTTCTGGAGCTGCTCCGGCCTATGGTCAGGCCACACTTAGATCCCCTCCAGTTCGCCTACCAGCCCCGACTAGGAGTTGAGGATGCCATCGTCTACCTGCTGAACTGTGTCTACGCCCACCTGGACAAGCCAGCGAGCACTGTGAGGGTCATGTTTTTTGACTTCTCCAGTGCATTCAACACCATCCGCCCTGCTCTGCTGGGGGAGAAGCTGACAGCGATGTAGGTGGATGCTTTCCTAGTATCATGGATTCTTGATTACCAGACTGGCAGACCACAGTGCGTGTGCTTGCAACACTGTGTGCCCGACAGAGTGATCAGCAGCACTGGGGCTCCACAGGGGAGTGTCTTGTCTCCCTTTCTCTTCACCATTTACACCTCGGACTTCAACAACTGCACAGAGTCTTGTCATCTTCAGAAGTTTTCGGATGACTCTGCCATAGTTGGATGCATCAGCAAGGGAGATGAGGCTGAGTACAGGGCTACGGTAGGAAACTTTGTCACATGGTGTGAGCAGAATTATCTGCAGCTTAATGTGAAAAAGACTAAGGAGCTGGTGGTAGACCTGAGGAGAGCTAAGGCACCGGTGACACCTGTTTCCATCCAGGGGGTCAGTGTGGACATGGTGGAGGATTACAGATACCTGGGGATACGAATTGACAATAAACTGGAGTGGTCAAAGAACACTGAGGCTGTCTACAAGAAGGGTCAGAGCCATCTCTATTTCCTGAGGAGACTGAGGTCCTTTAACATCTGCCGGACGATGCTGAGGATGTTCTGCGAGTCTGTGGTGGCCAGTGCGATCACGTTTGCTGTTGTGTGCTGGGGCAGCACGCTGAGGGTAGCAGACACCAAAAGAATCAACAAACTCATTCGTAAGGCCAGTGATGTTGTGGGGATGGAACTGGACTCTCTGACGGTGGTATCTGAAAAGAGGATGCTGTCCAAGTTGCATGCCATCTTGGACAATGTCTCTCATCCACTACATAATGTACTGGTTGGGCACAAGGAGTACATTCAGCCAAAGACTCATTCCACCGAGATGCAACACAGAGCGTCATAGGAAGTCATTCCTGCCTGTGGCCATCAAACTTTACAACTCCGCCCTTGGAGGGTCAGACACCCTGAGTCAATAGGCTGGTCCTGGACTTATTTCATAATTTACTGGCATAATTTACATATTACTATTTAACTATTCATGGTTTTATTACTATTTAATTACTTATGGTGCAACTGTAACGAAAACCAATTTCCCCCGGGATCAATAAAGTATGACTATGACTATGACTATGTTATAACCATGGTGTTTGAGCTCCTTTTACTTTAAACAATTACGTCTGAAATACATTCCCCATTCCAAAGGAAATTTTACTTATTTTAATTGGAAGATTTCTTCTGAGCAGAAAATCTTCACAGAGTACATTAATGATACTAAAATATAACAGATTTCTAGCTGATATCCACTGAAACAGACCCATCAACATTCATACCATTATTTTCAAGTAGTGGATCAGAATTGTAAAACCATCATCCCTAACCTCAATCAAATCCTGCAGTCCTCACAGAAACCCAAAGTTACAGTAATTCCTTTGGATAAAAAATAATCTCTTGTTAAGAATCAGGAACTGAACTGTTAGAGAAAATAGTTGCTTGGTGCAATGATGCAAAGACTATCAGGGTCATAAAGTTATACTGCACAGGAATGGGTTCTTCAGTCCTTGCCAGTCCTTTTACTCAGCTACCTACAATAGGGTCATCTCCTACCCTGCTTGCCTATTCTAGTATTTTTGTTAAATACCTCTTCAATGTAGGAACTGCCCCAATCCACCACTGTCTCTGCCAGTGTGCTCCAGTTATCAACCACCTCTTTAGATAAAAACCTTGCCCCACAGATCCACTTTAAAACTCTTTTTCTTTCACCTTAAACTTATACCCTCTTCTTTTTGAAACCCCTACCATTGATAAACTATTGTAGTCAACTGCTTATCATAAACTACCCGGTCACCCTTCATCCACTTCACTCTAAGGTAACAAGTCCAATGTGTCCAATCTCTCCCCATAATTCAAGCTGTCCAATCTAGGCAATGTTTGGTGAATCTCTTCTGCACTCCGTCCAGCACAATCACATGCTTCATTCATTGTACAAAGTGCTGAACCAATATAGTGTAAAGTTGCAATATGCTGACCCAACTCATTTGTTCCATGACTTGACCACATGCCTTCTTCACCACCCTATTGATCTGTGTTGACACTTTCAGAGAACTATAGATTTGGATTCTTAAGGCCTTTTTTCTTCAATTTTCCTTGGTGAACTGCCGTTCACTAAAAATCTTGTCCCATTTGACTTTCCAAATTGAATCGCCTGGCACCTGCCAGGATTAAATTCCATTTGCCAATGCTTTGCACAACTTTCCATCTGATGAGCACTCTGCTGTAACTTTAGACAACACTACTAATTCTGGTGTCATCTGCAAACTTGCTAATTATGCCTCCAACATTCATATCTCAAGTCTCAAGTTGCTATTACATATCGCAAACAGCAAAGGGCCCCACGCTGTTAGCCACAAGAATCAGAAAAATACCCTTCCATCAGTTCCCTCTTTCCTAATGTAAGGGGGTTTTGTCTCTTATGTTACTGCGTAGACTAATTAAAATGGCTTCTTTGTTATGTTATTCTTGGGAGTGCTTCTTTGTTATGTTAAACGCTGAGAAAGTTTTTGCACTAGTAGCTTGTTTTGGGTTAGGAGTGTGATAAGAATATGTTACGAACCAATTGGGATAGTTGTTATGTTTTTGTTGTATTTGAAGATACTGTATGCGCGGGGTTTTGGGGCAGAAGGCGGGAGAGAGAAAAAGAGGATGGACCAGGTGCTGTGAGTCCGCTAATGGGGTCGGACCCTGAGCGGGGCGTTTGGCGAGGAGAGGAGACGGAGACGGACTCGTGTGGAGCGTCTGGTCAACCACCGTAGTTGGTCCCAGCCAGCCAGTCGAGGTGGTCCGAGGGGTCGCAGGGTGAAGAAGAAAGGTCCTGAGCTCCAACTGTTTGTGCACAAAGAGATTGAACTTTGATAAGTGTGGTGCCATTTATTTTCCTTTTATATTTTATTCTCTATTAATTATATAGTTCCAGTAATATCTATAAACTATAAATCATTTAATTGTATCTGGTGTATTGTCTGTTATTTAGGTGGGGTGGGGTACATCTCACAGCATCCACACAAACTAATTACCCAGTTTGGCGGGGCCAAGGGCTGTTTCCCTAGACGACAGCGAGCCGAGTGACCCTGAGGTTGGCCAGGGGGGCTACATCAATTTTGGATCCAATTAGCTAGCTCACCTTGGATCCCATGTATCTTAAACTTCTGGGCGAGCCTACTGTGAGGATCTTGTCAAAGTCCATAAAGACAAAACCCATTGCCCTGCCTTCATCAATATCCTATGTTATCATAAACACAAAAAATTCTGCAAATATTGGAAATCCAAATCAACACACACAAAATGCGGGAGAAACTCAGCAGTTCAGGTAGCATGTATGGAAATGAATAAACAGTCGACATTTCAGGCCAGGACCTTTCTTGAGGTCTTGGCCACAGAAAACAGTTGAGGCCAGTTCATTGGCTATACTTAAGAGGGAGTTAGATATGGCCCTTGTGGCTAAAGGGATCAGGGGGTATGGAGGGAAGGCTGGTACAGGGTTCTGAGTTGGATGATCAGCCATGATCATACTGAATGGTGGTGCAGGCTCGAAGGGCCGAATGGCCTACTCCTGCACCTATTTTCTATGTTTCTATGTTTGAAGAAGGAATGGAAGGGGAAGGATGTCAGAATGGAAAGGAGGAAGGGAAAGAGGATAACTAGAAAGTGATAGATGAAGCCTTGTGGGGTGGAAAGGTAAAGGGCTAGAGAAGAAGGAATCTGATAGGAGAGAAGAATGAACCATAAGAGAAAAGTACCTGGGGTTGGAGGGAGTGGGATGTGATAGGCAGATACAAAGAGGTAAGAGGCCAGAGTGCTGATTAGAAGAAGAGGGGAGGGGAAGGGATTTTTTTACTGGAAGAAGAAATCAATATTCATGCCATCAGGTTGGAGGCTACCCAGATGAAATATTGCTCCTCCACCATGAGGGTGGACTCATCGTAGCACAAGAGGAGGGCATGGGCCTACATATCAGAATGGGAATGGGAATTGGAACTAAAATGTTTGGCCACTGTGAAGTTCTATTTTTGGAGGTGCTCGACGAAGTGGTCCCGCAATTTACATTCCACATTTAGCAGATGGAGCGAGGTGATACCTTGTTACCTCCTCAAAAACCTAACCAAATTTATGAATCATGATTTCTCCTGGGCAAAGCTGTATTGACTATTCCTAACCAAACCCTATCTTTCCAAATGTACAGCTCCCATCCATCAAAACTTCCTCCACTAATTTCCTTGACACCAGCCTGTAGTTGTTTAGCTTATGCCTGCTGCCCTTCTTGAATAAAGGAACAAAATTATCTGTACTCTAATCTTCTCGTACCTAACAAAGATGCAAATATCTCCAGCAGAGCCCCATCAAACTTCTCCCTTGTTTCCCATTACCTTTTTACAATAGATCTCATCATTTGTGGAGTTTTATTCATCCTTACGTCTTCCAAGACCTCCACTAATCATTAATACTTACTGTACATGGTCCAGACAATCAGTATATCTCTCACTAAACTCAATATCTTCCACATACATCTCCTTGGTGAATACTTACTTCATCACATCGCCCTTACTGGGGCATAGGTTGCCAACAGCAGCTCACCAGAGTCTTCTGTCCTGGGTCGGTCTTTCAAGTTGTCCCCCAGTGTAGCCCTTCTTCAAAGATCCTTTCTCTCCCAGAAATGTAGTCTTTGGAGCTTCTGTTGGTGTTTCTGTAGCTTGGGGTTTTTAGGAGATGGGGTTGTTAGCCCCAAGCCCTAACCCTCCTCCTCCCACAGCCTGGCTTGGGAATGTCCATTGTGGAGTTTTGGTGAATACAGGCAGGAGGTATTAATTTTAGGCACTTGCCATTATCACCTGGCTCCATACAGAGATAACCCTTTGGTCTCAGAGAATTCACTCTTCCCGAGCTATCCTCATGCTCCCAATATAGAAAAAAAGGATTCTGTCAAAGATATTTCTCCTGCACTCCATATCACTTAAAGTACTTTCTTGATCCTAGTTGCCTATACCTTTCATATTTGCTTTCTTTTTTCCCTCATGAACATTCCACAACTTCTGTCTTCCAAAATTCTATAATCTTGCCTTTCACCCTCACTAGAACATGCTGATTGTGAACTCTTGATAACTTTCATGTAAAAGATTCTCATTTGTCATATGTTATTTTGCCCAAAAGCATCTGCTTCCAATCTTTTTAGCAGGACCTCTCCTGTGCTAGCATAATCAGCATTGCCTCAATTTAGGAACTTAACTTGAGAACCAACCATATTCTTTTTCCATAACTAATTTGAAATTAACAGAATTATGATCCTGTTTCTAACTTCCTTGGTTTCATTTCTCAAGATAAGGTCAAGTACATCCCCATGTCAGGTAAGACTATCTAGTCATAGTCATAGTCATAGTCATAGTCATACTTTATTGATCCCGGGGGAAATTGGTTTTCGTTACAGTCGCACCATAAATAATAAATAGTAATAAAACCATAAATAGTTAAATAGTAATATGTAAATTATGTCAGGAAATAAGTCCAGGACCAGCCTATTGGCTCAGGGTGTCTGACCCTCCAAGGGAGGAGTTGTAAAGTTTGACGGCCACAGGCAGGAATGAATTCCTATGACGCTCAGTGTTGCATCTCGGTGGAATGAGTCTCTGGCTGAATGTACTCCTGTGCCCACCCAGTACATTATGTAGTGGATGGGAGACATTGTCCAAGATGGCATGCAACTTGGACAGCATCCCTTTTTCAGACACCACCATCCATAGAGTCCATCTAAATTATCCCAAAAATTATCTTAGATGCACTTAACAAATTTTGCCCCATCTAAACCCCATTCACTAAGGCAACCTCAGTCAACATTGGAAAAGTTAAAATTCACCACCATTATAACTCTATTACTTTTACGCCCTTCTTCAATTTTCTTAAATATCTGTTCCTCCAAATCTGTTGACTGAGTGGAACCTTAGCATATAATCCCAGCAATGTGATTACCCCTCTATTACTCCTAAGTTTTACCTATTTTGTCTTGTTGGACAATTCTTCCAGTGTATTTTCTCTGTGTATTGTTGCAATGTTCTCCCTAAAAAGAAGTTCGATTCTGCCTCATCTTTTGCATTTCGCTCTGTCACTTTTAAAACTTCTATGCCATGGAATAATAAGCTGCCAGTTCACTTAACCATGCTTCCATAACAGCAATAACATTACAATTACAGTGTGCTGATCCATGCTCTAAACCTATCTGACTTGCTGGTGACGATCCTTGCATTAAAGTAAATGCTCTTGAGTCTATAAGCTACCCCAATCCCATACTCTTTAATATGTCTCTGTCTGCTCTGTCCATTGAACTTTTCAATTTATTCTCTACATTGGGGTTAAACCGACCCCACCCGCACCTGCTACTCTCCCACTGTTTCCTGTACACCATCTCATACACTTTACCAGGTTAGCTTGAACCCTTCTGAAGGCATGAGTAAACCTCTCTACAGGGATATTAGCTCCTTGCAGTTTAGGTGTTAACCAATCCTTGTGCAGATTCCAAGTGCCCCAGAACCAATCTTGATGATCCAAGTATGTAATGCCTTCCTTCCATATCCTTTATCTCCTCACCCTTCTACTGAGAGAAAAGAGAAAAAAAGATTACCCATCACAACTCACCTTCAAAATTAGAATTGGAATCGAGTTTAATATCACTTATCTATGAAATTTGTTGACTTTGCAGCAGAAATACAATGCAATACATTATAACAGAGAAAAAAATCTGTGAATTACAATAAGTATATATTCAGTATAGTATAATAGTGTCGGCGCGTGGCCAAGTGATTAAGGCGTTGGTCTAGAGATCTGAAGGTCACTAGTTCGAGCCTTGGCTGAGGCAACATGTTGTGTCCTTGAGCAAGGCACTTAACCACACATTGCTCTGAGATGACACCGGTGCCCGGCTGTATGGGTCCTAATGCTCTTCCCTTGGACAACATCGGTGGTGGTGAGAAGGGAGACTTGCAGCATGGGCAACCGCCAGTCTTCCATACAACCTTGCCCAGGCCTGTTCCCTGGAAACCTTCCAAGGCGCAAATCCATGGTCTCACAAGACTAATGGATGCCTATATATATAAAGCATAATAGTAAGTATATTATATTCAGGAAGTATGATAGTTAAATTAGTAGCGCAAGAATAGAAATTAAGAAGTAGTGAGATAGTGCTCATGGGATCTATGTTCATTCAGAAATCGGATAGCAGAGGGGTAGAAGCTGTTCCTGAGTTGTTGAGTGTGTGTCTTCATGCTTCTGTACCTCCTTCCTCATGATAGTAATGAGGACAAGGCATGACCTGGGTGATGGGGGTCCTTAATGATGGACACTGTCTTTTTGAGACATGGCTCCTTGAAGATGTCCTGGATGCTGGGGAGGATAGTGCCCATAATGGAGCTGACTGAGTTTACAACTCTCTGCAGCTTACTGCTGACCAACCCCCACCCCACCTTACCAGACAGTGTTGCAGTCAGGTAGAATGCTCTCCAGGGTATACCCGTAGAATTTTTCAAGTATTTTGGAGACATACCAAATATAGCTGCTGTTGTGCCTTCTTTGTAGCTGCATCAATATGTTAGGTCCTGGTTGGATGCTACCTTGTTTTGAATCCAACCAAAACAGGATGAAAGCACCCTCGCAGCAAATTAAGACTCCCAAAATAAATAAGATTGAAATATTTTCAATTCAGTTCATAGAGCGCACAGCACAAAATTACACATAATTTAACACTAAAATAGCAATCAATTTCATACAAAGCAAGGGTGAAAAGTGTGGGAAATGGAAAAGCTGTACTAATGTGATAAGGAGTGTTGTTCTGAGAATGGAGTTATGGAGCACGCCTATCTGATATGTTTATATTACAATACATAACAACAACAGTAATTATAATAATGATAATGATGGTGATATGAATTTATTCGGGTATGTTTTGTTGGGCGAGTGTGTAGGTAGTTCTTTCTGCTCTCACTCATAGAACACAGAACAGTACAGTACAGTACAAGAAAAGGACCTTCGTCCAAAATGTTTTGCCCAACTAATTAAATGAGTAATCATATGCCCCAACTAAACTAATCCCTCCTGCCTATCAGTCAGTCAGTCAGTGGGTGCCATCCCGAATCCGGGGTTGGCGGCTATGCACCTCCATCTTCTTCGATCTTGCGACAGCACTGAGTACAACCTCTTCTCCAGTTTGTTCTCGCCAGCCGCCTTGGCACCGCCCGCCACCGCCCCCGCCGAACTCAAGCCCGAGGCCATGTCGGCCTCCAGCCACGGCCACTTCTTCGAGCTCGGCCCTTCCTTAGGCGGAGTCTTTGGGCAGGTCCAGGCACACGGCGCAGTGCCCAAGTTCATCATGTCTGTTCTAACTAGGTGCATAGCATATGATTCGTAGATACGTGGTGAGGCTTTAATCTCTTCCACGGAAGACGGCCGTTGGCTCAGAAGGAGCTCATCCACCATTTGCCAGGTCTTGTTTTTTCTAGTCCTGCTGGATGTCCTCACACCCTCCTCACCAGACCAAGTCTGGTGGGGGAGCCGGCCCAAGTCGCCGACCACTCGATCACGGCCCCCGGCCGAGCACCGGGCGCCCGTCCCCTGCCGAACCATGGTCGAGCGGCCAGTGACCAAACCAAACTTCTGCCTATACAATGTCTATATCTTTCCATTTCCTGCACATTCATGCGCCTATCTAGGAGCCTCTCGAAACCTCTATCATATTTGCCACACTGCCACTAGCCCAGGCAGTGCATTCCAAACACCCAACACTTTCTGTGTAAAAAAAAACCTGCCTCTCACACCTCCTTTGAACTTACCCCCTCCTGCTTTAAATTCATGGTCTCCCGTAGTAGATATTTCAACCCTGGGGGAAAGATACTCTACTTAGCTCTCTTATCACCTTATAAACCACTATCAGATCTCATCTCTTCCATAAGTCCAAAGAAGGCAACCCAAATTTGTCCAACCTCTCATTATAGTACAAGGTCTCTAATCCAGGCTGAATCTTGGTAAACCTCTTCTGCACCCTGTCCAAAACCTCAACGTCTTTCCTATAATAGGGAACTAAAACAATGTAATTCTCTGGATATATTGCATTATACACCATCCAACAGTCAGCAGGATTTAGAGGAGCAAATTTGTCAAGAGATCGCAGACAGTTGCAAGAGACATACAGTACTGTAAAAACATCTTAAGCACATTTATATAGCTAGGCTGCTTTAGACTTTTGCACAGCACTATATTTGTTAACATGGAGTGGAGAGCGAGTCTGTAAATCCAGCGGGAGCAAAGGATGTTGGAAATGGTGAGAGTGGAGCGCATGGGAGGGGTGTGGTACAGGTGGCAGAGAAGGAGTGCCAGGGTGGGGGATGGCGCGGGTGCAGACACACCCTGCTCAAGACACCAGGCAAGGTCATTTGATTCCAAACAATTGATTTATTGATCATTACAGAATGTGTCTTTGGTGCTTCCAGCTCTCTTCACTCTCCCTTCCCCTTTTCCCAGCCATGACTTCCCTCTCCCTGTCTCCTTCCCACTCTCATCCAGAGGTTTTTGTGGGCATATGTAGCGTGAGTGTGAGCAGTCCAGCCCAAGACCCTACCGGACTGCCACCACCAGGACCCAAGCATCACTCCGAAGCTGGGGTCTAGCACACCAGACAAGACCCAAGATGTGGACTGTACAAAGAATCCACTGAAACCATCCAACACATAGTAGCAGGGTGCCTGACGCAGGCAGAGACAGCATACACTGAACGGCAAAACCAAGTTGCAGGAATTATGTGCAAGAACATCTACAATGGGTATGGATTGGACACTCCCAAGTCCAAATGGGAAACACCCGAGAATGTAGTGGTGAATGACAGAGCCTCTGGGATTTCCAAATACAGACTGATAAGCAGATATTGGCCAAGCAGCCAGATACTGGACAAGGAACAGAATAGATGTGGCAATTCTGAATCACAGTAACATCAGGGAGAAAAACTATGAGAAACTGAAGAAATATCAGGGCTTGAAAGAGCAGGTAGAAAGGATATGGAGGGTTAAAAAATCGTCCAAAGTCATTCCACTTCAACCAGCACAGCTCCAAATCCAAGTGAATCAGTTTTGCAGCAGCAGTTCGTTTTACCCTCACTTGTCTCTTCATTGTTTGCGGAGATAGTTTACCACAATTTACTTCAAATAGAAGTGTTAAATAGGCTAGAATCTTATTTCCTAGAACGTAGACAACTGAAGGGAGATTTGATAGAGGTATGCAGAATTATGAGGGATATAGTTAGGGTAAATGCAAACAAGCTTTTTCCGCCAAGGTTGAGTGATAATCGAACTAGTGATTGTAGGTTAAGGATGAAGGGTGAAATGATTCAGAGGAACATGAGGGGAACCTTCTTCACTCAGAGTGTGAGAGTGTGGAACGAGCTGCCAGCGGAAGTGGTGAATGCAGGTTTGATTTCAACATTTAAGAGAAGATCAAATCAGTACATGGATGGGAGAGGCACGGGGGGCTCTGTCGATGTGTAGGTTGATAGAACAAGGCAGAATAATAGTTTGACATAGATTTGATGGGTCAAAGGGCCAGTTTCTGTGATCTATATGGCCTAAGTGCAGCATAACGTTCCATCTCCTGAACTCATTTCCTCAGCTAATATAAGCAAGTATGCCATATGCTTTCCTCACCACCCTATCTACCTGTGTAGCCACCTTTATTGAGCTATGGACTTGGGTAAAACACTCATTTTACAGATGACAATAGATCTGATGGCCAATATAAATTGAAAGCAAATGCCATTTCCAGCTCACATATTTTCACTAATAAACACAAAGATCAATTGTTTGCAGTTGTGTCTATATTGTATATCAAAAGGAATATTATTGTTTAGCTTCATCTAGTGGATATAACACAGAACTGCAATCTGCTATGAGTTTTAGCGCTTATACCCTGTAGAGACTAATTCACTCCTGGAAGCACTGTATATGTTGAGATCATGTTACATAAAGAGACCAACAGCAAACAATTCAGGATTGCCGAAGTTCTCAGACCGAAAGGAATTGTTAGAAAGAAAAATGGTGCGTTTTATAAACTTCTGGCAAGTTTTCAATTCCACTCCAATTCCCAGAATTCTGAATTTAAAAGCACTTTGGTAAAAAGTTGCAGCAACTTCTGATATCATCATTTTGATCAAATTGGGATTGGATCTCAGCTTTACTCACAAAATATTTGGCCTAAAATTTTATATAAGGACCTTCTTTACATAGCAACAAAATAAACTTACAGTAATCATTCAGGTAGGGTTACAGACTGATGCAACATATCCAGAAAATTGTTATAACACTGAAGATAAAACTTCTCTTAATTTGAAAATAGAACATTTGAAAAGACAACATTCCTAACTGTTTCAAATCTGCAAATGTCCTTCCTAAATTATTAGTGGCACAGACCCAAATTACATTGCTGTATCATTTTGAGAAAGACAAGCTAAATACTCATTAGATTTTATTTGCAGCTGTACAGACAGTTGTTGAAATATGGGTCAATGAACTTCACTTCTACACAGAACTGTTTCCAGGAAATTACAATTAAATCCTCATACACAATTGAGCCCACTCATATAAGAGATGCAGTACCAAAATATATTAAATAGTTCATAAATATTTTTTTTAACTCTTGACTTTTTTTGATCCATTTCAGTTAGCATGAATTTCATATTATCGTAATAATTAGAAGGGTGGATAGGGTGGATTCAACTTGTATTAGTTTAACAAAAATCCTCCAGATTGGAGTAAGCACATTGAAGAAAGTAAGAGCAGGAGTAGACGACTAGCCTTCTCAACCCTTCCCCACCATTCAGAAAAATTACAGCCAATCTGCTCCACATCTCAACTACTCTGCTATACCAGTTACCCATTTTCATGAAATCCCCACTTTCAAAACTGTATCCACCTTATCTTTAAATATCTCCAGTGATCTAACCTCCATAACCTTCCTTCATTCATCCAATCTCCAAAGAATATAGATCCAACTCATGACAAAGCAACTATTATTGTTTCCTATTTATATTGTCCCTTAATGAATGATTCCAGAGCATCTCAGATGTAAAGCAAAATCAAAGGTAGCTATTGCTAGTGCAAGATTAATTGGATATAATCATTGGAACCGATTATAATCAGTCAACCACAAAATGCAATGATTGCTGTAACCACGAGGAAATCTGCAAATGCTGGAATTTCAAGCAACACACATCAAAGTTGCTGCTGAACGCAGCAGGCCAGACAGCATCTCTAGGAAGAGGTACAGTCGACGTTTCGGGCCGAGACCATTCGTCACGATTGCTGTAACCTGGTTTTATTAATCAATGCTTAAAAGGAGAATCATCAAGAAATAACTTACTACTATACAGTAGATTGTATCACTTTATGGATATCTAAATATAACATTCTATAGTGGCTAAGATTTTTAGAATCTTAAATATTAATTATTATCATATTGTGTGTTTCTTTGGACATATTAATTAAAAAAGAAGCTATACCATGATTAAAAGAATGAATATTAAGAGTCCTTATTCCACTAAGGGTCTAGTTTGTCACAGGAAAGACAGAAATTACCGAAAACACTCAGGATACTGTCCACGTTGTATGCCTTCTTGGACAATGTCTCCCATCCACTACATAATGTACTGGTTGGGTACTGGAGTACATTCAGCCAGAGACTCATTCCACCGAGATGCAACACTGAGCATCATAGGAAGTCATTCCTGCCTGTGGCCGTCAAACTTTACAACTCCTCCCTTGGAGGGTCAGACACCCTGAGCCAATAGGCCGGTCCTGGACTTATTTCATAATTTACTGGCATAATTTACATTTTGCTATTTAACTATTTATGGTTTTAATACTATTTAATTATTTATGGTGCAACTGTAGCGAAAACTAGTTTCCCCCAGGATCAATAAAGTATGACTATGACTATGACTACTATGAGGTCAGATAGATTGATGCTGCAGGCTGGAAGTTCTTCATCAGAACTGGGTAAATGTTTCCGTTTTTCTTTTGAATTTACGGCATATTATTTTTTTTTATTTTCATGCATTGTCAAACTTTTTAAAATCACCTTAACAGTGAGAATAATAAGACCCAATGGGTTTGGAATGAAGACAGGGTTGCTGATATCGCTTAAGGATCTCCTGGAAAGGGATGTATATAACACATACACTGAAAGCAAAATACATTCTTGATTTATATTGTTAATGCAGCAACACCTTCACCCTTTGGTTAAATAATGTCTCATTCTGCAGGCACAGAGATGGACTCTTCAGTTGCGCTCAGCTTGAAGGTAAAGTTGAAGGAAATAGAGAGCTGAGTTCTCTGAAGATAAGTCTTATTAATACTGGCTTCAACTGAGCATATGGATACACCTTATGCAATACAGGGGGATTACTGTGGGTTTCCATTGGGTTTCCGTGAGACTACATTGTGAGCCCTGAACAGAACAATATCCTGGCATACATCATTATCTGTCCATGCACCATTCAATTTCAAGGTTAGTATTTTTAAATTAATGAAAAGAAAAATGAAAATGATGACATAGGCAGGAATATACCTGCACTTCATGCACAGAAAGTGGAAATTTAGTGTGGAGGTACAATGACCAAATATGGAGGTGTCAGTATGTTGGTTTTTATTACAAAGGAGTTTGATCACAGTAGCAAGACCCGTCACTATGGTCTAGTGTTTTGATATCTATTTTGGCCCAGATGCCCAAACAACATAGCTGCCCTGGAGACAGTACAGAGCAGAATCACCAGATTGTCTGTTGAGATGAGGGATGTTTGAAAATGAATAATATATGTACTTACAAAATTTTATAAGAGCTTGTTTAGACATACAAAATTCTAAAGTATGGATCAAAGGATACATGTTGAGAAGATGTTTCCTCTTGTTGGAATGTTTAGAATTAGGAAATATACTCTCAGCAAAGAGTTTAGTCATTTAGGATTGAGTTGAGGAGTAATTTCTTTACCCTAGGGCTTGTGAATCTTTTAGTTCTCATTATCAATGAGTACAGTTAGACTGTAGGAAACTAAAGCAAGCCCCAGACCTAATTGAAAGTGTCTTAATTGGGTCTTAATTATAGAACCTCCTACCAATTGCATATTGGTCTTAACCAAGAACTTTGGCCTTAACTGTGAAGTGTTGCACTTTGAGAGATCAGATATAAAGAGACAGTACACTGTTAATGGAAAATCTTTAACAGTGTTGATGAGTTGAGGGATTTTGGAATCTAAGTTTATAGCTCCCTGAAAGTGGCCACACAAGTGGGTGGGGTGGATAAGAAGGCATGCTTGCCTTTATTAGTTGAGGACTCTGTTTCAAGAGTCAGGAAATTACATTGGAGTTTTATAAAATTCCAGTTCGGCCACAACTGAAGCAATGCATTCGGATATGGTTGCCCCATAATAGGAAGGATTTGAGGCTTTGGAGAGAGTGCAGAAGAGGTTTACCAGATTGCTACCTATATTAGAGAACATATGTTCTAAGGAGAGGATGGACAAACTTTGTCATGGTCCGGTCCGTGAATCCGCATTCCGGTTCATGGTCCGGTCCATCGACCCTTCCTCCAGGTTTTCATGTCTACCCTGTTTCTGTTCCTGTTGAGCACTAATTGGGGCAGCTGATTCTCATTGGGGCTGGCTGTATAAATACCTCCAGAGACCAGGGTGTGGCTGCTGGATTGTTCTTGTCCTTACTCCTTGTATCCCTTCCCCTGCTTTCTGTTTCCTTGCCTGAAGCCCTGCCTTGTCTTGCCAGTAACTCTCGCCTCGCCTGAAGTTCTTGTCTCACCTTGCATTGCCTGAAGCCTTGCCTTGTCTTGCTGGTAAATCTCGCCTTGTCTTGCCTGCAGTCTTGTCCTGGAGCCACCCTGTACCTAGCTCCCTTCCTGTGCCTTGCCTCCGTCGGGTAAGCCAGGACATCTTGCCGTTACCCTGCGGTTGGTTTTGTCCCTTCCTGTCCCTTGCCTCCATCAGGTGGAGTACTGTGCCCTGCCCAGGAGGAGCTTCAAGACCCCAAGCCACGAGCCTCGCCCCAAGCCAAACTTCAAGACCCCTAGCCTCAAGTCTCTAGTCCCAAGTCTCTGGTCTCCGGCCTTGCCCCAAGTCTCTGGTCTCCGGCCTTGCCCCAGGTCTCATACCCCGCCCCAGGTCTCAAGCCTCGCCTCCAGTCTCAAGCCTCGCCTCAAGTCTCAAGACTCCAGCCTCGTCCGGCCTGCCAGTCAAGTCACGTCCTTGCCTAGTTCTGGGGTCCGAGCCAGAGGCAAGACCCAGGTTCTGGGTCCTTGTCCAGTCTCTGGCTCGGAGCCCAAGCCCAGGCTCCTAGCTTTCTCGTCCAGTCCTGTTCCGGGTTTCCAGTTTTCGAGTCCATATCCTAGCCCTCACCCTGTATTCTAGTCCTGTCTCTAGTACTTCAGCGTCTGTGTCTTGCACTTGGGTCCATTCCCAGCCACCACCTTATGACAAACTTGGGTTCTTTTCTCTGGAGCAGTAGATGCTATCTGGAAATCTACAGAGATTTATAAGATTATGAGAGGCGTAAATAATAGCCAGCACCTTTATACCAAAGTTCAAAGTCAAAATAAACTGATTAATAAGCACATACAATATATGTTACCCTATACCACCTGAGATTCATTTTCGTGCAGGTATTTACAGGAAAAAGAACTACAAAAGAATCCACACAAAAACATACATAATCAAACACTGACAAACAACTAATGTGCAAAATAAGACAGAAAGTGCAAAAAAAAGATAATACTGGGAACATGAGTTGTAAAGAAAGCTAAAAGAAATGTGGCCTGTCCCCTAAAGCCCTCACTAACTTTTATAGATGCATCATAGAAAACATTCTTCTAGGGTGCATCACAACCTGGTATGGAAGTTGTCCTGTCCAAGACCGAAAGAAGCTGCAGAAGATCGTGAACACAGCCCAGCACATCACACAAACCAATCTTCCATCCTTGGACTCACTTTACACCGCACGCTGTCGGAGCAGTGCTGCCAGGATAATCAAGGACACGACCCACCCAACCAACACACTTTTCCTCCCTCTTCCCTCCGGGAGAAGGCTCAGGAGCTTGAAGACTCGTATGGCCAGATTTGAGAACAGCTTCTTTCCAACTGTGATAAGACTGCTGAACGGATCCTGACCCAGATCTGGGCCGTACCCTCCAAATATCTGGACCTGCCTCTCGGTTTTTTTGCACTACCTTACTTTCCATTTTCTATTTTCTATTTACAAACTTTGTATGATTTATAATTTAAATTTTTAATATTTACTATCGATTTGTAATCCAGGGAGCAGGAAGTGCAGAATCAAATATCGCTGTGATGATTGTACTCTCTAGTATCAATTGTTTGGCGACAATAAAGTATAAAGTAAAGAGACTGTAGGTAAAAGAATTGGTTCACATCTGTGTAGAGTGAAGTTATCCACACTGGATCAGGAGCTTAACAGTTGTAGGGTAATTGTTTCTGAACTTGGTGGTGTGGGATTCAAAGCTCCTGTGCCTCCTACCAAAAGGTAGCAGTGAGAAGAGAGCATAGCCTGGACGGGGTCTTTGATGATGGATGCTGTGTTCTTGAGGTAGTTCCCTATGTAACTATACTCAATCGTGGGGAGGGCTTTGCTTGTAATGGACTGGGCTGTATCTACTATTTTCTGTAGACTTTTTCATTCCTGGGCATTGGTGTTTCCAACCACTTATAATACTCTCCACTGTGCAGTTTGTCAAAAAATATCTAATACCAGAGGGCACACAGTTAAGATGAGAAAGGTGTCTAAGAAAGATGTGCTGAGCAGGTATTTTTACACAAAGTGTGGTGGGTGCCTGGAATGAACTGTCTAGGGTAGTGGTGGAGACAAATACAATAGAAGCTCTTAGATGGGCACATGCATATGCAGGAAATAGAATAATATGGATATTGTATTTGCAGAAGCAGTGATCACCTGTAATTGGAATGAGGTGGATGGAAGGCCTCCGACTTACTGTTGAGAAAGCTGCAGATGGCCCTGAAAGGTGGTCCTGAAAATATTTGACTATATTCTCCTGTCATGACTGGCAGCATTCTGGGTTATCTGGTGTGACAAGATCACAGAAACTTACTAAAAGCCAGTGGTAGTGCTGAAAAAGGGCAGTAAGTTTGTACTCCATTTTGGAACTGTCATTCCCGTTTGGTGATGCCTGAAAAACCTGTGCTTTATTCTTTCACTTATTTAAAAATAGGCAACCTAGTGTACATGATGATCCTTTAGAGGGTGAGATAGAAGGAATTAAATGTGGAAAGTAGAATGGGCCAGATGTTAAATGTTTGAATTTTGCTGTTGTAATTAGGGTTATCGATATCCATTCACTGCCTTTGCATTGTGAACTTCAAGATTTAAGCACCCTCAGGATTTTCAAGCATGCTTAGTTCTATTTTAAAGGTACTGTAAATAATTCAGGCCCCCTCCATCTTTCTCTGGCCTCTTTTAAAAGAGTCAATGGGATTTTATTGGAGCGAGAAGGCCAAGTATAAGATATCCTAAAAATGTCATACTTTGTCATAATCACAAATGAAAGAAAATCTGCAAATGCCGGAAATCCAAGCAACGCACACAAAATGCTGGTAGTCCTGATGAAAGGCCTCAGCCCGAAATGTCGACTATGCTCTCTTGCATTGATGCTGCGTAGTCTACTGAACTCCTTCGGAAATTTGTGTGTGTGCTTTGCCATAAGATCTGTGTGAGTTTTTCCTGCTGTACTATGCCTTAAATAATGCTGAACAAAATTCCTTAACCTTACCAAAAATGGAGAGGATGCATTGTAATTCTCTCAAAATATTTCAAATATAATTTGTGCTTATACAATGCTATGGAATAAAAATACATCCTTGGACAGACGAGATACATGTGCATAAGAATCCAGTAACTTTGAGTTCAATGGAACCAAACTTAAACAGAGTTCTTTGCATGCTTGCTATAAATTCTGTGATCAGAGCTTGTGCCAGAGGATTAATTCATAGTCAGTTACTTTTTTAAATGTTCAGTCATGATAGTTGTACATTAGCTGTATGTTCAAGTTTCAATAAACCATGCTTTGCAGTATTTCAAATAATAGGTAGGATTTTCTTTTTCTGGTCTTCAGGACAAATTATCCGGTGGAAGAAAAATATAGAAACATTCCATCGAAGTGTAATCAAAATCCAACCTTCACATGCAGGCACTGCAAGCAGGGTGGAAGACAATTATATGTCGGCCTTTATTTTGGGGGGCTGGAGTTAGGAATGACAGCTGAGTGATGAAAATTCTGGACCAGTAACTAATAGATCTGAACTAGTCATCCATAAATTCAAATGCCACCACAACAGCTCAGTAGTATGAATTCAGTGACAAATAAATCTGTAATAAAAATATTATTTTGGTAGCATGGGATAGAAAGCTGTTAAGTTATCCTAAAGTCAACAAATTATATGATGTCACCTTGGGAAGGAAACCTACCATTTCTTTTAAGGACCAGTAGACTAATGAACTACTTAGTTGTATCAAAATCATGATAAAAATCATTCATAAATGAATTCAGGCCAAATATTATTGACCATAGGCACTGGAACCAGGAAAGGCACAACCACACAATTAACCCAGCAAAATCCTTATCGCTACAATGCATTAATCAAGCAAAAACCTCATATCATCACTCACACTGAATAACTTACTTCAGCCAAATTCCATAAGGGTTAGGTCAAGTACAGCTGGGAGGAAATGTCCTTCATTCACAGCCAATCAAATGTCTAGGTAAAGACCACCTACCCCTCTCTCTCAACAACGCAAGATTGAAAATCACTTTGGAAGAAACAACAAGGATAATAAGGTCACAGAATGCATTTTAGGTGGTAGAACTTCAGTGTTTAATGCTGATTTGCACAGCAGCAAGGACATTGATACCAGAAGGAGTGATAAGAAATTATGAAAGAACCAACATGTACATGTTGACACATATGTAGTTTAATAATACATTTACATTGAGCTTTTGATATTTGATATGCCTCATTCTCATAACTATTTATTCATAACTATTGGGATAACAGTGGCCATCATTCACTTTCTATATTAAGGTAACCTACCACTATACCTAATGAACATTCATACAGCACCACAAGCCAGCAGCAACAGCAGAGTTGCATGTCATCATACACACATTTTGCTGGAGCATTAAGATCAAGCCAGGGAGTAAATTATGGTTCAATGAGGACAGAGAAAGAGCAGTGTCAAGAGTATTAAAGTTGGAGAACCCTACTGACACTGAGCTACATACTAAATAGTGAAAGCAGGCTATAATAGACAATTCTGAATACAGACATCCCACCTCCCCCGGAAGTTCCAGGAGTCTCCCACATATTGATAGTGGCTCCCTGATGCCCGGCAATTATATACAATATCCCGGAAACTGAGTTTTTTGAGAGGGAGAGCGAGAGCGAGCATCCTGTTTGGTCTTTCTTTGTGCTATGTAGACCTATCAGTTTTCTCTGTGGGAGGGCTTTACAGTTGACCTCAAAAATAATGACAGTGTTGCTCGCTGCACTGTTTGCAACAGTGACTTTTCTATTGCCCATGGTGGGTTAAAATGTAAAAGTCTTGTTGAGGTGAGTTTAACAGGTGTCATTCATTCATTAGTGTAGCTAGTGTTATTTAAACTAGCTGGCTAGCTGCTAAGGAGCTACTCTATTGATTTCCTATGTGATGAGGCTAAACTCCCTGTAGACTTGCTTAAAATTGTAATAGAATAAACATGATAATATAATATAAGTACATATTTTAATGTCACATTTTCTGCATATACCCAACTTGGTTTACAGGTCAGATGAAATCACTAAACAAAGTATTACATACACCCTTGGATCGGGGTGGGGGGGGTGGCAGTGGTGCGACCTCCCTGAAATGAGTTTTTGCAGGGTGGGATATCTGTGAATAACCCCACAGCAGTAGATCAGATTTCAATTCTGATGATTGGCCAACACCCTTTTAGGTACCTACAACAATAGCATTTACCTGCTAATCATGGAAAATATCCAGTTAAACAAAATAGAGGACCTAGCCAACAGGAGCCAAGCACCAACTGATCTATCTACCCTTATTTGTCAGTGAAGTGATGAAAGGCTATGCTCAGCAATTAGCTCTGCCCAAAGTGGACAAAGAATCTGAAGTGTGGTACCTTGAATCTTATACCACCTTTGTGCAGTTAGAGGTTTTTTCAACATCTCCTAACAAAGCCTTGCACCATTGTATTTTACCTTGGTGATACAATATGGGAAGCGTAAGAAAAATAGTTTCCTGTGCTTATTTTTGTTACCAAAAGATTCACAACAGTTGTCATAAATCAACTTTCATTTTCAGATCAAAGATGATGAACTGAATTTCCACAAGGTTCTCCAACTTAAACAAGGAAACTCAACACTCAGGAAAATTGGTAATCATTACACATCTGCAAGCTTTTCATACTTTCAGAAACGTAAAAAAAATCTCTGCATTATTACATTATTATTGCTGGCAGAAATATACATGTACCCCAGACAATATTTCTGTGTTCATTTATCTAGTATCCCTTATCACCAAAGAAATCCTTTCTAAATGTAACCAGAAGTATTTTTTAAAATATTTGTAATATGTTGCCAAAACTGTAATTTATTTAAGGAATATATATATAAGCAGTCCACATTTATATTTAAGCAAAAAAAAGGTTTACACCATCACATATAACACTTGGCAACATACCAGGGTCAATATGTGGACAGAAGGAAAGAGACCATTTGGGATCCAATGGCCAGAATGTAATTAATGTTGTAGCCTGCACAAACAAAGCCAAAAAGAAATATCTCTGCACTGGAAAAACTGCAAATATCTAAGAGGCAAAAAAGAAACACAACCCAGATAGAACAGAAATGTTGGCAGGTGAAACAACAGTCCTCTGAAGGGAGCTATTAATGACACTAAAAATATTCTAAACAGGAGTTTTGGGATTGCATTAAAGGTCAGAGTTCCAAGGATGAATAACATTAGGTCAGACTTTACTCAAGCCTGCAAGGAGGCATTATAATAAAGAAAGCTGCAAGGTTAAAGAGAATGAATAAACGTTTGCAAAATGTGATTCAGCAGAGCAGGATGTGAAATATTTATGGATTTTAAGGGAAGGTATAGTAGAGAGGTAACTTCAAAGGGCTGGTGGAAAACACCAGTGGGTTCTTGGAGAGATATTAGATGTAAAAACAAACAAAAAAGATGAGATATCTATTTAAAACAGCTGTTAGGCCATGACTGCAACATTATTTAGATGTAAAGACAAAGCTATGAAAAGATGCATCAATGTCATTGAAAATGTTAAACGTATGTTCATTGGCACGTTGGCAACACAAAGATGGTAGCGGCCAGATAATTATAAACAAGAAATTGAATGAAGCAGGTAAAGAAGGACCGAATGGAAGTATTCAATTTATTTTGAAAGATATATATTAAATTAGACGAAACATCTCACTAATATATAGGCTCCTTTGGGTGAGTTAGCGCCAAAGACACGATCGCCAAACGGCTTCCTTTGGTGCAGAAATGTCTAAAATAGGTTCCACACAGAAGTTTGAATCTTAGAGCATTAGTGTTTTTATTTTGCTCATCAAGCTGAATTCTAAAACGACCGAAGAATTATATATTTCAGTGCTGGGAACGCTACTTTGGGGAGACCATGATCCAACGTCAAGAACGCGTTGAAATTCTTGCAACCAACTGGATGTATTGAACTTTCGATGAAATAAATACACAATCTCTTAATTCCTGATGTCAATTTTACCATTTCCGTGTCAGATATATTCTTCTAACGTTTATTAACTGGTAAATCACCGCACAATTCATCAAATTGGGCATCTTTTTGAAGCAGAGGAAAACATAAGTAACGAGAAGTGCTGCGCGATGTTACTGTGCGGCAAATCCTGACGTGGCGGTCACTGAAAATTTCGAATTCTTGAGCTAATGTATTTAGTGGGATATCCTGCGCGAAATAAATTTCTGTAAAGCTGTATCAGAAAACAGCCTCTAGAAAATCTGCCGCCCATGGAAACTGGTCCACCCACACTCAACCCAGATGGCCTCAGACTGATTAAGGAAAGTAAACAAACTAATTTATTCCACTTAAAATGAATAATAAAACGCCTCAGTTGGCTAAGAGTCGGGCGTCTGATACAGAATCAGCCAATAAAGTGAGTAAACCCCTGCCAAATTGAAAACGACAAATTTGACATTACCAACAAAACTAGTCAAAAGTCTGCAAACGGTGTTATCCCGGGGCTATTTCACTGACGTCATGCAGGAAATGTCGGCATTTACTGCTGCCATGCATATTTCACCTGAAAAATATTCATCTGTTTTTTGCAATGTTTTTCCTTAAATGTAAATATATTAGCTCTGTTTTTGTTTCTACTTCATCGCTGCGCCTTTCCATTCGTTAGTGCGTTTCAATCCAATTTAAAAGAACGTATGTTATCTAATTGGTAATATATATTTACAGCATTTATCCATCACTGTATGTAGTTACATGTTCAAGAATGACTGGACCTATAGTAGACATATTTCTCATTATAGAAAAGGCCTAATATTTGTAGCACATATTATACTATATTTTCTGACGCAAAGGCAATGGGGTTGTAACTTCAGTAGCGCTGTGTTTCTGTGTGTATCTGGGGAGTTGTTGTCCGGGTATTGTAGATTTCCAAAGTCCTGAACCTGTAGTTTGCATTATCCGCCTTTTTCTTTTTCTTTTGGTGCGCCGGCGTATGTTTGCCTATATAACACTGTCCCAGTAGAACAGCCCCAGTTATATTCACACTTAATGCATTAGCTTCACTGCAAATTGTTATTGGTGTAAGCAATATCCACATAATTGTCCGTCTGAGTAAATGATATCATGTTCCCGTGGAAATGCATTTTTTTTAAATCGTGAGTGTTTTGTGTTTTTAAACAGCCTACCAACTATAGTGTGTTTACGGGGCTTTCTGAAGAGACACTGAATTAATGCACATGATATAGATTAGTTTATCTCTCTTCCCATATTGTGCCCATACTGCATGCACTATTCGAACTGCCTTATCTGGCTGACTCGCTGTCCTTTTTTTCCTCTGTAATAGTCTCAGAATGCACGCAAACGACCTGGCAACGAAAACAGATGCAATTGCCGAGATTCTGGCAAGAGCTCTGCAATGTTGGCAGGAATGGCTAGAAAAAAAAGCGCAACAGCGGAGAAAAGTCAACTGGCTACTTGGACGAAGTCGGGACCCTCACTAATTACGTATTGTCCACTTCCGTCTCTTACAAGTGGCAATTAGGGTCAAGTGAATAAAAGCGGTTGGACTTGGAGAGCGTTAGTATTTTTGGAGTGCCCGACAAGATGGCTCTGTGGCTCGTCCAGGGATACCTGCTCCTCAGTCTCATCAAAGCTTCTCTGCAAGGAGGTATGTGCGAAAAGCAGCTTGACAACTTTTACTGATTCTGACATACAATATATTACGGTGGCGTCCTGCCTTACGCTTATGCTGCAACATTAAGGAATAAAAATTTCTTTTAGGTTAGCGCAAGCTGTTTTTACTTTAGCTTCAGGGGGCTTTGCATAACTTTCAAAATAGACTTTTTCCATTTTAATTTCTATCTTTTTTAACACGTGGATGCAGTTTGCTTTTCTGGTCGTGACACAATCCCCGTTTAGAGCTCATCGAGTTTGCTCAACCCGTTCCCTCTCATACGTGTGTATACATTGCATGTTAAATTTATCATTGTTAGTGTGGCTCTGCTTCACCACGGCTGTTTCGGTATGCGCGCGCGTCTTCCTGTCAGAGCTGTTCGACATTAAAGAACTGTTGCAGAGACATATATGATTGAGAGCCTGCCTGAAAAAAAATCAATTTAAACAGCGGTCTGATTTTATAATCAGGCTGCTTAATAGATTAAATTCGGAGTTAAATCCAAAAAGGATAAGTGTTACTTTCTGAGTGCAAATTTAAAGACTTCTGGGTCTATAGTACTCGTTATGCTTTTGTAAAAATCCTTATGGACAAATGAGTGTTGAAATAAAGCAAAACTCTGTGCTTTCTGTAATCTCCGTGCACCAGTCCATTGTAACAGTGGGGATAGTCGTTTACAATTCGTACACCCGCAAAGCAGTATCTTATCAAAAAAAAAACATCTCCTGGCGTGAATTGGAAGGCATGATATAGTTTTCGCTGCTCTTTGCCCACGTATTGTGCGCAGCTAAGAACAGGTCTGAAACCTCATCCCGTTTAGTATGAGATTCGACATCAGTTGCTTACCGGACAAGAACCCGTCATTGGGAATCTAAACACTCCATACCACTTATGCACCTGCTGCAACTTCAACCGAATTTTATAATTTGCCAGTGTTGTCTTGAGAAAATATCAATTCTCAACATCAGAGTTTGTTTATTATGGAAACGTGTAATCCAAACTTCACCTCAGGTAGTCTACACTTGTAACAACATGGACCACTCGGCCCGTCCTGTATATGTCGGCACCCAGGCCAGCAATCGTATACATTCATAATTACTCGATAGGTTACATTCCTGAAATCACACTTAACATGTCGGAGGCGACGGCTTGCGCCCAGCCTCCGTCTCCACTTTTAGTGCCTTTAATATATTTCAAATAAATTGATTTATAAATGCGTTTTAACAGTTGACAGATATATATTAAGTAAAATGCCAAAACTGCTTAGCAATAATTTTAGTTTTGCCAGGGATGTACCATGTTAGACAATACGTTTCAGCTGAAAGTGCGGTGAGGGTACGGATCCATTCCGATCTCCCCTCCTCCCTTCCCTGTCTCCAATCTCGTTCCTTTTCGCTGGAATTTACTTTCTTCCCATTGTACTGATCGGTTTCATATTTTAACATTTTCTAATTTTGTTTTGGAATGGTAATGTTAGCATTTTATTCGTATTTCGTGTGTAGTCTTTTGTTTACTCAGTTCTCCGTCTGCACCTTCGGTGAATTATCAAAACCAGACTTTAAGATGGCTATTTAAAAAAAAATCCAAAGCTGAAATTAAAATAAACAGAAACGATGAAGGAGGAATGCGTACCTTTCATCGGAACTTCGAGTAAAAGATAAGCGATTGCTGATTTCAAGAAGTTGTCATATTAAACGAAGCTTCGTGGCTTTATTTTTGGACTGTGTAAAATTAAGAGAGACAAACACATTTTTTTTTCACTCTGCGCTGAAAATGCTAGAAAATGGTCAGCTGCTGGAAGGGAGAACCCGATTCGTATTTCGGGTAGAATCTTTGATCATGCCTCGCTCAAAACAACGCGTGAAAGTGTTATTTCTTTGTGAAACGTTCTACTTCTAAACGCGAGGCAATAGAGTAGCAAATCTAGTTACTGAACTGTCTCTTTTTAATAATAATTTGAATGCGACCATATTTGTAACGTTAATTTGACTAATTCACTTCAGGGTTGATTATGTAGCCAAGTAGTACAGTAAAACTAAAACTATATATAAATATAGCTTATATATTGAAAGTGCTAAAGGCGACTGCCGAAGAAAAATTTGGCTGTTGTGTAATACTTTACACAGCGAGTCTTCATCTCCAACGATAGCGCGTAACCGCGACGATTATGGACGATTTGTTTTGGAAACAGATGTTACAAGCGTCCAATTCTGCTGCACTGTTAAAAGCTGTTGCACCTCTTCACCTCCCTCGAGGTGTTATAATTCGCTTCTCATTTAACTTGAGGATATGAATGGTCTTTGAGATGAGTCTTACAACCTCGTCCTGGCTGCAGATGCAATGAATATAGTACTTGATTATACAGAACTATGTTCTAACCGACGTACAACTTTCTTAAAGTGACAGGAAGCGGGAAATAGCGCCGCTCTGTGAATTTTTATGCGTGCGTGGGAAATTCTGACGGCTCCGTTCCAAAGCCGGCACTCCACTAGATTTTATTTGTGCCAACAGAGTTGAACAAATCCCAACTTTCATGTCCCACAGCGTACAAGTGCAATGTTTGCTCGTTATATGAATCTCCATTAATTACCCGAGCAGTTGTGTAATTGCACAGCAAACTATTAAGGCCTATTTCAAGTAGCCGAACACCGGGCCACCAGTTCCGAGACTCCATTTACAGAGGGCTTTCAAAAGATACTAAACATTCCATATAATCCTGTAAATGCGTGAATTCTGACCGGTCACTGCCAAGCAGGCTAGACCTGAAACGTATTTTTGCATGTTTGACGTTACCACGGTATAAGAGCATGTAGATCTTAAACTTTCCTACGAAAGCTTAATGTTGCTGTAAAGGGCAGTCAGAAAGAAATTACATTCGATCCGTCGCGCTCGTTGTAATGAAATCCAAGCCTCCAATTTTCTTACCGGGCATTAGGGTGCTATTTAAAATTAATTGAAGTCCACCTGCTACTGAACGTGGTATACGGAAACGACCCAGCCCATAAACTAACACAAATTGTGTAAGAGCGAAGGACGTATGAAATATTGAAGAGGAAGACTTAAATTCCCTGGCTTTTTTTAAGGGGGGGGCGTGGAGGATATAGTCAGATGATGTTGTAGAGACGGCAGTAGGCGCTAAAAGCGAGATTAAATATCTGACTTAAAATGCTATAAACATTTGAGTATCACCCTATCCATATGCAAATTAAAATGGGAGATATGGATGCAAGGGAGAATATTGGAAGGAAAGTACCTTCGAAGCATTAATAGTACTAAGGCAAGAAGGGCTGCAGTGCTGGGACTGCTATTGCCTGAACTGGACTGGGACAGCCTTACCCAAAAAGATGACTAAAATAGCCATGAAGACTTTAAACTAGTAACTGGTGGGGTCAGGGAAGGAAGATAATCCCTAATTCCCTAAAACAAAGGGAACAGACTTAGACCCATTAGTAGAAACTGTGCCTGGGACTCTAAAAGCAAAAGGTAATTTAAGCTATGAGGGATGTATTTTGAGTTACACATAAATTTACCTCAAGAATATCAACAAAAATAAACAACCTTTGTACAAACTCAAAGTATGGAGGAAAAAGAAGTATTGAGATGTAAGGAAAGCAAATGGAATGTTAGCAATAATTTTGTGAGGATTAGATACATTTGATATCATGGAAATGATATAACTATCACTGAAAATGGCTCCCAAGCCATTACAGTGTGGCTTAATCTGTGGGAAACAAGGGAATGGAGGGGGTATATAAATTAGTAACTGAATATGAAAACAATGCAATATTAGTAGAGAATCTAGTGAAAAGTAAATACAATGTGGACTTAATGGGTAAGAAATAGAAAATAGGATGTTGGGTAGGTATCCTGATAGTAGCCACGAAGTATTATAATCAGTAAATGTTGGTACTGTATTACACATGCATGTAGTAAAGGCACTTTAAATTTATTGAGTTGAAAAGACTAACTTACATTTTAAAGGTGATTGATATCTTTAATATGTCCAGAATACTTTTCTGCAACAGTGTATACTAAAATCAACATTCTAATCAGAAATGAGTCAGGGTAGTAAAGTCTCTGTGTGTGAACATTTACCTAATTGCAATAAAAACACAGCAGAGTTCAGTGTAATGTCTGAGAGGGTTAAATACAATAATTTATTTGGGCTGTTAATTTGCGTTAAGACTTACTCTGTGCAATGAGATTGACATTGACCACTGCAACGAGGAAAAGGGAGGTGTTCAAAGAAAGAACTTAATGGGATAGAGAACCAAATTGAACAGTACGAGCTCCACGTGCCTAAATAAACCCACGTTCATAACTGTGAGATGTTAGGTGTAATGTGAAACAAAATCAAAAGGTACAAAATACCACTACAACTCAAAGTGTCAGAAAAGATAACAAAAAAGGCAAAGCAGAAGAGAGAAAGATGGCATGTAGAGAAAATTGGAAGGAATTCAAGATCAATAGAAGTTACATATGTTCAGGATAGAGAGAGAAAAGCCTTAAAAGATAGCAGTCATACTATATTTGAGGGACAAATGAATATATTGAGTACAGCTTTGCCTACTCAGTATCCGATTTGCCTACGTTGTATATGAAAGTGGGGGAGGTATCGACAGAAAAAGAAAATCTGTTTGATGGTGTGAGGACAAATGGGTAAATGTTGCAGAAAAAAGCAGGTTATACTTCTATGTCTGCGCTGTACGTTATTAATATAGATTCCTTCAGAACAGAGATCAAGTTGAGCTTCATTAGACAGAAGGTGGTGAACTTGTGGAATTTATTGCCACAGATGGCTGTGGAGTCCAAGTCACTGGCTATATTTAAAGTGGAGGTTGATGGTTTCTTGATTAGTCAGGGCGACAAATGTTTTGGGAAGAAAGCAGGAGAATGAGGTTGAGAGATATAATAAATCAGCCATGATGGAATGATGGTGCAGACTCGATAGGCCAATTAGCCTAATTCTGCTCCTCTGTCTGATGGTCTTGTACATTTACTGACTAATAGCAGAACTACTGGTCATCGGTTTTGAAGTACTTTCTGAAAGTTCTAGGACAAATATAATGCAATTCAGTGTTAATAATTTTCCATCTCTATTGTAAGCATTTTTTGTCATTAGATGTTTCTAGAAACACTGTCCAATGAACAGTTCACGTTAATAAGCATTCCTGTTAGCTGATTTCTTTCCTTTTGTTTGGAATAATTTTATTATTATAAATATCCATCCTCCCTAGCTTCACAGTTGCAATTTTCTTTTATCTTGTCCAGAGTAGGGTTCTCATTGCCCCTTTTGAGCCTGGACCAGCCAATAAAATCACACTCCTCAATTAGTTCAAGACTTTGTAGGCAACCAGTAGAATATATATCTGAAAGATATGTTCCTCTTTTAAAGCTGGACATGGAACTGTGTGAAAGACATGAATCATACAATGATCTCGCACAACATCAGACATCCCTCCATTAAAATCATTATTGTCCAAAACAGTAGCAACAGATTCTTAAGCATCCTCTGATTTGTCACTAACAATCAACTATCCTTCATGGAACTGACAGTTGTTTTTTTCTAATACTGCCCACTTCCAAATACAATTGGCGCTATGTTTAACTGAAATTTGCTTATTAGGTTGCGGTCAATTCACCATAAGTCAATACATATATTAATGTTTTTTTCTGCTCGTATACTTCATTTTGTTCCAACTGTTTAATACCTTGTCTTCTAATCAAATTGTTGAGGGTTATCTTTAACACCATTACAGACATTGACTTCCTCTTCCAAACTATTAAAATACCTCATCCCCATAGATCTCTTATGGTTAACAAAGCACTGGATGTTTGTGCATGTCATACAGTCTCAGACTACTTTTATTTGAAAACATGTCACATTGTGAACATTGGAAAGCCTTAGCTCTGTTCCGATCTTTAGTAATGCCATTAGAATTATTGACCTCGGCCCTATATTTAATGCTGAAATGGGGAGTAGTATTGTATTTGCCAATCTTTCTGCTCTAAAACATTATTTGCTGTCATAATTTGCTTCTGGTCATCGTATTTTACAAAGCACATAAAAGACTCAAAATTCCTCACAGCAGAAATGTGCAGCACAGATGTTTGAAAGCATAGGTTACCTTGCTCTCTACTGGATTATTCATGTTGTTATTGATAACAGCTTTACCTCTGGGCACAAGGCCAAGCCTTTCAATAGCCATTCTGCAACATCTACAATTTTTATCCAATTTCATTGGATAGGTATTTGAGAGTAAAAGCATAGCAGTAAAGAAATTTGATTGCTTCTAAGGGACATAAGTCCTATGCCAAGCAGTAGAAATATTGTCATTTTTAAAATGGAAAATTCCACCATCCTGATAATGTTTGATTTTGGAAATCAAGGGAAGTGATTGTCTCATAACTTATTAATATTAAGAATTTTTAAAACATTTTTCCTCAGCAAGAATCCAGGGTTGCGTTATTTGGAAATATTGTTTCTAAATATATATTATGGCCAGGAGAAAGGTGTGGAGGGGTGATTGCAAGGGTGTAGGAAATAAATGAGATGTGGTCAAAAGATTTGTCCACTTGTTAGAGCTCAAGTCAAGTCACTTTTTATTGTCATTTCGACCACAAACTGCTGGTACAGTACACAGTAAAAATGAAACAACGTTCCTCCAGGACCATGGTGCTACATGAAACAACACAAAACTACACTAGACAAAACTACGCAAGCCACATTCCAGGGAGAAAACAATCCAGCTGTCTGCTGCGAGCTGCAGCCATTATCAGTGGTCAGGATCTCCTGGATCCTAATCAGGGAAACTGTCCAGAGCTTGTGAATGGTTCTTAGTAAATTAATGTTCTTTATCTCCCAAATTTTGAAAATTAATGAACTACTATCTGATACATATTCCCAGTCAGATGAAACAAATTAGACCCAACTTTTCCCCATGATCTGTCTAAGACTTGATGAGAATCTAAGATTTCACTTGCAGCTTTCTTTACAGAGCTCTGCAGATCAAACCTTTCTATGCATGGTCCCTAATCTCCCCATTTATTGCTGGCAAGTGAGCACATTTCCCATTCCACACAAGCACTATTTCAGTCCCAGATTTGACCATCACATTCTCTCATGGACTGGAAACAGTTGTCCTTTTGTCACTCTATAATCCTGTTCACTTCTTCTGTAAGGTGTAAGAACGGGTTCAGTTTGACACTCTTCATCCTTTCCGAATGACTGCTTCAGGCTTTGTGTAGTCTTGCCTTGTCTACCAGCCCTCTCAAGCTTCTACAACAATAGCTGAAGATGTAGAATACATTTCTGTGGGTCTCCTGTGCTATTGAGATAGGTTACATCCATGTCTCTATCTTGGCTATTCCAAACGTTTGCTTGCACGAGTATTCTCTGTAATGTCTGCTACAGCAATCTCAAATAGTCTGCAATTACAGTGCATTTATAGTTTTATGTGTCTAAGTTAAAATATATATCATAAAGAGTAATTCTTTCTCAGTTCATCTCTCTCTATTTGTCAGAGCTCCACCTGCATTTGCTACTGGCTGATCGTGTTACAGGTCATTTTCTCCAAGACTGTTACCTGAGTCATACAGTGCCTTAGTGTCATCTACTTCTTATCATCAAGATATCATAACCCATTTTCTCCATCTACCTGACCACTTCAGCACTGAACCAACACCATTCCACACCCTAAGTGGCCCATACTCAGGTGAAGCAGGAACTCCTTAGATTGTTGGCAACCCTACCCCCCAAAAAATGTTGTAGCTTCTGTAACATTCACCCAGTTGTGATATTTCCTTTTATTGCTTTGACCTTTGCTGGATTTGGATCTCCAGATCACCTCTGGTGATTGTGACTGATGAAGCTGAATTCTTTCTTTTGTAGAATGATTTTCCATTCACATGGTATATACCTTTTCCTATATGTAGGAAGTTTTTTTTTCAGCAACTTGTGCTGGCCTCCATAATTTTGCATCATCTATGAAATCCTGACAATACTTTCCCAAGTATTACCTTTCATTTAATTTACCCCTTGCTGTCGGTCTCCAACATTTGTAGCCTGGCTTTGGGCAGCTCTGCACCTTTGCGTGTCTTTTTCTCAAGCTGGTTCTGTCTCATGTGATAGCTACTCTCTTGCACAAAAAAAAAAATCTATCTTTGATGGACAAGTCATGAAATCCTCAAAACTGCTATTATCTGCTAATATTTTAACTTCACTAAAGAAAGCAGCAAATAATTCTCCCTGTTGATGGGTGTATGAACAGAATGTGTAATATTTAATGATTTCAATTCTAGGTGTGTTACAACATATAGTACGATAATGGTTCAAATGCATTTTCCAGGGCCTCCTTTGCAGATTATATGACATGGTCATACAGTACAGAACTAGGACCTTTAGCCTATGGAGTCTCCACTGACCTTGAAGCACAATTTAAACTGTGGCTATTTTATTCTCTCCAATTGCTTACCAACTTCTCCCAGATTCTGCCATTTACAATAAGGAATCAACCCACCAAGCCTCATGTTTTTGGGATGCGGGTGGAGAGCGGAGCATCCAAAGGATATCCACTTGGTCACACAGAGAATGTGTGAAACTGAAATACAGACAGCACCGAAGGTCAGAGATAAATGCAGATCACAACCCAAGAGGCAGCATAACTCCATTGCTACTTGCCCCTTGTGACTAATAAAATGCAATGAAATCTTTAATTTGCTCCAGTTAATTTGCTTTAGCCAGCTCAAATTACAGAGTGAATTCTCCCTTCATTGTCTCCATTCTATCAACATTGCTATCCTGGAAATCCCATGGCTTGGGTATTTTTTTTTTCCTTTGTGCATGATCTCAGCTGAAGTGCACAGATTTGTCTCGCTGTGCACATTTCT
The DNA here is from genome assembly GCF_963921235.1 of Mobula hypostoma. Classification (NCBI taxonomy): domain Eukaryota; kingdom Metazoa; phylum Chordata; class Chondrichthyes; order Myliobatiformes; family Myliobatidae; genus Mobula; species Mobula hypostoma. The sequence continues at coordinate 39,426,783 of NC_086119.1, forward strand.
ATTCGACCAGGAGTCATGACCTGGTGTTTAATGAAGTGGTCAGTTGGCAGTCACATGTTATACTTTCAATATAACCATTATGTTAAAATAGGAAAAAGTTGACAAAAGACTGACCACGTGTCTGCACATTTGGAGCCACGGATGGATATAGACAAGCATCTTTTATGAAATTCTGGGGACTGGTGTCTAAATTAAAAACAAAATCCCACAGTCTTGTAAAGCAGCCTCATAAAATTGTACTTTATAGACAACATGCCAAATGTTCTGCTCCACTGGCATAACAGACCTCCTCAGAAGTGGTAGATTACAGAGAGGGAGGAAATTGCACAAATTGACCTCCATGTTGATTTCAGTCCCCTTTATATCACACCATCAGATCAGACAGCATTGAGCACTGAGGAAAAACTTGTAAGAAGCACTGGAAGTAACAATGGGACACAGGGTGTGGGACTTGAATGTCCACCAACAGTAACTTGGAATCACCACCAGTTCCTGAGATGACCAAGTTATAGACAACAGGTGCAGGAGTAGGCCATTCAGCCCTTCGAGCCAGCACCACTATTCACTGTGATCATGGCTGATCATCCACAATCAGTACCCTTTTCCTGCCTTCTCCCCATATCCCTTGACTCTGCTATCTTTAAGAGCTCTATCTAACTCTTTCTTGAAAGAATCCAGAGAATTGGCTTCCACTGCCTTCTGAGGCAGAGCATTCCACAGAACCACAACCCTAACTCTGTTCTAAATTGTCTACCCCTTATTCTTAAACTGTGGCCTCTGGTTCTGGACTCCCCCAATATCGCGAACATGTTTCCTCTGCTCTCCACCCGCATCCCAAAAGTTCTGAAGTACATGCTGTCAGCTTGGATCAGCAGCAGGAAGTGAGTGAATCAACACAAGGAATAAATCTAGTTGTCCTTGCTAATCTATCTGTCCATGACAGCAAAGGCAGGGGTGACATTGCTCCATTGTTCCTTGCTCCATAAACTTTCTGTCATGCCTGTTGTGTGAATGAAGTCACTGGAGAAAATTACTGGTAGGTACAAAGCAACTTCTTTATTTGACAAAACAAGGTACATCAGGCATCGTATGGAGACGCTTTTGGTTGAAAGGTCTCGCTGGCCCGACATGGACCTTCGTATTATATGTGCCAAACATCAAAGGACAACTCCATATTTACAATGTATGGACAATGGTTTCTTTGAAACTACCTCACACCTCCTGATTCACCTCCCCACCACAGACATCTCAATGAATTTTAATCAGCTTTACTAGCTCTTCATTCAGTTAGTCCTGATGAAGGGTCTTGGCCCGAAACGTCAACTGTACCTCTTCCTAGAGATGCTGCCTGGCCTGCTGCGTTCCACCAGCAACTTTGATGTGTGTTGCTTAATCAGCTTTGTCTGGACTGGGATTCACAGCTTTTAGGAACCTATTGTTCAAAGCTGCTCTCCAAATTAAATGCACAATGCATTTTCAGATGTGAAGGCTGGTAGCCAAAGCCAATTGCTAAACGTATATATCCTAAACCCAAAAATCACTCTAACAGTGATGTTACAATTGTACTAAATGGATAGACTCGGAACAGATCTGGCACATCAAAGGTGGGAGTCTGAGGTGCTATGAAGCATCAGAAGTAGCAGAAATATATTCCATTATAATCTCATAGCCTGTGAATCTTTCACTCTCTAATTATTATCAAACAGTGGAGATTAATAGTGGTGCAATGAGGAAACAAGGAGGACGCACTGTGAGAAGAACTGTGTGTCAAAGAATATGGAACTGAACTAAGCTGACAGTTGCAACACAGAACTACATTCATAGCCCCGAGCTGCAGTGTCTGTTAAGGTCATGGCTCAGATTTAATTGATCTTTAGCTTCATAGGGATGGTTATGGGATTAGCACGGGGAGTTAGAGGTTGGGGTTTAGGTTAGATTTTCGGAACAAGAACGGGGGGAGCTAAGGGTCAAGGGTCATAAAGAAGGGTCGAGGTAGTAAAGAGTCAGGGGCAAATCTTGACGATCAGGGTCCAGGTCAATGCATTCTTTGCAGTCAGAGGCCGTTGATCCCTGGGGATCAGGTTGGCAGGCACTGAGGACAAAGACCACCAATTCCCACAGACGTAGACCATGGCCAGAGCCAAGGACTGGAGGTCAGATGTCTGGAGGCTGGAGGCGTGTTTATGTGTGTGAGCTGGTGGGAAAGGGGTGTGGCTTGCTGTTGTTGTTTTACTTTTTTGCAGCTGTTGTTGTTTGTGTTGCTCAGTTGAACATTGTGGACATGCTATGTTGGTGGCAGATTGTGCAGTGACACCTGCTGGCTGCCCCCAGCACATCCTTAGGATGCAAACAACGCATTTCACTGTATGCATTGATGTACATGTGATAAGTAAATGAATCCAAATCATACTATGCAGCTTGCAACAGTTAATGTCAGGACTATCCCCAAGCAATCCCACTATAAACCACAACTTTACATTCATGCCTTATTTTGTGAAGAGTAATAGTGGACGATTAAATAGCTAGCTGGAGAAAGCAAGTGATGACTACACATTCTCAGCAATAGTTTGGCTAACAGGTGAGATAAAACTGAAGCATGGACTATCATGTTTAGCCAGAAGTGGTGAGTGAATGAATCATTCAGGCTTCAGCCTGATATAGCAACTCCATTCCTATGGCATAAACCAACCTTGAGCCAATTTAACTCATGTAATATCGAGATACAGCTGGGTATAGCAAAAGCTATGGGACCAGACACCATCCAAAATGTAGTCTGAAGACTGGAACTCAGAACTAGTCATGCCACAAGTAAACTCTTCTCATTCAAGCAATGGCATCTACCTGATAAAATGAAAAATGGCCGATTCCTTTTATTTCAAAAAGCAGCACAAATCCAATCTGACAAATAATGACAAAGACAAATTGGATGAATTGATTGAGGATCAAGTTTCAGGAGCTAATTGGGCTACTGCTGTTACTGTAATAATGTCAGACTTAACAGTTTAATTATTTATGTCTGTAACAGTAACAATCCCAAAATGCTTCTCAAACACAAATGCAAACCATGTTTTCTAAATCCTTCAATTTGACATGTGATGACATGAATTTTGCTGTTCTAGTAGCTGATTTAAAGTCACGATTCTTTGATCTAGATTTTCCTCCAATGGGTGTATTTAAGGCAGAGATTGATAGGTATCTGAGTAGCCAGGGCATCAAAGGTTATGGTGAGAAGGCGGGGGAGTGGGACGAAATGGGAGACTGGATCAGTTCATGATAAAATGGCAGAGCAGACTCGATGGGCCAAATGGCCGACTTCTGCTCCTTTGTCTTATGGTCTTATGGTCTAAACCCAATGGAGTTGAGAGACAGGACTACCATTTGACATGGCCTAGTAGTAATCTGGCTGATGGAGAGAATTTATACAGCTCAGAATGCACGGAGTTCACGAGCTCATGAACTTCCAAAATGAGTGTCTGTAGAGAATCCTGGCATCTCCCGTCAAAAAGAAATGCATAACAAAAATACAAATTGAAAAGAGAGAAAACATTACCATCCTAAACGTTTTTTTCCTTAAAGCAAGCTTTATAGCAAAGTACTTATCATGCCACTTGGAATCTCTGTTCATACACAATTCTCTGTTCATTTACTTTTCTCCTCTATTTGCTTTTAGCAAGCATATGTGACTCAAAAGTGCCAGCATTATCCATGAAAGATACAGCAAAAGGATGCACAAAGCACAGAAACTATCTTGTAATGAGTTAGACAGGTAATGTCTATTAGTACTTTAGAAGTGAAGCCCATCGTAAAATTGGTGGAGGCACTTCAATGCCCTCCTTATCCAGTATGACAAAAAATTTCCTAACATTAATCCCAAAGCGTTTGATATTAATTTGCTTTGTTATACATCATGGATTGGGACTTCTGCGTATAGCACAGCATTAGAGGTCACCGAGACAGTGATAATTGAGAAATTGGTGTCACCTCGGGGAGTACAATTTGCTGACTTTGCTGGCTTTCGACAAGGCAGGCTGCCATTAACTGCACTAGTCTAACCATAGTAGGTGCATCAAATATCCTCCAGCTGCTTGCTCAACAAAGTGTTTTATTTTTCACCTCTACATTGAAACAGAGTGAAACGCATCATGTGCCATTTGTGTTGAGGAAATACTGGAGCTAGCATGCAAGTGTTGCCACGTTTCCAGCACCAACGTAGCACACCTGCAGCTTATGAATTCTAACCTAATGGAATGAGGTGGGAATTGAAACCCAATCTTACAGCAGGCGCAGTAAAATGTATGCTAACTGTAACATCTCTGTACCGTCCTAATTACTCAACATCCAGGTGCCTGGTCATTAACAGCTTCCCCTCAGGATCAATGCCCACACATATACATGTGTGTGTATATATATATATATATATATATATATATATATATATATATACTGAGGGAGAGCAATTTTCCAGATGTGTTCAGCAGCCTAAATGTTAGACTAGAGGGCAAAGGCAACCTTCTCTTTAGCTGACATCGCTCGCAAGACAGTCCCTATGATTGTCAGGTGGGTGCCAGCATTCTTGTGAAGAACATGATAACCACCCTGAAAATATGATGTTGGTGTCTTCATTTGTCTGGAGGTCCCAGTACTCCAAGTGGTGTTCAGATCTCATCATTAGGTACAACAGTCTCCTGATGCAGATACTAGAAGAGTTTTTAAGGCTGAAGACCTCAAGACTGAGAGCTGAAGAAGTGGCTGCTGAGGGCAGGTCCCAGCAACAGCAAACCACGGTCCTCGTGAACAGGACCACCACCGCTGGATCCGTCGCCGAGAACAGCGGAGGTCGGCAGCTGTGAAGCACTTCAAGGGGTGACGTACCCAGGGCAGGGGAGATATGTAGATTGTGGGACACCTCAACCCAGAGCAGATACTACTTCCATATGGAAGGGTTAGAAGCAGCAAAGAATCGCAGAAACTTCTTCACTTGCTGATTGACCGTTGGTCTATGGATGATAACCAGAGGACAAACTCAAGTGAAGTATGGAGGAGGTAGCCATACGTCATCTATTGTCTCCAGAAACAGGAGATGAACTGTGGGCTCCAGTCTGGCACAATGTCCTGAGGGAAGGCATGGACACAACTACATGTTGGAGAACCAGGTCTGCCGTCTCATTGGAAGTTTCGGGAGGGCAATGAAGTGGTCTGCCTTAGAGAACCGATCCACCACCATCAAAGTAGCCATGTCCTCTTTGGAAGTTGGAATACCTGTGATGAAATCTATAGCGATGTGGGACCATGATGTCAAAGACCCAGCAGGGGCTGCAGAAGGGCCGCTGGTTGGAGGAATTGGACTGGGTACATTGAGGCAGTGAAGAAATGGCATACATCTGCAATCATGGTGGGCCAACAGAACCGGCGCTGCAGAAAATCCTGGGTTCATTGTGCGCCTGGATGGCCAGAGTGGGCCCCTTGGGGTGCCTCAGAGGATACAGCCAAGGGCAAATGCATGCAGTTCTCAGGTGTGTCGGCTGGAGCAGGTTCACGTTTCAGGGCCTGGTGAATCCAGTTTTCAACGTTCCAGATGACTGGAGCCAGGATCTGAAAGGATGGAATGAAGGGATGAGGGTCAATCTCCACCTTTGTGTTCTTGAAACCGGGTCAGTAGGAGACTGAATTGTTTGAAGAAGAGGCCCAGTGAGCTTGCCTTGGGTTGATCTGGTAGGTCTGTTATATGGATATGAGGTTCTGGTGGTGAGTGCAGATCAGGCAATGTCTGCATTCTCCCAAGGCCCAATTAATGGCAAGTAGCTCCCTGTCTGCTACTCCATAACAGCACTGTGTAAAGTTGAACTTGCATGAGAAGGCGCAAGGGTGCATCTTCCCGTTCTGTTGTCACTGGGGGAGGATGGCCCGGCACCCATATCAGATGTGTCCACCTCTACCACAAAAGATCCAGAGAGGTTCTGATGGTGGAGAGTCAGAATGATGGAGAAGTGTCATTGGAGCTTCTTGTAAGTATGATAGTGACAGCAGACCAGGTTGTCCATGAGGTAGGTGACTTGGTGAGGGAGGTGAGAGGTGCAGCGATTTGGCTGTAGATTCAGATGAAACAGCGTTAGAAGCTGGAGAAGTCCAAGACGGAAGTGTCATGGGTGTCATACAACATTAGTGCACACTTTCTCTGAGTCCATGGTTATGCCTTGGTTTGAAAGGATGTAACACAGGAAGGAATGACTGGGGTGTGAAACTGGCATTTTCAATCTTTCAGGGCAGTTGGTTTTTGAGGAGATGCTGAAGGACTGAAAGGACATAAAATAAGTGATCTTGGGGGTCCTTGGAGAATATGATGATGTCGTTGAGGTAGATGAACAAATGCCTGTGTAACATGTTTCAGGGGATCTCACCGATGAAAGCTTGGAAAATTTCTGGACCATTGTAAAGTCCAAAAGGCATCACCAAGGATTCTATTTTGTGGTCAATGGGTGTTATAAGCACTGTCTTCCACTCATCCTCCTGGAGGATACAGATCAAGTTGTACATGCTCCATTTTGGTGAAGATCTAGGACCCATGGAATGTTTCAAATGCACTATCCATCAAAGGGAGAGGGTAGTGGTTCTTACTGGTGATTTTGAGTCCACAGTAGTCAATGCAGGGACAAAGAACCCCATCTTTCTTTCTGATAAAGAAGAATCCTGCACTGGCAGGGAACTGGGATGGTTGAATGAAGCCATGCTGTAGTACTTTGGCAATGCAGTCATTAATGGCTCAAGTCTCAGGAGGTGAGCAGGAGTACAGATCACCTTGTGTGAGATGTTGCCCGGAAAGAGGATGATCGCACAGTTGTGTGTACTGTGAGCTTCCATTTTACTGAAGGTGATGGTTAAGTTGTGGTATTCCTGTGAGAGCCTGGTGAGGTTGAGGGTTTCCTCCATTTCCACAGATTTATGGGGTGAAGTCAACTGAGGTTGCAAACATTTGGCTCCCCAACTCAATAGTGAACCAGATGACAAGCCGGATGGAGGGTTGTGAGTGGAGAGCCAGTGGTAACACGACATGAGAGGAGTGTTGGGTGAGTAGATCAGGAGGAACTGGTTGGACTTGCAGTACTCTCTGATGCTCATGTGCACGCTCTGACAATTCCAGATCCATATGGACTTCTTTCAATGGCCGTGATGCAGAAGGGGTGAGAGATAGGCTCAGTAGGGAGTTCAACCTGCACACACAATCCAGAAAGTTGTCTGCTGTGCCAGAATCCACCAGATTGTCTTGTGCATGGAGCACCATGGGGGTATGGAGGACAGAGAGTGAGTCAGGCCATGGTGCTGGAATGAGAGGCAGGAGGTAGCTTACCGAGTAGAAGACTCCTTTCCTCAAACTGCTGGTGCTGTTTTCTGGAACACAGTAGGAATCTGGTGCACAGGTGATCGGCTGCTCCACAGTAAGCACACAAATTCTTTCTCCACAGGTGCTTGTGTCTTAGGGGGTTAAAGGAGCTCTCCCTAACATTGTGTGCTCTGGAGGCATTGCTGATGATGGTGTGTAGCCTGAACTGGTTCTGGGAATGCAACTGGGGTCTGGCTGTTGATCAGGAGGGTCATCCATAAGATGCTTGTCAGTGTGGAGGGTCAGAATGCTGAGGCTTTCAAGGTTGGTGAGCATCTCCCAGGTAGGCAGCTCATCTTTCAAGCTCTCCAAGATGCTGTGATGGTAATGGGCCAGCAGCATTTCCACATTCCAGCCGCACTCCGCTGTGACGGTCCTGAATTCCATACTGTAATCCAGCACAGAGTATAAGCCTTGATACAGACAAAGTGTCCAATGCACTGCCTCCCTTCCACCTCCCAAATGGTCAAAAGCCCAGTGCAACTCGGTGGTGAAATCCTCATTTTTGTTGCAAATAGGGGTTTTATTGTCCCAGAGAGCAGTGACCCTGGTCAGAGCTTGCCCATTCAAGAGAGTGATGACAAAGACAATCTTGGCTTGGTCTGTAAAATGCAGAGATGGCTGGAGCTCTAAGTGTAAGACTCATTGGGACAGGAAGTTGCGGCGTTAAGTTGGGGATCCATCAAAGAGTTCGGGCACCGGAATCTGGGCTCTGAGCAGGGAAATTGACTGGCACAGGGTTGCTGTGTTGAGAGGGAGTTGGTTGAGAGGGCAAGCAGATGGTCAGTGGTTTCCTGCTGCTCATGTCGATGGAAGACTTCCTATAGCCAAGCAAACTTTGCTGGGTCAGTTGCTGGTTCACTCACCCTGTCAGAAAATGCTGAAGGTGCTTGACCCAAAAGCAAGGCAGTGGAAACAAATTAGCGACGAGCAATAACGTTGATAACCAACTGCAAAATAATGAGCTTTGAAGGGCCACAAAGCAAGAGAGAACAGATACCAACCACAACAGGCAACAGGGTAACTGAACATAAGAGCAGCTGGTTGAGGCTGGCTGGTTTGAGTGAACAAGGACTGTGGATAAGAGCTGGGTTTAAATAGGCTGCAGGTGATGAGTTGCAAATGTGTGGCAGGTGACTCCTGTTAGCTAGGTGGAGACTGCAAGGTGATTTCCTGTGCAGGCCCGATGATGGTCCATAATAAGACTGTAAATGAGGATTAGATGGGTTCATTGCCTTTCTTTCTTTTTAAATCTTTTTATTAAGTAAGTATACAAAAAAGGTAAGCCATATAAACATTAATACAATGTTAAAGTATAATAAAATTCCAAAAGATATCAATACCAAAAAGAAAATACTACAAACAATGTAATTTAAGCATAAGAAACCAAGATAACATAATAGTATACTAAATTTTATATATATCAATGGAAAAAAAAGAAAAAAAAAAACCCCAAAAAAAAACCCACCGTGCGACTAACTAAAAGCAAGGCAAAGCAATGGGCTAACTTAAAACCAAACAGAGTTAAACTTAAAATCACGTCCTCAATCCCGACCTCCATTAAAAACAGTGAAAAAAAAACAAGAAGGGTAAATATTACATTAAATGAAAATATCGAATAAAAGGTCCCCAAATCTGTTCAAATTTAAATGAAGAATCATAAAGGTTACTTCTAATTTTCTCCAAATTCAAACATAAAATCGTCTGAGAGAACCAAAAAAAGGTAGTTGGAGCATTAAGCTCTTTCCAATGTTGTAAAATACATCTTTTCGCCATTAAAGTAAGAAATGCAATCATTCTACGGGCTGAAGGGGAAAGATTACTAGAAATTTTAGGTAGTCCAAAGATAGCAGTAATAGGGTGAGGAGAGATATCTATATTTAATACCTTAGAAATAATATTGAAAATATCTCTCCAAAAAGTTTCCAAAGTAGGGCAAGACCAAAACATATGAGTTAAAGAGGCTATCTGCCCCGAACATCTATCACAGAAAGGATTAATATGCGAGTAAAAACGCGCTAACTTATCTTTGGACATATGTGCTCTATGAACCACTTTAAATTGAATTAGGGAATGTTTAGCACAAATAGAGGAAGTATTAACTAACAACATACATCAAAGTTGCTGGTGAACGCAGCAGGCCAGGCAGCATCTATAGGAAGAGGCGCAGTCGACGTTTCAGGCCGAGACCCTTCGTTTTGTTTGAAGTATTAACTAAGATGGGATCATTGCCAAGTGGCATTTCAAGGGACACAACAATTCTGCCACATCCCCTCACAATGCATCACTCTCTCAAATGAGTCTACCCGGTTAATTTTCCCACAGTTTGAGAATCTGCAATTACAGGTTTTCTAGCTTGGTAAGAAACATCTGCTGCATTATTCCTACTTGTATCAGGCTATGACAACTATGTTTGAACAGATGAGAAAATTACAAGGAAAGAAAGAGCTCTAGCTTTGTGGTCCAAAGGGCCTGTATTATGCTGTAGGTTTTCTATGTTTCCACACTTGGACTCAGATGCAGTCATTAGAATAGCATGACACAATACAATTTCCTGATGAAAAGGAATGCAACCACACAGTTAGTCTTCAGATGGAAGTCATCATTCGAATCAGGAATTGCCTGGAGCATAGTCATGTGGCATCCATTACATTATCACAAGTCAGGATAAGGCATAACAACCCACACAGTGTTGACAGCAGATGCCACAAACAGTTTGATTATCCAGTGCAATGGCATGCGTTCAGAGCAATGTGAAGTCTCATTTCAACAAGTGCTTTTAGCAACTTCGTAACCTTCTCTTTACATTTTACTATCCTAAGCGGGTTTACAAACCCCAGCTGCGTGCCATAATGTGCTATATTTGGCCTCGGACAGTTATCTCCAGTGATGTAGCCCACAAGGATGGTGCTCGAGAGCTCCTGCCCTAAATGAGCCTGCTTCAGAGTTGTTCCCAGCCAGCTGGAGAAGCCGACTGGGATTGCCGGCTGTGAGGCATGGACAAGCTGGCCGTCCGAGAAGACATGGTGCCAGATGATGTGGTGCCCACCGAAAGGCTGTCATCAATATCCGGAGCCCAATGCTGAGTAATGTATTAGAGGACACCAGTGGTGGTCAAACTTCTCCATCATTTTATCAAACTGAAATAGCTTCTGAACTTTGTGTCAGACATGGCAATAAGCACCACAGGGGCCCACACAAGGGACTGTATTGGCTCTCTTCCTGTTACCCTGTATACCTCAGACTTCAGCTACAACACTGAGTCATGTCATCTACAGAAATCCTTTGATGACTCAGCAACAGTAGGGTGTATAAAGGGAGGATGGCAGGATGAATACAGGGCCCTGGTGGAGGACTTTATCAAATGGTGTATGCTGAATCATTTGCAGCTCAACATCAGTAAGACAAAGGAGGTGGTGGTGGATTTTAGGAAGACTAGGCCTGTAGTGCTCCCTGTTACTATTGATGGTGAGGACATGGATGGGATGAGGACCTACGAGTACCTGGGGGTGCACCTGGATGACAGACTTGATTGGAGCACCAATGCAGGGGCTGTGTACAAGAAGGGCCAGAGTCACCTCTGCTTTCTGTGGAGACTGAAGTCTTTTGGAATATGCAGGCCTCTCCTTCACAGGTTGGGGCAATGTCATCTACATGGGTGATGCCAATGGGCTCAATAAACTTCAGTTAGCTTTGAAGACATTAATTTTGAATGTTACCATTAAAGGACTTCACTGTGGCAGCCAAGTGCACACTTGCACAACTGAAAGCATACAAAATACCCTGTAATTCTCCTAAAGAACCTGGAATCAAGTAATCACTATTCTGCAAGACTTTTCAGACATCTTGAAGGCATGCAGGGAGGTATCACCTTTTGGGGCTGGGGGAGAGTTATACATATATAGTCGTCTATATAGCAAGAGATTAGTACTTACTAAGTACTTACTAAAGGTTGGTGGTGTTATAGATAGTGTAGAGGATTGTCAAAGATTGTAGAGAGACATTGATAGGATGCAGAAGTGGGCTGAGAAGTGGCAGATGGAGTTCAACCCAGAGAAGTGTGAGGTGGTACACTTTGGAAGGACAAACTCCAAGGCAGAGTACAAAGTAAATGGCAGGATACTTGGTAGTGTGGAGGAGCAGAGGGATCTGGGGGTACATGTCTACAGATCCCTGAAAGTTGCCTCACAGGTAGATAGGGTAGTTAAGAAAGCTCATGGGGTGTTAGCTTTCAAAAGTCGAGGGATAGAATTTAAGAGTCGCGATGTAATGATGCAGCTCTATAAAACTCTGGTTAGGCCACACTTGGAGTACTGTGTCCAGTTCTGGTCGCCTCACTATAGGAAGGATGTGGAAGCATTGGAAAGGATACAGAGGAGATTTATCAGGATGCTGCCTGGTTTAGAGAGTATGCATTATGATCAGAGATTAAGGGAGCTAGGGCTTTACTCTTTGGAGAGAAGGAGGATGAGAGGAGACATGATAGGGATGTACAAGATAATAAGAGGAAGAGATAGAATGGATAGCCAGCGCCTCTTCCCCAGGGCACCACTGCTCAATACAAGAGGACATGGCTTTAAGGTAAGGGGTGGGAAGTTCAAGGGGGATATTAGAGGAAGGTTTTTTACTCAGAGAGTGGTTGGTGTGTGGAATGCACTGCCTTAGTCAGTGGTGGAGGCAGATACACTAGTGAAGTTTAAGAGACTACTAGACAGGTATATGGAGGAATTTAAGGTGGGGGCTTATATGGGAGGCAGGGTTTGAGGGTCGGCACAACATTGTGGGCCGAAGGGCCTGTACTGTGCTGTACTATTCTATGTTCTATGTAAACTGATTAGAAAGGCTGGCACTGTTATAAGAGTCAAACTGGATACACTGGAGGTTGTGGTAGAACAAAGGATCCTACGGAAAATCCTGGCAATTCTGGACAATATTTCTTACCCTCTGCATGCCACCTTGGCTGAACAGAGGAACACTTTTATTAATAGACAAAGACATTTGCGTTGCTCCAAACAGCGCTATATGAGGTCATTCTTACCCTTGGCCATTAAGGCTATATAATGAATCAACCTATAGCTGGGTAAATGATGACTCCCTCTTGTTAGACTGTTTGAGGTAACTTATTTTTTTCATTCTTTCTTGCTTTTCTTCTAATATTTGTGCACTTGTAATGCTACTGTGCCACTGTAAGTTCTTTTGAGATCAGTAAGGTACCTATCTATCTACCTACCTGATGCAGCTGGGAGGCTGAAGCACAGATTGAAGGCTTGATTGTTTTTACTCCTTTTGTTGGAGTTTGTCCTTTATACAGTCGGAACAGTTTCTTCAATAACAACAGCAAAGCTGATATATGCCATCTCTCTGCTCCACAAGAACACCAAGCTAGTGCATTGCCATATGAAGCTCCATCCATATGGCAGATTTCGAATACTCAATTAGATCACGGATGCAATGCATGAGTGCATTAAGACGTTAAATTGCTTTCACTTCTGCTTTATTGCAGTGTGAGAGGGTTGAAACCAAGCACTTGCAAAGATGTGTTCAGTCTCCAGGCTCTATTCATCTCCAAAGACAGCATGGAGGTGGACTACCCCACCACCTGTATTTGGGGACCATCTTTGTACACCTGCAAAGGGCTTGTCATGAAAATATTCCTAATCGGGGCCCTCTGATGATTTGACCCATTGCCAGCGAGCTCCTGTACCAGATTTCCCACATCTGCTTCCAGACTACAGTCTGCTGGTAGACAACAGGAATTCCGCAGATGCTAGAAATTCAAGCAACACACATCAAAGTTGCTGGTGAACGCAGCAGGCCAGGCAGCATCTCTAGGAAGAGGTACAGTAGACGTTTCAGGCCAAGACCCTTCGTCAGGACTAACTGAAGGAAGAGTTAGTAAGAGATTTGAAAGTGGGGGGGGAGGGGGAGGGATGGAGCCAAGAGCTGGACAGGTGATTGGCAAAGGGGATATGAGAGGATCATGGGACAGGAGGCCCGGGGAGAAAGACAAGGGCGGGGGAACCCAGAGGATGGGCAAGGGGTATAGTCAGAGGGACAGAGGGAGAAAAAGGAGAGTGAGAGAAAGAATGTGTGTATAAAAATAAATAACGGATGGGGTCATGCATGAACATTGACTTCTCTAACTTCTGCTAATGCCCCACCTCCCCCTCATACCCCATCCATTATTTATTTTTATACACACATTCTTTCTCTCACTCTCCTTTTTCTCCCTCCATCCCTCTGACTATACCCCTTGCCCATCCTCTGGGTTTCCCCCATCCCTTGTCTTTCTTCCCGGACCTCCTGTCCCATGATCCTCTCATATCCTCTGCCAATCACCTGTCCAGCTCTTGGCTCCATCCCTCCCCCTCTTGTCTTCTCCTATCATTTTGGATCTCCCCCTCCCCCTCCCACTTTCAAATCTCTTACTGACTCTTCCTTCAGTTAGTCCTGACGCAGGGTCTCGGCCCGAAACGTCGACTGTACCTCTTCCTAGAGATGCTGCCTGGCCTGCTGCGTTCACCAGCAACTTTGAAGTCTCTGGTAAATGTGTTAGTCACAACTGTACCACTTATTGCTCAATCCTTATGGCTTTATCCTTCATGGTTCCAACTGTTTGGTTCTTAGCTGCAATATTTTGTCTTGTCTCTCCTGCTTACCTGCTTAACTTTTTGTTCTGTGTTAGTGGTAGCTGCTGGCAAAATGATATCTCTTCTTGGTGCCACTACTTTCACTTCACCTACTGCTTCAAAAGTTACTCTCCTTCAGCTATTCAGTTCTTGAACCAACTGGCACAACCCTATACTCTACAGTTTAGATACACTTTTCTCACTTCAATCATGTTGCATTAAAGTGGGCCTTTCTGCTAAAATTGTTTCTTTCTTGTAAAAAGCATGTTTAATTTATAAATTTCTTGTGAATGCTGCTTGTATAATGCTGTGTGTCTATAATGCTGCTAAAAGTAAGTTTTCATTGCACTTCCACACAAGACAGTAAACTCAACGTTAACTTTATTCTCTTATAAAGAGAAGGACAAATCAGACCTCTCTGTAACATACAAAATTAAAGTGGAAAGCTCTTGAAGTAGAAATAATAAGTCTGGATTTTTGCTGCCTGACCTGCTGAGTATTTCCAGAATTTTCTGTTTTTACATCAACGCATTACAGTTCACAATAAGGCCATGTGCTTATCTGTTAGATTGTTGTGGCTTCTTAAATTCCAACGGAGTGAGGCCATGCCCAACCCGCCCACCATGCATTTCACTCATCATCAGCTCCTTGTCATTGACAAACTGAGCCCTAGTGCATTAAGTGGTGGGCAACTATGCTTAATTCATTACTTCCTGACCATAAAAAGTCAATGGTTAGAAGGATTTCTGGTATCTCGTGTTCTTATCTCATTGGCAGTCTTTGTTGAAAAATGCCTAAGAAAGTCAATATCGAAAAATGTACTTGCACTCAGTCTGCTCTTTCCTGTCATAAGGCTTAAAAATATGACTGAATTGGGTTTAAAACATTCAGTACAGTGTGCGTCATCCCCTCTGGATGCTTCCTCGATCAAATTTATTGCACATCTGTAACTGAATCACAGTTCAGAGTACTCACTGGAAAGTAGCTCAAAAGAGCATCAACGTGCCCTGCACCTGCAATATTTGAAAGGGCGATCAATCATGTAGGAGGACTTATTTGATATTGATCTATTCACAGTAAATAGAGACTTTTGGGAGCCTTGTCAACCAATCTACTGCAGAGACAAGCTTCATTTTTTCTAAAGAAATCCTGAAGAACTCCTGCAAGGGAAACCTATCTGTAAGAATCTATAGGGAACCCAGATTAGGCTCTTGTTCTCTGAACTCCTCAGTAAAGGTCTTCTAAGCCAGGCTAACAGATCTGTATCCTCTTGCAGGCAGAGCCCCTACCACTCAGCTATATCCTTATCGATCCAGATGTAAACATTTGGTTTAACAGCTTACATCCACTGCATTAAGAATCACATCAATAATCTCTCTTCAGGCAAGGGGCTTTCACCTGCTTCTTGATAGAAACAGGGTTATGAGCTATGCAAAGATTTGAGAGTGAGGAGTGAACACATTTGGCTCTCCAATTAAATTTGGAGCTCGACAAGAATCACGAAGATTGTTACTTCCTGATCATTCAGCTTGTGTACTTGTTTAATTCAATGAAATAATGTGGTCTTCACAGGCTGAGTAGGCATTTAACTGCCTGTCTGTAATTGCCATTGAGAAGATTAGATTAGATTATGAGGACACACAGTCCTCTTTTATTGTCATTTAGTAATGCATGTATTAAGAAATGATATAATGTACCTCCAGTGTGATATCACAGAAATACAAGACAGACCAAGACTGAAAAACTGACAAAAACCACATAATTATAACATATAGTTACAACAGTGCAACGATACTGTAATTTGATGAAGAACAGACCATGGGCATGGTAAAAAAAAGTCTCAAAGTCTCTCGAAAGTCCCATCATCTCACGCAGACGGTAGAAGGAAGAAAACTCTCCCTGCCATGAGCTTCCAGCGCCGCAAACTTGCCAATGCAGCATCCTGGAAGCACCCGACCACAGTCTGACTCTGAGTCCGTCCGAAAACTTCGAGCCTCCAACCAGCCCTCCGACACCGAGCACCATCTCTGCCGAGCGCCTGGACCCGATCCCCGGCTGCCAGCAACAGGCAAAGCCGAGGATTTGGGGCCTTCCCCTCTGGATATTCTCGATCGCACAGTAGCAGTGGCAGTAAACTGGGCATTTCAGAAGTTTCTCCAGCTGTTCCTCCATGCTTCTCACGTCTGTCTCCATCAAATCAAAATTGTGCACGGCATCCTACTTACGAATACAATATCATTCACCGGAGAGGCCGTGCGCGCTGCGTCGCGCCGCCATCTTCTCCTACCTCCTGGTGGTGAGTTGCCTTCTTGAATTACTTACTACTTCTGTAGTGAGTTCCAGGATTTTGACCCAGTAATAGCGAAGAAAAAGATAATAGATCTCCAGGTCTGGATCTGGATACCATGTGGCTTGGAGGACAAATTCCAAGTGGTGGTGTTCCCAACCTTATGCTGTCCTTGTCCTAGCTGGTAGAGTTTGTGGATTTGCAGGGTGCTGTCTAAGTGTGTAGGTGAATTGCTGCACTGCATCATGTAGACAGTATGAACTGTTGCTACTGTGCATGAGCGGTGGAATGAGTGAATGCTTGTGCGTGGGGTGCCTATCAAATGGTCTGCCATGCTCTGTATGGTTCTAAGCCTCCTGAATTTTGTTGAAACTGCGCTGATCCAGCCAAGTCGATTGTATTCCCTCACATTTGTTGCAGAAGATGGACAGACGTTGGAGAGTTAAGAGGCAAGTTTGCTGCAGGATTCCTAGCCTCTGATCTGCTATTGTAGCACATTGTTTCAGTTCAATGGTAACCCTTAGGATATTGATAGTGAGGGGAATCAGTGATGGTAATGCCTTTAAATGGCAGAGGGTGATAGCCAGATTTTCTCTTGGATATTGCCATTGTCTCCCTTTGGAACATTGCAAATGTTAATTTTCAGCTGTCAGCTCAGGCTTGGATGTTGGCTAGGTCTTGCTGCATTTGGGCCTGGACTGTTTCAATATCAAGCAGTTGTCAATCAGCAACTATCGCTGCTTCCAACCTTCTAACTGAGGGAAGGTCCTTGATGAAGCAACTCGCAACGGTTGGGTCACGGACACCACGAGGAAAGGAATTCTTGCAGTGACCTCTTGTGAACATGATAATTAACCTCCAATTGTCTTCTATAATGCTAGGTAAGATTCCAACCAGGTTTTCCCCTTGATGTGAGGTATTAAGCAGAAAATCCTCTTGGAGGATGTCAAGTATCAAGGCATGAGTGCTAGAGACTATATAGGCACCAATACATTCTGAGCCATGGAGATATTACAACCCACTTGAGAATGCTGTTTGAGGCCTTCAGAGTAAGATTCCTGTGCCCAGATATGTAAACCTAGACACATTAAACACATACAATACTATACAAAAGACTTAAGCACGTATACTGTGTATTAGGCTATAATGACTAAGAATTTTGCACAGTAATGTATATTATGTCTTTCTAGTTATTAAATAACCACTGAGCTAATACAAAGCTAAGTACCTTTATTTCTGTTTCCCAACCACTTTCCGAGCTTAACCATTATACTGTACTGTGCAAAATTCTTAGGCACCCAAATGATATATATGTGCCTTGAATTTTGATGGCATCGAGGGGAAGCTTCATCGGGATGTGATTTCAGGGCAAACTATCTGCCCTAAGATTTAATTGTGGAATCTACTCCAATGGTTTCATTACACAGTCAAACATTTCTTCACCCAGGATAGTCAGACCTTGATTCACTGCTAAGTTATCGTGACATCACTTCAGTCTGTAACAAAGGCAATTGAATTTCTAAAATGAATAAACTCTACTCAAGCTTCCAGCCAGGTACAGGTATCGACCATAACCGACGTTTCAATGACAACCTCTGCCATCTTCATCAGGGATGATGGCTGGGCTTGTCTAATCTAGTGGTATTTATACCCCCATAGTCTGACCCTCCTAATTTGTTGAAACCTTCATCAAGGAGCACAGAAGGTGAATCTATTTGGGTTACCTGGAGAAATCGGCAGTAGCAGAACACTGCATTCACAATGGCCATAGGATTGACTTCAACAGCACAAAACTTCTGTGCCATACCAATGGTTTCTTGGCATTGCCTGGTAAAGGAAGCCATTGAAATAGAACTAGAGGAAAAGAATTTCAGCAAAGTCTAAGGTCTCGCTCTAAGTAAGAACTAGAATTCTATTATAAACAAGGTGGGAGAGCTGAAACCTGATTGGATGAGGACTAACCAATCAGGAGGGACAGACTACGGGGGTATAAATACCACCTGACTAGACATGCCCAGGCATCATTCCTGATGAAGATAGCAGAGTGTGTCATTGAAACGTGGGTTATAATCGATACCTGTACACAGCTGGAAGCCTGAGAAGAGTTTATTCATCATATGTCGGCTTTGAAAAAATTACAATATGTCTCCTGAGATTCACAATATTGGTGATTGACATACATGTTTTATTACTAATGTTAATACAGCTAGCCTAATGTTAAAGTTTTAAATCTTTGTTTTGTTCCAGTCTAGGACTGTGTTGTGCTATGCTCACAGTTTATCAATAATCTGGATGAGTAAATCAAGTGTGCTCTTTCTAAGTTTGTCAATAATATGTAACTGAGTGGGATAGTGAGTTGTGAAAAGTAAGCAGAAAGGTTTCAGTATGATTTACATCAACCATGAGCATGCTGCACAGCAGAGCGAGTTGGTGGGCAGAACACCCTACTCTTGTTACTATTTTTGAATAGGGATTGCCAACAACTTCCTCAACACCAAGTGCAAGACAACATAGAACATAGAAAAGTACAGCACAGTACTGGCCCTTCGGCCCACAATGTTGTGCCGACCCTCAAAACCTGCCTCCCATATAAGCCCCCAACTTAAATTCCTCCATATACCTGTCTAGTAGTCTCTTAAACTTCACTAGTGTATCTGCCTCCACCACTGACTCAGGCAGTGCATTCCACGCACCAACCACTCTCTGTAAAAACCTTCCTTTAATATCCCCCTTGAGCTTCCCACCCCTTACCTTAAAGCCATGTCCTCTTGTATTGAGCAGTGGTGCCCTGGGGAAGAGGCACTGGCTATCCACTCTATCTATTCCTCTTATTATCTTGTACACCTCTATCATGTCTCCTCTCATCCTCCTTCTCTCCAAAGAGTAAAGCCCTAGCTCCAATGCAAACATCTCCAAATGTTGGGTGGAAAGAGTCGTGTTAATAATTGCCAACTTAGCTTTGACAGTATCCTAATGAAGGGTCTCAGCCTGAAACATCAACTGTTTATTCCTCTCCATAGATCCTGCAGAGTACTTCCAGCATTTAGTGTATACTACTCTGGATTTCTAGTATCTGCAGAATCTCTTGTGTTTATGATCAGTATTTCTGAGTTTCTAGTGGTGCCTAAGCTAGTGACAGATCTAAGTAAATATATCTTATAAACACAGTCAACCAAATATCATATTGTTGCTGGAAATGTTCAGCTTGTTGTTGGGTTTTGACAGCTTGGGCAAGGCCAGCCTATATTGTTAATTTTCCCAGAAAGTTGTGGTGTGCCACCTTTTTAATTATTGCAATCTTTCTGGTAAAGTTACTGTTATTATGATGCTGGCCATCAATTCCAGAATGTAAACCCAGTGACAATGAATACTATAGTGACAGTGAATACTATAGGATAGTGAATGATTCGGAGGAGAACTTGCTGTTCTCATGAGCCTGCCACCTCTGTCCTTCCAGATGATGGTGGTTCTGGATTTGGGAGGTGATGATGTCAGAGTAGCCTGTGTAAGTAACTGTGATGCATTTTGTGGTTGGTGCACATAGCTGTGACTATCTGCCACTGATGAAGAAATTGACTTTTAGAGTGGTTTATCAGGTGGCCTGTTTTGTCCCAGTTCGTGAATGTTGTTAGTGCTGCACTCAAAGTTCAAATTCAAAGTAAATTTTATTATCAAAGTACGTATATATCACCATATAGAACATAGAACAGTACAGGCCCTTCGGCCCACAATGTTGTGCCGACCCTTAAACCCTGCCTCCTGTTTAACCCCCCCCCCCACCTTAAATTCCTCCGTACACCTGTCTGGTAGTCTTTCAAATTTCGCTAGTGTATCTGCCTCCACCACTGACACAGGCAGTGCATTCCACGCACCAACTACTCTCTGAGTAAAAACCTTCCTCTAATAACCCCCTTGAACTTCCCACACCTTACCTTAAAGCCATGTCCTCTTGTATTGAGCAGTGGTGCCCTGGGGAAGAGGCACTGGCTATCCACTCTATCTATTCCTCTTAATATCCTTTATACCTCTATCATGTCTCCTCCCATCCTCCTCCTCTCCAGAGAGTAAAGCCCTAGCTCCCTTAATCTCTGATCATAATGCATACTCTCTAAACCAGGCAGCATCCTGGTAAACCTCCTCTGTACCCTTTCCAATGCTTCCACATCCTTCCTATAGTGAGGCGACCAGAACTGGACACAGTACTCCAAGTGTGGCCTAACCAGAGTTTTATAGAGCTGCATCATTACCTCGCAACCCTTAAACTCTATCCCTCGACTTATGAAAGCTAACACCCCATAAGCTTTCTTAACTACCCTATCCACCTGTGAGAGTTACAAACCTGAGATTTATTTTCTTCTGGGCATACTCAACAAATCTATAGACTAGCAACTATAACAAAATCAATGAAAGACTTCTCATCTAGGGTGTTCAACCAAAGTGCAGAACACCACAATCTATGCAAATGCAAAATAAGTAACAATAATCAATAAATAAGCAATAAATATCGAGAACATGCGATGAAAAGTCCTTGAAAGTGAGTTCATTGGTTATGGGACCATTTCAATAATGGGGCAAGTCAAGTTGAGGGAAGTTATCCCTTTTGGTTCACGAGCCTGATGGCTGACTGATGGTGCAAGTCCTGATGGTAGCAGCAAGAAGAGAGCATGTCCTTGGCGGTGGGGGTCCCTGATGATGGATGCCACTTTCCTGCAACAGCATTTTATGTAGATGTGCTCATCTAAGCAAGTGGAGCATAGTGCATCACGCTCCTGATGTGTGCTTTGCAGATAATGGAAATGCCTTGATGTCAGCGGATTAGACATTCAGCACAGAAGGCATAGCCTTTGCTGTGCTCTTGCAGGCATAATAATCTTGTGGCTGGTGCAGGTGAATTTCTGATAATGGTGACCCCGAGAATATTGACAATGGGGACTTAGTGATGGTAGTACTGTTGTATGGTCAAGGATACATGGTTATATTCCCTCTTATTGTAGATAATCAGCCTGATAGGCATTGTAGGTCGTGTAAGGGAATCACCATTCCAGCAGCCCAGGTCCGACTCTGACATCCAGTTGTTGACATGGAGCTTGCACTTATGCCCTATGAAAGTGTAGGCTTCCTCAGTGTATCACTTTTCACTCGCATTCCAAAGGTATGCTTGCTGGGTTGATTGGTTTCTGTGAATTAGTATAAATGGGTAGCAGGTGAATGGGGTGCGAACTGGGTATAGTGGGAACTATTTGGGAAAATTAGTTGGTTGGTATGTGAGGGACAGAGAATAGGTTGTACAGAAATAAGTAGGGGAATGGTGCTTTTTTATTACTTCCCCTGTTTCTTAACCTTTCAAACTCATTGCCTTCTATCCCAAGCTCTAAATCTATACTTTTGTTTAAACCCTCCTCAGCAGCAATAAACTTGTATACAGCAGCTGATTCTGTTGAGTAACTCTGGTGTAAACTCCTCCCCCCTCACAAAATGGGCTCAGCCATGTACGTTTAAGAGAAGTTATTAGCTGCAGGACTTCAGAATGATGTTAGATCAGCAGTGTATGCTGATCTCAGTCTTTCTGCTTAGCTCTTGCAGGCATTCAATGTGTGTGCTCTCAAAAATAGTGTTCAACTTGCCTTGTGGTAGCTGCCATTGTTGCTATTGGATACCCAAATTATTCATTGCAACCAGATCCATAGTCACTAATGATTCAAGTGTTAGGGAAAAATCAAATGTGTACTATCATGCTTATGTTTGGTTCATCATTAATCTTAGAAGTCATGACCACTTTTGTGTGAAGAAGCTGGAGATCACAGTATAAGGAATAGTATTCCTACTGGAGGAGAAGGCTACATACGAGACATCAGAGGATACCAGACATTGATGGAAGCATTGCATATGCATCACGTGAACAAGAAATAATGTCGCATTCCCCTCAACAATCACCTTACACATAGGGTTTAAAAAATCACTATCTTCCTTTTTTTTTACAGTTCTGTATTTTTCAATCATAGAAAACCGCAGCTCAGAAGCAGACCTCTTGGCTCACGTCATCTAGTCTTACTGTGACGTTGACATTCACTTTTCCTAGTTGTACACTTGGGGTCCATCCCCTCTTTGCCCTTCCTATCTAAGTGCCTGCCTAAACATCTGTGAAACATTATCCTTCTCCTCCACTTTGTCTGCAAGCTTGTTCCAGATACTGTACTCACTACCCTCTATGAGGAAAAACTTCTCCCTCAGATCTCCTTTAAATTTCTTCTCTCTCATTTTAAACCCATGCTCTCTAGTTCTAGTGCCGGTAAAAAAAAAATTCTGACTTTCTGTCTCATCTATGCCTCTGAAGTTTATAAGTAAAACAAACTTCCTACTTGATCTCTCCTTGTAATGACAGGTGTCACATTCCAGGCAACAATCAGGTGAATCTCTTCTGCACTTTCTATTGCCACCAGGTTTTTCCTGTATTGTATTGACCAGGACAGTGCATAATATTCAAAGATTGTGGGGGTGGGTCTAACCAATTTTGTAAACTGCAACATGACATCCCAACTCTTATACTCAGTGCCTCAACTTATGAAGGCAAAAGTACCAATTGCCTTTTTCATTTGTCAATACCCAATTCACCTGTGTTGCCATTTTCAGGGAATCCTAGATGTGTATGGCCTAGTCTATTGATATATCATTGCTGCTAAAGTCCTTGCCATTTATTCTACATTTCCTACCAGAATTTGACCTCCCAAAGAGCATTACATCATTGCTGTCCAGATTAAATTCCATCTACCACTGCTATGCACAGCTTCCCTGTTGATCCATGTCCCATAGTATTAGATAGCCTCCTTTGCTGTCTCCAGCAGTTTCTTCATGCGACATCCACAAAGTAACTATTTAACATAGAATTTTGTTGCAGAAAGATCAGTTAGCATGTCTTGTTTTGGTTCGGTTGTTCAAAGTGCTTACCAGCAATTTACAACTGAGCCAGCCTATACAGATTTCAGCATGCCTGTGAAGCTGTGCTTATTCAACTGCACAGTGCACTCAGAAATTTCCTGACCCATCTTTCAGTCATTTCCATTATAGTAAGGGATGGTGCAACATCAACACCAATTATCTGTCTTCTCTGTCTACTGCATAAACAATGGGGTTAAAATGGTCCCAAAATGACTTTGGTGCGCATTCTCCACTCTTCAACTTGAAACAATTATGTTATCCACTATGAGAAAGGGGCATCCTATTTCTGAAGAACTCCTGTTTCTACTATAATTTCCTTATCTCTGTGCTAAGGAATATCTAGTGCACTCCTCTGACCGGTGCCTCTGATGCTGCAATGTCACTTATAAATTAAATGATTAGATTAGATTAGATTCAACTTTACTGTCGTCGTGCCGAGTACAGATACAAAGCCAATGAGATGCATTTAGCATCTGACCAGAAATGCAAAGAATAGCGTTATTTACAAAATAACTGCGAATAAAGAAGTGCTACAGCACACAAATATAAAAGTACTGAGATAGTACAATACAGATACAATACTGCTTAACACTGTGATGAGAGGTTCAGCAGGGTCACAGCCTCAGGGAAGGAGCTCTTCCTGTGCCTGCTGGTGCGGGAGCGGAGGCTCCTGTAGCACCTACCGGATGGGAGTCCAGGGATTTGAGCACAAAAGGTCGAACAATCATCTCCAGTGAAGGACTGAGGAGGTAATCATCTGCTCAATGCGTTGCAGTTTGTATGAAATGTTGGCCCAAGATTCTGTCTGCACTGTGAAGTGACATAAAGGACTCATTCTACTTTTTGCAACAGAATTGCTTCCAGTGATCTGGTCAGTATTTGTGATTGAGAAAGTTTATCTGCTGGTTATCAGACTGCTGCATAGAAGTTTGCTGTCTACAAGCTGGCTGCTATGTTTAGTACATCTTAACACATCCAATCTTGAACAACATGGGAGAAAGGGAGATGGCTAAGTTTAATTTAGTATGAAAGAAAAGTGCATCAGCATAACTTGTAAATATTAATGTATTTGTTTTTGTTTTCCTGTATGTCAATCTTGTACTGGCTAAAATTATGTTTATGAGTGAAACGGGCTTAGGCGGAAACGGGCGAGGCGAAGAGGGTTTGGTTATTTTTTTTTTCACTGTTATTTGAAGAGGGGGAAGTATGAGTGTGAGGGCAGCTTGTTGTTCTCGGTGTCGGATGTGGGAGGTAGTGGAGTCTCCAAGCCTCCCGGACGTCCACATCTGCACCAGGTGCGCCGAGCTGCAGCTCCTAAGGGACCGCGTTAGGGAACTGGAGCTGCAGCTCGATGACCTTCGTCTGGTCAGGGAGAGTGAGGAGTTGATAGAGAGAAGTTACAGGCAGGTGGTCACACCAGGGCCACGGGAGGCAGACCAGTGGGTCAAGGTTGGGAAGGGGAAGAATCAGGTATTAGAAAGTACCCCTGTGGCTGTGCCCCTTGACAATAAGTACTCCTGTTTGAGTACTGTTGGGGGGGACAGCATACCTGGGGGAAGCAACAGTGGCCGTGCCTCCGGCACAGAGTCCAACCCTGTAGCTCGGAAGGATAGGGAATGGAAGAGGAGGGCAATAGTAATAGGGGACTCAATAGTTTGGGGGTCAGATAGACGATTCTCTGGACGAAGTCAGGAGACCCGGATGGTAGTTTGCCTCCCTGGTGCCAGGGACCGGGATGTTTCTGATCGCGTCCAAGAGATCCTGAAGTGGGAGGGAGAGGAGCCAGAGGTCGTGGTACATATAGGTACCAATGACATAGGTTGGAAAAGGGGATAGGTCCTGAAAGGAGAATATAGGGAGTTAGGAAGGGAGTTGAGAAAAAGGACGTCAAAGGTAGTAATCTCGGGATTACTGCCTGTGCTACACAACAGTGAGAGTAGGAATGCAATGGGATGTAGGATAAATGCATGGCTGGGAGATTGGAGCAAGGGTCAGGGATTCGGGTTTTTGGATCATTGGGACCACTATTGGCGCAGGCATGACCTGTACAAAGGGGACAGGTTGCACTTGAATCCTAGGGGAACCAATATCCTGGCGGGGAGATTTGCGAGGGCTACTGAGGTGACTTTAAACTAGAATGGTTGGGGGGAGGGAATCAAATTAAGGAGACTAGGAGAGGGGAGATTGATGTAGGGGAAAAGGAAGAAAAAGATAAAGTTGTTTGCTCAATTAAGGATAAACAGAGAGTAGGAGGTGGAGAGTTTCTTAAATGCATCTATTTTAATGCTAGGAGCATTGTAAGAAAGGTGGATGAGCTTAGAGAATGGATTGATACCTGGAAATATGATGTTGTAGCTATTAGTGAAATGTGGTTGCAGGAGGGGTGTGATTGGCAACTAAATATTCCAGGATTTCGTTGCTTCAGGTGTGATAGAATAGGAGGGGCAAGAGGGGGAGGTGTTGCATTGCTTGTCAGAGAAAATATAACAGCGGTGCTCTGGCAGGATAGATTAGTGGACTCGTCTAGGGAGGCTATTTGGGTGGAATTGAGGAATAGAAAAGGTGTTATGATGCTTATAGGGGTGTATTATAGATCACTTAATGGGGACAGAGAACTGAAGGAGCAAATTTGTAAGGAGATATCAGATATTTGTAGTAAGCACAAGGTTGTGATTGTGGGAGATTTTAATTTTCCACACATGGACTGGGAAGTCTATTCTGTAAAAGGGCTGGATGGTTTGGAGTTTGTAAAATGTATGCAAGATAGTTTTTTTGCAGCAATACATAGAGGTACCAACTAGAGAAGGGGCAGTGTTGGATCTCCTGTTAGGGAATGAGACAGGGGAGGTGACAGAGGTATTTGTTGGGGAGCACTTCGGGTCCAGTGATCACAATACAATTAGTTTCAGTGTAATTATGGAGAAGGATAGGACTGGACCTTGGATTGAGATTTTTGATTGGAGAAAGGCTAACTTTGAGGAGATGTGAAAGGATTTAGAAGGAGTGGATTGGGAAAATTTGTTTTATGGGAAGGATGTAACAGAGAAATGGAGGTCATTTAAAGGTGAAATTTTGAGGGTTCAGAATCTTTATGTTCCTGTTAGGTTGAAAGGAAAGGTTAAAAGTTTGAGAGAGCCATGGTTTTCAAGAGATATTAGAAACTTGGTTCAGAAAAAGAGAGGGATCTTCAATAAATATAGGCAGCTTGGAGTCAATGAGGTACTCAAGGAATATAAAGAATGTGAAAAGAATCTTAAGAAAGAAATTAGAAAAGCTAAAAGAAGATACGAGGCTGCTTTGGCAAGTAAGGTGAAAATAAATCCAAAGGGTTTCTACAGTTATGTTAGTGGCAAAAGGATAGTGAGGGATAAAATTGGTCCCTTGGAGAATCGAAGTGGATGGCTATGTGCAGAGCCAAAAAAGATGGGGGAGATTTTGAACAATTTCTTTTCTTCGGTATTCACTAAGGAGAAGGATATTGAATTGTGTAAGGTAAAGGAAACAAGTAGGGTAGTTATGGAAAGTATGACAATTATAGAAGAGGAAGTACTGGCTCTTTTAAGGAATATAAAAATGGGTAAGTCTCTGGGTCCGGACAAGATATTCCCTTGGACCTTGAGGGAAGTTAGTGTAGAAATAGCAGGGGCTCTGACAGAAATATTTCTAATGTCATTAGAAACGGGGATGGTGCCAAAGGATTGGCGTATTGCTCATGTGGTTCCATTGTTTAAAAAGGGTTCTAAGAGTAAACCTGGCAATTATCGGCCTGTGAGTTTGACATCAGTGGTGGGTAAATTGATGGAAAGTATTCTTAGTGATGGTATATATAATTATCTGGATAGACAGGGTCTGATTAGGAACAGTCAACATGGATTTGTGCGTGGAAGGTCATGTTTGACAAATCTTATTGAATTTTTTGGTGAGGTTACTAAGAAATTTGACGAGGGTAAAACGGTGGATGTTGTCTATGTGGACTTCAGTAAGACCTTTGACAAGGTTCCACATGGAAAGTTAGTTAAGAAAGTTCAATCATTAGGCATTAATATGGAAGTAGTAAAATGGATTCAGCAGTGGCTAGATGGGAGACGCCAGAGAGTAGCGGTGGATAACTGTGTGTCAGATTGGAGGACGGTGTGTAGCGGTGTGCCTCAGGGATCTGTACTAGGTCCAATGTTGTTTGTAATAAATATTAATGATCTGGATGATGGGGTGGTAAATTGGATTAGTAAGTATGCAGATGATACTAAGATTGGTGGTGTTGTGGATGATGAGGTAGGTTTTCAAAACTTGCAGAGAGATTTAGAACAGTTAGAAGAGTGGGCGGAAAGATAGCAGATGGAGTTTCATGCAGAAAAATGTGAGGTGCTACATTTTGGTAGAACTAATCAAAATAGGACATACATGGTAAATGGTAGGGCATTAAAGAATGCTGTAGAACAGAGGGTTCTAGGAATAATGGTGCATAGTTCCCTGAAGATGGAATCTCTTGTGGATAGGTTGGTGAAGAAAGCTTTTGGTTTGCTGGGCTTTATTAATCAGAGCATTGAGTATAGGAGTTGGGATGTAATGTTGAATTTGTATAAGGCATTGATAAGGCCAAATCTGGAGTATTTTGTACAGTTCTGGTCACCTAATTATAGGAAAGATGTCAATAAAATTGAGAGAGTACAGAGGAGGTTTACTAAAATGTTGCCTGGGTTTCATCTCCTAAGTTACAGAGAAAGGTTGAACAAGTTAGGTCTTTATTCTTTGGAGCGTAGAAGGTTGAGGGGGGACTTGTTAGAGGTGTTTAAAATTAAAAGGGGGATTGATAGAGTTGACGTGGTTAGACTTTTTCCATTGAGAGCGGGGAAGATTCAACAAGAGGACATGGGTTGAGAGTTATAGGACAGAAGTTTAGGGGTAACATGAGGGGGAACTTCTTTACTCAGAGAGTGGTAGCTGTGTGGAACGAGCTTCCAGCAGAAGTGGTTGAGGCAGGTTCAATGTTGTCATTTAAAGTTAAATTGGATAGATACATGGACAGGAAAGGAATGGTGGGTTATGGGCTGAGTGCAGGTCGGTGGGACTAGGATAGGGTAAGAGTTCGGCACGGACTAGAAGGGCCGAGATGGACTGTTTCCGTGCTGTAATTGTTATATGGATTGTATGAGTTAGAAAGAAAACAAAACTGTCAGCAAAGCATTATTCATGTGTTGGACAGTTTTGTTGCTATTTTGTTAATTAATAGATAGCTTTTTAAATTTTAGTTTTTATTATAAAACACTATCCTCATCAGTAAAATCAGTCTGGCTCTTTATCTCAGAAGGGAAGAGAGGAGAAGAGGAGAGCAGTAGTGACAGGATATTCCATAGTCGGAGGAGAAGACAGGAGACTCTGTGGACTTGAAAAGGACACCCCAGTGGTATTTTGCCTCTCAGGTGCCAGGCTCAGGATGTCTTGGATCAAGTCCACAGCATTCTAAAGGAGGAGAGTGAACAGCCTGAAGTCGTGGTATATATTGGTACCAAACACACGGGTAGGAAAAGAGAGGAGGTCCTGAAGAGAGATTCTAGCGAGTTAGGTAGAAAGCTGAAAAGTAGGACCTCCATGTGAGGAATCTCTGGATTGCTGCCTGTGCCACATGCCAATGAGGCTAAGAATAGGATGATGTGGCAGGTGAATACATGCCTATGGAATTGGTGCAGGGGGCAGGGCTTCAGATTTCTGGGTCATTGGGATCTCTTCAGGGGAAGGTGTGACCTGAATAAAAAGGACAGTTTACACCTGAACCCAAGGAGGATCAATATCCTTTGCAGGCAGATTTGCTAGCGTTGTTGGGGGGGTTTAAACTAATTTTGTAGGGGGATATGAACTGTAGTGATAGGGCTGAAGATGGGGCTGTTGGTATACAAGTAAGTGCAGTATGTAGTGAGACTGAGGAGGGACATGTAAATAATAGGGCAAAACTGCAGTCAGTGGGAGGAGTTGAAATATAACATGGAGGCAAAATTGAAACGGGTGATGAATACAGGAGCAAAGGTGTTATATTTGAATGCACACAGCATATGGAATAAGGTAGATGATCATGTAGTACACTTTGAGATTGGCAGGTATGATGTTGTGGGCATCACTGAGTCATGGGTGAAAGAAGATCACAGTTGGGAGCTTATCATCCAAGGATACACTTTGTTACAGGCTGGTAAGCAGGGTGTGTGGGGTTGGTCTGTTGGTAAAAAATGAAATCAAATCCTTAGAAAGAGGTGGCATAGAATCGGAAGATATAGAATCCTTGTGGGTTGAGTTAAGGAACTACAAGGGTAAGAAGACCTTGATGGGATTTATGTACAGTAGCCAGGATGTGAGATAGAAAAAGCATGTAAAAAAGGCAATGTTATGAGGGTCATGGGAGAATTTCAGTATGTATGTACCGTAGATTGGGAAAATTAGGTTGGTACTGGACATCAAAGAGTGAATTTGTAGATTGCCTACAGGATGGCTTTCTAGAGCAGCTTATGATTGAGCCCACTAGGGGAAAGGTAATTCTGGATTGGATGTTGTGCAATGAACCAAATATGATTATGGAGCTTAAGGTAAAGGAGCCCTTATGAGATAGTGATCATAGTACGATAGGATTCGCCCTGGAGTTTGAGACAGAGAAGCTCAACTCAGATGGAGTAATACAGTGCAGTAAAGAGATTTACAGAAGCATGAGCGAGGAGCTGGCCAAAGTTGATTGGAAGGGGACACTAGCAGGGATGATAGCAGGACAGCAATGGTTAGAATTTCTACAGCAATTCAGAAGGTGCAGGATAGATACATCCCAAAGATGAAGAAGTATTCTAAAAGGAGGATGAGCCAACCGTCTGTGACAAGGGAAGTCAAAGACAGCATAAAAGCAAAACAGAGGGTATATAATATAGCAAAAACTTGTGGGAAGTTAGATAATTGGGAAGCTGTTAAAAACTAACAGAAGGCAACGAAAAAAGTCATAAGGAGAGAAATGCTGAAATATGAAGCGAAGCTAGCCAATAAAATAAGAAGATACTAAAAGTTTATTCAGATAGGTAAAGTGTAAAAGACTGGATATCAGACCTCTGGAAAATGACACGAGAGGAAGTAATGGTTGTCAAAGAAATACTGGATGAACTCAAGTATTTTGCACCAGTCTTCACTGTGGAAGGCACTAACTGTATGCCAGAAATTCGAGAGTGTCAGGGGTCAAAATTGAGTGTAGCTGCTATTACAAAGGAGAAGATGCTTGGGGAAACTAAAAGGTCTGAAGATAGTTAAGTCACCTGGACCAAATGAACTACATCCCAGGGTTCTGAAAGGATTGTAGAGGCATTAATAATGGAATTTCAAGAATCCCTAGATTAGGAGGAGGAAGAACTGGAAGAGACTGGAAGTAAAGGAAACGACGGAGACATAAGAGAGGCTTTATTGCAATTAACGGCTGAACTAAGAAAATTAAGCACAGAGCTTAGAGACGTGAAGATGTGCTATGATAAAGCTATGAAAAGAGGATAAAATGGATAAGAAACTTCAGAAGGTGGAAAGAACAATGGAGCACATTAACGATAGAGTGGAAAAAACAGAAAATGATGTATTTGTCTGGAACACGGAAAGAAATCGACTCTTGGAGAAAGTGGACTTGTTGGAAAATTTTAGTAGATGTAATAACATTAAAATTATTGGTCTTAAAGAAGGTATAGAGGGAGATAATCCAATAGAATTTTTTCAAAGATGGATCCCGAAAACCTTGCAAATGAAAGAGGAAGACCGATCAATTGAAATTGAGCGGGTACCTAGAGCTCTAAGACCAAAACCACAAGATGACCAATATCCACGATCAATTTTAATAAAATTCTTAAGATTTCAAGACAAAGAAAGGATTCTACAGGCAGCTGCCCAAACTGCCAAGAAGAGAAAAGGGCCACTGATGATAGAAGGGAAGAAAATTTTTTTCTACCCTGACATAAGTTATGAACTTCTGAAGAGAAGGAAGAAGTTTAATCCAGTGAAAAAAAGCCCTATGGGATCATGGTTATCAATTTATATTGCGTTATCCCGCAACCTTGAAGATTTTTTTGCCTGGTGGAGAAAAAAGATTTTTTGACGATTACCGGAAAGCGGAGGAGTGTGTGCGAGATTCTTTGAATATTCACCAGATACAAGAACAAACCTAGGGGAGCGAGATGGATTGAAGATGAAGACTGGATCAAGGATTAGGCCTGTTGGATTTTTAGGTGGATGAATATATAAATATATTATTAATTATATGAGGGAAGGGAAGAAAGGTTAAAATTTGAGGAATATTAGCTGGGAATAATGAGATTAATTTATATATATATATATATACACACACACAATTTTTTGTTACGGGGGAGCTGGAAGAAACACTGACCAATCGCTACATTATTCATGTGTGCAAGCATGGCAATAGCCACGACCCGCACAATGGAGGGGGGTAGTGTTGTGTATCTTTTCATTCACAACATTAGTGGGGGGGGTATTTTGTTTTTTCTTTTTTTGTATCTTATCTTTTTTTTCTTTTTGCCTGGATGATTGGGAGGGAAACACATAGCAACATGGCGAAGTTCAAAGAGATTCCCTAGGAAACTATGAGAGTTGAGAAGCTAAGTAATGTTTTAGATTTTAAGAGATAAATATGAAACATTTTTGAATATTTGGAGCCCTTATTTATAGCTCCGATGATGAAGATCTTGGTTCCTTGGGGGAAAGTAACAAATATATATTAAATTTATTTTTATCCCATGGAGCATGTGCAAACCTTCCAATATTCAGGCGGTTCATTTTTTTTTTCTTTTTTTCTTTTTTTCTTTTCTCTTTAGGTAGGAGTATATACCGGGGGGGAGGGTTAAGGGGAGGGGGGAGGGTAGATATTATTTTCTCATGTATCACTTTGAAAACTCAATAAAAATTATATAAAAAAAAAGAATCCCTAGATTTTGGAATGGTTCCAGAGGATGGAAAAATTGCAAATATCACTCCACTCTTTAAGAAGGGAGGGAGGCAGAAGAAGTGAAATTATAGGCCAGTTAGCCTGACTCCAGTGGCTGGGAAGATGTTGGAGTCCATTATTAAGGATGAGGTTTCGGGGTACTTGGAGGCACATGATAAAACAAGCCAAAGTCAGCATGGTTTCCTTATGGAGAAATCTTACCTGATAAATCTGTAGGAATTATTTGAGAAAATAACAGGCAGGATGGACAAGGGAGAGCCAGTGGATGTTTCATTGGATTTTCAGAAAATCTTTGACAAGATGCCACACATGAGGCTGCTTAATAAGATGAGAGTCCGTGGTATTACAGGAAATATACTAGCATAGATAGAAGACTGACTGACAGGATACAAAGAGTCAAATATAAGAGAGCCTTTTCTGATTGGCTGCCAGTGACTAGTGGTGTTCCTCAGGTGTCTGTGTTGTGACCTCTTCTTTTCAAGTAATACATCAATGAGTTAGGTGATGAAACTGATGGCTTTGTGGCCAAGTTTATGAACGATACAAAGATTGTTGTAGGGTCATATAGTTTCGAGGAAGCTGGAAGTCTGCTGAAGGACTTAGATAGATTTGGAGAAAGGACAAAAGTGGCAGATGGAATACAGCATAGGAAAGTATAGGGTCATACACTTTGGTAGAAGGAATAAAGGTGTGGACTATTTTCTAAATGGGGAGAAAATTCAAAAATCTGTGCAAAGGGTCTTGGGAGTCCGTGTGCAAGATTGTGTTGCTGATAAGGAAGGCAAATGCAATGTTAGCACTTATTTCAAGAAGACTAGACGATAAGAGTAAGGATATTATGCTGAGGCTTTATAGGGCATTGGTCAGACCACCACAGAGTAATGTGAGCAGTTTTGGCCCCCTTCCCTTCTGCTGGGGCATGATAACTGTTTTTGAGTCTGGTGGTGCTAGTATGTATACTCTGAGTCTCCTCGCTGATGAGAGTGGGACAAATAGACCATGAGCAGGATGATGGGATCTTCCATATTGTTGCTGGTCCTTTTCTGGCATCTTTCCCTATATATGTCGTTGATGGTGTGTAGGTTGGGGCTGATGATGCATTGGGCAGTTTTGACTACCTGTTCTAGAGCCTTCGTGTCCACCACAGTGTAGTTTCCATACCTTTCAGTGATGTAATATGTTAGGATGCTCTATACTGTGCATCTGCAGAAGGATGAGAATATAAATATGCACAGTCCAGCTATCTTCAGCTTCCTAGTGCACAGAAACTCATTATCTATGATTGACCTAATATATCAACACACAATGTAAATCCTTGTATTTTTTTTCTAATGGCAACAAGCACAAACAGTATTAATGCTAGGGAAAAAGAAATACATTCTCAACACTGTCCAATCACATTAGGTCACAGAAGACAGTTGGCCAAATCATAGTGATCAAATTAAATCCCAGACTTCCATACACATATAATGAAATATGGATGCCTGGAGCTTACTGACAGGATTCGCAAGAAGAAATCTGTTAGTGATATACCCGGCACACAGTACAAAGCCCCTTTGATTTCACTGGGGTTTTGTAAGGCACACATTCAGGAAGCAAAGTGGTAGTTACATCACTACTTGTAAGTTATTTTGCTCTTGCTTAATTTTTTGTTTGTCTATATTTTTAATTGTATCAAACCATGAAGTTAGTTTTATGACTGAAGTAAAGGAGCTTTAAAATTAGGTCTCTCAATTTTGTACGTCATTCTTAACATACAAACAGTTGCACAACCACATTGCAACATTCACTTTTACAGTTGCAAACCGGCACAGAGAGAACTCTAATGTCAGTTTGCACAAAACAGTGATGTTGGAAACATGCCATGGAGTGCACCAAAACATATTGTCCAGATGGTGAAAGCTGGAAAAGATTTGCATTCATGCAGATATGCAAGTACCCAAACCGACACAGAATGGCAAGAAGAACACATTGAAAGCACAATGTGGAGAAATGTATGAAATTCGGGTTAACTTGAGTGTAGCGTGAGGTCTCCATTTCTCTTTGGATGGTCCCTTGGGGCTGAGAATGCTCTGATTCCATGTTCAAACTCTTCCACCGATGGGACAAGCTACCATGGTTCATTACGCGTGTGTGGAAGTCTGGGATTTAATTTGATCAGAATGATTTAGCCCACTATCTTCTGTGAGCTCATGTAATTGCACAGCCTTGAGAATGTTTCCTTTCCCTTGCATTAATTCTGTTTCTGTTTGTTGCTGATGTATTGAAATAAAATAAGCATTTGCCATTTGTATTGATGTGGCAGACAAGTGGGCTGTTTGTGTGTTGATGTGCTCTGACTGCTGCCTATGCAGGTCTCTATTTACTCCCAGTTAAGAGAAACACCTTCACTGTGAGATTTTATAATGAAGTGATATGAAGCTGAACAAAATTCAATTAATAAGAGGGAAAATAATTATTATTCCTATTGTCAGATTCGAATTTATTTATCATATGTACATCAAAATATAGAGTGAAATATGTCATTTATGTCAACAACCAACACACCCAAGGATGTGCTGGGGGCAGCCCACAAGTCTCTCCACACCAAAATGCATGCCCACAGTGTTTACTAGAACAATGCAGGCAGCAACAGCAACAACAAAACAAAAGATAAGGTTTATAAACTCAAGAGATTTTGCGAATTAAGTTTGAAGTATTTTTTTAAAAATCCCTTTGATTTAACAGGAGTTCCAGGAGCAGGGATTCAAGGAACAATAGGGCGCCTCTTTCTTCCAAGTGGCCTCTTACGAGGTGCTGGTAAGTGATAATTTAGAAATGAATATACAAATTTGAAATATTAATTTAATAAATTTCACTTTAAAGTAACAGTCTGCATCTAACAAGGATTGCAAGTGAAATTTATACTTAGAACGTACATGTTCAAAGATTTATTATCCAGTGCATAGCTATCACTATATGCCACCGAGATTCATTTTCTTGCAAGCATTTGCAGTAAGTACAAAGAAACACAAAAGAATCAATGAAAAATGATACACAATAACATGGACAAACAACCAATGTGCAAAAGACAACAAACTGTTCAAATACAAAAAATAAAAAACAAACTTATAGATAGATAGATAAATAAATAAATAAATAAGCAATAAATATCAAGAGCACATGATGAAGAAACCTTGAAAGTGAGTACATAGCTTTGTGGGAACAGTTCAGTGTTGGGGTAAGTGAAGTTATTCCCACAGGTTCAAGAACCAAATGGCTGAGGAGTGATAACTGTTCCTGAACCTGGTGGTGTGGGCCCTGAGGCCTCTCTACCCCCTTCCTGATGGTAAGCTTCTGGTAAATGATCATTTAGAACTGCATATGTAAGTTAGAAATATTCACTTAATTAATTTTACTTTAAGAAAACTGCCACCAGATATCAAAGACTGCAAGCGAAACTTATGCTTGGTGTCAAAGATGTAAAATTACATTAATCAGATGCTGCTATTTTTAATTTCACCTCAAAATAGAGAAAATCTTTTGGCAAAAGAGAATGCATCCCTAAAATGATAATATGTATGGTTAATCACACATGTGTAGATCTCTGAGAATAATGAAAGAACTTGTTGGGTTTATTGGTTACAGTAAATTACCCCTAGTGTGTGTGGGTGAGAAGAATAGCGAAGAAGATGAGGATATAGAGCTTTAACGGGCCAAAAAACAGTCTTTTATGTTGCAAAACAAGGAAACACAAGCTTCTATAAATGTGTAGTGGAGAGTATATCGGCAAACTGCACCAAAGCCTGGCAAGGAAACACCAACACCTTTGAAAGGAAAATCCTACAAAAGTTATTGAATTCCACTCAGTACATCATGGGTCAAACCCTTCCGATCACTGAGCACACCTACATGAAGCGCTGTTGTAGGAAAGCAGCATCCATCATCAGAGATCTCCACTACCCAGTTCCTGCTCTCTTCTCACTCCTGCCATCAAGTAGAAGGTACAAGAGCCTCAGGACTCACACCACCAGGTTCAAGAACAGTTACTACCCCAGAACCATCAGGCTCTTGAATAAAAGGGGTTAACTACACTAATTTGTCCCATCATAAAATATTCC
This sequence comes from Mobula hypostoma, assembly GCF_963921235.1. NCBI lineage: Eukaryota > Metazoa > Chordata > Chondrichthyes > Myliobatiformes > Myliobatidae > Mobula > Mobula hypostoma. The sequence continues at coordinate 39,463,078 of NC_086119.1, forward strand.
CACAACCAATGATCCCACTTTAAGAACTCTTTATCTCATTATCTCATGTTCTCATTAATTATTGCTATTTATTCACATTTGTATTTGCATAGTTTGTTGTCTTCTGCACTCTGATTGATCTCTCATTAATCCTGTTATGGTTACTATTCTATAAGTTTGTAGAATATGCCCTCAAGAAAAATGAATCTCACGGTTGTGTATGGTGACAAATCTGTACTTTGATAATAAAATTTACTTTGAACTTCAAAACAGAATTTTCTATGAATGTTTTTCAATTCTATTATTTAGATATTATTAAAACCTATTATTAAAGGTGGATTGACCAAATGCTTCAAATGTTCATTCTATAGTTATAAAATATCATTCTTTAATGCAAATATAGGTGGGACAAAAGGTAGTCTGCAAAAGGAATATGATATAGGGAAGTATATGGTCATGCACTTCAGTCGAAGGAATAAAGTGGAGAATATTTTCGAAATAAAGAGCAAATTCAGAAATTGGAGGTACAAAAGGGACTTGGGATTCCTCATGCAGGATTCCTAAAGGTTTCTTTGGATGTTAGGTCACCAATAAGGAAGGCAAAAGCAATGTTAGCATTCATTTTGAGAGAACTAGAATATTAAGCAAGAATGTAACACTGAGGCTATATAATGCATTGGTCAGATCACACTTGGAGTATTGTGAGCAGTTTTGTGCCCTTCTCTAAGAAAAGATGTGCTGGCATTAGAGAGTGTCCAGATGAGATTCACAAGAATGATCCCATGGTTAATATGAGGCTGACTCACTGGAGTTTAGAAGAATGAGGGGTGATCTCACTGAAATCTATTGAATATTGAAGGTCCAGATAGGGTGGATGTGGAGAGAATGTTTCCAATGGAGAGGGAGTCTAGGCCAAGAGGGCACAGCTTCAAAATACAAGATGTTCCCTTGGAACAGAGATAAAGAATTTCATTAGAGATGGTGGTAAAACTGTGGAATTCATTGCCACATATGGCTGTGGAGGCCAAGTCATTTGGGTATATTTAAAGCAGAGTTTGATAGGTTTTTGATTAGTAAGGACATCAAAGGTCACAGGGAGAAATCAGAATAATGGAGTTCAGAGGGATAATACACCAACTGTGATAGAATGGCAGAGCAGACTCAATGGGCCAAATAGCCTCATTCTGCTCCTTTATCTTATGGTCTATATTGCCACCATACAAGGCCCTATTTTTATCAAACTCAGAGTACGTTGAGGAAAAGATATGCTTGTTTTGAGAAAGATAAGAAAAAGTTTGCTGAAAATAGTGTCTGACCCTATTTTACCGCTCTGTCTCTGTCTCTGTCTCTGTCTCCGTCTGTCTCTCTCTCTGTGGTTTGGCTCTTCATCTTATTCAGGATTCTTGTTACTTTGTACTGTTTGTTCTGAGTCAGAATGTTGTCAATAATTCTGAGCTAGAAGGATTTTTGAGGCATGACACTTATTGCAGATGTGTTCACTCAGATGGCCTCATTCTCTGCAAGCATGCATATTTTGTCATTCAGATACAATCTACACAATAGTATTTCAATTTATTTTTTGGCTTTTTATGTGATACGAAGTTCAGCATTAGGTGACACAAAACCGGAACGTAACGTAATTGGAAATAGCTGCTGCTGCAAGTGTATACAAACCACTATATATTGAAGGCAAGTGGAAACAGTTCCTTCACATTTTACAAAATATTCCAACTGGCCAAATTCTCAATTTTAAACAACATTTATGACCAATTACTCAGCTTAATTAAAGGTCGTAGACTAAGAGGAACACTGACTGAATGGATACCAGATTAACTAAGAAATAGAGGAAAGAGTTTGTTTTCAATTTGAGGAAGTCTTGCACCTTTGTTCCCAAGGATTTAATATATAAAGCACCATTTTGATGTGGAAACATATTGCCGGAGCTTTCAATGTCATGGGATCTAAATTTTTTAATTCCCTAGTCACCGCACTATGAGAATACCCTCACCGGACAGACTGCAGCATTTCAAGAAGGGGGCTCACATCACCTCTGCAAGGACAGTTAGAGATGGGCAAAAATGTTGGCCTTGACAACAATGGTTGGATTCAGAAAGCAATTAAAAAATTAAAAAAAAACTTGAGAGCTTATGGAATAATTTCAAATTTTGCAGATGCTTCGAAATGAGCAAATGTAATAACTCCTGGATTTTTGTCAGAGGAATGAAGGGAAGCAAAATGAACTAAATGGTACAATTTTTCATGTTTTGGGTATTTATTATGGCTGATTAAAATATATGTGATTTTTTGCCTTATCAATGGATGGTAACAAGGAGCTTATGCCAACCCTATAATGAAGGCCATGGACAGAACACAGATGCATAATCTTGTTTATTACTGAGTTCCATGTGTTAAAAAAGATTTGAGGCATTGGAAAGGGTGCAGACGAGTGTCTTGTTTCGATCCAGGATTGTGGGAACAGAATGAGGCTGCAATTTCCATTGTTAGAACCAAAGGGATTATATTGTGATGCTAAAATTGTGAATGAATTTGATAGAATAAATAACTTTTTAAGTGGGAGACACGTCAGTGACCAAATAATACAAGGTTAATATGATTGGCAAATGAATAAGAAGCAATATGAGGAAATATTTCTTGCAAATTAAGCTGTTGTACTGACTAAAAGTGTGATAAAAGCAAATTCAAAAGTGACATCTGAAACATATTTAGATCAATGCCAAAGTGAGCGGCAAAGTTACTACCTAATGGAAAAAAGAAAGCGGAGTTATTTGACAGTACGTATAGAGCTTACAGAGAAACATCACAAAATGCTTTACGAGAGTCAGCGCTTATTCTTTTTTTGAAATTGTAAATCTGTAGGTCAGCTTGTATTCAAACCCATGCGAATTATTCTTTTATTGAGGAACCTTAACAACCTTAAACAAGGCAAGCTGTTCTTCCTTGGTGCTGGTTCATCCCTTGCACCTAAAATCAGTAGATGTGTGTAGCAGATGAACAAGGTCATAAAAGCAAAACAACAAAATATTGCAGTGAACGTAGACAACACAAGACAACAACAGATGCTTCAGCCCTCCTGTATTTGTACTGACAGTCATGTCTTTCTAACAACTACACATCTTTCATGCAGTCTTTACCCCTCCGTTCCCTGCCTGCTCATGTAACACTGAAACATTGCTATCATGTCTGGTCCCACCACCTCCACTGGGAGTATCATCCAAGCATTTCAAAGTTCAAGTTCCCACATAACTCTCCTTTAAACTTTCCTCCTCTCATCTTACAGTGACATGGTATTTCCACCATGGGGAGAAAAGACTCTGCCTATCAGTCTGGATGAAAGGCCTTGGGATACTGCTTTAACCCACTGAGTCCCTCCAGCACCTTTCCACGTTTTGCTCCAGTTCTTAGTATACATATTCTGTTTTGTCTTCGGCTATCTTCGCAGTGTATGGCTCTCATAATTTTATATACATCAATCAGATTGCTACTTGGCCTCTGATGCACCAGACAAAACAATCCCAGTTATTCACATCAAAGTTGCTGGTGAACGCAGCAGGCCAGGCAGCAACTTTGATGTGTGTTGCTTGAATTTCCAGCATCTGCAGACTTCCTTGTGTTTGTGTTTTTAAAATCCCAGTTATTCCAAGTTCTCATTGCAAATACTCTCTGATCCGGGCACCATCCTACGGACATCTTTTGCACCCTCTCTAAGGCCTCCATATTAGACTCTAAGATAATGGAACAGTTTCTCCAGTCTATTCCTGCAGTACTAATGACTGAATAATGGAACCAGTCTTCTGTATCCTACCAATTATCACATCCTTCCTAAAAATCCCAAAAATAGACACAATAGTCCAGCTGAGGTTAAACCAGAGCACTGCAGCGGTCATACAACTTTCAGGGTTCTATAGTTTCTGATATATAAAAAAATATAGATCCATGGCTCAGGTCCTTTTAGCAATAACAGAATTGATGAGAGTGTTTCAAAACCACAGCAAACAGCCGTCAGAAATATGCAGAGTTGGAAGATGGTGATAGTTTAATCTTTAATCTTCCTTCATCTCTTGGTGCAGTACTTTAAAGAATATAGCTCTTGCAGTGCTCATCCAGCCATATTTTAAGTGAGGCAACACACACAAAATGCTGGTGGAACGCAGCAGGCTAGGCAGCATCTCTAGGAAGAGGTACAGTCAACGTTTCGGGCCGAAACCCTTCGTCAGGACTAACTGAAAGAAGAGATAGTAAGAGATTTGAAAGTGGGAGGGGGAGGGGGAGATCCGAAATGATAGGAGAAGACAGGAGCGGGAGGGATGGAGCTCAGAGCTAGAAAGCTGATTGGCAAAAGGGATACAAGGCTGGAGAAGGGAGAGGATCGTGGGACAGGAAGCCCAGGGAGAAAGAAAGGGGGAAGGGAGCCCAGAGGAAGATGGAAGAGGAAATAGTAAATAAATAAATAAATAACGGATGGGGTACGAGGGGGAGGTGGTGCAATAACGGAAGTTGGAGAAGTCAATGTTCATGCCATCAGGTTGGAGGCTACCCAGATGCAATATAAGGTGTTGTTCCTCCAACCTGAGTGTAGCTTCATCTTGACATTAGAGGAGGCCGTGAGGCAACTGTTTTTGCATACCTTGACCCTTCCAGGCTGGTTCCAAACCATATATGTGTGTACATAATTGTCTTGTGGGAGTGTCTTCCTCAGCTGGACTGTGGTGGTTCAACAAGGCAGCCCACCATCACCATCACCATCACCTGTTCAGCTATGAGGGATGGGCAATGCATGTCAGCGATATGGTCTGTCAGTGATACCCAGATCTCAAACACTAAATTGAACATTTTATGACACTGCATATCGTTCCCTGGGACTTGACTGCTGGCACTGACCACTGTAACTGTCTCCCTCTCCTCCGTCCTACTTTGCACCCGCCCCATCAATGTTTGCACTGCGGTATGAATTGAATCCACTTCCTTCATCCCTAACATTTCTCTCTGGTCCCACGTAAGTTTCTGCTTTGAATTGGCCATCAGTATCTGTTGTACCAGCAGTGCACACCCTGCTGAGGTAAATGCCTGGTGATAATGACACTTGAAATCTTGCAGCTAATGCAGCTATTGCAGGTTGCATTCATGTGATAGTCAGTCAGCATAGAGGCATGAGTCTGTGTATGTCTACAGTTCGTGAACCGATCATTGTGTTTCGCTCATCTCATTCAGATTCATTAATTTTATTATCAATGTAATGCATTTTCTGTAAAGCTTTGAGAAACAAATCAAATGACTGGATTACGCCAGACTGCAACTGGCAACTTGGTGCAGAACAGCCATGAATGTTCCTGAATCCTGCCAGGAAATTTGGAGAACATAATTAATAACAAATATGAAAAATACAATATTGAATATCTTTGGTACATAGGTAAGAAACTTTAATGCAGAAAAGGTGTCACTAATGTTGCATGCTATGATACTTGGAGATCAAAATCGATTGCCTGCCTCACGGTGCTGGTCAGGGGAGCATGACTGCATCTGATTAGCCTTGCAAACTAAACTATGTATGGTGCGCCCACCAACTGTCACTCACAGGAGTATTCACTAGTCATGAGCTCCCTGTCTGTGAGTGCCCCTTTGACGACGGAGACTCGCGAGCTGAACTATCACTCGCGAGGTTGTCATTCACCACTCTTCCCACCTAGCACTGGACCTGTTGTCACTTTAGCCTAATGGAGATTCTGGTATATCTACATTATCTGAAGAAATCACAGGCCAGGGGCTCCACCACCTTGTCAAGGTCACTTGGAGATGGGCAACACTTGCACTCTGAGCCATGACTTGCATTCTGGGTTTGAAGATCTGGCTTTGATGCAAAGCTCTGGTTTTCCAAAACCCCTTTTCCTTAGACATCATTTCAGTGCCCCTTAAAGCTATATAATTCCTAACCATCTGCCCATAAAATATATCGTCTGCATTCCACCATATTAGAACAGCTTGACCAAAGGGGAAAAGCTAAGGTGGCTGTTATCATGAGGTATAGGGAGGGAATTCTACTCTGGAAAATGAAGGCATAGCTGCTACTGGTATGCCATGAAAATCAAGGAAGCATGAGAGGCCTGAGTTGGACATGTGCTGAGATGTTTGAAAGTTATATGACTGGAGGTTACAATGACAAGGAAGAAAGCCAGTGAACATGTCTGAAAGCAAAAAAAAAAAGGATTTTTAAAAAACTAGAATAAATTTTGCTTTATATTCACAATAGTTTGAGAACAAATGATTTAAAATTGATCAAAGAACTATAATTCACCCTAAACTAGATTAGGTTATCAAGGGAAACGGAATTGCTACATTACTGAAATATGATCAATCATCCATAGAGACACACTCAATAAGTAACTCCTTTGAATAATTTGTCAAGTAGAATCAGCAGATTTTATCTGGACATTGATCTTATCTGGAAAACAACTGAAAGTAAACAACGTGGTCAAAGTCTGTAGCATCATCTTATTTTCTGAAATTATCACTAGCTCATTGGACTGGATTTAATACTGGGTCACAACCTTGTCCTGTGACAAAGTGTGTAGACTTGTATCCTACATAGTTAAATAAGAGATTTCAATAGGTCTAAGATAATGGTTAATGGCTCCAGGCCTATACTCGCTGGAGTTCAGAAGAATGAGGGGGATCTCACTGAAACCTATTGAATATTAAAAGTTCTCGATAGAGTGGACATGTACATAGTGTTTCCTGTAATGGGGGAATCTATCACCAGAGGGAACATCCTCAGAATAGAAAGACATCATTTAGAATAGAGCTGAAGGTGTTGAATCAGTAGAATTCATTGCCATGGACAGCTGTGGAAGTCAAGTCATTGGGTATATTTAGAGCAGAGGTTGATAGTTTCTTGATTGGCAGACCTTCAAAGGTTGTGGGGAGAAGGCAGGAGAATTGGTTTGAGAAGAATAATAAATCAGCCATGATTGAATGGTGGAGCAGACTCGATAGGTTGAAAGGACTAGTTCAGCTCCTATGTCTTACAGTCTTATGGTCTTACAATGGAAATTTGTTCCATTTTAGAAGGAAATATTGCTCACGTTATGTAGCTGCTTACACAGGATATCAGGCTGTAGTATCATTGCAAAACTTCTGTTAATATTTTCAAAAGGTACAAGTATTTTTATGTAGCAAGCAGTGATGAATGCTAAGCCATGATTATATAGAACCATAGAGTACATACAAAAGGAAATGCAGATGGAAATTGTTATAACAAAACATCACAGTTAAAAGTATACATCTGACACATAGATTGCTTTACTCTTAAAATTTTACCATTGTTTGAAAAGAATTGTTTACAGAACTAATTCAGTTCAGGATATGTAAGTTTATTTTAAGTAGTGACTTGATTTGTGCATTGCACAAAGCTGATCTGAGTGTTGCATGATGTGTAGAAAATGTTTTTACACACACACACATGCACAAATGATTGGAAATCACAGTCTAATCTGTCCTCCAAGCAACTTTGGAAACATCAAGATGACTAGAGTCCACATATTGTAGAATATCAGTTAGGCGAAGTTTCTAAGTGAAAGTATTTGTAATGCTCGTAACTTCTCCATCATGTCAGTTATATTTTCCCCTCTTTAGCCTGTACCTTGTACCAAAGCAGATTAAACTCCACATCCTGTTTTATTTCAGGAGTACCTGGCCAGATTCCAGGGCAAGCATATCCCTACAAGGCTGCGCCTGGAGCTGGACTTCTTGGTAAGATTTTTCTGTTTTACTTGGAAAGATTTTTCTTCCTCTTCATTGATTGTGCTCTGAACCTATTTAATGTCAGGTTTCATGAGCAGATTCCCCATTGGGGGGTCTGGGGAACTTCAGCAAGGTCATGCTCCAGCATTGTGGAGTTCAGTGGAGGAGTGCACTGACAGAGTCACCATATGGAATCTTGTGCAAGTTAGGGATCTCCACATTCAGATTTAGTGCTTTGAACTTGCATAAGTACCTGAATTTGTGATGGCAATTGCCAGCTGTTTGCTGTAGAATTGCAGGCATTTATCACCCAGCTGCAGTCCATTACTTGTACTGACATGGACTTATTTAGTTACTCTGTTGTGGCAGAGGAACCAACTTTCATCTGATCCGAAGATTTTACAATACCAACTAACAATTATTCTATCTCCCACATCCGTGCATGTCAACTCAATGATTTATTTGGAGTGGCCCTGTGGGAAACAGTACCTCTGTTCTTGTCGTGTTCTTCTTCACAGAGTGAGAGCAGCTATTGAGTCAGCATTTATTAGCACTGTCTTATCTGATGCGATGTTTGTTGTTTTGCAGCAAAACATAAATAACTAAATAAATAGTGCAAAATAAAAGAATAATGAAGTCGTGTTCATGAGTCATGGGCCACCCAGAAATCTGATAATGGATGGGAAGAAGCTGTTCCTGAATCATCGCGTGTGGGTGTTCAGGCTCCTTCACACCCTCCTCAATGGAGTAACAAGAAGGGGGCATGTCCCTGATGGTGAGGAATGTCACCTTCCTGAGGCACTGACTTTTGAATATGTCCACAACAGTAAGCGAGCTGGTGCCCGTGAGGGAGCTGGCTGAATCTACGACCCTGTGGAACCTCTTGCAATTCTGTTCATCGAGCCTACACATCAGGCTGTGAGGCAATCAGTCAGAATGATCTCCACTAAACATGCAAGGGTTTTTGGCGACTTCTCAGATCTCCTCAAACTCCTAAAGGAGCCACTAGTAGGCCTTTTTCGTGATTGCAAACGATGACAGCAAGGAATTTGAAGCTGTCTACCCTTTCTACCACTGATATTACTTGTGTATGTCTCCCATTGCTATCTGAGATTTTACTATTTTGATTCATTCATCCTTCCTGAATTATGTCCACAGTATTAGAAAACTGTGTCAAAATATGAAAACAAAAAAGTCTATTTTGCTTTAATTGCATGCTCACCTTAAACAGCATCAGGATATTCAATGTTTTCCAGAGGAATGAGTATTCTTTTACGTTGCCTCCTACATTCATACTTCTGTGAATCACATTGGTTCGGTTCCTCATGTTATGCGTGTTATATTAATGTTATAACAACAAGTGAAATGTATATTTCATCTCTTGCACAATTTTGTGAAATTTTGATTAATTCAAAATTCTTCAAAAAGCTTTATTTTTAACAGGGTTTTTTTTTGCCTCTTTAGGTGCTGGAGTTCCAGGGGCCAGTGTTCCAGGTGTATATCCAGGTATGTGCGAGATGCTGTCTTGATGTGTGCAGGTCTTTTACATTGAGGATACCACTCCTGTGGCTCATTGACGGGGATAATCCTGGATTTTCATGTGATCTTGAAAATTGTCCTTTTTATTTTGTATTTTCATTGAAATACTAAGATTATACCGAGGGGTTCATGATGATATGAACACTTTTGCAAGGGCCAAATTTATTTTTAGCAGCTTTTTATTTCATTTTGTTTTGAATTTTTTTTCACACCTTTCCGAAGCTGGAAAACATTCAATCCTTCCTGCTGCTGATATTTATGTAACCCACGTTTTGTTTGAGAGGACAGTAACTGGTAAAAGTTTACAGGTTTATTCCAATTGACAACATTTGAAATAGTGCAATATTTCCTTTGTAAGCAAGTTTGCTCAGCTCCTGAACTCCAGCCATCCTCATTGATTTCATATATATAAAATGAGTGGAATACTTTGGAAAAGCAAAAGAAAAAGCTGACAAGACAACTGACAGTAAATGGAGTGCTGATCCATATAGTTAATCAAAAATTAAAGAAGGACAAGGAAAAATCCTATACAGCCTAACATTGTACTCAGCACTATGTCATCTAGACAAAAATGCAACCAACTTCCCAAGTTCTTTGATATAAATTGCAATCTGTTTGATTCTGTATTTATACACACTATTGATAAGTCTAGGCTCAGAGAAAATGTGCCATGCAAACGCATTTGATCACATTCTTCAGAAGCCCACAATCTCTCCTCACTCTGTGCATATGTCTCCTGTTGCCTTTCAATCAAAATGAAGAATTTCTTTCTCCTCAGTGAGACAACTTTCATGACCTATTTTACACAGCAGCATGCTGCAGACTTGGGCATCATGGCATAAAGCAATCACTGCCGATGAGAATGATCTGGAGGCCAAAAAATACAGATGACAGTGACCTTCATCTCTTCGGGAAGGGCAGGCCTTCCATGGGCATTGTTGTGCTTGCACAATTCAACATGTGTCATCACAATAAAAATGCCTAACCTCAAGCCATCCCTTCCTTCCCTTCGGAGAGATATAGGACCTCTCCCCTGTATTGATTGTCCTGAAGCCACGAAGGACTATGATTAAAGCATACATATTGAAGGTCAGCTCCAGTTCTTCCTTTTCTCCAATGCCCCAAAATCTTTGCAATGTGTCTGACTGCAATGGCTTCTGCTTTAACCATCTTCCTGACAACCCGATTGACAAACTCAGAGTTTATCCCTGAGTTCAGCTCTGTTCCTCTGGGCTTTGCCCAAAGTCTAGTGGTTTAATTTAGGGGAGTTAATTTCACTGGGAAGCGATATCGATTGTGCATTAAATGACGGTTGATGTTATCCCTGCATCCCCTAAATATTTTATACGCTTGCAGATAGGTGAACTGAACTATGCAATCAAATAACACAATTGAGCTCTGCAGTGATTTTGCTCTATGATAGGGGCCATGGACCCCTACCATTAACCAAGAGGTCCAAGGACCCTAGGCTGGGGGCCCCCACTCGACCATTTAATTCAGCAGCATGCGCTGGCTGACGGAATACATAGACAAATATATTTCTATTCTGAACTTGTAAGAAGCAGGAATACCATTTTTCAAAAATTTTTGTGTTGCATACTAGGTGCAAGGAATCATGGCCTTGGAGTCCTTCCTGGAGTACCAACTGGAACTGGTTTGAAAGCTAAACCAAGTAATTATTTTGTTTATATCACTATATGTATTCATTGGTACTGAAGCAGTTCATAAAATCAGATTCAGAAACAGAGGAATACCACAAAACGTAACAATCAGAATTAATATTCCTTGGCAATTGTACTGACAAGAATGTACTTATGCAAAACCTGTGAAGTGTCAGGAGTCAATCTGACACAAGACTACAGCACAACTAGACATATTCGAGTAAGGTATTTTACTTCATGTCACATCTTGGGTTTATTTGGTGCTTTAGTATCTTGAGTACACTGTTCAAGATGGGAAGCTGAAAATTCTTAAAATGTTAAAATGCTGAACGAGCACTTGGAATTTTCATCGTGCTTTCCCAGTCTTTGGTGGAAAATAGTCAAAAACAACAGAAGCAACACTTACATAATTTCCTCAGGGTTTCAGCAGGAGAACTGGGAAAACCAGTGGTGATTCCACATTAGCATTCAATCATTTTCCATCTCTGGCTCACAACTATGTATTTTGAGTAAGCACAAGACACTATTGTTACAGTATACATTGACTGGTGGAATACCCATACAGAGAGACCAGTATTTTGAAATATATATATTTTTAAAATTTTCTGTAAATATAATGAAATCTATATATGTAATTGCTGGGAACCCATGTTCTTTGTGTCATAGCCTTCTGGAGCTCCCAGTTGCCAACCATTTGAATTCCTCTTCACATTCCCACACCTACACTATCTGTCCTTGGATGTTCCCACTGCATGGAAAGACTAAATACAAAGCAGAGGCATAGTAGAGTCTGCAATCTGACAGCAGAAACATATAGTTCTCCATTTTCGGGTAACCTGCCATCCCTCTGTCCACTTTCTCTTAACACTAATCTACCTAATTCCTCCCACATTAACCCTTCACCCACCTGCCCCCAGCCCAGAGACCCCATCACCCTGATTTTTATTTCTCCTCCTCCATTACCCTATCTGTGCATCACTGTTCCCATCAGTCCACCTCGCCTCCCTTAGTTGATTCTATATTCAATCATCCTTTTCTATTAGATCCCACCATCGGCACCCTTTTGTTTCCACCTGTCTTTCAGTACAAGTGAAAGGTCTCAACCTGAAACATCAACTGTTCACTCCCACAGATCCTGCCTGGCCCACTGGGTTCCTCCAGCAGTTTGTTTATTTTTTTGCTCCTTAATCGAGCATTTGTAATCCATATAATTATATATAAAATGACTGCATCAAAGATGAGTATCATTGATAAGAACTTGTGTATCTATTTGTGAATTGTTTGAAAGCAGTCCACTTTTATAAACATTTCAAACTTATTATTGCAAAGCTAGTTTCCTCAAGTAAGACTTCCTTGCTAAACTGTTCTGGACCACTTTGAAAAATGAGGTTTATTAGTCATTTTTTTCCTGTCGGGAGAATAGATCAGTTAACTTGTATTTATCTCCTCAGCTATTTCATATCACTTAATGGCTTGTGTCATCACTATAACTCATTTACTTTGAAAATAATCATTTCATGTAGAGCTGAAAAAAAACTGTCCTTTTTTTGACAGTTAGATATTTATTTGCCACAAATCAAAATATAATATTTTAACAGTAACATGCAGACACGAGGAAATTTGCAGATGCTGGAAATTCAAGCAACACATACAAAAAATGCTGGTGAACGCGGCAGGCCAGGCAGCATCTTCGTCCTGACGAAGGGTCCCGGCCCGAAACGTCGACTGTACAGCTCTCTATAGATGCTGTCTGGCCTGCTGCGTTCACCAGCATTTTTTGTGTGTGTTAACGGTAACATTTCTGGTAATGTGCACAGGCACCAGGTCCACTGAATTTCTTGGCCTCACAACAGCAAGGATCAGCAACAGCAGGGTCCTGTCATACTGTATGAAGATCACCTTCTGAGTGGCTGCATCTATATACTTCTGGTAGAAAGCCACTAATGCTTTAGAAATGGATTTATGGATAGCATAGATTTGAGCTACTTAATCACCACCCTTCACAGGAACTCTGATGTAAATTCCAGCAAATCTTTCTTTGCCCGACAGCAGTAATGGTTCCAACAGCTTGTGCTGTGAGGACTTCGGCTCCATCTGTTCCAGAGGCCTGCCGTTCAATTTGATGAGGTCATTTCCTCTATTACAATAGGCAACAGCAGTTGCTGTTTTAATTCACCCGAAAGCCTGAACAGATTGCAAGAGTCCTATAGCAGGCATGTTACTGGTAGAGCAGCCTTCCCTTTCACAGCACTTTGAAGCTATCCTGTTCTTTTTACGCAATCTGATAACTCAAGATATAAAGTTTGATTTATCATCCTTAATTCCCTAAATCAAAAATACAAAATACAAATTTGTATCTCAGTGCAGATGTTAGAGGTAAATGCATTTGCCTGCTGAAATAATGTTAAATATACTGTAATGTGGAAACTAATACATTGTGTACTGAACAAAAGCCAAAAAATAGTTTTAACAAGCTGACTGGATGACGCATTTCCACTAAATTTAGGATGTACCATTTAAACTAATTCCTTATTTCACTTTATAATTTGTGGCTTTGCTTGCTAATCCAGGTGCTGGTGGTCAGTATGGATATCCAACAGGTAAAGATTGATATTAGCACCTAATAATTATATCTACAATTTTTTATGGCTAAAATAGTTCTATTTAAATAAAAGAGGACAAAGGGGTGATAATGTATACTTTCAATAAAGTTCTGAACAGGAAGTTGGTTAACCAATTAGAGCACTGAGATTTGGAGTAATGGACTGATGTGCATAGAAAATTGATTATTGACAGAAAGGAACACGTGGGAAAAAACATGGATCCTTATTGGATTGGTAGGTAGGCTGAGATGAAGTGTGGTACTATGGGAATCAGGGCATGCATCCCAGCTATTCATAACCTAGGTCAACAGTTTAACTGAGGGGATATTTTAAATTTGCTGAAACTCTAATAACTAGGTGGAATTGCGGTGGAGGAGAATGTAAAAGGCATGGAGGATGTGGACAAGTTGAGTGAACAATGGGAACACAGCAGATGGAATGGAATTTTGAAAAGTGTGAGGTCGCCCACTTCAGTGCACAGAACAGATAAGCGGATTATTTGTTAACTAGTGAGAGATTAGGTAGTGCTGATGTTCAAAGAGACTGCTCATGTGCGTGATTGCACGTCACTAAAAACCAATATACAGGTGCAAGTTTCCTTTGACTGCTAGTTTGTCAGAGACTGGAAATCCTTCAAGTGCATCTGTTCTTTTACTTGAATTATTCTTTATACGAACATGCTCTACATAATCCATAGTCTGGGATTGGAAGATTCATCTGGCTTTGTTTTTGGATATTTTTGTCTGAATTGTATGATTATTAGGTTTTGACAAGCTAAAATATCTTTTTCACCTTTTGCTTACTGAATCACTTCATGAGAACTAGATTCCTTTGAAAATATAATTTCTAAAAATTTTTTGTGAAGTACTTTTTGAGATCTGAGATTCTGTTTTCTGATAGGCTATGGCAGCTTTGGAGTAGGAGTACCTGTTGGCTATCCAGTTCTTTCACCTAAATTGCCAGGTAGGTGCTGTTCATACTTTTGTATGTATCAATACAGAGGACTGTGTAGCAGGGATTCTGCGGAAACACACAGATACAATGGATATGGAGAGTGTGGGAAAGTAGATTTGAGTAAAGTGGCTCATTATCCAAATTTGGAAATAGGAACTCCAGGTACGTTCATGTATTAAATCTAAAAATAATTGAAAAAATAGATTACTTAAGCATATGTTTTCAAAATGTGATTTGTCACTTATGTTGTTATCACTATTGCTATTGTCCTGACTGCTGTTGATCAAACTGTGTAATCTCTCACTGTCGTGTGCAATGACTATGCTCGCTGGCATCCACTTTTGAGGACTTGGCAATGTCCATTCACTAAAAAGACTCGTCCTTATTAATAGAGTAATCATCCAATCTCCTTGCCATTTGATTTCACTAAATACATTTCCTCTGTTACGTATCCCGTAACTGGGTTGCCAAACCAGCAGAAATGGACCACGTGTTGGAGTCTGGTTTAACAGAAACTAATAAAGTTTTATTAAAGAAATAAGTAACACAGTACTCTAATCGTAAGGCTATAAATGCAACAGGTTAGCAATGATAAAACACGCATGTACACAGAACTAGGGTAATAGGAATCAAACAAGCTCTCTCGCAGTCTAGGGGTACAATGATCAGTCTCAAGTGATGCAGAGTTCAGTTCAGCTTAGCACAGTTCACAGTAATCGCTGTTGTGCCATTGGAGAGAGAGAGAGAATGCAAATTTTGATTCAAACAGACCTTTGATGTTCTTCGCAGTTAGCTTTCGGGCAAACCCTTTTATGTCTTCTGTGGTCACCGACTGTGACCCCTCCATTCCAGATACGACCGTTCTTCCGCAGTGAACCCGGCACCCAGGCAAGGGCGGACACACACCCCAGGTTCCCGCCGATCGTCTCTTTTCACCCTGTCAGTCTATGGTCGGTTCCCTCAAACCAGACCTCCAACTCCCACCAACTTGTGGGGGCACACTGCTCTTCCAGGGTCTCGATATCTCGTGATCTCATGATGTGTCGTGCCTTAGCGAACCTGTTCTTTTTATCCCCCTGCTGGGGTATCACCTGTCCATCAAACTTCAAACAGTTCAGGTTCAAAGCAATCAGTCTGTCAATATCTGAAATGTGTTTCCTTCTCGTTAATTTCTCTCTTCTCTCTTATTAGCATTTTGAATGTTTCTCCATTGTCTCCCTTATCTCTCTCTCATTAGCATCAACTTCTGATAACTTGGTTTTTCGTCACACCTCTCACTAAGCAATATTTCTGCCTCTGAGGAAGACGTATATGCATGGAAGAATTATTTCAGAGACTTGAATGAAAACCCCAGGTTTATGTTCCAGAGTGCTACTGTCGGCGGTTGTACGGTTGCCGATACTCTATTTCAGATGAATGTTACACCAACAACTCTGCCTGCTTTCTTGGGTGGATGTAAAATATCCTGTGATGTTGCAATGAAGAATTACATCCAATGTTTACTCTGCAGCCACCAATATAAAAATCAGATCACCATCACTCTAGTATTTGTGAGAATATATTTGGGATGATGTGATAGGCTCCATATAAGTGCATGGACAAATCAGACTATGGATTTTGGTTTACCTTTATGCACAAACACTATAGTCTTCCAGGTCTACAGTCTATTTCTTTGCTAATTCAATCTGTTATTTATTTCTCTGTTATACATGTGGTAACTGTGACAAAAAAAATCAATCCATGGTGATTTCTGGGCGCCTTTCCTATTTTACATAATTAACTCCTGATTTTAAATCAAAATAATGTTCTTTGTGATTGCATTAAATGCATATTTCTGCTGGCTATGGATACCATCTGCAGAAAACAGGTTGACTACAAGTGTTTATTAGCCGGCTGGTGGCATAGTGGCATCAACGCTGGACTTCAGTACGAAGGGCTCCCGAGTTCAAATCCAGCTGGCTCCCTTGCACGCTTTCCATCTGTGCTGGGTTGAGTGTCGAGCTAGCAGCTCAACCTTGTAAAAATAAGAAAGCCTGCTAAAAAAGACGCCGTCATGATGGTGCCCCAATGACTCCCCTTGGAGTTGAGGCTTTCTTCTTCTTCTTCTTCTTCTTCTTCTTCTTCTTCACAAGTGTTTATATACTTGCATCATATACTTAACTTGCTTTTACTAACTGTTTATATACTTCTTCATTGCCACACCAAAATCATACTAAAACAAGATTGTTAACTAAACTTTCTTCCTGGCAAATGTAAAGCAGAATACTCTGGCAGCGCGGTAGTGTAGTGTTAGCACAACACTTTCCAGTGCAGGTAACCTGGGTACAATTCCCACTGCTACCTGTAAGGGGTTTGTACGTTCTCACTGGGACCGCATGGGTTTCCTCCAGGTGCTCCAGTTTTCTCCCACAGTCCAAAGATGTACCTGTTGGTAGATTAATTGCTCATTGTAAGTTGTCCCGTGATTGGGCTAGGATTAAATCAGGGGATTGCTGGGCTGCATGGCTCAAAGAACCAGAAGGGACTATTCCACGCTTTAGCTCAATAAGTAAATAAATAAGGAAAAGCCAGTGAGTGCACCTTCTCGAAGGTCAAGCTAGAACTGATATCTCAGTAACTCACTCTGCAGGACTAGTAAATGCTAATGATTCTTCACTTTATTCTGTCACAGAAGCAATATGCCATGGTCACCTATATACACTCCTCAATGCTTAAAGCTTTGCATGAGACCAGTAGGACTACTTCTTCAACCCTGAAAACATCTTAGTCAGATTAACCTGGCCTGTAGCACTTCTTCACTCCGATCTCTTGAGAGGATATATAAATGCTGACCATATGCATATGCTAGCCCTGCACAAAATAGCTTTGGTGAACTTACTTCCCTGTAAAACCCCGAAGCAAATATCTGAACAAGTGTAAAGTTAATGAATCACTAGGACCCTATTACAAGATCATATGTGTTCATCTGCTGTAGATAATTTACATCTGGTCACAACTGACCTCAAACAGCAGTGAGGTGTTTACAGACTTCCTGCAATCAGTCCATGTTGCATTGTGATGGGATTTGTGAATGTTTTCATTGTTACCATCAACTGCTTTGTATATCTTTCACTGCATTTAATCTAATGTAGTCTAGATTTTACTGCTAAATTTAATTAGTGACATTATTCTTTGTTTTGTAGGTGGTTATGGAATTCCATACAGTGCTGGTAGGTTCCATAATAATGCTTTCTCCATTTCTTAAACTAATTTTAATACTGCAATTAGTCTTGTTACTGCAACACAATGTTAATATTAAATGATACAAATTTTAAAGGTGGAATTTTGTCTGAAGAATTTCTGAGCAAGCCTTTAGCCCGTTTTGGTTTTTTTTTGTCTAGCAAAAAAAAAACTCACTGTTAAAGGTTATGCAGTGCTGTTGGAACAAGGTTTACAAAGCACTCTTATGTACATTAAAACACCAGAGAAGAATAGAAAATCATTAGAAGTGTTTTCCAGAGTACGCAGCTTGTAGATATGCTAAATTCCAATAGTATGACATTGGAAAATGATGCCATGCATCTGTAGTTCTATTGTTAGATATTCCCATTGTGTAACTGGAATAATTGATAAACCAAACATAGCAGAAATAATAATCAAAAATGTAAGAAAGTGCAGAATTCTTGAAATGCTCAGCAGATCAGGCAACGCCTATGGAGAGAGCAAAAGGAGTTAACATTTCGAGCACAATGATCTGCCAGTCGATACAAGGTATGGTGATGAAAGGAGAATGTGGACTTCTGCCAATCTGAAAGATAAAGTCTGCTCATCTGTACACAGGTGAAGTCTGACCTGCTCAGTATTTCCAGCAGTCTGTTTTTTATTGCTGAAAGAATTGTAGTCTACTACTAATGTTACTGAATATATAATAGAGTGCCTGATATATAATCCAGTGACCATAAATTCAGATCTAATCTTACTGATTTTAGAATTTGAATTCAGTTTTTAAAATTCTGAAAATAAAGTGCTGTTAAAGTGGTTTACCATTGAAAAGGAAACATGGTTGTCCAGACATTACTTTTATGCAAAAATATGCATTAAAATGGTGCTGGATGGGGAACCAACTCCATTAGTTCATGGTTTTCATATACTGTATGCATCATCTACATGGATTTGTGTGCCCAGGATGCACCAATTTTTTTTTACACTGGCAGAGGTTAACTGCAAATAACTTAAGGAATCTGCATACCAGCTGAAACTAAAGTGAGCCTGCACTACTTAAAAGAGAATTGAACACAGCTCTGACGTAGGACATGATTGGATATCTCACTTGGCATGTAGAAGAGGTATATAGCAGGAAAGCTGTCTTGGAACCACGAAAGCCGCTGAGGTTTATCACTAAATGCACTAAGATGAAGTGCCCAGAGACCTCTTGCCAGGAGTGATGTGATGAGGACCTGATTCTAATGCTAGAAAACATTTATTAACTTCACATATGAGGTCCAAGTCAGTGGTAATAGTGCCAAATTCTCCCCATCATCAGCCATATTGTTCCAGTCATACACAGACCTTATGACTTCCAAGCATTTTCAGGTATTTAGTCTGGACCTGAAGTTCCAAAAGTAGCTGTTATTGTCCCCCTTGGGATGGTGGGAGCTTCTAAAGGGGCATAAGACAAAAGGGGCTGTGGATGGGGCAGTTAGAAGCAAGGAGGACAGCTGAGGGATTACAGGCTTAATTTAAGAAATAAATTACTTATTATAAGCATTTGACGTTGACTTTTATCAGCTGTTTCTTTGTTATGCCCCTTGCCACCATGAGGGCTTGCATTGCACTCCATTCCTTCATCCAAATGATCAATAAAGACTGGAAGTAGCTAAGGTGCTAGCATGTTGACCTTGCTTCACTGGCTTATGATTTTCTAGATGTCCTACTTTGACTTCTCTCATAATGGATTTCATTATTTTTGCAGTGAGACACAACAGAATAACTGGTTTGTAGTTTCCTGCTTTGTGTCCCTCCTTTCTTGAATAGTGGTATTATACTTGTGATTTAGTAATCCTCTCTAAGTTCCAGAAATTTTTGATATAATATAAACAAAGCATCTACTATCTCTGCAAATGCATCCTTTGGGACTCTAGGATGCAAGCCATCTGGTCCATGGACTGAGTAATTGCTGGTTTGCTGAGTATTTCTAGTGATGATCTATTACTATTGGGGTATTTTAGTGTCTTCAGCTAAAAACAATAATCCAAACAATTACAACAGGAATTCTGCAGATGCTGGAAATTTACGCAACACACATCAAAGTTGCTGGTGAACGCAGCAGGCCAGGCAGCATCTCTAGGAAGAGGTACAGTTGACGTTTCAGGCCGAGACCCTTCGTCAGGACAATTACTTACAATTACTGCCTTTTCTCTTTTTTCCATTATTAATTTCCCTATCTCATCCTTTAAGTGACCAACATTCACTTTAAATACTTTTCCTGTCTACACTCAGTGGCACCTGTACCTAATAAAGAAACCACTGAGTGTAGGTTCATGGTCTTCTCTGCCTGCTGTATCTGTCCTCTTCAAGGTGCAACATGTGGTCTGTTCCGCGATGTTCTTTGTACACCACTATCGTAATGTGTGGTTATTTGAGTTGCCAGCACCTTTCGATCAGCTTGAACTAGTGTGGCCATTCTCCTCTGACTTCTGTCCTTAACAGGACAAAAAAAAATCTGGATGTGTTTTTTTTGTTTTTGTACCATTCTCAGTGAACTCTGGAGACAGTTGTACATTAAAATCCCAGGAGATCAGCAGTTTCTGAGATACTCAAACAGCTCCATCTGGCACTAACAATCATTCCATGGTCAAAGTCACTAGGATCATATTTCTTCCCCATTCCGATGTTTGATCTGAACAACAACTGAACCTCTTGACCATGTCTGCATGCTTTTATGCACTGAGTTGCTGACACATAGTTGGTTAGATATATGCATGAAGTGGCCACTGAGTGTATATTCCTGTAGGAGCTCTTACTCGGAATTTTTTATGGTATACTTTGCTATGAAATACCTTCTTAAATTCCTGCTTGTGTTCATCCAATGTCTTACCTTTTAATCTACGAGGGGTGATTGATAAGTTCGTGGCCTAAGGTAGAAGGTGTCAATTTTAGAAAACCTAACACATTTATTTTTCAACATAGTCCCCTCCTACATGTACACACATAGTCCAGTGGTCGTGGAGCATACGGATCCCTTCTTTGTAGAAGTCGGCGTCTTGGATCTCCAGAAACTGGTCCACAGCAGGGGTGATTGATAAGTCCGTGGCCTAAGGTAGAAGGAGATGAGTTATACAGCTCTCGTTACATGCACGTGCAGTTCAACTCTTTGAGTGACTGTGCAGAAAGTTTGAAGTTAATAACTCATCTCCTTCTACCTTAAGCCATGAACTTATCAATCACTCCTGCTGTGGACCAGTTTCTGGAGATCCAAGACGCCGACTTCTACAAAGAAGGGATTCGTATGCTCCACGACTGCTGGACTAAGTGCGTACATGTAGGAGGGGACTGTGTTGAAAAATGAATGCACTAGGTTTTCTAAAACTGACTCCTTTTACCTTGGGCCACGAACTTATCAATCACCCCTTGTACTTTTCCAGTATACTGTATGTTAATCAGTTTGGTCCTCATACACTTGTAATTGAAATTATTTAAATTTAGGACATTGGTTTCATGTTTTTCACCTTCAAAATGAATTTGAAAACTGAGTAAATTATGATCGCTTTCTGTGGAAATCCTCGCGCAGTATCAAATCTAACATAGCCAGCTTCCTGTCTGGCTTTTAACTTAATGATAAATCACCCTGAATATATTTAATAAACTTATTCCTAAACTTATCTTTGCCAATTTGATTTGGCATATTTATATGCTAATTAAAACCACCTATGACCTTTCACACAAATCCATATTATCTCTTGAATTATTCAATGTCCTACAATTTACAGTTTATCACTCTTACTAACAACTTCTTACCTTTACCTTTCTTGGCTCCACCCAAGCTGGTTCTGTTTCATCTATTTCTCAGCCAATAGGACCCCAATCTTCATCACCATAATGACTATCAGATCATACCCATTTTTTTCTGCTTGTGTCTTCAATCCACCTACATGATGTGTATTCTATGCATTCAGGTAAAGATCATTTAATTTTGGCTGGTAGAGTCATACAGCACAGAAACAGGCCCTTCAGCCCATCTAGTTAGTCTGTTCTAGCTTGGTTTTCTGTCTAATCACATCTATGTACCCCTGGACCATAGCTCTCCTTGTCTCGCTCATCCATATACCTATACAAACTTCTCATAAATGTTACAATTGTACCTGTATCTACCACTTCAGCTGGCAGTTCATTCCACACTCACACCACCCTCTGACCTACTTCCCATTACGCTGCTGGTATTTAGTTCCCCCATCTCTGTTTGTCCTTGTCCATTTTCTCTATTGTGCCCCAGGTGCCATTCAAGGTCTTCATTTCTGCCTCTGTAGTACGGCACCATGTTGTCTTTGGTCTTCAATGTTTTCTCCACCTTCGGGGGTCCAAAGAGGTGCTGTTTTGATGACGGAGTTGGCTTCTTCCCATCACGTGCCCAATCCATCTCCAACATTTCCTCATAGTGATTATGACCATGTCCTCATGGTGAAACTGATGGAGTAGGGCACGATTGGAGGTCTTTCTTAGCCAGAAAATACACAGGATCTTCTGGAGGCTCATAGCGTGGAATGACGACAGCTTGGCAAAATCGCTCTCTGTCATGTGCCAGCATTCTGACCCCTACAAGACTATAGACAGAACACAGCTCTGGTCCAGCTTCACCTTGGAGTGGAGGCCAGACTAAGAGTGATCCACCAGTCCTCCAGGTTCAGGGGTTCAGCTCAGGGCTATCAACCCTGACTGGTCAAAATAACAATTGTTGTGGAACAGCAATGAAGAGCAATATCTGTGTGTGATGGTATTCCTCAGTCTCCCCCCGGGACTTGCATAGCTGACAGTAGTGAAAACTGAGAAGAAACTACTGTCACAATGAAGGAAGCCCTGAACATCACCCGGACCAAGACAAAAATTGTTTTTGTAGTGTGCGAACCATGCACAACATTAGCAAACGAGCACAAGTAACTGCAGAAATGCATCGTTACAACCTACATATACTGGGCGTCAGTGAAAGCAGATGGATGGGGTCTGGCAGACGAAAGGCAGCAACTGGTGGAGGAAAGCTGCTCAGCATCATGATAGTGTAGCTGTCGTTTTAAAGAAAGCCATTGAGAAGTGCTTGCTGGAGTGGAAACCAGTCAACAGTGGGCTGACGAGAGTCAGGCTGAGAGGGAAGCAAGTGGACATGACAGTGATCCAATGCTATGCTCCAATTAACGACAGTTGAAGAAAAGGGCGTCTTTACAAACAGCAGCAATCAGAGGTAGAGTTAACACCGCGCCATGACATAATCATAATCATGGAAGATCTAAACACCAGAGTGGAAAGTAACAGCTCACAGTTCACTCGAGCCATGGGTACTCCTGGATGTGGAACGATGGACAGTGAAAGACTGGTAGATTTACGTGCCATGAACAACTTGCTCATTGGAGGGACCCTATTTCCATATCATGAAAGCCACAAACTGATGTGGTGCTCACCCAATGGATGCAACAAGAACCAGATTGACCATTTGGTGATCAATGCCACATGGAAATGATCCTTGCAGGATGTAAAAGTGAAGAGAGGAGCAACTAAAGGAATTGATCTCCATCTTGTTGTAGCAGAGATTAAACTCGGGCTGGCTTCCCTGCCAGATTCCACTTAAATATTTCACCTTTCACCCTAAATCTATGACTTCTAGTTCCAGTCTCACCCAGACTGAGGAGAAAAAGCATTGATGCATTCAGCCTATCTATACCTCAAATAATTTTGTGTTCCTCTATAACATCTCTCCTCAGTCTCTTGTGCTCCAGTGAATAAAGTCCTAAACTATTCAACCTTTCTTTGTACTCAGGTCCTCAAATCCCAGCAACATCTGTGTGTCATTACTCTTTTTGCTGGTCAGTCTTGTGTGTACACTCTGCCCCTTTTTGCTAAACTGTAATTTATCCATTGAATTTTCTTTGTTTTTTCCCTTCCTAGCAAACCCTTCAGCAGAAGAGCATAAGATATAGAAGCAGAATTAGGCCATTCAGCCCATTGATTCTGCTGAGCCATTTTAGCATGATTGATTTACCATCCCTCTCAACCTTTGATTCCCTTACCCATCAAGAATCTATCAAACTCTGCTTTAAATATAGCCACTAACTTGGCCTCCAATGCTGACAGTGCCAAAGAATTCCACAGAATCACCATCCGCTGGCTAAATAAATTCTCCTTATCTCTGTTCTAAAATGGTGTTCGTCTATCTTGAAGCAGTGCTGTCTGGTCCTAGACTCTGCCACTATAGGAAACATCCTCTCTATGTCCAGTCTATCTAGGCCTTTCAAGCTTCAACAGTTTTCAATGAGATCATCCCTCATGCTGACAAATTCCAGCAAGTACACACGTAGAGCCATCAAAACCTCTCAAAATAAACGCTGACATTTCATTTGCCTTCCTCACTATGGACTCAACCTGCAAGTTGAGCTTAAGAGAATCCTACACTATATTTGAATGTAGGCAGTATGTGGAATAAACTAAAAGATCTTGTAGCGCAGTTAGAAATTGATAGGCATGACATTATGAGCCTCACTGAGTTGTGTATGAAAGAAGATCATACTTTAATGTCCAAAGGTACACATTATATTGGAAGGACTGGCTGGTGAGCAGAATGGGTGGGGTAGTTCTACAGGTAAAAAATTAAATCAAATCCTTAGAAAGAAGGGAGATAGGTTCTGAAGATAGAGAATCCTGGTGGGTAGAGTTAAGAAACTGTAAGGGTGAAAACAAAATTATGGTTGGAGTTATATACAGGCCTCTGAACAGAAGTCAGGATGTGGAGTACAAATTACAACAGGAGATGGTAAAGATATGTAAAAAAAAAGTGCATTGCTACAATGGTTATAAGGATTCCAATATGCAGGAAGATTGGGAAAATCAGGTTGGTGCTGGATCCCAAGAGGAATAATTTATAGAATGTTTTTGAGATGGCTTTTTAAAGTACCTTGTCATTGAGCCCACTGGGGAAAAGGCAAATCTTGATTGGGTGTTAGGTAATGAAACTGATTTAATTAGGGAGCTTAAGATAGAGGAACTCTTATGAGGCAGTGATTATAATATGATAGAATTCGCCCTACAGCTTGAGAGGGAGAAGCTCAACTCAGATGTATCAGTGGAGTAAAAGAAATTACAGAAGCATGAAAGAAGAGCTGGCCAAAATGGAAGGGGACACTTGCAGTAATGAATGCAGAACAGCAATGGCTGGAGCTTCTGGGAGCAGTTCAGAAGACATAGGATAGTTACACCCCAAAAATGAAGAAGGGACTGTGTATCTCTTTGACTTACCACACTGAAAAAAATCTAATAGCACAATTTAAGATTTGTAGCTGGGAGTCCCAGATATACTGTGACTTACTGATAACTAATAACATGTTACAAAATGTTGTTCAAGTTATTAATAATGGAGCCATAGCCTACCAGGAACAACGCCACTGTTCCAGCCAATCTCTAAGCCAAATCCCCTGCATTACCTGAAGCTATCAAAGATTAAAACGTCAAAAATGCCTATAAGAATCTAAAAGATTTATAATTTTAAAGAAACTATTGAAAGCAAGTGGAAAAACCCCAACTTTTAATGAGGTATAATTCCCATAACTCTTCTTTGAGTCCATTAGAAATGTAGCAGTGGTGTACATTTGGAGAATAACAACAGCAAATGAATATCTGACTGTAACTTCTATGTTAGCATGGAACTCATGAAGTTGTTCATAATTACTTGGGAAACATTTATATTGCAAGTATAGTGGCTGATAAATAGTTACATGCAAATTCCAACTAATCTATTAGTGTACTTCTACAACAGAATTATTTCACATTACATCAGTTCTGCAATAATGGTTCAAATACAGGTTGACCTTCACTAATCCGACTATCTGTCACCCGGTTCCTTCGATAATCCAGCACTGATTATGCTTAATGTGATCCTTCTGTAATTCGGCATTTTCACTAATCCGGCACTCCTCAGGTCCCAATGGTTTCAGATTAGTGAAGGTCGACCTGTACAAGTTGAATTGGCTGCTGACATCTCTCCAGGCTCACAAAGTCCTACACTACTGGCAAGTAGTTTTACAATTATCATCCTAGTGTGGAACTGATTATATCTTGTAACGCAAATCTTCAAGTTTCCATTAACAAAATCCATATGGATTTTTCAAGCAGTATTCAGCCTCTGGCATGGTGGAAAGAAGCGTATCTGTCGAGAACTGCCTTGCTATTACAGTAGCTTTGATGGTAAAATAGGCATCAAATGTGCATACAAATCCATCTAGGCAAACGAACGATTTAGTTAAAGCAGGATCCTAAGATAATTTGGAAGACTCATATGTAAGTCTCATATATCAGTTACCTAATCCAGACCTGCCTAGCAATGTATCAGATGGTTATCCAAATGTTGTCAAGAATGTTTTGAGCATCAAAGGGCAAAGGTTTCATTCTGCCTCCGTACTATATAGATAGCAAAAGGAATATGTGCACATGATTAAGGCTGGTACTTCAATGCAGTGCTTTCATAGTATAAGTACCATCTTTCTGATGAGATTTTAAACCAATCTAGTTTTGTCTTCAAAGGGAAATAAAACATTCCATTGGATTATTGATGACACGCAGAGAATTGTTTTCCTTTTTCTGACTCAAATAAATGAACGGTTTGTTTCTGAGATATTGCACTGGGCAAATTTAATTCCTTACTTGATTTTATAATACTGTAAATTCACTTCATGTAATTTCTTTTTTTGATGTACTTGGCATCATTTGGCAAATGTCTTGTGGTCTTATGGACATGCTATAAGTACAAATTAGTTCTTTGGATTGTCACAGATGAGACTCCCAGCTTCCCAAAGAGAAAAACAACAGAACATATTTTTGCTTGGAAATCTTAGCAATACTTAAGTTGTATTTGAAACCCTAAATAGCAGCTGAAGGGCATTCCTCAATGAGATAATGAAGGGATTAACGGTTCAGGGAAGCACTAGAATTGCACCTACCCATCTTCATTTTGCATTGTTTCCTTGGAATATAAATGATGAGGTTTCAACCCATGCCATCTTAATTCCTGTCTGAAGCAGCCTGTCGTAGTATCATTTGATATAAAAAAAAGTCAAATTTTCTGTTGAGTCCACTGTAAGGTAACGTATTTGTTTCATTAAGGAATTAATGAGAAAATAGTATATTATTGTTTTCCTCTGATATTTATAATATACATTTGACTGTAGGATTTCAACAATTTTCTTGATATTAATTTTCAAAAATAACATTTACCTAGATTGAAATCATTTTGTTAATGTCCATATTGATGTTAATGTCCATACTGGAGATGTTTATCATAAATTGTCAATCCTCTGTCATTTCAGCTGGATTTGCAGCTGCCAAAGCTGCTAAGTATGCAGGTAAATCTGTCATAAGTTTTTAACACCAAAATATTTCTGTATTAATATGCAGTTATGCAGATAGAAAGGGGAAAAGAGAGATGAATACCGGTGAAGCACACAAACAATTGTGAAAAAATGAGTGTAAAAGTGAAAATGAGAGGGGAGGGGAGGAAAGGAGAGCCCAAAACTAAGTGCTACAAGAAAGAATGAATGGATGTGGTGTAAGGACAAATGTAGGGAAACAAGAGACATAGAGCAGTAGAGCACAGAAAGCCCCTTCAGCCCATCTAATCCATGCCAAATATTTTTTCTGCATGTCCCATCGACCTGGACCCTAACCACTGCCCTCCATATCCCTCATAACCATGTCCCTGTCCAAATTTCTCTTAAAAGTTGAAATCAAACATACATCCACCACTTCTGCTGGCAGCTTGCTCTACACTTTTACCTCCGTCTGAGTGAAGGTGACCCTTCATGGTTCTCCTTAAACATTTCACCTTTCATGCTTAAACCATAATCTTTAGTTGTAGTCTCACCCAACCTCAGCAGAAAAGCCTACTTTTTCTTTCTTTCTTTTCAAATCTTTTTGTTCTTACATTATACAAAAGAAATAACATGAGTACTTTGAAGTGACAACACTTACAATATCTCAAAAAAGACATTATTTTAAAGACGGAAAAAAAATTTGCGATAACAAAAAAAACCTACTAAGCGGAAAAAGTGGGGAAAAATCCCCCATTAGGTGTACAACCCCGGAGCCATGCATCATACAAAAAGCTTCTAAAAATAAACATCAAACCGCCAGCAAGAAAAGAAAATACTCCAAAAAATTTACAAAAAGCCTGATTTTTCCCTATCTATATATACCTATAAAAAACATATCCATAAACCCTCATAATTTGCATACCTCTATCAAATCTCCCCTCATTCTCCTATGCTCCAGGAATTAGAATCCTGACCAATTGAACCTTTCCCTATAATTGAGGCTCCAAGTCCCCGCAACATCCTTGTCAATTTTCTCTGCACTCTTTCAATCGTATTGGTCGGTGACCAAAGATTGCATTAGACACTACACTAAAGTGTCGCCCTACAAGAGGTGGACTGAGATCAGGAGACTCGGGAGCAAGAATGGGCGCAAGGGCAGTGGGGATGCAAGAAAGAGGAAATGGCAGACAGGAGAAAGGAAACCAGGGACCTGGCGGAATAGGTAAGGAGTGGGGAGGAGATAGAAAAGAGAAATCTGTGGATTAAACAGCAGCAGGAGGCAAAATCTAAAAGAGAAAATTAAAACTAAGATTCAAGTTATTGGAAATTTAAAGAAACATAAACTGTCAAAGTATTCAGCAGGTCAGGTAGCATCTATGGAAAGAGGGGAGTGCATTTCAATGTCCTTTGGCGGATAATGTCTGAATATCCAGCCTCCCAGAAAATGAACTGTATTGATCTGTGTAAGGCAAAGTAAACTCTATATTTTTCTAAACTTCCGCAATTTATTTACTGTTAACATGCACAATTAATTCATTAAATACACATTAATTTTCAGTCACATTTAGCAGTGATCAACTCTCAGAATAAACGATTCTTCATTATGCTATTTATTCTGTTCTTGATGCAAATGAAACAGTAATTCATCCTTGTGATTGGAATCATAGTAATACTTATTGTGTTTACATTAATACAGAAGAACTTAGCTTGGGTTTATTTAATATATTAGTGAATATAATGAACATGTTGGCACCAATGACATAGGTAGACAAGGTGAGGAGAGAGATTTTGGGGAGCTAGATAGAAAGTGGCGAAACAGGACCTCCAGAGTAGTCATCTCTGGATTGGATAATTCAGCAGGTGAATGCGCAGCTGAGAGACTGGTGCAGGGGGCTTATTTATGGATCATTAGGATTCCTTCTGGAGAAGGTAAGACCTGTACAAAAGGGACAGGTTACCTGGGGCGGGGGTGGTCCACTATCCTTGTGGGCAGGTTGTCTAGGGTTGTTTGGGTGGGTTTAAACTAAGTTGGCAGGGGGATGGGAAACCAGAGTGATAGTGCTGAAGATGAAGTAGTTGGTTTAAAAACAGAAGCAATGTGTAGTGAGACTCCTAGCAGGGAGAGGCTGATCATAGGGCGAACAGAATGAGATGCAATGTAAAAGGTGGACAAGATTGAAAACGGTGAATACGGGACTGAAGGTGTTGTATTTGAATGAGCGCAGTATACGGAATGAGATAGCACATTTACGGATTGGCATGAATGAGGTTGTAGGCATCACTGAGTCATGGCTGAAAGAAGATTATAGCTGGGAACTTAATATCCAAAGATGCACATTGTATCAAAAGGATGGACAGGAAGGCAGAGGGGGTGGTGTTGCTCTGTTGGTAAAAACTGAAATCAATTCATTAGAAAGAGGTGACAAACGATTAGAAGGTGTTGAATCGTCGTCGATAGAGCTAAGGAACTGCAAAGGTAAAACGACCCTGATGGGAGTTATATACGGACCCCAGACAGTAATAAGGATGGGGTCTATAAATTACAATGGAAAATGCATGCCAAAAGGGCAATGTTACAATAGTCATGGGGGATTTCAATATGCAGGTAGATTGGGAAAATCAGGTTGGTGCTGGATCCCAGAAGGGGAGTTTCTAGAATGCCTATGAGGTGGCTGTTTAGAGCAGCTCATAGTTGAACCCACTAGGGGATCAGCTATTCTATTCAGTCCAGTTGTGCAATGAGCTGGAATTAATTAGCGAGCTTAAGGGAAAATAAGCTGTAGGGGAAAGTAATCATAATATCACCCTGCGATTTGACAAAGAGAAACTAAAATCAGATGTATCAGTATTACACTGGAGTAAAGGGAATTAGAGGCGTGAGAGGGGAGTTAGCCAGAATAGATTACAAAAGAACACTGAGGAGATGGCAGTAATGGCTGGAATTTCTGGAAATAATTTTGAAGGCACAGGATATATACATCCCAAAGAGAAAGATGTATTCTAAAGGTAAGATGACACAACTGTGGCTAACAAGAGAAATCAAAGCCAACATAAAAGCCAAAGAGAGGACAGTTGCTACTGTGTTCTCACTTTGACCCTGGAGTAACGCTGTCTCATTTGGCTGTATTCATGAGTATTCAAGATTCAAGATTCAAGATTCAAAAAACTTTATTGTCATTCTATCCGTACATCAGCTCTGCAGGGCAGAATGAGACAGCGTTTCTCAGGAGCAGTGCAATCATAACATAACAAATGCAACACTAAATAATAAACATAACAATAAATAGTAAAACACAACAGCCACATGTCAGTTAAAATCTAGTTATAAGTGTCCAGTGCAAGTTAAAAGTGTCCAAAGCAGAGTCAGGTAGAGCAGCTATTTAGCAGTCTGACTGCCTGTGGGAGGAAGCTGTTTAGTAGCCTTGTGGTTTTAGTTTTGATGTTCCTGTAATGTTTGCCTGATGGCAGAAGAACAAACAGTTCATGGAGAGGGTGTGAGGGGTCTTTAATGATGTACCGTGTCTTCTGGAGGCATCGACTCTGAAAGAGGTCTTGGACAGAAGGTAGGGAGACCCCAATAACCTTCTCTGTTCCCCTAACCACCCTCTGCAAGGCTTTTTTGTCGACAGCACTGCAGCTGGAGTACCAGGTTGTGATGCAAAAGGTCAGCACACTCTCAACCACGCCTCTGTAGAATGTAGTTAAGATGTTAGTGGGGGGTGATGCTTGTTTAAGCTTCCTCAGAAAGTGCAATCTCTGCTGGGCCCATTTCACAATCCCAGTGGTGTTCCTGGACCAGATGAGATTGTCCAAGATCTGCACCCCAAGGAACTTGATGTTTTTCACTCTCTCCACTGTGGAGCCGCTGATGCTGAGGGGTTTGTGCTCAGGCTGAGACCGTCTGAAATCGACAATCACCTCCTTGGTTTTGGTGACATTAAGCATCAAGTTGTTATCCCTGCACCAGCTCTCTAGGTGTTTGACCTCCTCCCTGTACATAGTTTCATCATTTTTGCTGATGAGCCCCACCACTATGGTATCATCTGCAATTTAATGATCAGGTTCTCCTTGAATCTGGCTGCACAGTCATGTGTTAGCAGTGTAAACAGCAATGGGCTAAGCACACAGCCTTGTGGGGATCCAGTGCTCAGTGTGATGGAGTCAGAGATGTTCCTGCCAACACGGACTGACTGTGGTCTCTCTGTCAAGAAATCCAGAATCCAGCGACACATGGCAGTGCCAAGGCCAAGCAGCGACAGTTTCTCCACTGGTCTCTGCGGGATGATGGTATTGAACGCTGAACTGAAATCAATGTACAGGATTCTGGCATAAGTGTCTTTGTTGTCCAAGTGAGAGAGAACTGTGTGCAGTGTGGTGGATATTGCGTCCTCCGTAGATCGATTTGGATGATAAGCAAACTGTAGAGGATCCAGTGATGAGGGGAGGCTGGCTGTGATATGAGGCTTGACAAGCCGTTCAAAACATTTCATCACTATGGGGGTCAGGGCAACGGGACGGTAATCATTCAGACAGGCTCCAACTGATTTCTTTGCTACAGGGATGATTGTGGAGGTTTTAAAGCATCTGGGGACAATAGCTTGACTAAAGGAGGTGTTGAAAATGTCTGTCTGGATATCTGCTGATACATCAGCACATTCCTTGAGCACACGTCCAGGGATGTTGTCGGGACCTCCCGCTTTTCATGGGTTGACCCTGGCAAGGGTCCTCCGTGTTTGCTCTGGATCAATGAATGGAGCCGGCTGGTCAGATGGTAAAAAGGGACTGGTTCTCCCTCTTGCTGTAGTGTTTGATGCTTCGAAGCGGGCAAAGAAATTGTTAAGCCTGTCTGGTAGAGAGGTGTCGCTGTCATCAGTTTTCTGCCTGATCCTGTAGTCTGTCAGAGCTTTAATTCCCTGCCCCATCCGTCTGGTGTCACCTGTGTCACAGAAGTGTCCATGTATTTTGCCCGCGTAGGCCCTTTTCGCTTTCCTGATCCCTAGTGAAAGCGCAGACCTGGCTGAGCGAAGCGCACTCCTGTCCCCCGATCTGTAGGCTGTGTCATATATGGTTAAATGACAATTAAACTTGAACGGAAATTGAATTGAATATAATAGAGTAACAATAAGTGAGAGTTAAAGGATTGGGAAGCTATTAAATACCAACAGAGGACAAGTAAAAACAGTCATTAAGAAGGTATAGATGCAATACGAAAGTAAGCTAGCCAATAATATTAAAGAGGATACCAAAAGTTTCTTCAGATACATAAACTGTAAAAGAGAGGTGGGAGTAGCTATTGGACTGCTGGAAAACAATGCTGGAGATGTCGTAATGGGGGACAAGGAAGTGGCAGGCAAACTGACTAAATATTTTGCATTAGTCTTTACAATGGATGACATTGGCAGTATGGTGGAAGTTCCAAGTGTCAGAGGTCATGGAGTCTGTGAAGTCACCATTACTAGGGAAAATATTGTTGGGAAACTGAAAGGTTTGAATCTAGATTAGTCACCTGGATCAAATGGTGTACACACCAGGGTTCTGAAAGAGGTAGCTGAAGAGATTATGGAGACTTTACTAAGAATCGTTCAAAACTCACTAGTTTCCAGAATGGTTGCAGAAGACTGGAAAATTGCAAATATCACTACACTTTTGCAGCAGGGAGAGAGGCAGGGGAATGGAAATTAAAGGCCAGTTCGTCTGAGCTCAGTGTTTGGGAAGACGTTGGAATCAACTGTTAAGGATGTAGTTTCGGGGTACTTGGAAGCACATGATAAAACTAGGCCGTAGTCACCGTGGCTTCCTTCAGGGAAAATCTTGCCTGCTGGATCTGCTGGAATTATTTGAAGAAATATCAAGCAGGATAGACAAAGGAAAATTGGTTGATGCTGTGTACTTGGATTTTCAGAAGGCCTTTGACAAGGTGCCACACAGAAGACGGTTTAACAAGCTACAAACCCATGGTATCAGCAGAAATATTCTAGCCTGGATAATGCAGTGGTTGATTAGTAGGAGGCAAAGAGTGGGAACAAAGGGAGCCTTTTCTGGTTGGCTGCCAGTGACTAATGGTATTCTACAAGGGTCTGTGGTGGGTCCGATTTTTTTTATTATTTCATATATATCATTATGTGTCAATGATTTGGATGATGAGTTTGATATTTTTGTTACTAAGTTTACAGACAATACAAAGGTAGGTGGAGGAGCAGATAACCATGAAGTAGAGAAGTTACAGAAGGACTTAGATAAATTAGAGGAATGGGCAATGAAGTGGAAGGTGGAATACAGTGTCGGGAAGTGTATGGCCATGCACTTTGGTAGAAGAAATGATAGGGGTATCTATTTTCTAAATGGAGAGAAAATACAAAAATCTGAGGTGCAAAGGGATTTGGGAGTCCTTGTGCGGGATTCCCTAAAGGTTAATTTTCAGGTTGAGTCTGTGGTGAGCATTGTTCCCTCTAATTTTTAGTAGTCAGTGTGTGCAAAAATCTTATGTTGTGCAAATTTTTTTTCTGTGACAGAAGTATGTGTGCACTGAATGCACGCATGGCACAGTGTATGTAGGTTTACGAAATATTTGACATAATACTGCACAGAATAACAACAAAATAACATACATATTTAAGTCACTCAGTTATTTTTTCTCTCTCCTGTCTTTGGCATTTACCCATTCTTTGTAAACTCTATCTAGACTAATAGAACTTCCATCCAATTGATAGCTTTTGATTCTCATTAACATATCGAAATGACATTCACCTAAACGGTTTCTCAGCTTGTTTTTGAGTTGATTCATTAGGCTAAAACCTCGCTCACAGTCCGCACAAGCCGCAAGAAAGGCTCCCCCAATATCTATCAACTGTGCAAGGTCACAAAACTGTTCATTTTGAAGTACAAATGCCACCATTTGAGCAAAGTTTGAAATCAGTTTGGATTTAATTTTTTCTTGCATGGAAAATTTGAAATCATTAAACTGTCCAACTATTACAGTATTTTCAACCTCACTGGAGCCTGCTTGAATTTACCCTACCTATACCCTTCATAATTTTGTATACCTCTATCAACTCTCCCCTCATTCTCCAATACTCTATGGAATAAAGTCCTAACCTGTTCACCCTTTCCCTACAAAACAGATCATCAAGTTTTAGCAACATCCTTATAAATATTCTCCACATTCTTTCAATCTTATTGATGTCTTGCCTGTAGGTAGGTGACCAGAACTGTACACACAATACTCCAAAGTAGACCTCACTAAGGTCTTGTGCAACTTCAACATAACTTCCCCAATTCTGTACTCATTACCTTGATCTATGATGGCCAATGCGCTAAAAGTTCTCTTGAGGAAAATCAGAATCTGGGTCATTAACCGTTTAAGATCCTCAAATGCACAAATAAGATTTGAACCCAGGTCTATGGTTACCAACCCAGTAATGTATCAATCACACCATCACCAGGGCCCAAGTAGCATGCCCACAACTTAACAACTCTAATCCTAACCCTAACTATTGGACTTCGGTTTGTGGGAGCTCCTGGTGGAAACCCACGTGGTCACTGGGTGAAGGTGCAAAACCCTTACAGACAATGGCGGGAATTGAACCCTAATCGGTGACTGTTCATGCTGTAAAGTGATTGCACTAGCTACTTCACTACCATATCACCCTACAAGAGATAGACTGAGATCAGGAGACTTGGGAGCAAGAATGGGAGCAAGGGGAATGGGCATGTAAGAAAGAGAAAATATGAAATGGTGGACAGGAGAAAGGGAGCCAGGGACTGTGTGGAGTAGGTAAGGTGTGAGGGAGAGATAGAATATGACATGGGCATATTGAAAAGCAGCACAGTCAAAGTCTAAAAGAGAAGATTTAAAAGAAAATAGAGTCTTCTGGAAATCTGAGGAGGAAAAAACATACAATGTTGGAAACACTCAGCAGGTCAGATATTACCTTTGGAAAGAGAAAGAAAGTATTTAAATGTCCTTTGGTAAGTGATGTGTGAGTATCCAGCCTCACAGACAATGACCAGTGTATGATCTGCATAAGGCAAAATAAGCACTGTTTTCTAAACTTCTGCAATTTATTTGCTGTTAACAAGCACAATTAATTAATTAATTATGCTTTGATTTTCAGTCATATTTAACAGTGATTAATTGACAACCCCAGAATAAATGATTCCTCATTATGCTCTTTATTCTGTTCTTCATACCAATGAAAACAGCAATTTGTCCTTGTGATTGGTATTGTGGTGATATTTACTGTGTTTTCATCAATAAGCTAGAACTTCACAGGTTGATTAAATATTTTAATGAATATAGCTCTTGTATATGCCATTTCAGGTGCTGTACCTGGAGGCGTTCCAGGAGCCATTCCAGGAGCCATTCCAGGAGCCGTTCCAGGTAATCTGTGCTGGAATTTTCCATCTCTACATAATAAATTGTAATGTATTTATTTGGTTCAGATTCACAGATACCAAAAATCTCCTGAACCTCGTTAGCAAGGCTCTGCCAGGATCAGATCCCTTGTGTATCCCTGTTGGATAATTTGCACAAGCCAGTAAGAACTCTCTCATATTTAAATTTAGCGGAAGCAAGCCATCTCCAGTTACGCCTTTTGACAAAGTTGTTGAGCTTAGGAAATGCTTAGACGTCAAGCAGAGTGCCCAGACAGATTTGTTGGCTGGTATCTAACAGTAAATTTAGGAATCCTTTGTTCAGATACTGATACGTAAAGTCCTGAAATTGAAGGAATATACAAAATAATTGATGGCAGCTCACCACAGAAATGTCATCATGTTATGATGCATGGACTATTTTCTAAATGGGGAGTAAATGCAGAAATTTGATGTGCAAAGGGACTTGGGTGTCCTAGTGCAAGATTCCCTAAAGGTCAAATTGCAGGTTGAGTTGGTAGTAAGGAAGGGAAATGCAATGTTGACATTCATTTCAAGAGGACTGGAATGTAAAAGCAAGGAGAAAATGCCGAGGTACATGTTGATGATAAAGTCAAAATGCTGGTGATCTCTGTTGTAAATTGTCAATCTCTATCATTTCAGGTGGATATGCAGCTGCCAAAGCTGCTAAATATGCAGGTAAATCTATTAAAAGTGCTTAACATGAAGATATTTCTGTACTAATAATAAACGGGGTCGAGATAAAAAGGAAAAGGGAGAGGAGAATTTTAGATATAGGCAAACTGCTGTGAGAGAATGAGGGATAAAATGAAAATCAGAGAGGAGGAGCAGGGAGTGAGAGGAGAAAGGGAGAGAACAAAGGGGAGGGGAAAAGGGAGATCCAGGGAGGTGTGGAAGAGGCTGACAGAGATATTGTGCACAGGAGAAGAGAAGGAGAAGGACGAACTGTATATGATCTGCATAAGGCAAAATAAAGACTTTTTTTAAAACATCTGCAATTTATTTGCTCTCAACATGCATAATTATTTCATTAAACATGCTTTGATTTTCAGTCACATTTAACAATGATTAACTGACAACTCAGAATAAACGATTCCTCATTTTGCTCTTGGTTCTTGATAGAAATGGGAAAAAAAATCATCCCTGTGTTTGGAATAGTAGTGATACTTGCTGTGTTTACATCAATAAGCTAGAACTTTACTTAGGTCTCCTCAATATTTTAATGAATATAACTCTCGTTTATGCCATTTCAGGTGCTGTACCTGGAGGTGTTCCAGGAGCCATTCAAGGTGTTCCAGGTAATCTGCAGCTGATTGACCATCTCTGAATAATAAATTATAATGCATTTATCTGGTTCAGATTCACAGAAATCCAAAAATCTCCTGAACCTCATTAGCAAGGTTCTACCAGGACCTGGGTCCCTGTGTATCCCAGTTGGGTAACATACACATGCCAATAAGAGCTCTGTCACACTGACTTTTAACCGACAGCAAGCCTTTTGATAAAGTTGGTTGAGTTTAGGAAATGTTGATGAATGTCGTAGACTTCAAGCAGAGTCCAAGAGCAGAGTGTCCTGACAGATATATTGGCTGCAATCTCACAATAACTTCAGGAATTCTTTGCTCAGGTACAGGTACATAAAGTCCTTAAATTACAAAAATAAACAAAAATAATTGATGGAAGCTCACTACAGAAATGTCTTCATGTTATGATGCATGGATTATTTTCTAAATGGGGAGTAAATGCAGAAATTTGATGTGCAAAGGGACTTGGGTGCCCTCGTGGAAGATTCCCTAAAGGTCAAGTCACTGGTTGAGTTGTTAGTAAGGAAGAGAAATGCAATGTTGACATTCATTTCAAGAGGACTGGAATGTAAAAGCAAGGAGGAAATGCTGAGATACATGTTGATGATAAAGTCAAGATGCTAGAGATCCCTGCCATAAATTGTAAATCTGTCATTTCAGGACGATATGCAGCTTCCAAAGCTGCTAGATATGCAGGTAAATCTGTTAAAGGTGTTTAACATGAAAATATTTCTGTACTAATAACCAGAGTAGAAAGCAAGAAAGAGGAAAATGGAGAGGAGTATTTTTGATGCAAGCAAACAGCTGAGAGGGTGTGAGGGCAAAAGTGAAAAAGGGAGAGGAGGAGCAGGGAGAGTGAGGGAGAGAACAAAGAGGAGGGGAAAGGGAGAGCAGGAGGGGTGTGAAAGAGCCTGAGAGGAGATATTGTGCACAGGAGAGGAGAGGGACAGCCCAAAAGGAGGTACTGCATATGTGAGAATACATGGATGGATGTGGACTAAGCAGAGCAAGTGTGGGAAGACAAGAGATATCGAGTCATATAACACAACACAGAAAAACAGACTACAGCCCATCTAGTCCATGCTGAACTGTTTCTCTGCCTCGTCCCATCAATCTGCACCAGTACCAGAGCCCTCCAAACCACCACCCCCAAATATTAATGCACCTAATCAAATTTCTCTCAAATGTTAAAATCGAACCTGCATCCACTATTTCTGCTGGCAGCTCATTCCACACTCTCACTACCCTCTGAATGATGATGTTCCACCTCAGTTCCCCTTAAACATTTCACCTTACACCCCTAACCCGTGACCTGTAGTTCGAGTTTCATCTAACCTCAGTGGAAAAAGCCTGCTTGAATTCACTCTACCTCTACCCTTCATAATTTTGTATACCTCTATCAACTCTCCCCTCATTCTCCTATACTCTATGCAATAAAGTCCTAACCTATTCACCCTTTCCTTACAACACAGATCCTTCAAGTTTTAGCAACACCCTTATAGATATTCTCCACATTCTTTCAATCTTATTGATATCTTCCCTGTAGGTAGGTGACCAGAACTGTACACACAATACTCCAAATTAGACCTCACTAAGGTCTTGTACAACTTCAACATAACTTCCCAACTTCAGTACTCATTACTTTGATTTATGAAGGCCAATGCACTAAAATTCTCTTGAGGAAAATCAGAATCCAGATCATTAACAGTTTAAGATCCTCAGATGCACAACTAAGATTTGAACCTAGGTCTACGGTTACCTGTTTGGTGACTTATCCATTGCACCATCACAAGAGCCCAAATAGTATGCCCACAGCTTACTGGCTCTAACTCGAACCACAGGTCTTTGGTTTGTGGGAGCTCCTGATGGAAACCTACGTGGTCACTGAGTGAAGTTACAAACTCCTTACAGACAATGGCAGGAATCGAACCCTGATCAGTGTCCATTCATGCTGTAAGGTGATTGCACGAGCCACTACACTACCATGTGACCCTACAAGGGGTAGACCGAGCTCAAGAGACTCGGGAGCAAGAATGAGGATGTAAGAAAGAGGAAATATGAAGAGGTGACTTGATTGAGGTGTCTAAGATGATGAGAGGCATTGATCGTGTTGAGAGCCAGAGGCTTTTTTCCCAGGGCTGAAATGGCTAACATGAGGGGGCATAGTTTTAAGGTACTTTGAAGAAGGTACAAGGAGGATATCAGAGGTAAGTTTTTCACAGAGAGAGTGGTGGGTGCGTGGAATGCTCTGCCAGTGAAGGTGGTAGAGGCGGATACAATAGGGTCTTTGAAGACCCTCTCAGATAGGTTCATAGGGCTTAGAAAAATAGAGGACTATGCAGCGGGGAAATTCTAGGCAGTTTCTAGAGTAGTTGGCACAACATTGTGGGCCAAAGGGTCTGTAATGTGCTGTAGGTTTCTATGTTTCTGTTTTCTATGAAATGGCAGGTGGTAGAAATGGAACCAGGGACTGTTTACTGTAGGTAAGGAATGAGGGGAAGATAGAAACCTGAGATGGGCAGATTGAACAGCAGCAGGAGTCAAAGTCTGAAAGAAAAAATTAAAACGAAATGGAAGTTATTGGATATCTGAGGAAAAAAAGCATGCAATGTTAGAAACACTCAGCAGGTCAGATAGCATCTATGGAAAGAGACAGTGCAATTCAATGTCCTTTGGCAGGTAGTGTGTGATATCCAGCCTCCCAAACAATACCTGCATATGATCTGTGTAAGGAAAGTAAACTATATTTTCTAAATTTCTGCAACTTATTTGCTGTTAACATGCACAACTATTTCATTAAATATACATTGATTTTCAGTCACATTTAGCACTGATTAACTGACACCCCAGAATAATTGATTCATCATTATGCTCTTTATTCTGTTCTTGGTACAAATGAAAATAACAATTCAGTACAGGGATTAGAATTGTAGTGGTACTTACTGTGTTTACTATCAAAATAGAACTTCGCTTTGGTTTACTTAATTATTAACTCTCCTTTATGCCATTTCAGGTGCTGTACCTGGAGGTGTTCCGGGGGCCATTCCAGGAGCTGTTCCAGGTAATCTGTGCTCGAATTTTCCATCTCTACATAATAAATTGTAATGTGTTTGTTTGGTTCAGATTCACAGATATCCAAAAATCTCCTGAACTTCATTAGCAAGGGTCTGTCAGGATCTAGGCTTTTGTGTGTCCCACATGAATAGCATAGACAAAATTGTAAGGCTCCTGTCACAGACACGTTTAAAAGACAGCAAGCCACACCTCCAGATATGTCTTTTGACGAAGTTGTTGTGCTTAGGAAATGTTTATGAATGTCGTAGACA
Organism: Mobula hypostoma; assembly: GCF_963921235.1. NCBI lineage: Eukaryota > Metazoa > Chordata > Chondrichthyes > Myliobatiformes > Myliobatidae > Mobula > Mobula hypostoma. The sequence continues at coordinate 39,503,135 of NC_086119.1, forward strand.
TCAAGCGGCGACTGAAAGCAGAGTGCCCAGACAGATTTGTTAGCTGGTATCTAACAGTAACTTTAGGAATCCTTTGTTCAGATACAGATACATAAAGTCCTGAAATTGCAGGAACATACAAATATAATGGATAGGAGCTCACCACAGAAATGTCATCATGTTATGATGCATGGACTATTTTCTAAATGGGGATTGAATACAGAAACTGGATGAGCAAGGGGACTTGGGTGTCCTCATGGAAGATTCCCTAAAGGTCAGATTGCAGGTTGAGTTGGTAGTAAGGAAGGGCAATGCAATGTTGACATTGTCCTCATTTCAAGAGGACTAAAATGTAAAAGCAAGGAGGAAATTCTGAGGTACATGTTGATGATAAAGTCAAAATGCTGGAGATCCTTGCCATAAATTATCAATCTCCGTCAGTTCAGGAGGATATGCAGCTGCCAAAGCTGCTAGATATGTAGGTTAGCAAGGCTCTGCCTGGATTGTGGCCCTTGTGAGTCCCAATTGGATAATGTAAACAAGCCAGTAAGAGCTCTGTGACGTTAACTTTTAACAGAAGCAAGCCATCTCCAGTTACGCCTTTTGGCGAAGTTGTTGACCTTAGGAAATGCTTATGACTGTCGTAGACGTCAAGCAGCGTCTGAGAGCAGTGTGCCGAACAGATATAGTGGCTGCAATCTCACTGTAACTTCAGGAATTTGTTGCTCAGGTACAGATACATAAAGTCCTTAAATTTCAGGAATGTTCGAAATAATTGATGGTAGCTCACCACAGAAATGTCATCATGTTATGATGCATGGACTATTTTCTAAATGGGGAGTAAATGCAGTAATTGGATGTGCAAAGGGACTTTGGTGTCTTCGTGGAAGATTCCCTAAAGGTCATATTGTAGGTTGAGTAGATAGTAAGGAAAAGAAATGCAATGTTGGCATTAATTTCAAGAGGACTGGAATGTAAAAGCAAGGAGGAAATGCTGAGTTACATTTTGATGTTAAAGTCAAAATGCTGGTGATTTCTGTCATAACTTGTGAATTTCTTTCATTTTCAGGTGACTATGCAGCTGCCAAAGCTGCTAAATATGCAGGTAAATCTGTTAAAGGTGTTTAAAATGTAAACATTTCTGTACTAATAAGCAGAGTAGAAAGCAAGAAAGAGGAAAATGGAGAGGAATATTTTTGATGCAAGTAAACAGCCGTGAGGGTTTGAGGGCAAAAGTGAAAAAGGGAGAGGGGGAGCAGGGAGTGTGAGGAGTGAGGGAGAGACAAAGAGGAGGGGAAAGGGAGATCAGGAGAGGTGTGAAAGAGCCTGAGAGGAGATATTGTGCACAGGAGAGGAGACGGACAGCCTGAAAGAAGTTACTGTATATGTGAGAATAGATGGATGGATGTGGACTAGGCAGAAGCAGAGTGGGAAGACGAGACATCGAATCATAGAACACAACAACACAGAAACTAGGACTAGGACCCACCTAGTCCATGCTGAACTGTTGCTCTGCCTAGTCCCATCATTCCGCATCGGTACCAGAGCCCTCCAATCTACCACCTCCAAATATTAATGCACCTAATCAAATTTCTCTCAAATGTGAAAATCGAACCTGCATCCACTATTTCTGCTGGCAGCTCCTTCCACACTCTCACCACCCTCTGAGTGAAAAGGTTCCACCTCATGTTCCTCTTAATCATTTCATCTTCTACCCTTAACACATGACCTCCAGTTTAGTCTCACCCAACTTCACTGGAAAATGCCTACTTGAACTTAACCTATCTATACCCTTCATAAATGTTTATACCTCTATTAACTCTCCCCTCGTTCTCCTACACTCTAAGGAATAAATTCCTAACCTATTCAAACTTTCCCTGTAATTCAGATCCTCAAGTTTTAGCAGCTTCCTTGTAAATCTTACCTGTAGGTAGGTGACCAGAACTGGATATAATTCTCCAAATTATGCCCCACTAACATCCCGTATTACTTCAACATAACTTCCCAACTTCAACAGGAAGAACAGTTCCCTTCTAGTTATTCTAGCCAATAACTAGAAGGGAAATTTAAAAAGAAACCTGAAGTTATTGGAAATCTGAGGTAAAGAAACATAAAACCTCAGAAGCACTCAGCAGGTCAGCCAGTATCTCTGGAAAGAGAGGGACTGCATTTCAGTGTTCTTTGGCAGGTCATGTGTGAATATCCAGCCTCCCAGACAATGAACTCTATATGATCTGCATAAGGTAAAATAAACACTATATATTTCAAAACCTCTGCAATTTATTTGCTGTAAACATGCACAATTAATTCATTAAATATGCCTTGATTTTCAGTTGCATTTAATACTGATTAATTGACAACTCCAGAATAAATTATTCCTCGTTATACTCTTTATTCTATTCTTGATAGAAATGGAAACAGCAAATCATTCCTGTGATTGGAATTGTAGTAATTCTTACTGTGTTTACAACAGTCAAATAGAACTTCACTTGGGTTTATTTAAAATTTTAATGAGTATAACTCTCCTTTATGCCATTTCAGGTGCTGTACCTGGAGGCGTACCGGGAGCCATTCCAGGAGCTGTTCCAGGTAATCTGTGCTGGAATTTGCCATCTCTGAATAATAAATTGCAATGCATTATCTGTTTCAGATTCACAGATAACCAAAAATGTCCTGAACCTCATTAGCAATCCCTTGTGTGTCCCAATTGGATAATTTACACAAGTCAGTTAGAGCTCTGTCACGTTAACTTTTACTAGACAGCAAGTCACCTCCAGTTATGCCTTTTGACAAAGCTGCTGAGCTTGGGAAATGTTGATGAATATCGTAGACTTCAAGTGCAGACCAAGAGCAGAATGCCCAAACAGATTTATTGGCTGCAATCTCACAGAACGTCAGGAATTCTTTGCTCAGGTATAGATACATAAAGTCCTTAAATTGCAGGAATATACAAATATAATTGATGGCAGCTCACCACAGAAATGTCATCATGTTATGATGCATGGACTATTTTCTAAAAAGTGAGTGAATGCAGAAACCTAAAGGTCAAATTGTAGGTTGAGTTGGTGGTAAGGAAGGGAAATATAAAGTTGACATTCATTTCAAGGGGACTGGAATGCAGAAGCAAGGAGGAAATGCTGAGGTACATGTTGATGATAAAGTCAAAATGCTGGTAATCCCTGCCATAAATTGTCAACCTCTGTCATTTCAGGGGGATATGCAGCTGCCAAAGCTGCTAGATATGCAGGTAAATCTGTTAAAGGCGTTGAACATGAAAATTTTTATGTACTAATAAGCAGGGTAGAATGGAAGAAGGAGGAAAATAGGAGTATTTTTGATGCAAGCAAACAGCTGTGAGGGTGAGGGCAAAAATGAAGAAAAGTAAAAATCTCCTGAACCTCATTAGCAAGGCTCTACCAGGATCAGATTCCTTGTGAGTCCCAGTTGGATAATATACACAAGCCATTAAGAGCTCTATCACATTAACTTTTAACAGAAGCACGCCATCTCCAGCTATGGTATTTGACAAAGTTGTTGGGCTTAGGAAATGTTTATGAATATCGTTGACTTCAAGCTCAGACCAAGAGCAGAGTGACCTAACAGATTTATTGGCTGCAAATTCACAGTATCTTCAGGAATTCTTTGCTCAGATATAGATGCATGTAAATTGCACGAATACAGAAACATAATTGATGGCAGCTCACCACAGGAATGTCATCATGTTATGATGCATGGACTATTTTTAAATGGGAGCGAATACAGAAACTGGATGAGCAAAGGGACTTGACAGTCCTCGTGGAAGATTCCCTAAAGGTCAACTTGCAGGTTGAGTTGGTAGTAAGGAAGGGAAATGCAAAATTGACATTCATTTCAAGAGGACTGGAATGTAAAAGCAAGGAGGAAATTGTGAGGTATATGTTGATGTCAAAGTCAAAATGCTGGAGATCCCTGCCATAAATTGTTAATCTCTGTCATTTCAGGACGATATGCAGCTGCCAAAGCTGCTAGATATGCAGGTAAATCTGTTAAAGGTGTATAACATGAAAATATTTCTGAACTAAGAAGCACAGTAGAAAGGATAAAGAGGAAAATGGAGAGGAGTATTTTTGATGGAAACAAACAGCTGAGAGGGTGTGAGGGCAAAAGTGAAAAAGGGAGAGGAGGAGCAGGGAGAGTGAGGAGTGAGGGAGAGAACAAAGAGGAGGGTAAAGGGAGAGCAGGAGAGGTGTGGAAAAGCCTGAGAGGAGATATTGTACACAGAAGAGGAGAGGGATAGCCCAAAAGGAGGTACTGCATACTTAAGAATAGATGGATGGATGTGGACAAAGCAGAACCAGCGTGGGAAGGCAAGAGTCATTGAGTTATAGAACACAACAACACAGAAACAGGTCTTCATCCCATTTCGTCGATGTTGAACTATTTGTCTGCCGAGTCCCATTAATCTGCATCAGGACCATACTCCCTCCCCCATCCATACACCTCTTCAAATTTTTCTTAAATGTTGAACTCTGCATCGACTACTATTTCTGACAGTTCATTCCACAATCTTAACACCCTCTGAGTGAAAAAGTTCTACCTTATGTTCTCCATGAACTTTTCACCTTAAAGCCATAATCCATGAACTCCAGTTCTAGTCTTGCCTGCCTCAATTCATCCTATCCGTAGCCTTCATAATTTTGTACAACTCTATCAAATCACCCCTCATTCTCATATGCCCTAGAGAATGAAGTCCTAATCTATTCAACTTTTCACTTTAATTCAAGATATCAAGTTCCAACGACATCCTTGTAAATTGTATCTTATTGATATCTTTGCTGTAGGTAGGTGACCAGGACTACACACAATACTCCAAATTAGCCTCATCCAAGTCCTGTACAATTTCAACATAACTTCCCAAGTCCTGCACTCAACACTTTTGATTGATGAAGGCCAATGCACAAAAAATTCACCTGGCAAAAATTAGAATCCAGGTCATTCACTGTTCAGGTTCTTCAGTTCTGCAGGTAAGAGTTGAACCCAGGTCTACTGAGCCAGCCTGGTGACTTATCAATTGCACCATCACCAGAGCCAAAATAGTAAGCCCACAAATTACTAACCCTCTCCCTAACTCTACCCATAGGTGTTTGGTTTGTAGGATCACCTGGTGGAAACCCACGTGGTCAGTGGGTGAAGGTGCAAAACCCTTACAGACAATGGCAGGAATCGAACCCTGATCCGTGACTGTTCCTGCTGTAAAGCATTTGCACTAGCCACTTCACAACCTTGTCATCCTACAAGAGAGAGACTGTGATCAGGAGACTCAGGAGCAAGAATGGGAGCAAGGGGAATGGGGATGTAGGAAAGAGGAAATATGAAATGGTGGTCAGGAGGAAGGGAATTAGGGACTTAAGGAATAGGTAAGGAGTGAGAAAGATAGACAGATCACATGGGCAAATTGAGCATCTGCAGGAGTCAATGACTAAAAGGAAATATTAAAAAGAAAACCTGAAGTTATTGGAAATCTGAGGTAAAGAAACATAAAACCTCAGAAGCACTCAGCAGGTCAGACAGCATCTCTGGAAAGAGAGGGAGTGCATTTCAATGTCCTTTGGCAGGTGATGTCTGAATATCCAGCCTCCCAGACAATGAACTGTATATGATCTGCATAAAGCAAAGTAAACGCTATGTTATTCAAAACTTCAGCAATGTATTTGCTGTTAACATTCATAATTAATTCATTAAATATGTATTGATTTTCAGTCACATTTAATACTGATTAATTGACAAAACCGGAATGAACGATTCATAGAAACATAGAAAACTACAGCACAATACAGCTCTTTGGCCCACAAAGCTGGCCCAACATGTCCTTACCTTAGAAATTACCTAAGTTTACCCATAGCCCTCTATCTTTCTGAGCTCCATGTACCTGTCCAAGAGTCTTTTAAAAGACCCTATCACATCCTCGTTATGCTCTTTATTCTGTTCCTAATAGAAATAGAAACAGCAAATCATCCTCGTGAGTGGAATTGTAGTGATACTTACTGTGTTTACATCAATAAGTTAGAACATCACTTCGGTTAATTTAATATTTTAATGAGTATAACCCTCCTTTATGCCATTTCAGGTGCTGTACCTGGAGGTATTCCAGGAGCCATTCCAGGAGCTGTTCCAGGTAATCTGTGCTGGAATTTACCAGCTCTACATAATACATTGTAATGTTATTTATTTGGTTCAGATTCACAGATAACCAAAAATCTCCTGAACCTTGTTAGTAAGGCTGTACCTGGATCGGGGCCCTTGTGAGTCCCAGTTGGATAATATACACAAGCCAGTAAGAGCTCTGTCACATTAACTTTTAACAGAAGCAAGCCATCTCCAGTTATGCCTTTTGACAAAGTTTTTGAGCTTAAGAGGTGCTTATGACTGTCATAGACATCAAAGAGCGTCTGAGAGCAGAGTCCCGAACAGATATATTGGCTGCAAACTCACAGTAACTTCCAGGAATTCTTTGCTCAGGTATAGATACATAAAGTCCTTAAAATTGCTGGAATATACAAAATAATTGATGGCAGCTCACCACAGATATGTCACCATGTTATGATGCATGGACTATTTTCTAAATGGGGAGTAAACGCAGAAATTGGATGTGCAAAGGGACTTCGGTGTCCTCATGGAAGATTCCCTAAAGGTCATATTGCAGGTTGAGTAGGTAGTAAGGAAGGGAAATGCAATGTTGACGTTAATTTTAAGGGGACTGTAATGTAAAAGCAAGGAAAAATTGCTGAGGTACATTTTGATGTCAAAGTCAAAATGCTGGTGATTTCAGTCATAAATTATCAATTTCTATCATTTCAGGTGGATATGCAGCTGCCAAAGCAGCTAAATTTGCAGGTAATTCTCTTAAAGATGTTTAAACTGCAAATATTTCTGTACTAATAAGCAGAGTGGGCATGTGGCCAAGTGGTTAAGGCATTGGACTAGCGACCTGAAGGCCGTGAGTTCGAGCCCCAGCCGAGGGAACGTGTTGCATCCTTGAGCAAGGCACTTAATCACACATCATTCTGCGACGACACTGGTGCCAAGCTGTATGGGTCCTAATGCCCTTCCCTTGGACAACATCGGTGTTGTGGAGAGGGGAGACTTGCAGCATGGGCAACTGCTGGTCTTCCATACAACCTTGCCCAGGCCTGCACCCTGGAGAGTGAAGACTTTCCAGGCGCAGATCCATTGTCTCGCAAGACTAACGAATGCATTTACTTTACTTTACTTTACTTTAATAAGCAGAGTAGAAAGCAAGAAAGTGGAAAATGGAGAGAAATGTTTTTGATGCAAGCAATCGGTTGAAATGATTTTGAGTGCAAAAATGAAAAAGGGAGAGCAGGAGCAGGGAGTGTGAGGAGTGAGGGAGAGAACAAAGAGGAGGGGCAAGGGAGAGCAGGAGAGGTGTGAAAGAGTCTGAGAGGAGATATTGTGCACAGGAGAGGAGAGGGACAGCCCAAAAAGAGTTACTGGACTAAGCAGAGCAAGTGTGGGAAGACAAGAGACATCGAGTTATAGAACACCACAACACAGAAACACGGACTACGGCCCATCTAGTCAATACTGAACTGTTTGTCTGCTTCGTCCCATCAGTCTACACCAGTATCATAGCCCTCAATAACCCCCCCACCCACAGAATATTAATGCACCTATTCAAATTTCTCCTAAATGTTGAAATCAAACCTGTATCTACTATTTCTGCTGGCAGCTCATTCCACACTCTCACCAACCTCTGAGTGAAGAAGTTCCACCTCATGTTCCCCTTAATCATTTCACCTTTTACCCCTAACACATGACCTCTAGTTTAATCTCACCCAACCTCACTGGAAAAAGCCTACTTGAATTTACCCTATCTATACCCTTCATAAATTTTTATACCTCTATCGACTCTCCCCTCATTCTCCTACACTCTAAGGAATAAATTCCTAACCTATTCAAACTTTCCCTGTAACTCAGATCCTCAAGTTTTAGCAACCTCCTTGTAAATCTTACCTGTAGGTAGGTGACCAGAACTGGATATAATTCTCCAAATTATGCCCCACTAATGTCCCGTATAAATTCAACGTAACTTCCTAACTTCTGTCCTCATTACTTTGATTTATGAAGGCCAAAGTGTGAAAATCTCGCGGGAGGAAAATCAGAATCTAGATCATTAATTGTTTTAAGATACTCAGATATGCAGGTAAGATTTGAACCCAGATCTGCAGTTGCCAGCCCGGTAATGTATCAATTGCACCATCACCAGGGCCCAACTAGCATGCCCACAGCTTACTAACCCCAACCCTAACTATCCAACTTTGGTTTGTGGGAGCACCTGGTGGAAACCCACGTGGTCACTGGGTGAAGGTGCAAACTCCTTACAGACAATGGCAGGAATTGAACCCTGATCAGTGACTGTTCCTGCTGTAAAGCATTTTCACCAGCCATTCACTACCTTGTCATCCTACAAGAGAGAGACTGAGATCAGGAGAGTTAGGAGCAAGAATGGGAGCAAGGGGAATGGGATGTAAGAAAGGAGGAATATGAAATGGTGGACAGGAGAAAGGGAATTAGGGATTGAAGGAATAGGTAAGGAGTGAGGAGAAGATAGAAACATGACCTGGGCAAATTGAGCATCAGCAGGAGTCAATGACTAAAAGGGAAAATTAAAAAGAAAACCTGAAGTTATTGGAAATCTGAGGTAAAGAAACAAAGCCTCAGAAGCATTCAGCAAGTCAGACAGCATCTCTGGAAAGAGAGGGAGTGCATTTCAATGTCCTTTGGCAGGTGACGTGTGAATATCCAGTCTCCCAGACAATGAACTCTATATGATCTGCATAAGGTAAAATAAACACTATATATTTCAAAACCTCTGCAATTTATTTGCTGTTAACATGCAAAATTAATTAGTTAAATATGCATTGATTTTCAGTTACATTTAATACTGATTAATTGACAACTCCAGAATAAATTATTCCTCGTTATACTCTTTATTCTGTTCTTGATAGAAATGGAAACAGCAAATCATTCCTGTAGTTGGAATTGTAGTGATACTTACTGTGTTTACATCAATAAAATAGAACTTCACTTGGGTTTATTTAAAATTTTAATGAGTATAACTCTCCTTTATGCCATTTCAGGTGTTGTACCTGGAGGCATACCGGGAGCCATTCCAGGAGCTGTTCCAGGTAATCTGTGCTGGAATTTGCCATCTCTGAATAATAAATTGCAATGCATTATCTGTTTCAGATTCACAGATAACCAAAAGTGTCCTGAACCTCATTAGCAATCCCTTGTGTGTCCCAATTGGATAATTTACACAAGTCAGTTAGAACTCTGTCACGTTAACTTTTACCAAACAGCAAGTCACCTCCAGTTATGCCTTTTGATAGAGTTGTTGAGCTTGGAAAATGTTGATAAATAACGTAGACTTCAGGTGCAGACCAAGAGCAGAATGCCCAAACAGGTTTATTGGCAGCAATCTCACAGAACTTAAGGACTTCTTTGCTCAGGTATAGATACATAAAGTCCTTAAATTGCAGGAATATACAAATATAATTGATGGCAGCTCACCACAGAAATGTCATCATGTTATGATGCATGGACTATTTTCTAAAAAGAGAGTGAATGCAGAAACCTAAAGGTCAAATTGCAGGTTGAGTTGGTGGTAAGGAAGGGAAATGTAAAGTTGACATTCATTTCAAGGGGACTGGAATGCAGAAGCAAGGAGGAAATGCTGAGGTAAAGTCAAAATGCTGGTGATCCCTGCCATAAATTGTCAACCTCTGTCATTTCAGGAGGATATGCAGCTGCCAAAGCTGCTAGATATGCAGGTAAATCTGTTAAAGGCGTTGAACATGAAAATATTTATGTATTAATAAGCAGGGTAGAATGGAAGAAGGAGGAAAATAGAGAGGAGTATTCTTGCTGCAAGCAAACGGCTGTGAGGGTGTGTGGGCAAAAGTGAAGAAAAGTAAAAATCTCCTGAACCTCATTAGCAAGGCTCTACCAGGATCAGATCCCTTGTGAGTCCCAATTGGATAATATACACAAGCCATTAAGAGCTCTGTCATATTAACTTTTAATGGAAGCAAGCCATCTCCAGCTATGGTATTTGACAAAGTTGTTGGGCTTAGGAAATGTTTATGAATATCGTTGACTTCAAGCTCAGACCAAGAGCAGAGTGACCTAACAGATTTATTGGCTGTAAACTCACAGTAACTTCAGGAATTCTTTGCTCAGATATAGATGCATGTAAATTGCACAAATACAGAAACATAATTGATGGCAGCTCACCACAGAAATGTCATCATGTTATGATGCATGGACTATTTTTAAATGGGAGCGAATACAGAAACTGGATGAGCAAAGGGACTTGACACTCCTCATGGAAGATTCCCTAAAGGTCAACTTGCAGGTTGAGTTGGTAGTAAGGAAGGGAAATACAAAATTGACATTCATTTCAAGAGGACTGGAATGTAAAAGCAAGGAGGAAATTGTGAGGTATATGTTGATGTCAAAGTCAAAATGCTGGAGATCCCTGCCATAAATTGTTAATCTCTGTCATTTCAGGACGATATGCAGCTGCCAAAGCTGCTAGATATGCAGGTAAATCTGTTAAAGGTGTTTAACATGAAAATATTTCTGAACTAATAAGCACGGTAGAAAGGATAAAGAGGAAAATGGAGAGGAGTATTACTGATGCAAGCAAACAGCCGAGAGGGTGTGAGGGCAAAAGTGAAAAAGGGGGAGGAGGAGCAGGGAGAGTGAGGAGTGAGGGAGAGAACAAAGAGGAGGGGAAAGGGAGAGCAGGAGAGGAGTGGAAAAGCCTGAGAGGAGATATTGTACAAAGGAAAGGAGAGAGATAGCCCAAAAGGAGGTACTGCATACTTAAGAATAGATGGATGGATGTGGACAAAGCAGAGCCAGTCTGGGAAGGCAAGAGTCATTGAGTTATAGAACACAACAACACAGAAACAGGTCTTCATCCCATCTCGTCGATGTTGAACTATTTGTCTGCCGAGGCCCATTAATCTGCATCAGGACCATACTCCCTCCCCTATCCATACACCTCTTCAAATTTTTCTTAAATGTTGAACTCTGCATCGACTACTACTTCTGACAGTTCATTCCACAATCTTACCACCCTCTGAGTGAAAAAGTTCCACCTTATGTTCTCCATGAACTTTTCACCTTACAGCCATAACCCATGACCTCTAGTTCCAGTCTTGCCTGCTTCAATTCACCCTATGTATAGCCTTCATAATTTTGTACAGCTCAAACAAATCGCCCCTTATTCTCATATGCCCTAGAGAATGAAGTCCTATTCTATTCAAATTTTCACTTTAATTCAAGACATCAAGTTCCAACAACATCCTTGTAAATTGTATCTTATCAATATCTTTGCTGTAGGTAGGTGACCAGGACTACATGCAATACTCCAAATTAGGCCTCATCCAAGTCCTGTACAATTTCAACATAACTTCCCAACTCCAGCACTCAATACTTCTGATTGATGAAGGCCAATGCACAAAAAGTTCACCTGAAAAAAATTAGAATCCAGGTCATTCACTGTTCAGGTTCTTCAGTTGTGCAGGTAAGCGTTGAACCCAGGACTACTGAGCCAGCCTGGTGACTTATCAATTGCACCATCACCAGAGCCAAAATAGTAAGCCCACAAGTTACCAATCCTCTCCCTAACACTACCCATAGGTGTTTGGTTTGTAGGATCACCTGGTGGAAACCCACGTGGTCACTGGGTGAAGGTGCAAACTCCTTACAGACAATGGCAGGAATCGAACCCTGATCGGTGACTGTTCCTGCTGTAAAGCATTTGCACTAGCCACTTCACAACCTTGTCATCCTACAAGAGAGAGACTGTGATCAGGAGACTCAGGAGCAAGAATGGGAGCAAGGGGATTGGGGATGTAGGAAAGAGGAAATATGAAATGGTGGTCAGGAGGAAGGGAATTAGGGACTTAAGGAATAGTTAAGGAGTGAGAGAGATAGACAGATCACATGGGCAGATTGAGCATCTGCAGGAGTCAATGACTAAAAGGAAATATTAAAAAGAAAACCTGAAGTTATTGGAAATCTGAGGTAAAGAAACATAAATCCTCAGAAGCACTCAGCAGGTCAAACAGTATCTATGGAAAGAGAGGGAGTGCATTTCAATGTCCTTTGGCAGGTGATGTGTGAATATCCAGCCTCCCAGACAATGAACTGTATATGATCTGCATAAAGCAAAGTAAACACTATGTTATTCAAAACTTCAGCAATTTATTTGCTGTTAACATGCACAATTAATTCATTAAGTATGTATTGATTTTCAGTCACATTTAATACTGATTAATTGACAAAACCGGAATGAACGATTCATAGAAACATAGAAAACTACAGCACAATACAGCCTTTTGGCCCACAAAGCTGGCCCAACACGTCCTGAACTTAGAAATTACCTAAGTTTACCCATAGCCCTCTATCTTTCTGAGCTCCTTGTACCTGTCCAGGGGTCTCTTAAAAGACCCTATCACATCCTCGTTATGTTCTTTATTCTGTTCTTAATAGAAATAGAAACAGCAACTCATCCCCGTGAGTGGAATTGTAGTGATACTTACTGTGTTTACATCAATAAGCTAGAACATCACTTCGGTTAATTTAATATTTTAATGAGTAATACTATCCTTTATGCCATTTCAGGTGCTGTACCTGGAGGTATTCCAGGAGCCATTCCAGGAGCTGTTCCAGGTAATCTGTGCTAGAATTTACCAGCTCTACATAATAATGTAATGTTATTTATTTGGTTCAGATTCACAGATAACCAAAAATCTCCTGAACCTCGTTAGCAAGGCTGTGCCTGGATCGGGGCACTTGTGAGTCCTAGTTGGATAATATACACAAGCCAGTAAGAGCTCTGTCACATTAACTTTTAACGGAAGCAAGCCATCTCCAGTTATGCCTTTTGACAAAGTTTTTGAGCTTAGGAAATGCTTATGACTGTCATAGACATCAAAGAGCGTCTGAGAGCAGACAGATATATTGGCTGCAATCTCACAGTAACTTCCAGGAATTCTTTGCTCAGGTATAGATACATAAAGTCCTTAAATTTCAGGAATATACAAAATATTTTGTGGCAGCTCACCACAGATATGTCATCATGTTATGATGCATGGACTATTTTCTAAATGGGGAGTAAACGCAGAAATTGGATGTGCAAAGGGACTTTGGTGTCCTCGTGGAAGATTCCCTAAAGTGCATACTGCAGGTTGAGTAGGTAGTAAGGAAGGGAAATGCAATGTTGATGTTAATTTCAAGGGGACTGTAATGTAAAAGCAAGGAAAAATTGCTGAGGTACATTTTAATGTCAAAGTCAAAATGCTGGTGAATTCTGTCATAAATGATCAATTTCTATCATTTCAGGAGGATATGCAGCTGCCAAAGCAGCTAAATTTGCAGGTAATTCTCTTAAAGATGTTTAAACTGCAAATATTTCTGTACTAATAAGCAGAGTGGGCATGTGGCCAAGTGGTTAAGGCATTGGACTAGCGACCTGAAGGCCGTGAGTTCGAGCCCCAGCCGAGGGGTGTTGCATCCTTGAGCAAGGCACTTAATCACACATCGCGCCAAGCTGTATGGGTCTTAATGCCCTTCTCTTGGACTACATCGCTGTTGTGGAGAGGGGAGACTTGCAGCATGGGCAACTGCTGGTCTTCCATACAACCTTGCCCAGGCCTGCGCCCTGGAGAGTGAAGACTTTCCAGGTGCAGATCCATTGTCTCGCAAGACTAACGAATGCATTTACTTTACTTTACTTTACTTTAATAAGCAGAGTAGAAAGCAAGAAAGTGGAATCAGTTGAAAAGATTTTGAGTGCAAAAATGAAAAAGGGAGAGCAGGAGCAGGGAGTGTGAGGAGTGAGGGAGAGAACAAAGAGGAGGGGCAAGGGAGAGCAGGAGAGGTGTGAAAGAGTCTGAGAGGAGATATTGTGCACAGGAGAGGAGAGGGACAGCCCAAAAGGAGTTACTGCATATGTGAGAATAGATGGATGGATGTGGACTAAGCAGGACAAGCATGGGTAGACAAGAGACATCGAGTTATAGAACACCACAGCACATTAACACGGACTACGGCCTATCTAGTCCATACTGAACTGTTTGTCTGCCTAATCCTATCAGTCTACACCAGTATCATAGCCCTCAATAACCCCCACCCACAGAATATTAATGCACCTAATCAAATTTCTTCTAAATGTTGAAATCAAACCTGTATCTACTATTTCTGCTGGCAGCTCATTCCACACTCTCACCAACCTCTGAGTGAAGAAGTTCCACCTCATGTTCCCCTTAATCATTTCACCTTATGCCCCTAACACATGACCTCTAGTTTAATCTCACCCAACCTCACTGGAAAAAGCCTACTTGAATTTACCCTATCTATACCCTTCATAATTTTTTATACCTCTGTCGACTCTCCCCTGATTCTCCTACACTCCAGGGAATAAATTCCTAACCTATTCAAACTTTCCCTGTAACTCAGATCCTCAAGTTTTAGCAACCTCCTTGTAAATCTTACCTGTAGGTAGGTGACCAGAACTGGATATAATTCTCCAAATTATGCCCCACTAATGTCCCGTATAAATTCAATGTAACTTCCCAACTTCTGTCCTCATTACTTTGATTTATGAAGGCCAAAGTGTGAAAATCTCTCGGGAGGAAAATCAGAATCTAGATCATTAATTGTTTAGGATCCTCAGATGCGCAGGTAAGATTTGAACCCAGATCTGCAGTTGCCAGCTCCATAATGTATCAATTGCACTATCACCAGGGCCCAACTAGCATGCCCACAGCTTACTAACCCTAACCTTAACTATCGGACTTTGGTTGGTAGGAGCACCTGGTGGAAACCCACGTGGTCACTGGGTGAAGGTGCAAACTCCTTACAGACAATGGCAGGAATTGAACCCTGATCAGTGACTGTTCCTGCTGTAAAGCATTTTCACCAGCCACTTCACTACCTTGTCATCCTACAAGAGAGAGACTGAGATCAGGAGACTCAGGAGCAAGAATGGGAGCAAGTGGAATGGGATGTAAGAAAGAGGAAATGTGAAACGATGGATAGGAGAAAGGGAATTAAGGACTGAAGGAATAGGTAAGGAGTGAGGAGAAGATAGAAACATAACATGGGCAAATTAAGCATCAGCAGGGGTCAATGACTAAAAGGGAAAATTAAAAAGAAAACCTGAAGTTATTGGAAATCTGAGGTAAAGAAACATAAAGCCTCAGAAGCATTCAACAGGTCAGACAGCATCTCTGGAAAGAGAGGGAGTGCATTTCAATGTCCTTTGGCAGGTGATGTGTGAATATCCAGTCTCCCGAACAATGAACTGTATATGATCTGCATAAGGTAAAATGAACACTATATTATTCAAAACTTCTGCAATTTATTTGCTGTTAACATGCAAAATTAATTAGTTAAATATGCATTGATTTTCAGTTACATTTAATACTGATTAATTGACAACTCCAGAATAAATGATTCCTCGTTATACTCTTTATTCTGTTCTTGATAGAAATAAAAATAGCAAATCATTCCTGTGATTGGAATTGTAGTGATATTTACTGTGTTTACAACAATCAAATAGAACTTCACTTGGGTTTATTTAAAATTTTAATGAGTATAACTCTCCTTTATGCCATTTCAGGTGCTGTACCTGGAGGCATACCGGAAGCCATTCCAGGAGCTGTTCCAGGTAATCTGTGCTGGAATTTGCCATCTCTGAATCATAAATTGCAATGCATTATCTGTTTCAGATTCACAGATAACCAAAAATCTCTTGAACCTCATTAGCAATCCCTTGTGGGTCCCAATTGGATAATTTACACAAGTCACTAAGAGATCTGTCACATTAACTTTTACCAGACAGCAAGTCACCTCCAGTTATGCCTTTTGATAAAGTTGTTGAGCTTGGAAAATGTTGATAAATAGCGTAGACTTCAAGTGCAGACCAAGAGCAGAATGCCCAAACAGGTTTATTGGCAGCAATCTCACAGAAACTTCAGGAAGTCCTTAAATTGCAGGAATATACAAATATAATTGATGGCAGCTCACCACAGAAATATCATCATGTTATGATGCACGGACTATTTTCTAAAAAGGGAGTGAATACAGAAACTGGACAAGCAAAGGCACCTGGGTGTCCTCATGGTAGATTTCCTAAAGGTCAAAATTGGAGGTTGAGTTGGTGGTAAGGAAGGGAAATGTAAAGTTGACATTCATTTCAAGAGGACTGGAATGTAGAAACAAGGAAGAAATGCAGAGGTACATGTCGACGTCAAAGTCAAAATGTTGGTAATCCCTGCCATAAATGGTCAATCTCTGTCATTTCAGGAGGATATGCAGCTGCCAAAGCTGCTAGATATGTAGGTAAATCTGTCAAAGGTGTTGAACATGAGAATATTTCTGTACTAATAAGTAGAGTAGAATGGAAGAAGGAGGAAAATGGAGAGGAGTATTTTTGATGCCAGCAAAAAAAGCTGAGGGAATGAGGGCAAAAGTGAAAATGGGAGAGGAGGAGCAGTGTATATGAGGAAGAAGGGAGAGAACAAAGAAGGGTAAAGGAAGAGCAGGAGAGGTGTGGAAGAGCCTGAGAGGAGATATTATGCACAGGAGAGGAGAGGGACAGCCCAAAAGGATGTACTGCATATGTGAGAATAAATGGATGGATGTGGACTAAGCAGAGCAAGCGTGGGAAGACAAAAGACATCAAGTCATAGAACACAACAACATAGAAACGCGGACTGCGGCCCATCTAGTCCATACTGAACTGCTTCATTTTCATTTTTAAATCTTTTTTATTAATTATTATTGAAAATCAACAAAAATACATTAAAGTAATTAAGTCAACATATCAATATGTACAATAAATTAAATTATCAAATAACTGATTAACAAAGCTAAACAATATATCAATAATAATAAGAAAAAACAAAATGTTAAAACTATTTTTTTGGAAAAGAGAAAGAAGGAAAACTAACTAAAACTACAACTAAAACTAAACAAAAAAACCCATTGGGAGCACAACCCCAGAGCTATACGCCATACAAGCTTCCATAAAAGAAAAATGTAAATCCGCCAACCAAATCTATTTAAATAAGAATCAGAATGGGACCATCTTAATTAACTCAAATCAAATTATAGTAGCGGGCAAAAGAACTCCACCTTTTCTCAAAGTCAAATCAATGATCAAAAGTTTTACTTCTGATTTTCTCCAAACTAAGACATAGCATCACCTGAGAGAACCATTGTACCAAAGTGGGAGCAAAGGCATCTTTCCATTTCAATAAAATAGCCCTTCTGGCCAATAATGTGACAAATGCAATTACATATAATACCATGAATATATTGAGGGATTATACCGAACAAAACTGTCAATTTATTAGGTTGTAAATTAATTTTTAAAGCTTTAGAAATTGTAGAGAAAATAGATTTCCAAAACTGTTTCAATACAGAACATGATCAAAACATATGTGTCAATGTAGCTGTCTCAGTTTTACATCTATCACACTGGCTATCAACATTAGGAAATATTTTAGATAATCTCTCCTTTGTCAAATAGTAACGATGCACAATTTTAAATTGAATTAAAGAGTGACTTTAATTACACCCCACTAATGTCTCATACAAATTCAACATAACTTCCCAACTTCTGTACTCATTACTTTGATTTATGAAGGCAAATGCACTAACATTTCTCTGGAGGAAAATCAGAATCCAGATGATTGGTGGTTTAAGATCCTCAGATGCGCGAGTAAGATTTGAGTGAATGAAATTTATTTCAGTCAGTACAAACATAACAAAAAGCAACATTTTCAATGATGATTTCATAGGACAAATTTACAACAAAAAAAATATAGATATTCTTTAAAACAGACTGAAAGGGTGTGGCCTGAATCTACAGCTTATTACACCTGTGCCTCTTACTTATACAAC
Organism: Mobula hypostoma; assembly: GCF_963921235.1. NCBI lineage: Eukaryota > Metazoa > Chordata > Chondrichthyes > Myliobatiformes > Myliobatidae > Mobula > Mobula hypostoma. The sequence continues at coordinate 39,521,102 of NC_086119.1, forward strand.
AACATATTTGGCGTCAATCATCACATCAAAACCAAAAATTTCATAATCTTTTAACACAAAATCCAATTCCAAGTATCATTTATTTACATTACTCCCATTCATTTTAAATCATGTGTTTTATATTTGTTCATTAAATTATTTTTAAATAATTTTTTAACTTGTTAAGTGTGGTGCATGTTTTTAAATTCTCACTACAACTGTTCCATAGATTCACCCCTCTGACTGAAATACAATGATTTTTTACATTTGTTCTTATCCTTTGTTTTTGAAATATACATGTTCCTCTCAAATCATGTTGACTTTCTCTTATTTTAAACAACCTTTGGATACTTTGTGGTAGCTGTCCATTTTTGCTTTATACATAATTTGTATTATTTTAAAATCTACAAAATCTCTGAATTTGAACCCAGATCTACAATTGCCAGCCCGGTAATGTATCAATTGCACTATCACCAGGGCCCAACTAGCATGTCCACAGCTTACTAACCCTAACCCTAACCATCGGACTTTGGTTGGTGAGAGCACCTGGTGGAAGCCCACATGGTCACTGGGTGAAGGTGCAAATTCCTTACAGACAATGGCAGGAATCGAACCCTGATCAGTGACTGTTCCTGCTGTAAAGCATTTTTACCAGCCACTTCACAACCTTGCCATCCTACAAGAGAGAGACTGAGATCAGGAGACACAGGAGCAAGAATGGGAGCAAGGGGAATGGGGATGTAAGAAAGGGGAAATATGAAAAGGTGGACAGGAAAATGGGAATTAGGGATTGAAGGAATAGGTAAGGAGTGAGGAGAAGATAGAACCATGACATGGGCAAATTGAGCATCAGCAGGAGTCAATGACTAAAAGGGAAAATTTAAAAAAAAACCTGAAGTTATTGGAAATCTGAGGTAAAGAAACATAAAATCTCAGAGCACTCAGCAGGTCAGACAGCATCTATGGAAAGAAATGGAGTGCATTGCAATGTCCCTTGGCAGGTGATGTGTGAATATCCAGCCTCCCAGACAATGAAGTGTATATGATCTGCATAAAGCAAAATAAATACTATAGTTTTTAAAACTTCTGCAATTTACTTGCTGTTAACATGCACAATTCATTTATTAAATATGCCTTTGTTTTCGGTCACATTTAACACTGATTAATTGACAAAACCAGAATACATGATTCCTCGTTATGCTTTTTATTCTGCTCTTGATAGTAATGGAAACAGCAAATCATCCCCGTGATTGGGATTCTCGTGATACTTACCGTGTTTACATCAATAAGCTAGAACTTTGCTTGGGTTAATTTAATATTTTAATGAGTATAACTCTCCTTTATGCCATTTCAGGTGTTGTACCTGGAGCTGTTCCGGGAGCCATTCCAGGAGCTGTTCCAGGTAATCTGTGCTGGAATTTTCCATCTCTACATAATAAATTGTAATGTGTTTATGTGGTTCAGATTCATAGATAACCAAAAATCTCCTGAACCTCATTAGCAAGGCTCTACCAGGTTCAGATCCCTTGTGTGTCCCAGTTGGATAATATACACAAGCCAGTAAGAGATCTGTCACATTAATTTTTAACGGAAGCAAGCCAACTCCAGTTATGCCTTTTGACAAAGTTGTTGAGCTCAGGGAATGTTTGTGAACGTCGTAGACTTCAAGCTCAGACCAAGAAGAGAGTGACCTAACAGATTTATTGGCTGCAATCTTGCAGAAACTTCAGGAATTCTTTGCTCAGATATATATACATATAAATAGCAGGAATACACAAAAATAGTTGATGGCACTCACCACAGAAATGTCATCATTTTATGATGCATGGACTATTTTCTAAAAAGGGAGTGAATGCAGAAACTGGACAAGTAAAGGGACTTGGCTGTCCTCGTGGAAGATTTCCTAAAGGTCAACTTGCAGGTTGATTTGTTAGTAAGGAAGGGAAATGCAATGTTGACATTCATTTCAAGAGGACTGGAATGTAAAAGCAAAGAGGAAATGCTGAGGTACATGTTGATGATAAAGTCAAAATGCTGGAGATCCTTGCCATAAATTGTCAATCTCTGTCATTTCAGGAGGATATGTAGCTGCCAAAGCTGCTAAATATGCAGGTAAATCTGTTAAAGGTGTTTAACATGAAAATATTTCTGTACTAATAAGCAGAGTAGACAGGAAGAAGGAGGAAAATGGAGAGGAGTATTTTTGATGCAAGTAAACAGCTCAGAGGGTGTGAGGGCAAAAGTGAAAAAGGGAGAGGGGGAGCAGGGAGAGTGAGGAGTGAGGGAGAGAACAAAGAGGAGGGGAAAGGGAGAGCAGGAAAGGTGTGGAAGAGCCTGAGAGGAGATATTGTACACAGGAAAGGAGAGAGATAGCCCAAAAGGAGGTACTGCATACTTAAGAATAGATGGATGGAAGTGGATAAAGCAGAACCAGTCTGGGAAGGCAAGAGTCATTGAGTTATAGAACACAACAACACAGAAACAGGTCTTCATCCCATTTCGTCGATGTTGAACTATTTGTCTGCCTAGTCCCATTAATCTGCATCAGGACCATACCCACTCCCCCATCCATGCACCTCTTCAAATTTTTCTTAAATGTTAAAATCTGCATCGACTACTACTTCTGACAGTTCATTCCACAATCCTACCACCCTCTGAGTGAAAAAGTTCCACCTTATGTTCTCCATGAACTTTTCACCTTACACCCATAACCCATGAACTCCAGTTCTAGTCTTGCCTGCTTCAACTTACCCTATCTATAGACTTCATAATTTTGTACAGCTCTATCAAATCGCCCCTCATTCTCATATGCCCTAGAGAATGAAGTCCTCACCAATTCGACCTATCACTTAAATTCAGTCCCTCAAGTTCCAACAACATCCTTGTAAATTGTATCTTATTGATACCTTTGCTGTAGGTAAGTGACCAGGACTACACACAATACTCCAAGTTAGGCCTCATCCAAGTCCTGTACAATTTCAACATAACTTCCCAACTCCTGCACTCAATACTTTTGATTTATGAAGGCCAATGCACAAAAAGTTCTCCTGGGAAAAATTAGAATCCAGGTCATTAACTGTTCAGGTTCTTCAGTTCTGCAGGTAAGAGTTGAACCCAGGTCTACTGAGCCAGCCTGGTGACTTATCATTTGCACCATCACCGGAGCCAAAATAGTAAGCCCACAAGTTACTAATCCTCTCCCTAACTCTCACCATAGGTGTTTGATTTATAGGATCACCTGGTGGAAACCCACGTGGCCACTGGGTGAAGGTGCAAACCCCTTGCAGACAATGGCAGGAATCGAACCCTGATCAGTGACTGTTCCTGCTGTAAAGCATTTTCACCAGCCACTTCACAACCTTGCCATCCTACAAGAGAGAGACTGAGATCAGGAGACTCAGGAGCAAGAATGGGAGCAAGGGGAATGGGATGTAAGAAAGAGGAAATGTGAAATGATGGATAGGAGAAAGGGAATTAAGGACTGAAGGAATAGGTAAGGAGTGAGGAGAAGATAGAAACATAACATGGGCAAATTAAGCATCAGCAGGAGTCAATGACTAAAAGGGAAAATTAAAAAGAAAACCTGAAGTTATTGGAAATCTGAGGTAAAGAAACATAAAGCCTCAGAAGCATTCAACAGGTCAGACAGCATCTCTGGAAAGAGAGGGAGTGCATTTCAATGTCCTTTGGCAGGTGATGTGTGAATATCCAGTCTCCCGAACAATGAACTGTATATGATCTGCATAAGGTAAAATGAACACTATATTATTCAAAACTTCTGCAATTTATTTGCTGTTAACATGCAAAATTAATTAGTTAAATATGCATTGATTTTCAGTTACATTTAATACTGATTAATTGACAACTCCAGAATAAATGATTCCTCGTTATACTCTTTATTCTGTTCTTGATAGAAATAAAAATAGCAAATCATTCCTGTGATTGGAATTGTAGTGATATTTACTGTGTTTACAACAATCAAATAGAACTTCACTTGGGTTTATTTAAAATTTTAATGAGTATAACTCTCCTTTATGCCATTTCAGGTGCTGTACCTGGAGGCATACCGGGAGCCATTCCAGGAGCTGTTCCAGGTAATCTGTGCTGGAATTTGCCATCTCTGAATCATAAATTGCAATGCATTATCTGTTTCAGATTCACAGATAACCAAAAATCTCTTGAACCTCATTAGCAATCCCTTGTGGGTCCCAATTGGATAATTTACACAAGTCACTAAGAGATCTGTCACATTAACTTTTACCAGACAGCAAGTCACCTCCAGTTATGCCTTTTGATAAAGTTGTTGAGCTTGGAAAATGTTGATAAATAGCGTAGACTTCAAGTGCAGACCAAGAGCAGAATGCCCAAACAGGTTTATTGGCAGCAATCTCACAGAAACTTCAGGAAGTCCTTAAATTGCAGGAATATACAAATATAATTGATGGCAGCTCACCACAGAAATATCATCATGTTATGATGCACGGACTATTTTCTAAAAAGGGAGTGAATACAGAAACTGGACAAGCAGAGGCACCTGGGTGTCCTCATGGTAGATTTCCTAAAGGTCAAAATTGGAGGTTGAGTTGGTGGTAAGGAAGGGAAATGTAAAGTTGACATTCATTTCAAGAGGACTGGAATGTAGAAACAAGGAAGAAATGCAGAGGTACATGTCGACGTCAAAGTCAAAATGTTGGTAATCCCTGCCATAAATGGTCAATCTCTGTCATTTCAGGAGGATATGCAGCTGCCAAAGCTGCTAGATATGTAGGTAAATCTGTCAAAGGTGTTTAACATGAGAATATTTCTGTACTAATAAGTAGAGTAGAATGGAAGAAGGAGGAAAATGGAGAGGAGTATTTTTGATGCCAGCAAAAAAAGCTGAGGGAATGAGGGCAAAAGTGAAAATGGGAGAGGAGGAGCAGTGTATATGAGGAAGAAGGGAGAGAACAAAGAAGGGTAAAGGAAGAGCAGGAGAGGTGTGGAAGAGCCTGAGAGGAGATATTATGCACAGGAGAGGAGAGGGACAGCCCAAAAGGATGTACTGCATATGTGAGAATAAATGGATGGTTGTGGACTAAGCAGAGCAAGCGTGGGAAGACAAAAGACATCAAGTCATAGAACACAACAACATAGAAACGCGGACTGCGGCCCATCTAGTCCATACTGAACTGCTTCATTTTCATTTTTAAATCTTTTTTATTAATTATTATTGAAAATCAACAAAAATACATTAAAGTAATTAAGTCAACATATCAATATGTACAATAAATTAAATTATCAAATAACTGATTAACAAAGCTAAACAATATATCAATAATAATAAGAAAAAACAAAATGTTAAAACTATTTTTTTGGAAAAGAGAAAGAAGGAAAACTAACTAAAACTACAACTAAAACTAAACAAAAAAACCCATTGGGAGCACAACCCCAGAGCTATACGCCATACAAGCTTCCATAAAAGAAAAATGTAAATCCGCCAACCAAATCTATTTAAATAAGAATCAGAATGGGACCATCTTAATTAACTCAAATCAAATTATAGTAGCGGGCAAAAGAACTCCACCTTTTCTCAAAGTCAAATCAATGATCAAAAGTTTTACTTCTGATTTTCTCCAAACTAAGACATAGCATCACCTGAGAGAACCATTGTACCAAAGTGGGAGCAAAGGCATCTTTCTATTTCAATAAAATAGCCCTTCTGGCCAATAATGTGACAAATGCAATTACATATAATACCATGAATATATTGAGGGATTATACCGAACAAAACTGTCAATTTATTAGGTTGTAAATTAATTTTTAAAGCTTTAGAAATTGTAGAGAAAATAGATTTCCAAAACTGTTTCAATACAGAACATGACCAAAACATATGTGTCAATGTAGCTGTCTCAGTTTTACATCTATCACACTGGCTATCAACATTAGGAAATATTTTAGATAATCTCTCCTTTGTCAAATAGTAACGATGTACAATTTTAAATTGAATTAAAGAGTGACTTTAATTACACCCCACTAATGTCTCATACAAATTCAACATAACTTCCCAACTTCTGTACTCATTACTTTGATTTATGAAGGCAAATGCACTAACATTTCTCTGGAGGAAAATCAGAATCCAGATGATTGGTGGTTTAAGATCCTCAGATGCGCGAGTAAGATTTGAGTGAATGAAATTTATTTCAGTCAGTACAAACATAACAAAAAGCAACATTTTCAATGATGATTTCATAGGACAAATTTACAACAAAAAAAATATAGATATTCTTTAAAACAGACTGAAAGGGTGTGGCCTGAATCTACAGCTTATTACACCTGTGCCTCTTACTTATACAACAACATATTTGGCGTCAATCATCACATCAAAACCAAAAATTTCATAATCTTTTAACACAAAATCCAATTCCAAGTATCATTTATTTACATTACTCCCATTCATTTTAAATCATGTGTTTTATATTTGTTCATTAAATTATTTTTAAATAATTTTTTAACTTGTTAAGTGTGGTGCATGTTTTTAAATTCTCACTACAACTGTTCCATAGATTCACCCCTCTGACTGAAATACAATGATTTTTTACATTTGTTCTTATCCTTTGTTTTTGAAATATACATGTTCCTCTCAAATCATGTTGACTTTCTCTTATTTTAAACAACCTTTGGATACTTTGTGGTAGCTGTCCATTTTTGCTTTATACATAATTTGTATTATTTTAAAATCTACAAAATCTCTGAATTTGAACCCAGATCTACAATTGCCAGCCCGGTAATGTATCAATTGCACTATCACCAGGGCCCAACTAGCATGCCCACAGCTTACTAACCCTAACCCTAACCATCGGACTTTGGTTGGTGAGAGCACCTGGTGGAAGCCCACATGGTCACTGGGTGAAGGTGCAAATTCCTTACAGACAATGGCAGGAATCGAACCCTGATCAGTGACTGTTCCTGCTGTAAAGCATTTTTACCAGCCACTTCACAACCTTGCCATCCTACAAGAGAGAGACTGAGATCAGGAGACACAGGAGCAAGAATGGGAGCAAGGGGAATGGGGATGTAAGAAAGGGGAAATATGAAAAGGTGGACAGGAAAATGGGAATTAGGGATTGAAGGAATAGGTAAGGAGTGAGGAGAAGATAGAACCATGACATGGGCAAATTGAGCATCAGCAGGAGTCAATGACTAAAAGGGAAAATTTAAAAAAAAACCTGAAGTTATTGGAAATCTGAGGTAAAGAAACATAAAATCTCAGAGCACTCAGCAGGTCAGACAGCATCTATGGAAAGAAATGGAGTGCATTGCAATGTCCCTTGGCAGGTGATGTGTGAATATCCAGCCTCCCAGACAATGAAGTGTATATGATCTGCATAAAGCAAAATAAATACTATAGTTTTTAAAACTTCTGCAATTTACTTGCTGTTAACATGCACAATTCATTTATTAAATATGCCTTTGTTTTCGGTCACATTTAACACTGATTAATTGACAAAACCAGAATACATGATTCCTCGTTATGCTTTTTATTCTGCTCTTGATAGTAATGGAAACAGCAAATCATCCCCGTGATTGGGATTCTCGTGATACTTACCGTGTTTACATCAATAAGCTAGAACTTTGCTTGGGTTAATTTAATATTTTAATGAGTATAACTCTCCTTTATGCCATTTCAGGTGTTGTACCTGGAGCTGTTCCGGGAGCCATTCCAGGAGCTGTTCCAGGTAATCTGTGCTGGAATTTTCCATCTCTACATAATAAATTGTAATGTGTTTATGTGGTTCAGATTCATAGATAACCAAAAATCTCCTGAACCTCATTAGCAAGGCTCTACCAGGTTCAGATCCCTTGTGTGTCCCAGTTGGATAATATACACAAGCCAGTAAGAGATCTGTCACATTAATTTTTAACGGAAGCAAGCCAACTCCAGTTATGCCTTTTGACAAAGTTGTTGAGCTCAGGGAATGTTTGTGAACGTCGTAGACTTCAAGCTCAGACCAAGAAGAGAGTGACCTAACAGATTTATTGGCTGCAATCTTGCAGAAACTTCAGGAATTCTTTGCTCAGATATATATACATATAAATAGCAGGAATACACAAAAATAGTTGATGGCAGCTCACCACAGAAATGTTATCATTTTATGATGCATGGACTATTTTCTAAAAAGGGAGTGAATGCAGAAACTGGACAAGTAAAGGGACTTGGCTGTCCTCGTGGAAGATTTCCTAAAGGTCAACTTGCAGGTTGATTTGTTAGTAAGGAAGGGAAATGCAATGTTGACATTCATTTCAAGAGGACTGGAATGTAAAAGCAAAGAGGAAATGCTGAGGTACATGTTGATGATAAAGTCAAAATGCTGGAGATCCTTGCCATAAATTGTCAATCTCTGTCATTTCAGGAGGATATGCAGCTGCCAAAGCTGCTAAATATGCAGGTAAATCTGTTAAAGGTGTTTAACATGAAAATATTTCTGTACTAATAAGCAGAGTAGACAGGAAGAAGGAGGAAAATGGAGAGGAGTATTTTTGATGCAAGTAAACAGCTCAGAGGGTGTGAGGGCAAAAGTGAAAAAGGGAGAGGGGGAGCAGGGAGAGTGAGGAGTGAGGGAGAGAACAAAGAGGAGGGGAAAGGGAGAGCAGGAAAGGTGTGGAAGAGCCTGAGAGGAGATATTGTACACAGGAAAGGAGAGAGATAGCCCAAAAGGAGGTACTGCATACTTAAGAATAGATGGATGGAAGTGGATAAAGCAGAACCAGTCTGGGAAGGCAAGAGTCATTGAGTTATAGAACACAACAACACAGAAACAGGTCTTCATCCCATTTCGTCGATGTTGAACTATTTGTCTGCCTAGTCCCATTAATCTGCATCAGGACCATACCCACTCCCCCATCCATGCACCTCTTCAAATTTTTCTTAAATGTTAAAATCTGCATCGACTACTACTTCTGACAGTTCATTCCACAATCCTACCACCCTCTGAGTGAAAAAGTTCCACCTTATGTTCTCCATGAACTTTTCACCTTACACCCATAACCCATGAACTCCAGTTCTAGTCTTGCCTGCTTCAACTTACCCTATCTATAGACTTCATAATTTTGTACAGCTCTATCAAATCGCCCCTCATTCTCATATGCCCTAGAGAATGAAGTCCTCACCAATTCGACCTATCACTTAAATTCAGTCCCTCAAGTTCCAACAACATCCTTGTAAATTGTATCTTATTGATACCTTTGCTGTAGGTAAGTGACCAGGACTACACACAATACTCCAAGTTAGGCCTCATCCAAGTCCTGTACAATTTCAACATAACTTCCCAACTCCTGCACTCAATACTTTTGATTTATGAAGGCCAATGCACAAAAAGTTCTCCTGGGAAAAATTAGAATCCAGGTCATTAACTGTTCAGGTTCTTCAGTTCTGCAGGTAAGAGTTGAACCCAGGTCTACTGAGCCAGCCTGGTGACTTATCATTTGCACCATCACCGGAGCCAAAATAGTAAGCCCACAAGTTACTAACCCTCTCCCTAACTCTCACCATAGGTGTTTGATTTATAGGATCACCTGGTGGAAACCCACGTGGCCACTGGGTGAAGGTGCAAACCCCTTGCAGACAATAGCAGGAATCGAACCCTGATCAGTGACTGTTCATGCTGTCAAGCGATTGCACTAGGCACTTCACTACCTTGTCATCCTACCAGAGGTAGATTGAGATCAGGAGACTCTGGAACGAGGAATAGGAGCAAGGGGATTGGGGATGTAAGAAAGAGGAAATATGAAATGGTGGTCAGGAGGAAGGGAATTAGGGACTTAAGGAATAGGTAAGGAGTGAGAAAGAGATAGACACATCATATGGGGCAAATTGAGCATCTGCAGGAGTCGATGACTAAAAGGAAATATTAAAAAGGAAACCTGAAGTTATTGGAAATCTGAGGTAAAGAAACATAAAACCTCAGAAGCACTCAGCAGGTCAAACAGTATCTATGGAAGGAGAGGGAGTGCATTTCAATGTCCTTTGGCAGGTCATGTGTGAATATCGAGCCTCCCAGACAATGAACTGTATATGATCTACATAAGGCAAAATAAACACTATATTATTCAAGACTTCTGCAATTTATTTGCTGTTAACATGCACAATTAATTCATTAAATATATATTGATTTTCAGTCACATTTAATACTGATTAATTGACAAAAACTACAATAAGCAATTCATAGAAACATGGAAAACCTACAGCACAATACAGCCCTTTGGCTCACAAAGCTGTGCCGAACATGTCCTTACCTTAGAAATTACCTAGGTTTGCCCATAGCCCTCTATCTTTCTGAGCTCCATGTACCTAGAAACACAGAAACTTAGAAAATAGGTGCAGGAGTAGGCCATTCGGCCCTTCGATCTGCACTGCCATTCAGTATAGTCATGGCTGATCATCCAACTCAGATGATCTGAGTTGGATGTCCAAGAGTCTCTTAAAAGACCCTATCACATCCTCGTTATGCTCTTTATTCTGTTCTTAATAGAAATAGAAACAGCAAATCATCCCCGTGAGTGGAATTGTAATAATACTTACTGTGTTTACATCAATAAGCTACAACATCACTTGGGTTAATTTAATATTTTAATGAGTATAATGCTCCTTTATGCCATTTCAGGTGCTGTACCTGGAGCTGTTCCGGGAGCCATTCCAGGAGCTGTTCCAGGTAACCTGTGCTGGAATTTTCCATCTCTACATAATAAATTGTAATGTTATTTATTTGGTTCAGATTCACAGATATCCAAAAATCTCTCGAACCTCATTAGCAAGGCTCTGCCTGGATTGGGGTCCTTGTGAGCCCCAGTCGGATAAATTACACAAGCCAGTAAGAGCTCTGTCACATTAACTTTTAACGGAAGCAAACCATCTCAGTTATGCCTTTTGACGAAGTTGTTGAGCTTAGGAAATGCTTATGACTGTCGTAGACATCAAGCAGCGTCTGAGAGCAGAGTGCCCTGACAGATATATTGGCTGCAATCTCACAGTAACTTCAGGAATTTGTTGCTCAGGTATAGATACATAAAATCCTTAAATTGCAGGAATATACAAAACAATTGATGGCAGCTCACTACAGAAATGTTATCATGTTATGATGCATGGATTATTTTCTAAATGGGGAGTAAACGCAGAAATTGGATGTGCAAAGGGACTTTGGTGTCCTCGTGGAAGATTCCCTAAATGTCAAATTGCAGGTTGAGTAGGTAGTAAGGAAAGGAAATGCAATGTTGGCATTAATTTCAAGAGGACTGGAATGTAAAATCAAGGAGGAAATACTGAGTTACATTTTGATGTTAAAGTCAAAATGCTGGTGATTTCTGTCATAAATTGTCAATTTCTTTCATTTTCAGGTGGATATGCAGCTGCCAAAGCTGCTAAATATGCAGGTAAATTTGTTAAAGGTGTTTAAAATGTAAACATTTCTGTACTAATAAGCAGAGTAGAAAGCAAGAAAGAGGAAAATGGAGAGGAAAATATTTGATGCAAGCAAACAGCCGTGAGGGTTTGAGCGCAAAAGTGAAAAAGGGAGAGGGGGAGCAGGGAGTGTGAGGAGTGAGGGAGAGACAAAGAGGAGGGGAAAGGGAGATCAGGAGAGGTGTGAAAGAGCCTGAGAGGAGATAATGTGCACAGGAGAGGAGACGGACAGCCTGAAAGAAGTTACTGTATATGTGAGAATAGATGGATGGATGTGGACTAGGCAGAAGCAGAGTGGGAAGACAAGAGACATCGAATCATAGAACACAACAACACAGAAACTAGGACTACGACCCACCTAGTCCATGCTGAACTGTTGCTCTGCCTAGTCCCATCATTCCGCATCGGTACCAGAGCCCTCCAATCTACCACCTCCAAATATTAATGCACCTAATCAAATTTCTCTCAAATGTGAAAATCGAACCTGCATCCACTATTTCTGCTGGCAGCTCCTTCCACACTCTCACCACCCTCTGAGTGAAAAGGTTCCACCTCATGTTCCCCTTAATCATTTCATCTTCTACCCTTAACACATGACTTCCAGTTTAGTCTCACCCAACTTCACTGGAAAATGCCTACTTGAACTTAACCTATCTATACCTTTCATAAATGTTTATGCCTCTATCAACTCTCCCCTCATTCTCCTACACTCTAAGGAATAAATTCCTAACCTATTCAAACTTTCCCTGTAACTCAGATCTCAAGTTTTAGCAGCTTCCTTGTAAATCTTACCTGTAGGTAGGTGACCAGAACTGGATATAATTCTCCAAATTATGCCCCACTAACATCCCGTATTACTTCAACATAACTTCCCAACTTCAACAGGAAGAACAGTTCCCTTCTAGTTATTCTAGCCAATAACTAGAAGGGAAATTTAAAAAGAAACCTGAAGTTATTGGAAATCTGAGGTAAAGAAACATAAAACCTCAGAAGCACTCAGCAGGTCAGCCAGTATCTCTGGAAAGAGAGGGACTGCATTTCAGTGTTCTTTGGCAGGTCATGTGTGAATATCCAGCCTCCCAGACAATGAACTCTATATGATCTGCATAAGGTAAAATAAACACTATATATTTCAAAACCTCTGCAATTTATTTGCTGTTAACATGCACAATTAATTCATTAGATATGCATTGATTTTCAGTCGCATTAAATACTGATTAATTGACAACTCCAGAATAAATTATTCCTCGTTATACTCTTTATTCTGTTCTTGATAGAAATGGAAACAGCAAATCATTCCTGTGATTGGAATTGTAGTGATACTTACTGTGTTTACATCAATAAAATAGAACTTCACTTGGCTTTATTTAATATTTTAATGAGTATATCTCTCCTTTATGCCATTTCAGGTGCTGTACCTGGAGGCATACCAGGAGCCATTCCAGGAGCTGTTCCAGGTAATCTGTGCTGGAATTTGCCATCTCTGAATAATAAATTGCAATGCATTATCTGTTTCAGATTCACCGATAACCAAAAATCTCCTAAACCTCATTAGCAATCCCTTGTGTGTCCCAATTGGATAATTTACACAAGTCAGTTAGAGCTCTGTCACGTTAACTTTTACCAGACAGCAAGTCACCTCCAGTTATACATTTTGACAAAGTTGTTGAGCTTGGGAAATGTCGATGAATATCGTAGACTTCAAGTGCAGACCAAGAGCAGAATGCCCAAACAGATTTATTGGCTGCAATCTCACAGAACTTAAGGACTTCTTTGCTCAGGTATAGATACATAAAGTCCTTAAATTGCAGGAATATACAAAATATTTAATGGCAGCTCACCACAGAAATGTCATCATGTTATGATGCATGGACTATTTTCTAAAAGTGAGTGAATGCAAAGGTCAAATTGTAGGTTGAGTTGGTGGTAAGGAAGGGAAATGTAAAGTTGACATTCATTTCAAGGGGACTGGAATGCAGAAGCAAGGAGGAAATGCTGAGGTACATGTTGATGATAAAGTCAAAATGCTGGTGATCCCTGCCATAAATTGTCAAGCTCTGTCATTTCAGGAGGATATGCAGCTGCCAAAGCTGCTAGATATGCAGGTAAATCTGTTAAAGGTGTTTAACATGAGAATATTTCTGTACTAATAAGCACGGTAGAAAGGATAAAGAGCAAAATGGAGAGGAGTATTTTTGATGCAAGCAAACAGCTGTGAGGGAATGTGAGCAAAAGTGAAAATGGGAGATGAAGAGCAGTGTATGTGAGGAAGAAGAGAGAGAACAAAGAGGAGGAGAAAGGGAGAGCAGGAGAGGTGTGAACGAGCCTGAGAGGAGATATTGTGCACAGGAGAGGAGAGGGACAGCCCAAAAGGAGGAACTGCATATGTGAGAATAGATGAATGGATGTGGACTAAGCAGAGCAAGTGTGGGAAGACAAGAGACATCGAGTTATAGAACACCACAGCACAGAAACACGGACTACGGCCCACCTAGTCCATACTGAACTGTTAGTCTGCTTCGTCCCATCAGTCTACACCGGTATCATAGCCCTCAATAACCCCCCCACCCACAGAATATTAATGCACCTATTCAAATTTCTCCTAAACGTTGAAATCAAACCCATATCTACTATTTCTGCTGGCAGCTCATTCCACACTCTCACCAACCTCTGAGTGAAGAAGTTCCACCTCATGTTCCCCTTAATCATTTCACCTTATACCCCTAACACGTGACCTCTAGTTTAATCTCACCCAACCTCACTGGAAAAAGCCTACTTGAATTTACCCTATCTATACCCTTCATAAATTTTTATACCTCTATCGACTCTCCCCTCATTCTCTTACACTCTAGGGAATAAATTCCTAACCTTTAACTCAGATCCTCAAGTTTTAGCGACTTCCTTCTAAATCTTACCTGTAGGTAGGTGACCAGAACTTTACACACAATACTCCAAATTAGACCTCACTAAGGTCTCATACAACTTCAATATAACTTCCCCACTTCTGTACTCATTACTTTGATTTATGAAGGCCAATGCGCTAAAATTTCTCTGGAGGAAAATCAGAATCCAGGTTATTAGCGGTTTAAGATCGTCAGATGCGCAGGTAAGATTTGAACCCAGATCTGCAGTTGCCAGCCCAGTAACGTATCAATTGCACTATCAGCAGGGCCCAACTAGCATGCCCACAGCTTACTAACCCCAACCTTAACTATCGGACTTTGGTTGGTAGGAGTACCTGGTGGAAACCCACGTGGTCACTGGGTGAAGGTGCAAACTCCTTACAGACAATGGCAGGAATTGAACCCTGATCGGTGACTGTTCCTGCTGTAAAGCATTTTCACCAGCCACTTCACTACCTTGTCATCCTACAAGAGAGAGACTGAGATCAGGAGACTCAGGAGCAAGAATGGGAGCAAGGGGATTGGGATGTAAGAAAGGGGAAATATGAAACGATGGACAGGAGAAAGGGAATTAAAGACTGAAGGAATAGGGAAGGAGTGAGGAGAAGATAGAAACATAACATGGGCAAATTGAGCATCAGCAGGAGTGAATGACTAAAAGGGAAAATTAAAAAGAAAACCTGAAGTTATTGGAAATCTGAGGTAAAGGAACATAAAATCTCAGAGCACTCAGCAGGTCAGACAGCATCTCTGGAAAGAGAGGGAGTGCATTTCAGTGTCCTTTGGCAGGTGATGTGTGAATATCCAGCCTCCCAGACAATGAACTGTATATGATCTGCATAAGGCAAAATAAATACTATAGTTTCTAAAACTTCTGCAATTTATTTGCTGTTAACATGCACAATTAATTTATTAAATATGCATTGATTTTTAGTCATATTTAACACTGATTAATTGCAAAAACCAGAATAAATGATTCCTCGTTATGCTCTTTATTCTGCTCTTGATAGAAATGGAAACAGTAAATCGTCCCTGTGATTGAAATTGTTGTGATACTTACTATGTTTACATCAATAAGCTAGATCTTCACTTGGGTTAATTTAATATTTTAATGAGTATAACTCTCCTTTATGCCATTTCAGGTGTTGTACCTGGAGCTGTTCCGGGAGCCATTCCAGGAGCTGTTCCAGGTAATCTGTGCTCGAATTTTCCATCTCTACATAATAAATTGTAATGTGTTTATTTGGTTCAGATTCACAGATATCCAAAAATCTCCTGAACCTCGTCAGCAAGGCTCTACCAGGTTCAGATCCCTTGTGTGTCCCAGTTGGATAATATACACAAGCCAGTAAGAGCTCTGTCACACTAACTTTTAACGGAACCAAGCCATCTCCAGTTATGCCTTTTGACAAAGTTGTTGAGCTCAGGAAATGTTTATGAATGTCGTAGACTTCAAGCTCACACCAAGAGCAGAATGCCCAAACAGATTTATTGGCTGCAATCTCACATTAACTTCAGAAATTCTTTGCTCAGATATAGATAAAGTCCTTAAATTACAAGAATATACAAAAATAATTGATGGCAGCTCACCAGAGAAATTTTATCTTGTTATGATGCATGGACTATTTTCTAAATGAGGATTGAATGCAGAAACTGGACAAGCAGAGGGACTTGGATGTCCTTGTGAAATATTTCCTAAAGATCAAATTGCAGGTTGAGTAAGGGATTGCGGTAAGGAAGGGACATGCAATGCTGGTAATTATTTCAAGAGGACTGGAATGTAAAAGCAAGGAGGAAATTCTGAAGTACATGTTGATGATAAAGTCAAAATGCTGGAGATCCCTGCCATAAATCGTCAATCTCTGTCATTTCTGTCACAGAAACATTTAACAGACAGCAAGACATCTCCAGATATGACTTCTGACAAAATTGTTGAGCTTAGAAAATTCCCTTAAATATCATATTCTTCAAACAGAGACCAAAAGCATGGAGGTAATGCTGAGGCTCTATAAGACATTTGTCAGACCACATTCAGAAAATTGTGAGCAGTTTTGTGTTCCATATTTAATAAAGAACGTGCTGGCATTGGAGAGGATCCAGAAGAGGTTTTCGGGAATGATCATAGAAATGAAAAGGTTAACGTATGAGGAGTGTTTGATGGCTATGGGTTTGTACTCACTTGAATTTAAGTCTAATGGAACACGTCATTGAAACCCACCAAATATTGAAAAACCTAGAATGGACATGAAGAGACTGAATCCAAAACTGGAAGAACCTTGGACCATTGGGCATATCCTCAGAATACCTTTAGTGGAGACAGGAGGAGAAATTTCTTTAGCCAGGAGGAATGAATCTGTATTATTCATTGCCACAGATGGCTGTGGAGGCCAATTCAAAAAAGTTCAAATTTCAAAGTAAATTTATTATAAAAGTACATATATGTCACCATAAACAACCCTGAGATTTATTTTCTATGGGCACACTCAATAAATCTATCAACTACTAATCATAACAGAGTCAATGAAAGACCTTCCAACTTGGGTGTTCAACCAGAGTACAGAAAACAAACTGTGAAAATACAAAATGAAAGACATAATAATAATAAATAAATAAGCAATAAATATCAAGAACATGAGTCCCTGAAAGTGAGTCCATTGGTCGCAGGAATATTTCAATGATGGGGCAAGTGAAACTGAGTGAAGTTGCCCCCTTTAGTTCATGAGCTTGATAGTTGAGGGGTATTAACTGTTCCTGAAGCTGGTGGTGTGAGTCCTAAAGCTCTTGAAGAGAGCATGTCCTCAGTAGTGGGTGTCCCTGATGATTGATGCCGCTTTCCTGCAGCAGAGTTTCATGTTTTATTGGGTACTTAAAGGGGAGGTTGATAGGTTCTGGGAGGTTGGGTCCTGATGAAGGGTCTCAGCCCAAAATGTTGACTGTTTACTCTTTTCCATAGATGCTGTCTGGCCCACTGAGTTCCTTCAGTGTTTTGTGTGTGTTGCTTGGATTTTCAGCACCTGCAGATTTTTTCATCCTTGTTGATAGGTTTTTGACTAGTAAGGGCATGAAAGATTACGAGGAGAAGGGAGGAGAATGAGAGAGCACATGAATCAGCCCTGATCAAATGGTGAAGCAGACTCAATGGTCTGATAGCCAATCACTGGAGCTCCAAGATGTACACCAGTAATTCAAGTTTCCTGCCAACATTCTATATTAATCTGACATTTTTAGCAGAAAGTGAGTGACAAAGCTACAAGATTAGTCTCAACAGACCAGCCCATAAATGCAGATCTTCAGATGCAGAATTCTTCATCACTTACTGAAGAAAATTTACAAAGAATCTATCGAGCTAGAGAATTTTAGTAATGTTGGTCTCAGCTTGAAATGTTAACTGTTTATTCCCCTCCGTAGATGCTGCCTGATTTGCTGAGTTCATCCAGCATTTTGTGTGTGTTGCTCAAGATTTCCAGCATCTGTGGAATCTCTTGTGTACCTGTTGTTGGTCAATTGATTTTCATCCAGTCACCTTGTTGTGGTATCAGTAGTCACCATTCCGTCTATCTTATGTCTTTTTTTGATCCAGTCTGTCGTAAGGCTACTTAAGATACAGAAAATTATTTGTACGTCATCTTTGTAAGAGAATGGAATTAATGTTAAAATTCCCTTAATTCCGCATTTAGTGCGATGAAGTTACTTTGGATGTTAGATTTGAATAAGATTTATTAACACTGAAATTAGGGCAAATGCAAGGAGATAGTGCACTTTTAAGGGCAAGACCTTTAACAGTGTTGTTGACAGCGAGATCTTGGGGTCCAAGTTCATAATTCCTTGAAGGTGGCTAGTCAATGAGATGGTTAAGAAAGCTTGCGGAATACTTGCTTTTATTAGTTGAGGCACTGAGTTCAAAAGTCAAGAGGTTATCTTGCAACGTTGTAAAACTCTGGTTAGGCCATATGTGGAGTATTGCATACAGTTCTGGTCACCTCACATTAGGAAGAACATTGAGCCTTTGGAAAGGGTGCAAAAGAGGTTCACCAGGAAGCTGCCTGATGTGCTATCATGCGAGGCTGGACAAACTTAGGTTGTTTTCTTTGGAATGGCAAAGGCTGAGGGGAGATCTGATAGAGCTTTGTAAGATTATGAGAGGCGTAGAGAGAGTGGACGGGGAGTATCGTTTTCCCAGGGTAGATATGTCTAATACCAGAGGGCATGCAGTGAAGGTGAGAGGGGGTAGGTTCAAAAGGAACGTGAGGGGTAAGTTTTTCATTCAGAGAGTGGTGGATGTCTGTACTGCGCTGCCTGGTATGGTGGTGTGGAGGCTTTTACGAGTTGTTTCGAAAGGCACATGAATATGAGGATGGTGGAAGGACACAGACGTTGTGTAGGTAGGAGGGATTAGTTTTTGGAGGGTTTTGATTTACTTTTTAGCTGGTTTGGCACAACAGTGAGGGCCAAGGGGCCTGTTCCTGTGCTGTACTGTTCCATGTTCTATGTATTTCAGAGAGAAGGGATTTGTCCAGATAACGTGACATGTTTGGCATTACTCATAATCAACTCTGTCATAATTTGTTAATTCGTTATAACTACAGGTGGATATGCAGCAGCCAAAGCAGCTAAACTTCCAGGTAAGTCTTTTATCTTTGGTGCCCCTGCATATTAATGAAATTAATTCATCCGAATTCTCATACTTATTTTCTTTGCTTGCCTCTGCTAAAGTGAAAATGAATAAAGCTGTCTCAGTTTGAAGAGAATGGTAATAATCTCTCTTATGCAGGAATGTATTGTTAGTACACACCGCATAAATATAGAATTAATCCACAAGTACAGACTAAATTGAAAGGGGGAATAGGCACATTGGCACAGACCTGCTTTCTTCTGTTACTCAGGAGCGGAATTTGTTACTGCAATATCACAGTCCTTGTATATAAGCAGTGTGAGAATCAAATGTGCATTTGCAATACTTGAAGTAGTCTACGTGCCATTTAATGATTCGTAGAACTCCATATGAAATTTATTTCCCTTCATACCTCCAGGATTTTCACATCCATAATTGAATCAACTTCCTTTTATTTTATCATCAAAGATGTTTTCTGCCATCTCTTTCAAGTAAATTAAAGCATTTTTGAACTCTTAGTCACAATCCAGAACCTGTTCTTATAGGGAATAAAAGCCGTGATTCATGGTTAAGATGGGTAGTGTTAAATACAACAAAATGTATTTAGCAGCAAAATTAACATCGTCTGTTACTTTTGTAGCGTGTAATGATAATTAACATGGAACATAGAACAATATAGCACTTCAGCCCATGATTTCTGTGCTAAATCAAACTAAACCTCTTCTTCCTCTACATGATTCAATTCCTTCCTAACCCCTGTATATTCGCATGTCTATATAATGGCCTCTTAAACTCAGCTATGATATCTGAGTCCATGATGACCTGTGAAAGATCGTTCCAGGCACCTATCGATCTTCAGTCAAAAAAAACTTGCCTGCATATCTAAATTTTCACCCTCTCTCCTCCAATGCATGTCCTCTCAAAGTTGACATTTCTACCCTGGGGAAAATATTCTGACTGCTTACCCTATCGATACCTCTCATAATCTTATAGACTTCTGCCAGGTCTCCCCTCAGCCTCCAGTATTCCAGAAATAATACACAAGTTTGTCCAGCTTCTCCTTGTAGCTCATTGACTCTAACCCAGGCTGTATCCTACTAAACCTCTTCTGCATCCTTTCCGAAGCCCCCACATCCTTCCTGCAGTGGGGTGATCGGAACTGCACACAGTGATTGTATGTCTCTTGTGCTGATTTTCCAGGTGCTGTCCAAAGGGGTGTTTCAGGAGCTGTTCCTGGTAAATTTCACTTATTCATATTTTTGATGTTTATGAAAATGGTTCTAACTTTTATAAACATAGATACGTGTGCTTTGTCCCACAAAACTAGTCTCTGATTTTTTTTTAATCATTTGCTACTTTCAGATTAGAAATACGGCACAAATTTGCTATAATGGATTATCCTAACTGGCACAAGAACAGAGTGAACTGAAATTCCCCAGAATAGACTCAGGATCCTCCACCTATCAATATTGACCTGAGAACCTCTTGTAAATATGAGCCTTTAGTTTGAGAAACTCTATGATTGGGCAAGAAAATAATTCACTTTCACTTTACATGCTGTTGGATCCCGATTCTTTTGCGATCCAAAGTTTCTTCAGAAGTTAAGAAGGAGGCATGAAATTTGTTGCTTACAATCGTTTTATTAAGTGTTACATGAACAAAAAACAGAAGGGAAGAAGCAACATGAAGAGTGAAAGAGAAGGAGAGAGAACAAAGGAGCTCTGGTCCTCTCATACCAGACCACTGATAAAAGTAAATCCCATTGAAATCACAACAGATAATAGTTAACCAATTAAGTAGCTAGATTCAAGTCATGTGACACCCACCACTGAAACCAAGAAGTTTCCACAAAAATACAGAGGCAACCATAGCCACTGAAAACCATGCTGAACATGTATATAGGTGCTTATATAAAAATACGTACAAATATAACAAAGTTAAACAACAAGAAAAATAACAATTTTATAATCTAATCCAACAATGCCATATACAGCCACTTGATTGGAAGCATACTCATTTTCAAGTGGCAAGAACGTTTTCACCATTTTAAACTGATCTGTTCCACTGAACACAGTTTTTAAAAAAAACCTACACCATTGAAGCTAAAAACATTTCAGTTTTGCATCAGTCCGGCATATATATGGTGAATATTCCATGAATGCAGATTTTCTTCCCTAAAGGATACAAGTGGACCAGATGAAGTTTTTACTACAGTTCTGTGGTTTCATGATCACAGAGACTAATCATTTCAATTCCAGATTTATTTCTTGAATTCATATTTTCCATTCACTTGTCAAGTTCGAATTTATAATCCTTGAATCAAACTTTAGGCATCTGGCTATCATTCTTGCAAATTAACCACAAGACTACTGTAGTTTCAGTGACCAAACTCCATGTGGCCAGAATAAGATAACTCAAACAAGATCTCTGTAACTATAAGGAATTAACAGACAAATTGCTTTTTCCTTATTTTACTTATAATCTCAACACTGTTGTTTTGATGAATGGATTTGAATAATCTGCCATAATACTGAATCTGTCAAATAGTTTTTCTTCCTCTGGAAGGAGGGTGAGTGTTTGATCATCTCAACGTAACTCATTGTACTATTCATTATCGTAAGTTGTCAATCTTCTCTCATTGCAGATGGATATGCAGCTGCCAAAGCAGCTAAATATGGAGGTTAGTCCAAACCATCTGAAGCTTAGGGAAACTAATTCATGCCGATCCTCATTCACAAATTCTTGTTATTATTAAGTCAGTCTTCTTGTTTTTCTTATTATTATTATTATTAATTCACAAGAGGAAAATGATGATGCTCTGTCTCTATTTGTTGTACCTGAGTGATCAATGCATATAAATGGGAATGATCTACAAGACAAATATAAGATGAAAGTGAATGGTGAAGTAAATGGAAGGAGGTGGAACTACCTACTACTGTTTCTCACTGTGTCTTTTGTCATTGCAATTCACTCCATGTTGTACTTATTTATTAAGATACAGCACGGAATAGATCCTTTCTGTCCTTCGGGATGCACCACCCAGCAACCCCTGATTTAACCCCTGCCTAACCACAGGACAATTTTACAATGACCACTTAACCTACCAACCAGTACATCCTTGGACTGTGGGAGGAAACCAGAGCACCTGGAGGAAAGCCATGCAAATTCCTTAAGGGCAGTGGCGGGAATTGAACCCGGGTCGCGGGTACTATAACATGTTGTGCTAAACACTGTGCTACGCTACCGTCCTATTAGGAGTGAGAACATATTCATGAACATGCTCCAATATTTACACTACTGTTATTGCTACCCACTGATTGTAGCAGACACGTTTCCAAAATTTTCATCGGATGGAGAATTGGAGCATTCAGAAACATTTCATCATACTGCATGTGTTGACATAGTTCATCTGATTGTCACCTCCAGAATATAAGCAATAGGGTAAACTGCTCCTTGATTTCAATAATTTTATTCAACTCATTATGGATCTGTTGTAACAACAAATTAAAGCAGCATTTTATCTTTGTAATTGGTAGTCTTAGTATAATAAGGTGCTCTCAGCATTACAATTATGGAATTCAGTGAGTTTTGCACAAAATATATACTAATTTGTATCTCCATGTGGTGATATTGCAGGAGGGATTCCTGGGGTTTCAGCTGGTGTTCCAGGGGGTTTAGCCAGAGCTGCTCCTGGTAATTCAGCTTTTAATAACTTATTCAACGTATTTTTAAGCTTGATTGAAATGAGTATATTTTATTGGTTTCAGCTTTTATTCACAGTGATACATACATCCCCAGAATACTTCCCAGTGGCCAGATATTTAAATTCCGATTCCCATTCACATCCCGACATGTCGGTCCATGGCTGCCTCTTGTGCCAAGATGAGACCACACTCAGTTTGGAGTTTCTCCTTCCAGTTTAAAAAGAATCCCCTCCCCTCTCCTCTTCCTCTATTCCCCACTCTGGCCTTTGACCTCTTCTCACCTGCCTATCACTTCTCCCTGGGTGTCCTACTCCTCCCCTTTCTTCTATAGTCCACTCTCCTCTCCTATTAGACTCTTCTCCAGCCCTTTACCTTTCCCACTCACTTGGCTTCACCTATCACTTTCCAGCTAGCCTCCTTCCTCTCCCCCAGCCTTTTTATTCTGGCGTCTTCCCCCTTCCTTTTCGGTCCTGAAGAAGGTTTTCTGCCCAAAATGTCGACATTTCCATGCACATTTACACATATGCTGCCTGACCTGCTGAGTTCCTCTGGCATTTTGAGAATATTGCTTCAGATTCCTAGAACATTATCCACAAGCAGCAGGAATTTTTCTTCTCACTAAATACACCACTATAGAAAAGGAATTATCAGCTATTCATTAATTTGCTGTGTAATTTGTGCTGCCAAAAGTGAAATTCCAATTAATGACCTTCATGTCGTAATTTCACTCCTTAAGTATTTGAAAATCCTTCTGAAAAATCTAGTGACTGTTGCTATTTCTAGTTGTGCTCTTAATATCTAAGATGAATTTTAAAATGTTTTCTTAGAAGCACTAATTTTTTTTTTGATCAGCTCCTCAAAAAATGTGAAATTCTGACATCACTTTCATGATTTCATTAAAATCATTTGAGTTGGAAGGTGCTCATGGCCACCTGTCAAAATCCTATACCTTTTTCAAAGATATCCACAGAAATATGAATGGTGAAGGTTCAAACACCTCTATCATAACTTTGGTTTATAACAGCGAATGTTCAGTGGAGTACTGATTAGCATTTGCTGAATAAAGTTTGCACAAGACTCCATGGAGCCTAGGAGTTGGTCCAACTCAGTGGATATTTTGTTCAGTAACTTTGTGACTGGTGACAAAGCTGAGAACCTTTGCTCTTACAATCCAGTGCTATCTGATCTCTGCGGCTGTGGGCATCCTTAGCTGTGACAGTTTTTATTTTCCCCTTTACCCCTGAGATGAAGAGGCAGGTAGAGTCAGTTCATTGGTGGGTAGAGAATAACATACTGTTAGATCAGATAATGAAGACAGCTTTTCTTTCCTGAAGGAAACCAATAGAGCTGCTATGTTTTTATGCCAGTTTGGTGACTTCATGTCACCATTACAGTGTCCAAACTTACTTAATTAGTTGAATATAATCCTTCAGTATTTTGGTAGGATACAAACTCCGTATCAATCACTTGGATACTGACTACTTACAAGTAACTTAACCCTTCAACTACTATACCTAATGCTCAGGTGTAGTGTGCCCTCAGTAAGGGGAATTATGCATGATCTACATTCAATAGCCACTTTATTAGGTACACCTGCTCGATAATGCAAGTATCTAATTAGCCAATCATGTGGCAGCAACTCAATGCATAAAAGCATGTAGACTTGGTCAAGAGCTGCAATTGTTGTTCAGACCAAAGGTCAGAATAGGGAACAAATGTGACCATGAAATGTTAGTTGGTGCCAGATGGGGAGGTCTGAGTATACCACAAACTACTAATCTCCAATAATTTTTAGGCACAACGGTCTCCAGAGTTTGCAGAGAATGGTGCGAAAAACAAAACAAAACACCCAGTGAATAGCAGTTCTGTGGGCAAAAATGCCTTGTTAATGAAAGAGGTTAGAGGAGATTGGTTCAAGCTGACAGGAAAGCAAAGTGAATTCAAATAAGAATCCATTATGACGCTGATGTGCAGAAGAGCATCACTGAATTTACAACAGGTCAAACCTTGGAGAGGATGGGCAACAGCAGACCATGGATATGCACTCAGTGGCCACTTTATTGGGTACAGGAAGTATGTATATTCAGGAGGTACCTAATAACGTGGCCACTAAGTGAATGTGGAAGTATGGAATTTGTGACTGAATTGCTTTTCTTTATTCCACTCGCGATGTCGCATTATGAGTTGGATT
Organism: Mobula hypostoma; assembly: GCF_963921235.1. Taxonomy (NCBI): domain Eukaryota; kingdom Metazoa; phylum Chordata; class Chondrichthyes; order Myliobatiformes; family Myliobatidae; genus Mobula; species Mobula hypostoma. The sequence goes on from NC_086119.1 coordinate 39,545,925, forward strand.
GAAGCAAATTTCATTAATATTGAATATTTCAGAAATTACTTTTCACTAGATTGTTCTACAGTTGATCTCTATAATATTATTCGCTCTTCCGGCTCATAACTCATTCATTCTCTCTCACTGCAGATGGCTACGCAGCAGCCAAAGCAGCTAAATATGCAGGTAAATATGCAAGTAAATTTACCCAAATACACGGGTAAATCTTTCTATTTTCTCAATTCAATCAATTGTCCCATTGCATCTTGGGAAAACTAACTTGAACAAACTCTCGTGTTCACTTGTTACATTCCTGCCGAAGGGTTTCGGCCCGGAACATCGACTGTTGGCTCTTTTCCATAGATGTTGCCTGGGCTGCAGAGTTCCTCCAGCAGTCTGTGTGTGTTGCTCAGATTTCCAGCATCTGCAGGTTTTCTCTTGTACGTGGATAAAGAAACCACTGGCTTGCAAAGACATCTTAGTAATCTCCCTGGTGTTACTAACTATCAAAAAATTATATTAATGTTTTGTGTAGAAAAATGTTGAAAACAAACCTTTCAAAAATACATATATAATTAAAATAAATGTCATAAAATTCAAGGTGCAGATCTGCCATTTATACATTTAGAATTTTCAAATACTCTTTAATGCCTTTGATCTTGATAACTGATTGAATGTTACACGCCTTGTGCATTAGTTATAAGGGAATACTTGTGGAAGTACTGCAACACTTGTAGCAATCTTACTACTAACTAGAGTATCATTGTAAAATTTACAGAGGGCAAAAACCTGAAATATTTTCATTTCTTTCATCATAATGCGTATATTTGTACAACCACTTTGCATGATAGACACATCCAAATCCTAAGTAATAAAACTATTCTTCCTCATCAGATACAATTTCTTCAATCTCACTCAAGTAACTGAAAGTACACAAACTTCAGTCACAATACAGAATCTCTAACTAATAGTAAATAAAGTATAGTAAGAATAAGAAATTTAATATTGATACCGTGCAATTTTGTGAGCTTTTTAGAGAATATAGAAAATTCACACTTTCCTTTGTGCTGGCCTTTCAGGTGCTGTTCCAGGAGGGCTTCCCAGGATTTCAGCTGGAGGTTTCCTAGGAGCTGTTCCAGGTGGGATTGCGGGGGGTATCCCCGGTAAATTTTCACTTATAATGATCTTTTGAATGCATCTTTAACATGATTCGCTATACATGGGTTTAGCAACACACAGAAGCTAGATAAACAGACAGCATCATCGTACCACCCAGAAAAGGAATACTTACATATTCAATATCATGTTTGTCACTTGAATTGCTGGTATTTTTTGTTCTAATTGCACTTCAACTGAGTAAATGTTGAAGAGCCACCCACATTGTACATCTGGAGCCACATAAGCTCCAAGCTCCAAGACCTGGGCCTCAATACCTCCTTATGCAATTGGATCCTCGATTTCCTCACTTGCAGATCCCAGTCAGTTTGGATTGGTACATCTCCTCCACAATCTCCATCAGCACAAGGCTGTGTGCGTAGTCCTCCGCTCTACTCGCTTTCTACTTATGACTGTGAGCTAAGCACAGCTCGAATGCCATGTTTAAGTTTGCTGACCGCACCATTGTCATAGGGAGAATCAAAGCTGGTGATGAATCAGTGTACAGGAGGGAGACTGAAAATCTGGCCGAGTGGTACCACAACATCAACCACTCATTCAATGTCAGCAAGACCAAGGAGCTGATTATTGACTTCAGGAGGAAATCAGAAGCCCAGGAGCTAGTCCTCATCAGGGGATCAGGGGTGAAGTGGATCAGCAACTTTAAATTCCTCAGTGTTATCACTTCAGAGGATCTTTACTGGGTCCAGAACACAAGTACCATTACAAAGAAAGTGTGGTAGCGCCTTTACTTTCTGAGAAGTTTGCAAAGATTTGGCATGTCATCTAATAATTTGACAAACTCCTATATATGTGTAGTGGAGAGTATACTGCCTGGTTGCATCACAACCTGGAATGGAAACACTAATGCCTTTGAATGGAAAATCCTACAAAAAGTAGCAGATACAGCCCAGTCCATTATGGGCAGAGACCTCTTCACCACTGAGCACATCTACGTGGAACACAATTGCAGGAAAGCAGCATCCATCATAAGGGACCCCCACCATCCAGGACATGCTCTCTTCTCACTAATGCCATCAGAAAGAAGGTACAGGAGCCATAAGACCTTCACCATCATGTTCAGGAACAGTTATTACCACTCAATAATCATGCTTTTAAATGAGAGGGGATAGATTCACTCACCCGAACACTAAACTGTTCCCATAACCTATGGACTCACTTTCAAGGACTCTTCATCTTAAGTTTATTTATTATCAGTATTTATTGCTTATGTGTTTATTATAATTATTTTGTTTGTTTTTGTTTCCTTGCCTTTACTGTAAAATCCCACAAGAAAATGAATCTCAGGGCTGTATATGGTGACATATATGTACTTTGATAATAAATTTACTTTGAACTTTGAACATATTAGCCAGACAAGAGTGGCAGATCATTTTCTTCCCCAGAAGGATACTAATAGGCCCAAAGTTTCTTATTCCATTTAAATGATTCAATTGTCACCATCACAGATCCAGAAGTTTAAGTCCATATTGACTTAATTATTGAATTTAAATTCTTCCACTTCTGTGTTGGAATTTAAACTCTTTATGCTGGGCCAATGGTTCAAACTTCCAGCTGCTTATCTAGTAATTTAATAGTGCCCTAACAGTCAAATTTGCTAGCCAGTGCAGTGGCATCCACACCGGACTTCGAGGTGAGTGATCCTGCTTTCAAATCTGGCCGACTCCTTGCACGCTTTCCATCGGTTCTGGGTTGAGCGTCGAGCTAGCAACTGGGCCTTGTAAAAAAAAAAGCACAGACAAATGCTAGAGAACCAGCAAGGTTGCTGCCCAATGCACCACAAGGTACGGAAAGGAATGACAACAACAATAGTCAAGCTAATGTCAGGTAAAGGACTCATGATCCATATTCTGCAAGATTAGAGAACCTGTAGGTATGTCTCTTCTTTCTTCAATTGTAATTACAGTGAATATACTGTCACTATTAGTTTAACTGAATAATTTGAATCAATACTGACTATTCAAATATAATACCTCCAACCCTTTTACACTGTATTTGTTGTTCTCCATCCTAATTGTCTAAATCTATGACATTTCAGGTGGATATGCAGCAGCTAAAGCAGCTAAATATCCAGGTAAGTCCTTCTGCTACCTTGGTTTAGTCAATGCCTCTTTGTCCTCGAAGAAACTACTTTGAGCAAATTACTATGCCCATTCTGTTTCCATGCCATCACCCTGGCCAAAACACCTTTGCTTAATTATTACTTGCAGAACCTAAATAATAGAATAGATAGTTCTTCCTCATGAAAACTTATTCAAGGAAATGAAAGTATTTTAAATTTAGTCGCATTATAGAAGCCCTTCTTGGAGCAAATAACAGTCACACCCTTGTCACTGGTAATGTTAACAATATTTTTAGCATTGGTGTCATATAATTCTGTGAAACTTGCTCTTCTGTACTGATATTGCAGGTGCTGGTGGTGCAGGGCTCGCAGCTGGTGCTTTTCCTGGTGCTCTTCCAGGGGGTGTTCCAGGTAACTTTATCAGTTGTTTAAGTTATTTGTGATGGATTTTATGTTTTGTACCCAACACTAAACTTAAAGGTTTTATCACTCCTGTATTACCTTGGGCTGTTAGCAGCACAGTGTCAAGTCAGGTTCCCCAGTGGAGACTGCAAATTCCCCAGCCTACTTATGACCTAAGAAAACTTTGTAAATCGGAGCTTGTATAAGCCCTTGGTATTAGCTTGGAAAATTGTTCTCTGGTCTTTCATTTTCGAAGTGGATGGACTTTGTTGAATTTATGCTTAGGATGCAATAAAAATGTTTGAGTCAGAAAAGCTTTTTTAGCATTTTAAATTGTTTCGTAGCATTGATGTAAATTAAAAACATCTGAAATTTGTAAATTAATGAATAAACACACTGGTATAAATTCTGTGTCTTTCTAAAATTATATTCTAATATAGAGTAGAATTAACTTATATCCTGTCATGTGTCTCTAGACCCAGAATTTCAACACATAATTTTAGCTGTTACTTTAATAAATTACTATAATTTTCAAGGTAGCTTTCCTTTGAGAATATTGACAATTCCCGTATAGTTTATTATACTACAAACAATCCGAGAACATTACCCGCCAATAGAAGAAAAATTTTCCTCCCTCTACCGGCACCATTAGAGAAATAAATCTATACATTCATCTCTTTGTGGTACTTGCTCTGTGGGACCTTGCAATTTAGTCTTCATTTTGCAAATAGTGTTATGTTTGTAACTTCAAAACATTAAACTAATTCAAAGAAAGATATGGGAGTCCAAAATATGGGTGTAGCTTCATCTTTATTTTAGCAAGACACCCATGTATCATGTGGTAGCATCATGACGTAAGCAATTAACAGGATGTAAATATGAATAATTACAGGTTATACATATAATCCATAATTAATTATTTGAACAAACAAGAATGCTTATTCCAACTATATATATAAAAATAAAGATTACTCAAATATTGTTCAAATATTAAATACACACCAGATAATAACTTCAATTCCCAAGTAGTAGGCATCCGTTAGTCTCATGAGACCATAGATTTGCACCTTGGAAGGCCTGGGCAAGGTTGTATGGAAGACCAGCAGTTGCCCATGCTGCAAGTCTTCCCTCTCCACGCCACCGATGTTGTCCAGGGGAAGGGCGCTAGGGCCAATACAGCTTGGCACCGGTGTCATCGCAGAGCAATGTGTGGTTAAGTGCCTTGCTCAAGGACACAACACACTGCCTCAGCTGAGGCTCGAACTAGCGACCTTCAGATCACTAGACCGACACCTTAACCACTTGGTCACGCGCCAACATTCCCAAGTAACTGGTTGTGAATGTCTATGAAAAATTCTAGATATGCGCTGCTTCTATCTTTTAACTGTCCTATTCAATAACAGTTGGGAATGTCTACACTAGATGATACTTGAGGAATGGAAAAGAAACGTGTTTTTCATTTGAAAGTTTTAGCCATTGATGTCCAGCTCCTAAATGTGAAATGTAATGTTATGAGTATCCCCCAGTGATACAATGGATTTGATAATGAATGAGATCAAGTCCATTATTATTGAAAGATGCACAAGAGATTTTGCAGCTTCAGTAAACTTTCTATATGAATGTCAAAGGTTTTCACAGGGAGTGCGCAATGAAATCTCAAACACTGCCAGCATAAACCTGGCCCATGTCTGCAAGTATTCAAATAAAAGTCATTCATTCCTTGCTAGGTGAAGATTGCTTGATATCCATTCAGCTGAAGAGCTCTGCTGATGGTTCAGCTCAGTGGAAGTTCAAACAACCTTTGGTCAGGAACTTAATAAGTGGGAGCAATTGCCATCAAAATTTATTTTGTGAGTCAGTCCCCCTATCATCTACTTACTTTGATGATGGAATCTCATGTGATATCATTAAATATTCAAAAATGTGTTTACATACTTGAGGGTACAGATGTCACTAAGCAGTTACTAACTTACAGAAGCTGCTCTTCAGATGAGGTTCAGAATCAGCCATGTTAGTGAGTCTGAAGTCGCCTATATGCCAGAATAATATGGAATGCATATTCTTTTTCCAAGCGGGACATCAATGGACCACAATCAACTTTATGACAACTAAGTGAATACACAGACAGCATTAGAGTTACAAAATACACGTGGACTAAGATGTTAACTGTCCTGTGCTATCACCAGTGGGATCATCAGTTGATCTCCCACCTGTCTTCAGGAGTTTCGGCCCGCTTATGATCAAGACTCCCTCGAGGTGGTGGGCCAGCAGTGCTAAAGCACCACCTCCCACTGGTGAGCTTAAAAACTTGGCATCTGCCTCTATCAGAGTTGTTGGTCACTTCCATCCAACAGATAGTCTGCTCTTCAGGTGTCTATGCAACTACTGAAGGGTTTGCAAGATATGTATACACTGTCTGACTATCTGCCCCTCCAGACATACTTGGTCCACACCCATGCTGATCCTTTCTCTGCTGCCTCAGCTACAGCCTTGCTGGTTGACTTGATCTCTCTTCTAGTGAAGCCAAGGTCACGCAGCCACTTCTGGAGAGTGAACGCAATAAACCCACGGCAGCCTACTTCAAATGGATAGCATGAGACCTTCCACCCTCTGTCTCTGCACTCTGATCTTAACTCTGCATACTTGGTTAACTTGCGCTCATGGGCTTCATCGATGTTGTCTTCCCAGGGGACTGTGAGTTCACCAATAACCACTTCTCCACTGTTGTCAGACCATACAATTATTATTAGTGACAGTAAGTAATTCCAAATTCATGAAGTTACTTGAATTTGTATTTTCCACTGTCACTTTAAGGTTTAGATGCCCACCTCTGGATCAATGTTCCAGAGATTGGCTGCTCATCTGGTGGCTTAATTGTACCCAATTGTCAGCTCTTCATAAGATAAGTTGTAAACTATCTATAATGGGGTAAGGAATTTATGGTTAAATCACGGTTTCTTATCCTAATTGTAATATTATAGATTACTTGGTTAGTTTACCTGAAATAGTTGCATTAATATAGATTATTCACAGTGGGTTTACTCTGGAATGTGCTGATAGGGTGACGCTCATTACTTTACACTGTATGTGCCTGTTCACTGTCTTAACTTGCCAATTTTATGTCATCACAGATGCGTATGCAGCCGCCAAAGCAGCTAAATATGGAGGTAAGTTCATTTATTTTCTTAGCTCAGTCAAGGATCTACTGCACCTTGAGGGACATAACTCATGCAAACTTTCATGCTCGTTCTCTCTGCATGCTTCTGTCAAGAGGTAAATAATTGCCTCATTAGGGAGTTTACTAAGGTATCCTCCCAACAGAAATATTTCAATGTAATATCAGATATCAAGACATTATAATATTATATGTCAGAATTTTTGGGAACAATTCTCTCAACAAAATTAAAGTCTGATAATAGTGATGGAAGGAAACTGAGGGGCAGATCTACCATTCAGACTATTATTAATTTATGCCTTTGGGCAATGTAATTGATTCCAGATGGTATTCATTGGTAATTGGGGAAAATGTGTAGGAATGTTGTGCTTATCAGATGGTGAAACATGAAATATTTCCACATTTTTTTTCATCATACTGTAAATATGTACACCTCCAGTACGGATGATTATCACACCCTGAATCTAAACAATAGGATAAACTGTTCTTGCTCATCAAATATAATTTCTGCCATCTCATTCTGGCAAAAGAATGTATTTCAACACCTGGTCACACTGTAGGATCTTTCTTTTTACAGGAAATAAAGCAACAATCCACCTTTGAGATTGGAGTACTTCTTTAGATTAAAAAAAATTATCAATATAATTCTGTGAGTTCTACAGAAAATATAGATGACTGTACCTTTCCTGTGTTGATATTCCAGGCATTCTTCCAAGAGGGTTACTTGGTCCAGGAGGTTTAATTCCAGGGGCTGTTCCTGGTAATTTTGTCACTTTTTAATGAAATTTTGATATTGTATGTAATGTGTGTGTTTTATTGTTTGCAGATTTTTACAATTCACTATGTTGTGCTTTACACTTGGGAGACTTTCAATTTTTTTCATTGTTGTGATTTGATTACATATGCAGCCCAGCTTGACACAAGAACAGAATGGAATAAGATTTCATAGAGGAAACTCAGGACCCCCTATGTTTAAACTAGCAAATCTTATAAAGTGGTGCTTAATGTTAGAGTAAATCCTACTATAAAAAGTGAAAATTGCTCAGTCACTTTTATGTGTTACGTGGCCTCTTGTGTCTGCACAATACTGGTGGGAAAGCATACCAAACCTCTGAGTGGAAAGTGTATTACTGGCAGATTTAATTCATCCGTTCTATTAATTAAAGTTAAAGAACATCTGAACTATGTAAACAAATGGATAAATTATTTAGTATAGATTCTATGCTTCTTACAAAAAGTTTTGTTTAATATTGATATATATTAATACATATAATATTGCATATGTTTTAGCCCATCCTGATACTCTTACATATAATTTAAGTGGTCACTTCAACATATTAACGAGTTATTTTGGAAATAACTTTATTCTGAATATAGTGAAGGTAATGAACCACAAACATCTTTACACAATTTTGTTGATTAATTGGTCACAACTACCGATAATAATTATTTGAATTTAATTCCAGATTTATTTAATTATTTGAATTTAAATTTTTCAACAGCTATGTTGGGATTTAAACCAGTATCTTGGTATCAATGCTCCAGACCTCTTTTCAATAATCCAGTAATTTAATCACAGTTTAATACTCTTTATCTGACAATCTACACATGAACCATATATTGATGCAAAATGTATTTGTGAACAGCCTTTCTGTATTCTAATTGCAATCACATGGATTACTTTGTTAAATTATTTGAACAATTTACACTCATACGGAAGGTCAGCATATGGGGTTTTACAGGAAAATGATGATGGGATTCATTCTTTTGGGTTGCTGGTCACTTCACACAATATGTACCAATATTCTGGGTTAACTTGTCAATCTCATGTCATTTGCAGCTGGATATGGAGCAGCTAAAGCAGCTAAATATGGAGGTAAATCTTCCTATTTTCTTGGTCCAGTCACTGCACATTGGGGAAGCTAATCTATACAAATTCTCTCGCTCACTCTGCTTGTATGCCACTGAAGTTGTGGAGCCATAGAGTTGTACAATATAGAAACAGGCTCTTCATCCACATGTCCTTGCCAACCAAGATACTTATCTATGCCTATCCCATTTTCCTACATTTGATTGATATCCATCTATTCCTTTCCTAATCATGTAACTGTTTTTAAATGCTGTGATTGTATCTGCCTCTACCATCTGGTAACTTGCTATATATGCACCACCCTCTGTGTGGAAAAACTATCTCCTCAGATTCCCTTTAACTCTTTTCCCCTCTCCCCCTGTCCTCTAGTTTTAGACTCCTCTACTTTGGAGAAACTGACGACCTACCGTATTCATGTCCTTTATAATTAATAGAAACCTTAATAAAGTCATCCCTTACCCTCCTCCACTCCAGTGAGAACAATCCCAGTTTTTCTATTCTTTAATTGTAACTGAAGTCCTCCATTGCATGTAGCATGCTGACATGCCTTCTGCACTCTTTCTTGTAACACTCATAACACACTGGAGGAACTCAGCAGGTCGGGCAGCATCCGTGGAAAAGATCGGTCGATGTTTCGGGCCGGAACCCTTCATCAGGACCAAAAGATCCAGCCCGAAACGTTGACCGATCATTGTCCCAAGACTGTTTTGTGCAGAGGCACTCCTAAGTTCCTTTGCACAACGGCATGCTGCAATCTTTCACCGTTTAAGTAACAATGGGAGCTTCTACTTCTCCTCCCAAAACGGATGACCTTGCATTTACCAGCATTGTAGTCCATCTGCTGAACACTTGCCCACTCACTTAACCGACCTATATCTCCTTGCAGTCTCTCTGAATCCTCCACGCAGCTAGCTTTTTCACTCAATTTAGTGTCATCAGCAAATTTCGATATACTACACTCAGTCTCCCTTCCAAGTTATTCATAAGTATTGTGAACAATTGTGAGCCCAGCTCCAACCCCTGTAGCACTGATTGCTAACCAGACAGACACCCATTCATTACATATCTCTGCCTTTTATTGATTAACCAGTCTTCTGTAAATGCCAATATATCATCTCCAACTCCATCATTCTTACCCAATTGATAAGTCCTTTATGAGGATCCTTATTAAACAAATATCAAAACATTTTTAAATATCAAAAAAAGGAACAACATTCCTGACAAATGTTAGATCAAAATAATTGCTGTTTATAGATACAGAAGTTGCTGTTCCTCAGTTATGCTTTTGGTCATTGTCATTGTTTCCATGTTGGAATGCACTATTAATGAAGTCACGCTTATGCAAAAGTGAAACAGTTGTAATAATTTAATTGCCAATTATCAAAAATTCTCACAGGGTGCAGGATCTAAGCTACAGAATAAATTGCTGTTCCTCATCAAATTTGATCTCAGCAATCTCATTCAAGAAACTAAAAATATTTGATCTCCTGGTCACACTGCAGAATCTCTCTTTACAGCAATACACTTTTATGGTCTCAGTAATTATGGAATGGTGATAGAATTAAATAGCATTGATGCTATCAGTTTTGTGGAAAATATAGTTATTTGTCTCTCCTGTGCTTGTATTTCATGAGGTGTCCCAGGGGTTGTTCCCGGAGGTGTCCCAGGGGTTGTTCCCGGAGGTGTTCCAGGGGTTGTTCCCGGAGGTATTCCAGGTGCTGCTCCTAGTAATTCAGTCACTTATTAATGCATTTTTTCCAATCTATTTTGGTCTTGATTGAAATGTGTATGCTGTATTTTAACAGCTTTGGCAATTCAGATGCTTTGCACTTGAAAGTAGTCTTTAAATTCTTATCACTGTTGTGATCAGATTAATTATTCAGCAATCATAGAGTCGCCTGGTGTAATTCAAAAACAGACTGAGTGATTTTCCTAAAATGGGAGCCTCAGGTGTGAATAAGCCATATTATTATCAAACATCAGATGTGCAGAAGGACTTGGGAGTCCTCGTGTACGACTCCCAGAAGGTTAATTTACAGGTTGAGTGTGTGGTAAAGGAGGCAAATGCAATGTGGGCATTTATTTCAAGGGGAATAGAATATAAAAGCAAAGAGATAATACTAAGCCTTTATAAGACCCTAGTCAGGCCGCACTTGGAGTAGGAGTATTGTCAACGGTTATGGGCCCCATACCTCAGAAGGGATGTGTTGTCATTGGAGAGAGTCCAGAGGAGGTTCACAAGGATGATTCCGGGAATGAAGGGGTTAACAGATGAGCAGTATTTGGCAGCTTTATGCATGTACTCACTGGAATTAAGAAGAATGCAGGGGGAATGTTGAAAGGACTAGATAGGGCGGATGTGGAGAGGATGTTTCCTATGGTGGGGTTATCTAGAACTAGAGGGAACAGCCTCAGAATTGAGGGGCATCCTTTTAGAACAGAGGCAAGGAGCAATATTTTCACCCAGAGAGTAATGAATCTGAGGAATGTTCTGCCACAGATTGCAGTGTAGGCCAAGTCCATGCATATATTTAAATTGGATAGATATATGGGCAGGAAAGGAATGGAGGGTTATGGGCTGAGTGCAGGTCGGTGGGACTAGGTGAGAGTAAGAGTTCGGCATGGACTAGAAGGGCCGAGATGGCCTGTTTCTGTGCTGTAATTGGTTATATGGAAATTGATTGTTTCCTGATCGGTCGGGGCATTAAAGGATATGGGAAGAAGGCAGGTGTATGGGGTTGAGTGGGATCCGGGATCAGCCAGGATGGAATGGCAGAGAAGACTCGATGAGCTTGATGGCCTAATTCTGCTCCTATGTCTTATTAGCCAAGAAAATAGTGTTGCAGTATATAGCTTGTGAAGTATGTACTGTATGTTGACGGCTGGAAACCACACACAGATTTCAAGTGCACAAATATATTTTCAGCATTTTGAATTTTTTTTGGATTTCATTGGTGTAAGTAATGTTGCTCAAAATTCCACACTCAATGTACCTGTCCTCTCTCATTCATTTTTCTTCATTGTAGGTGGATATGCTGCAGCTAAAGCAGCTAAATTTGCAGGTAAATCTTCCTGTTTTCATAACTCAGTGACACTGTGCTTCACCGACAACCCTGCTGTCCAAATTCATGTTTCTCTTCTATTTGACCTAAGCAACTGGCAGGCATTTAAAATTTCTCAGTCGAAAGCTGCAGGAGCTGGTAATCTGAAACAAAAATAGAAAATGATGGAAAGACTCAGCAGGTCAAACAGCGTCTGTGGAAAGAGAAACAGAGCGAGTCCTGACAGACGCTGCCTGATCTGCTGCGTGTTTCCAGGTAGATTTAAAAATATCACTTTGGTTAAGGAGAATATCAGTGACCACTTTGCAGTGATGTCAAACATCTATCAAACATAACAATATAGTATTATGCACAGTATATATAAATAATGGTAATCCTTTTCATAAATATGATGTTCTTAGTAGCATATTAGTGATAGATATGATGCCATTTTCCTAGATTTGGAATCTGTTATTGCTCACTGATACCATTTTATTTTAGTTTTGTGTTTTGTCGTGCTAAATGTATAGAGACTGTTAGAACATATAGGAATAAAGAGATATTTGCAAGTACCAAACATTGGCTTTTCAGTGGATAAATCCAACTTTTGGATCTCCCGTTCCATCCCTTTGCATAACTGGGAAGAGGGAAGCAACAGGATGGTCTTTTGCGCAACACGCTGAACAACTAATCCCGCTGATTAAATCTCAGGTTTCTGCACTGAGGGAACTACTTTGTATCTCAGTTTCTTTCCTGCCAAGAGTTGGCAACTGAACTAGTTATCATTAGCACCCCTTCTCTTCTTTAAAGTAAAATTCCTTGGTAGATTAGTACCTCCTGTACCTAATAGATTTAAGTCTTGTGGCTCATCAGGCCGGTTATGCCGGTTTCCGTGGCGTGAAGCGACTGAGAGTATGAGATTCCCCCCGCCCCCCGGATAGGACACCGGTGTCTATCGCGAGGTTAACCCCCAGCATTTTTGCCGGTACCCATTCTCAGCTGGGTAGATTGGAGCATTGAGTGGTTAAGTGCCTTGCTCAAGGACACACAAGCTGCCTCGGCCAAGGCTCGAACCCACGACTTTCAGATCGCTAGTCCAACACTTGGTCACGCACCACACTGTACGTAATAGAGTGGCCATTAAGTGTATCTGGTCTGATGCTGCTGGAGGCCATCGACTTTAAGCTTCAACACGTTGTACGTTCGGAGAAGCTCTTCTGTACACTACTGTTGTAAAGTATGGTTACTTGATTTAAAGTCACCTTCCTGTCAACTTGAACCAGTCTGGCCAATCTCTTCTGACCTCTCTCATTAATAGACGATAGACAACAGGAGCAGGAGTAGGCCATTCGGCCCTTCGAGCTAGCACCGCCATTCACAGTGATCACGGCTGATCATCCACAATCCGTATCCAGTTCCTGCCTTATCCCCATTACCTTTGATTCCGCTATCTTTAAGAGCTCTATCCATCTCTTTCTTGAAAGCATCCAGAGACTTGGCCTCCATAGCCTTCTGGGGCAGAGCATTCCATATATCCACCACTCTCTGGGTGAAACAAGGTGTTTTCACCTACAGAATTGCTGCTTGCTGGATTTTGTTTTGTTTTGTTTGTGTGTTTTTTTTTGCAGCATTTTCTGCAAGCTCTAAAAGACGGCTGTGCATGAAAATCCCAGGAGTCCAGCAGTTTTTGAGATGCTCAAACCACCCTGTGGGGCACTAACAATCACTCCACTGTCAAAGTCACTTCGATTGTATTTCTTCCCCATTCTGATGTTTAGTCTGACCAACAACTGAACCTCTTGACCATGTCTGCCTGCTTTTATGCATTGAGTTGCTGCCACACGATTGCTTGATTATATATTTGCATTAACAAGCAGGTATACCTAATAAAGTAGCCACTGAGTGTAGTTCCTCAGTGCATTCATCATTTTCCATGCTGAGTAATCAAGCCTATTTCTCCATGTGGAAGTGCTGACTCATAAAATTACAGGTTTCATTTTGCACCTTAAGAGCAAGGCTCCTAAAGTGCATGAACCAGAGTGTACAGAATAACACTTAAAAAGAAACATTTAATAAAGCATGGATTAAAAATGAAATGGTATTAAAATCTGTTTTGCTGAAGCTATTTGTGCTCATAGTGCTTTGAATGAAATATGAAATAGATTGGTGATTCATAAGCCAATTAGTAGATTACAGGTTGTTAAATTCAAACATTATTCTTCGATAACATTTACTGAGTCACATCATAATCATAGATTCATAAAAATATACAGCTCTGAAACTTGATCTTTTGTCCTGCCACTTCAATACTGGTATGTACCTATCCACAGTAATTCCATTTGCCTGTGCTAGACCCAGTGACTACACCTTCCTGAATGGCAGCTCTCCATTTCAGACAACATCCTGCTGAAAGTCTTCCTGGTGTCCTTTTAAACCAAGATTTAAATAGATGAGTCAATTGATCAAGAGTAATGAATTCTGAATCAATAACTGAACAGTGTTAAATTCCATCCACAGTGGTTACAGCTGACCATTTCCACTGTCCTGGCACACTTTGTTTGCAGTATTTTTAGGTTTTCATTATGCTCTATTTCTTGACCAGTTTAGATCCAGAATTACCCTACAGTATACAGTACACTCATTACTACTTTATTTGGTACACCTGTTCATTAATGCAAATGTCTAATCAGCCAATCGTGAGGCAGAAACTCGATGCATAAAAGCATGGTCAGAATGTTCAGACCAAACACTGGAAAGGGGAAAAATGTGATCTACTGTAAGAGTTGATACCAGGCAGGGTGGTTTAAGTATCACAGAAACTGCTGATCTCCTGGGATTTTCATGCACAATAATCTCTAGAGCTGACAGAGAATGGTGCGAGAAACAAAAAATATCCAATGAGCAGCAGGTCTGTTGGCAAAACTGCCTTGTTAATGAGAGAGGTCAGAGGAGAATGGCCAGATTGGTTCAAGCTGACAGTAATAGAAATAGCCACATGTTACAACTGTGGTGTGCAGAAGAGCATCTCTGAACGCACATGTCAAACATGAAGTGGATGGGCTGCAATGGTGGTACCTAATAAAGTGGCCACTGAGTGTAGTTTCTCCTTCTCATCGGAGGTAAATTCTGCGCTCCCATTAATGTAATCGGAAGTACTTGAACAGCTATTCACTTTCCTGAATCTGTTCTGACAACAAATCAAGACAACCTAATGTTTGGCAAATTCAGTAATAACTAAATGATTTTAGAATCAATGCTATGTGAGTCTGAGAATTTACAGAAAATATCACTGATTTTTTTTTCGCTCTCTTACTTTGATATTCCAGGTGGTGTTCCAGGAGGGATTCCTGCACTTCCAATTACATCTGGTCTAGGGGGCCTTCCAGGTGGCATTCCAGCAGGTCTCCGTGAAAATTTTGTCACTTGTTCATGATACTTGCAATATATATTGATGCTGATGGATTACATATGTTTTATTGATTCCAGGGGTAAAAAAAAAATGAATTTTGGAGAATGAGAAGTGTTGCAAATTTAGTTAAAAAGAAAAAGGAAGCATGCGCAAGGTTTAGGACTGGACATGTGTAAAGCTTAGTAAAACTGGGCAGGGCCCTTGAGGAATATAAAGGAAGCAGGAAAGAATTTAAATAGGAAATCAGGAGGCTGCAGTCAAAGGGGCTGTGAAATATCCTTGGCAAGTAGGATTTAGGAAAATCTCCAGGCACCTTATACATGCATTAAAAACACAAGGCCTAAAGGAGAGTATCGGACTGCTCAAGAACAAAGGAGGAAACCTTTGCCTGGAGTCAGTGAAAGTGGGTAAGATCCTAAGTAAGTAATTCAGGTTAGTATTCAGTGAAGTAAAGGACATGGAGGATAGCGAGATCAGCGAGTCAAATGCCAATATTCTAGAGCTTGTTGATTTCAAGAAGGAGATGTTAGGTCTCTTGGGGAACATTGGGGTTGATAAGCCTCCAGCACTTGGTGGGTCACAGAGAGAGGCAAGAGAAGAGATTGTTGAGGCCTTCACAGAGATAGTTTCATCGGCTTTGCCGGTAGGTGAGCTCCCAGAGAACTGGAAAATAGCCAGTGTTGTCCCTCTGATTAAGAATGGCAAAAGGGAGAAACCAAGAATTTATAGACTGGTGAGCCTGCATCTGTGGTAATGAAAGTATTGGACAAAATTCTAAGGGATAGGATTTATTTGCAGTTGGGATAGCATAGACATTTTAGGAATAATCAGCATGTCTTTCTGCGGGGGAGGTCATATCTTACAAACAATTGACGTTTTTAAGGAGGTGACAAAGATGATAGATGAAGGTAGGGCAATGGATGTTGCCTTCACTGAATTAAGTAAAGTTTTTCACAAGGTCACTCATGGTAAATTGATTCAAAATAAGGCACATGGGGTCCATGGAGACTTTGTAGACCTGATTTAAATTTGGTCTGGGCATTCATACAGAGGGTTAGTGGTGGTAGATATTATTCTGACCAAAGGACCAAGGGTCCTGTTTCCATGCCTCCAAGGTGTCTTCCTGAGTGAGGCATTGTTGACCACATACTAAATATATGATGTGACCCTCAATGAGGTTTTCATGGGTTCAAGTCCCTTGGAGGCTATAGATGTACATAACTATTGCAGTCAATATTCTATATCAATTCCAATGTTCTTAGTGCAAATTGAGTGATGATAGATTAAACATTACCAGGTGAGGATCTGTCCATAACAGTAAATGGCCAGAGAATGAATTATCATTTACAGACATGGATTGCCTGAGTATCTTCAGCTGTTGATTTCTGCTGGTAACCCAACTCACTGGATGCTCAGTCAACATTCCTTCAATAACATTGTTTGACCTAAGAGCCATCTCAGTTTAGTTTGATGACGGAATGTATTGCAGTGCCAACAAATGTCAAAAAGTATATATATGACAGAGTGTTGAAAAACCTGGCAATAAGGTAAATCATTCAGTATATACACCATGCAACCATATGGAATAAGGTAAATTATTCAGTGTATATACCATGCAACCATATGGAATAAGGTAAACCATTCAGTATATATACCATGCAACCATATGGAATAAGGTATATCATTCAGTATATATACCATGCAACCATAGGGAAAAAGGTAAATTGTTCTTTCTTGCCCTATATGTAAGCTTAAAGATGATTTTATTTTGTTACAAAAACAGCTCTCAAAGCACACAACAATCAAGCAGCATCTATAAAGTGATGAACAGATTTAATGTTTCATACGAATTTTGTTAGTTGGGCTTGAAGAATTTGCCTCAATACTAAATATCTTGGAATCATTTTTCTCTGTAATGGTGTGATGGTGTTGATCTACACAGGGCGCTGCTGTAATGTAAATCCTTTGACATTGCAGGTGCTTATGGAGCAGCCAAGGCAGCTAAATTTGGAGGTAAAATTTCCTATACATTGTTCCATCAATGCCACTTTGTTTCATGGAGAATCCTGTAATCTATACAATACCTTGTGTTCACTCTGCTATTTGATCCTACCAAAAAACAATAATCTTTTTTAAGTCTTCATTTCAAGAGAATCTTAATGGCTTCACGTGTAGGCAGTGTGTCACCAAATATCAATAATATATTAATAAGCATAGTACAATAACTTAATAATCCTGTTAACAAACATATAACTTAAGTAAATGGTAGAAAATTGCAAAAAGTCAGAATCGGCTTTTCCTACTCCAGAGAACATGAACTTTAGTCATTACAGTTCTGTGCCATGTATTTGCAATGATTGAACCTGTAGGCATGAAGAACAAAACCTGTGATTTTTCAGGGCATATTTCAAATTTTTCAGTACATAATATTGAAATATGTTATATATGAAGTGTCTTTGGTGATAAAGACAACATTGTTATGTGGCTAAATATAAAGCAGATAACTTTTCAAGGAGTTATCATTCACTCACAGGTATTATCTAAATCTACCTTTCCATCCCTTCTCATGACTGGTAACAAGAAAGTGACAGGTGTGCTACATGCGTTACTAACTGAGTAAAAGATCCTTAAGATTGGTTGATAATTCCACGAAAGGGAACATTTTGTATCTTGGTTCATAGTTTTACTAATAGGGTTTAGAAGTGATCAGATTCCTCTCAGTAGAATCAGTCTGACAACCCTCTCCACATATAGATATTTATTGTACAAGATGTTTTGCAGTACAACCATCATCTTCAATGTCGATGTAGCCAATGTACTGAGAATTCAAGTGGGATGTTCAATATGGTAGGGGTTTTCTATGTCTCCCAAAATTAAAGATTTAATTTTTTAACTTCCTGCTGTTGTGTTCAGAAATGATGAGGGAAACATACTGTCATGGAAGTTTGAAAAAAATAGTGGACTTAATAAAATTAAGTACAGATATTCTTATAAAATAAAATCAGAAGAGTGACAATCACTGGTGCTAAGAATTCTTTGAATAGAATATTGGGTAATTGTTTTTGATCCATAAAACACATTCTGCTTACAGATGTGGTAAAATTACAAGCTTTATTCTTTTCTCCTTCTCTCTGACCTGGTGTCATACTGTTTAGTGTTAGGCAGCTGTTTAAATATTCAGACACTCAAGCGTTAGGATCAACTGCTAAACTGTTCCAAATTTCACCTAACCACGTCCTTCACTTACCTGAGTATCTCTGGTGCCCTTGTATGCTGTAGCCCATTTTTTTTTAGAATGATTCTCAGGTTTTCCATCACAGTACATATTCCACGGCCAGTTAACATCATGGTCTTCACATTCAAAATGGAGTAAACTACACTTTCACATCAAACACATTTTCTCCACTCTCACAATGACTGTATGAGTTAAATAATGAAGTCATTAAACTTTTGAACACGGTGCACAATCTGTTCGTGCAGTCAATGAAACTAGCAATTTACTCTTGCAATTGGTAATATGAACAATGCTGTAGACTTGGTAACAAATAAAAATTACTCTTGTTAAGGCTATACAAAATTAAGGTGGTTGTACATCTGTTGTGTTGATATTCCAGCTGGTGTTCCAGGAGCGGTTCCTGGTCTTCCATTTAGGGGTGTTCCAGGTGCTGTTCCAGGAGGTGTACCTGGTAATTTTATCTTTCAATAATTATATCTTAATATTTTTTCAATATTTTTATTGATTTCTATATAGAAGAATACAGAGTCCAAGAGAATATATTTTATAAAACAAAAGAAAAAATATAATAATACCAGATACAGTATATTGAATCACATTAACAAACTTCTTACTCTATATTCATATAAATTAGATTAATTCGTATATTAGAATATAAACAATTTTATAAAAAGAAAGATCTATACCCACTACCAAAGTCGAAACTGTTTGGGGGAAAAAAAAAGGAAAAAAACCTTACCAGATAATAAAATATGCTATTAATCAACTTCTGTACTTTAACCAGAAGTCAAAGATTATGAAAATAATTTTCAAACGGCCCCCACAAATTTTGAAAATCTTGGTTAGATTCAGAAATTGAACAAAGAATCTTCTCTAAATTTAAGCATGGCATAACGTCCCGTAACCACTGAGCATGATTTGGCGGAACAGCATCCTTCCACTTAACAAAAGTCGCCCTCCTAGCCATAAGAGAGATAAAAAGCCATCTTAATTTTTGAATGGAAACTTTAAGTACAGTTTTTGACAAGTTTTGTAATCTTTTTTCTTAAAAAAATTGTAGTCTTTCACTTTATATGAATTCTATAGTTTGATTGCAAGTAGAAAAAAATTATCTTTCCTGAGCAAACTTGAGAGTGGAGTCATAGCTGTGGAAAGATACACACAGAAACAGTCCCTTCAGCTCTCGCAGACCAGAATCAGAATCGGGTTTAATATCACCGGCATGCGTCGTGATATTTGTTAATTTAGCAGCAGCAGCAGCAGCAGGGCAATGCAATACATGTTAAATACAGAAAAAAATGTGTATACTGCTGTGTACATACATCTATTGATGCTTCTGGACACATCTTCAGTGATGTTCCTGGAATCATCGGGTGTTTCGGGTCTTTCAACATCATACAACCTCCTCCAGGTGACCCAGCCGGGGCTGATCAGACCCCAGCTTGTGTCCAGATGGCTAGCTACTTATGACTCCATGGCTCCCCTCTTTTGAGCCACAGCCATCTTGAGGCCCTCTCTGCTGCATCGGTGGTACTGCGGATGGCTCTCCTCTTCCTCTCTCCCTCGATGCCCAAATTGCTGTGAAGGCTCTAACTAAGGAACGGGCTGCGAATCCCCTACCACCAACCTCCACTGGGAGACACCTCGCTCTCCATCCAGCCTAAATAGTTACATTAAAAATAGTGCAAAACTAGAAATAATACATAAACACTAATCTCCGATTAATCCCATATCTGATTCTTCCCCCCCTTTGACTTCTGCCAGACCCAACCACTCAGTTACACATTGGGGGCAATGCACAGTGGCTAGATGACCTATTAATCTGCACTTGTTCGGAATGTATGAGGAAACTGGAGCACTGGAGGAAAACCTTTGTAGTCCCAGAAAAAACATGGCAAACTTCATACAGGCAGGACCTGAGATTAGGTTTGAAGCCATGTCACTCTACTGTGAAATAGTGGCTTAATAGCTGCAACACTGTGCAACCCTTCTGATGACATTTCTATGGAGAAGATTGGATTTTCTTCTTGCTTGGTTTTGAGCTGAGATGGTCTTGTAAAAAGAGTTTCGGATTTCAGTGGAAAGCACTGCTAGCTAAGAAATATGCTCACTTTCACTTTCTGCCACCATCATGCCTGGCAACACACTCAAATCTTTAGCCAGAATTGCTCTGAAAATCATCTTTGATTGGACTTTTCAATGTCAATTACAAAATAATGAACTGGTTAAATAAACAAATATATTGTTAAAATAGGCTCTGGGGCCTTGTAACAAAGCTTTCTTCAGTATTCAATTTAACCCCTTGTCAATTTAGTCCAGCCACTCATTTAGCAACCCACATGAAAGCTGCATTAAGCAATGAGTTTCTAAACATAGCTAATAATGGCCAAAAAAATTATTCTGCTAGTCGCATTTATTTGATACAAGATCAGAAAACCAGCATCTAACATTTTGCCCATAGTCTCACATTTGCCACATGTTGTTATTCCTTTCTTGAAAATGATTTTTCTCCACTGGGATTTTAAATAGTCCTCACCAGATGATTCAGAATCAGTTGAAAGATACCTGAACATTATTTAGGAGCTGCAGAATTTCTCCTCCCAAAGAATAAATTAGTTTCCCATTTGTTTGTCTCTGACACAATGGGTCTGCAAATTGACTTCATTGTTCAACAATAACATGGAAGGCTTTCTTTTTGTAATTTTAATTATTTTTGGTTATTTAGAGTCTAAGTGGGAAATGCAATGAGATTGTCATTCCCCGATGAGATTGGGATTGGATTAAAACTAATGGAGATAGTACATCCACAAGTACAGGTTAAGCTACACACATCAAAGTTGCTGGTGAACGCAGGTCCTGACTAGTCCTGACGAAGGGTCTCGGCCTGAAACGTCGACTGCGCCTCTTCCTATAGATGCTGCTTGGCCTGCTGCGTTCACCAGCAACTTTGATGTATGTTGCTTGAATTTCCAGCATCTGCAGAATTCCTGTTGTTTACAGGTTAAGCTTTTTGTCGTGATTCTGCTACAAAAACTTCCACAAGATATGTGTGCGGAAGCTTGCAATCTGACTCCCAAAAGTAGCTCAATGCATGGATTATACAAACTTGAGATACAGAAACCACTGAGTTGAGCAATTCTGCGAGTCACCTCGCATTTATCCAGTGAAGTGTGATGTGATATCTGCACACATCACACTTTGTTTTGTACTCCTATATGTTACTACTTATAATTTGTAAAATCCCATCTAATAGCCAAAAGAATTATCAGGATTACATGTGTCTTAATTAAACAAGGGACATTGTCTGACTTTATTCAAATCTTTTACAATCTTAAGTCTTATATCACTGTTGTTTTGAATAATTTTCATTAATATTGAATATTTACAAACTATGTTTTCTCTGGAATGAGACGGTGTGGTTGATCATTATTCTCATCTGTGATGATTTGTCAATTATCTTTTGTTTCAGGTGGCTATGCTGCAGCCAAAGCTGCTAAATTTGGAGGTAAATCATCTTAATTTCTTGGTTCCTTTAAAAACCTAATCTGTCAGTATATCTCTGTCAAGAAGGAGATAAAAGTCTCACAGATTAAAACACCACAGTAACCTCCCTACTTCTAGGGATGTACTATCTATATCAAAAATGTTTTTTATAAATATTGGCACATTCCTTCGGACAAATATAGGAAAGTTGTTGCTATGACTCAAGAAACAGAGCTGCTTTCTGTTATATATAAATATAGAATTTGCTGTTACTAACTGATATCTTCTAGTTGCAATTAATTCCACATATCTTTCTTGTATGTTAGCTGTGGGAAATACATTGTCAAGATACCACACTTCCAATAATCCTAATACTTCTCAGTGGTTATTAAGGCAGATTTTCAAAATTTGCATGGTTTTGTAAAAGGGAAAGGTACAAAACTTCTACATGATCGGTTTGATTTGGAGATGTTATTTCATGACCAAAGAGTCCAGAACCAGTGGTCATAGTCTCAAAGATAAGGGGTTGGTCACTCATCAGTTGCTAAGTGAGAGATTTTTAACATTAGATGATATGTAACATCCCAGAAAATACTTCCAAAACTGCTAAATATGTAACTATTTTTATCTTGTTTTCATAGTTCGTTCAATGACACTATGAAAAGCCAAGGAAATTCCTGTAATCCAGGCAAATGCTTGGTTTGCTTGTCTGTACTGTGAACCTTGGTCTGAATAGAACCTCAGTGACCTCTGTTTGTAGCACAGTGCTATCAAGTTTTAACATCTGTTTTGTCTGCATAATATATGAACCATCTATAACTAAAGTGAATATGTTAACCGGCAGTTATAGCGGCACTTTCTATCATTGCAGTTTAGCATTAGTATAGTCAGCAATGGAACACATACAGACGTGATGGAATATTTGCAATGATATTAATAACAGCCAGTGATTATACAAGGCATGATGTCATACGTCTTAAGGAACTGGCAGTAAACAATTTGGAAGATAATTTTGCAACTTTTATTGCTTATTGCTCATTGCATTGCAATGTTGTAACTATATGTTATAATTATGTGGTTTTTGTCAGTTTTTCAGTCTTGGTCTGTCTTGTTTTTTTTGTGATATCACACCGGAGGAAATATTGTATCATTTCTTAATGCATGCATTACTAAATGACAATAAAAGAGGACTGCGTGTCCTCATAATCTAATCTAATCATTGTAGCCAGTAGATTATTATTTTTTTATTTATTGAGATGCAGTGTAGAATAGGCCCTTCCAGCCCTTCAATCCCCCAATTTTAATCCTAGCCTAATCACAGGTCAATTTACAATGACCACTTAACCTACCAATCAGTACATCTTTGGACTATTGGACTGGAGCACCCGGAAAAACTCCGCGCAACCACGGGGAAAATGCGCTAACTCCTTACAGGCAGCGACAGGTCGCTGGTACTGTAATGCATTATACTTATCTGGATGTGCATGCCGCATCCCCCCACCCACTGCAGCACACCTCCACTCTGCCCAATCTGCAGTACCATTTGCAATCCAGTCCCTGGTAAAACTTGCTTCGCGCCCCTGACCGCTCTACTTTTAGGCCTACTCCACTGATATACAATGCTGCAGCAAATGAACAATACAGTACACTGCTATTATGTGGGTAGATCTACTGCATATGACTGTCAATTAAAGAAGAAGCTAACTTCATAAATGAGTGCAGCTAATTGCAAATCCTAACACATATCCTCATCACTTGAGGTTAGCAGATCTCCAACTGCCTGGAGTTCTACAGTTTCTCTCCAATGCTGAGCTTCTTTCGTTTTTTTTTTCTCAAATAATCAAAGTAGCTGAAGAAACACCGGTCATTTTTTGATGCTTGTTTCTATATCACCTTTCCTCAGTTGACTGAGCCTACATTCTCTAACAATCATAAATGTTAAGTACATCTTGTGTGTAACTTGTTGAGAAAAAGTGCATAATTGTTCAGTTACTCTTCCATTACTGCATGAAAGGAAACATTTTCTACCTCTTATTTTCAATTACCTTTCCTGTAACCGTACAAAGTTCAAAGTCTCAGAGACACTTTATTTTGGCCATTTCTCCCTTACCTTCTCTGCAACTGAAACTAACTTGTTTTCTCTCTGAGTCTCAGACATGAAATGTTAACTCTTTTTCTCTTTCCACAGATGTTGCCTGAACTGTTGAATGTTTCTGGCATTTTCTGTTTTTATTTCACATGATTCTGTCACAGCCAGTATCTAAGCAAAGGAGCAAATAATAGTTTTGAATGGCACTTTTCAAAGATAATAAAGTTTTAGTAGAATTTCAATAATCTGCTGTCTGACTATTCAGAAATCTGGATGTTTCAGCATCTGGCTCACAAGGGGCCTAGTTTGCATGTTTCCTGATGCACACTACGGACCCAGTTCCTGTCCTTACTTTCCACTAAATATGGCCTTAGTGTATACATGGTCTTTCAACTCACAAAGACCTAGTTTCTATGTTCCTTTTCCAGTACCCAGGCACTAGTTGACTCATTCCCTTTCCACTCACCTGGGCCCCATTTTTTAATGTTTCCGGGCCAGAGTTCCCACGCTGTCTCTCAATTTACCAGTTTTACTGAAACATTCATGATCACATTGTGTACAACTAAAAAGAGTACTAAACTATTCATTTTTCATATTAATATCCAATTGTATGGAAAATCTGCCAGTCTAGAATCACAAAAGTTACAATCATGTAGATGGAGGGTTATCAGAGTTTTATCATATTTAAATAATCTTAAATACCACATTTGATCCTTTGATTATACTCCAAAATCTGTACTTAGTAATTTATTTGTGATAAGTGGTCAATACCATACTGAAGTTTCTTCAGTTCCAATTGAAAGTTCTTCTGCCAGTTGTTCAGAAAATACTTCTCCTATGTTGATATTCCAGGAGGTGTTCCAGGAGGCGTTCCGATCGGAGTACCTGGGGTTGGACTAGGTGGTGTTCCAGGTAAGGTGTCTCTCAGTGCTGACATCTTCAATTGTTGAACAAGTTTTGCAATAATATCTGTGCCATTATTTGATAACTATATTATGTTTCATTTCATGGTATTCTGTATCAAAATCACTGGCATACGATCTGTTGTGATTTTTTTATTGTTTTTTTGTTTTGCGGCCCCACTAGAGTGCAATAACATAAAATATCCCTTGGACAGGTGTAGCTGGTTCAGAACGCCAATGGCTAGAGTCCTCACTAAGACCAAGAAAGTAGAACACATTACTCCAGTTCTCAGATCACTACCCGGGCTTCCCATCCATCAGCGGATTGACTTTAAAATATTACTACAGGTTTATAAAGCACTGAATGGTCTCGGGCCAAAATACATCTCTGACCTCTTGCTGCATTATGAACCTTCCAGAGCTCTCAAGTCATCTGGGGCAGGTCTGTTTACTGTCCCCAGTGTCAAAACTAAACATGATGAAGCAGCTTTTAGTTACTATGCTCCACATATCTGGAATAACCTTCTGAAGGATCTGAAGTCTGCCCCAACTTTAAGCTCTTTTAAATCGAGTCTTAAAGCTTTTTAAACTTCGCTGCAGCTTTTAATTAGTATCTCCTGCACTGTAAATTCTATTTATCATATCTAGTTTTGTGATTTTATTCTGTTAAGAATAATATTGTCTGAAAGTTGATGTTTGATTTTTTTTTTATATCTTGTTCTACGTAAAGCATTTTGAATTGCCTTGTGTTTGAAAAGCGCTAGACAAATAAACTTGCTTACTTTTGAGACAGTACTACAGTGCAAAAACATAAAAATACTATAAATTACAATAAGAAATGTATACTAAATTAAATGTCTAGTATAAGAAGAGAGTAAAAATAGTGAGGTAGTATCTATGGGATGATTCATTATCCATTCAGAAATCTGAAGGATGAGGGCTGTTCCTAAAATATTACTGTGTGTACATTTCTTCAGGCTCTTGTATCTACTCTGTGATGGTAGCAGTAAAAAGAGAGCACTTCTGGGTGATGGCGATCTGAATATGGCCTGAATCTTTATTGATAGACCTCCCTGGCCTAGCATAAGAACAGATCCCTCACTTACCTAGTTTAGAATGAGAGCATCATGCAATTAGAGTCCCAGTTTTCAGTAACCACTATCACCAGCAATGAGGTCGTTCACCACCCTACTATTTTTCAGCAGATACTGTGTATCCCATATGTTGTGCAGGGGGAAAAAAAAACATGATGATACAGCCATTTGCTGAGCCATATCCAATTTTTGTAAGTTCAAAGATACCTCTCCACATTTTGAGCTCACTATACAATCCAGTTAAGGAATTTCCTGAAGAAAATGAATCAAATAACTAAATTCGCCTCTTTTGTCTCTGCAGTGGTGTATATATTTTACCTGAGACTCAAGCAAACAAATCCTCAGCAAGTGATCTTGCTTCTCATTTCAGTGCACTGGTGTTTAGATGGGAGTGGCTTTTACCCTGAAGAGATTTTAAACATTTAGTCTCGACTGATTGATAATTATTTTTAAAGAAAGACCTGAGAACATGATATAAATGTGAAAAGTAGGCTATTGTCTTTTCTTGATGGGTTACTGATTTCCTCACACAGAAAATTGTTGCCATGGAAAAGGGTTATGGTAATGGGATGCCAAATTCCAAATTAAGTCATCAGGAATTGATTGAACAAAATCATCAGATCCCCTAAAAAAAAGGAATTGAAAGAAAATATTCTGTTTCTTGGAATTTTTTAATCATTGTTGGCCAGCTTTTTTTAGAGACAGTGTAAAATGTCACAAGGAGCTTTTCCGCGAGATCTGTGATGAATATAATGGTACAATGATGGACTCAGCTCCAGTGTTGGTGAATAGACAACTGTTATTAGAGCTGTAAATTCCAAATGTTTCCATAGAATATAACTATGTTGCAGTAGTTTAAGTCATTGAGGCCCCACTTGGAGTACCGTCCAGTTTTTGTCACCCTGCTACAGCAAAGACATGGTTAAACTCGAAAGAGTGCCGAAAAAAATCTACAAGGATGTTGCCAGGACTAGAAAGCCTGAATGGTAAGGAGATGTTGGCCAGGCTAGGATTTTATTCCTTGGAATGTAAGAGAATGAAGGGAAAACTTATAAAAGTATTTAAGATTATGCAAGGCATCGACAAGGTGAATGGTAAGAATCTATTCTCCAGGTAATGGGAATCCAAAACAATGTGGCATTGGCTTAGGGTAAGAGGAGAAAGATTTTAAAGGAACTAGAGGGGCAACATTTTCAAGCACAGAGTGGTGATTATATGGAATGAACTGGCAGAGGGAGTAGTCAAGGCAGGTACAGTAGTATCATTTAAGAAGCACGTGGATAGGTACATGGCAGAGTGGGGCCTGGAGGAAAATAGTCCAGCCACTGGAAATTGGAACCAGCTGGGTGGATGACATGGTTGGCATATGTTGGTTCGGCCAAAGGCCTTGTATGACTCTATTACATGGATGGGTGCTTGGATAGGAAATACTTAGAGGAATATGGGCCAAATTCAAATGGGACTAGTTCAGATGGGCCAAATAGCCTTTTTCCATGCTGTAAGACTCTGACTGATAAAATTTCAGGTGTTATTCACAAAGACCAACCATGATTGCAGTTTCCATTTTGATTCCTGAAATGGTGGGTTCACCATCATGAGATATGATTTCACAGAAATGTACAAAATTCCAATGAGGGTGATAAATTAGGTTTATGAAAATCAATAAAAGAAGCTTCAGCTCCAGGAATCTGAAATGAATCTTAGACCTGAAATATTAACTCCTTTTCTCGTTGCACAGAGCTGCCT
This sequence comes from Mobula hypostoma, assembly GCF_963921235.1. Classification (NCBI taxonomy): domain Eukaryota; kingdom Metazoa; phylum Chordata; class Chondrichthyes; order Myliobatiformes; family Myliobatidae; genus Mobula; species Mobula hypostoma. Next base: position 39,573,582 of record NC_086119.1, read on the forward strand.
GATTTACTAAACCTTTCCAGCGTTTTCTGTTTTTAAATACAGGGTTTATGTTTCCCATGACTCTTATCATCATCATAAGAGATTGGCTATTCAGAACAGTGATCAGAACTTTATCTGTATAAGGCTGTGAATCTGTGGGATTCTGTATCCAAGAGGGATGTTGATTCAGTTGCAAAGTACATTCACGACGTGGACAGGCCAACCAGGGGGAATGCCATACTAGATCTAGTACTAGGTAATGAACCGGGTCAGGTCACAGATCTCTCAGTGGGTGAGCATCTGGGGGACAGTGACCACCGCTCCCTGGCCTTTAGCATTATCATGGAAAAAGATAGAATCAGAGAGGACAGGAAAATTTTTAACTGGAGAGAGGCAAATTATGAGGCTATAAGGCTAGAACTTGCGGGTGTGAATTGGGATGATGTTTTTGCAGGGAAATGTACTATGGACATGTGGTCGATGTTTAGAGATCTCTTGCGGGTTGTTAGGGATAAATTTGTCCCAGTGAGGAAGATAAAGAATGGTAGGGTGAAGGAACCATGGGTGACAAGTGAGGTCGAAAATCTAGTCAGGTAGAAGAAGGCAGCATACATGAGGTTTAGGAAGCAAGGATCAGATGGGTCTATTGAGGAATATAGGGAAGCAAGAAAGGAGCTTAAGAAGGGGCTGAAAAGAGCAAGAAAGGGGCATGAGAAGGCCTTGGCGATTAGGGTAAAGGAAAACCCCAAGGCATTCTTCAATTATGTGAAGAAAAAAAGGATGACAGGAGTGAAGGTAGGACCGATTAGAGATAAAGGTGGGAAGATGTGCCTGGAGGCTGTGGAAGTGAGCGAGGTCCTCAATGAATACTTCTCTTCGGTATTCACCAATGAGAGGGAACTTGATGATGGTGAGGACAATATGAGTGAGGTTGATGTTCTGGAGCATGTTGATATTAACGGAGAGGAGGTGTTGAAGTTGTTAAAATACATTAGGACAGATAAGTCCCTGGGGCCTGACGGAATATTCCCCAGGCTGCTCCACGAGGCGAGAGAAGAGATTGCTGAGCCTCTGGCTAGGATCTTTATGTCCTCGTTGTCCACAGGAATGGTACCGGAGGATTGGAGGGAGGCGAATGTTGTCCCCTTGTTCAAAAAAGGTAGTAGGGATAGTCCGGGTAATTATAGACCAGTGAGCCTTACGTCTGTGGTGGGAAAGCTGTTGGAAAAGATTCTTAGAGATAGTATCTATAGGCATTTAGAGAATCATGGTCTGATCAGGGACAGTCAGCATGGCTTTGTGAAGGGCAGATCGTGTCTAACAAGCCTGATAGAGTTCTTTGAGGAGGTGACCAGGCATATAGATGAGGGTAGTGCAGTGGATGTGATCTACATGGATTTTGGTAAGGCATTTGACAAGGATCCACAAGGTAGGCTTATTCAGAAAGTTAGAAGGCATGGGATCCAGGGAAGTTTGGCCAGGTGGATTCAGAATTGGCTTGCCTGCAGAAAGCAGAGAGTGGTGGTGGAGGGAGTACGTTCAGATTGGAGGATTGTGACTAGTGGTGTCCCACAAGGATCGGTTCTGGGACCCCTACTTTTCCTGATTTTTATTAACGACCTGGATGTGGGGGTAGAAGGGTGGGATGGCAAGTTTGCAGACACACAAAGGTTGGTGGTGTTGTAGATAGTGTAGAGGATTGTCAAAGATTGCAGAGAGACATTGATAGGATGCAGAAGTGGGCTGAGAAGTGGCGGATGGAGTTCAACCCGGAGAAGTGTGAGGTGGTACACTTTGGAAGGACAAACTCCAAGGCAGAGTACAAAGTAAATGGCAGGATACTTGGTAGTGTGGAGGAGCAGAGGGATCTCAGGGTACATGTCCACAGATCCCTGAAAGTTGCCTCACAGGTGGATAGGGTAGTTAAGAAAGCTTATGGGGTGTTAGCTTTCATAAGTCGAGGGATAGAGTTTGAGAGTCGCAATGTAATGATGCAGCTCTGTAAAACTCTGGTTAGGCCACACTTGGAGTACTGAGTCCAGTTCTGGTCACCTCACTATAGGAAGGATGTGGAAGCATTGGAAAGGGTACAGAGGAGATCTACCAGGATGCTGCCTGGTTTAGAAAGTATGCATTATGATCAGAGATTAAGGGAGCTAGGGCTTTACTCTTTGGAGAGAAGGAGGATGAGAGGAGACATGATAGAGGTGTACAAGATAATAAGAGGAATAGATAGAGTGGATAGCCAGCGCCTCTTCCCCAGGGCACCACTGCTCAATACAAGAGGACATGGCTTTAAGGTAAGGGGTGGGAAGTTCAAGGGGGATATTAGAGGAAGGTTTTTTATTCAGAGAGTGGTTGGTGCGTGGAATGCACTGCCTGAGTCAGTGGTGGAGGCAGATACACTAGTGAAGTTTAAGAGACTACTAGACAGGTATATGGAGGAATTTAAGGTGGGGGCTTATATGGGAGGCAAGGTTTGAGGGTCGGCACAACATTGTGGGCTGAAGGGCCTGTACTGTGCTGTATTATTCTATCTATCTATGAAGACAGAATTCTGGTTATTATAAAAATCAAAGGATATGGGGATTAGCACAGGAAAGTGATACCAAGATGAAAGCTCATCCATGATCTTACTCAATAGGTAACACTTGCTTTCTTTTTTTTATGTTTATTTTCTTAAGTTTAAAAACCAAATCAATCATAATTTGTCAAAAAATTCTGGAGTAGCTATTTGGTCAGGGATCTCTGCTGGTAGCTGAACCTAACTGATATTCAATCTACTTTTGTCCAGTAAGCTCCTGCAAGAACAACATATTTGTGAGATGTTTATTCATTTAACTTTTTGATCTGAACTGTTGTAAGGTTATTTAGTAGACAAAAAAATTGATTTTTTTAATCTAAATCTTTAATAATGTTATCACACATGCTTTTCTTAGCTTGTGCTAAAGAAAACTTTATTAAGGTTTCAACAATCTATATTAACATTGATTATTTTGGAAATGCAGTCAATTGTTACAATGCATGAGGCAAGTCTCTCATGTTGATCTTTTTGCATTGCAGGTGGATTAGCAGCAGCTAAAGCTGCTAAATTTGGAGGTAAGTATTCCTATTTTCATACAGAACAATCTAGAAATTCTGGGAATTTGACAGTGAAAAATATAAAATAATGAAAAGTGCTCACCAGGCCGAACAGCGTTTCTGGAGAGCACAACATACAGCCTCAAGTCTCCAGCATGTCCGGGAGGTGTTCTGCTTCCTAATTAGCTTTATTTAGAGATACAGTGTGGAATAGGCCTTCCTGGCCCTTTGAGCCACACCACCCATCAACCGCCAATTTAACCCTAGCCTAATCATGGGATAATTTACAATGACTAATCAACCTACTAACCATTAACCTTCAGGCAGAGAGAGGTAACCAGAGCACCCAGAGGAAACACAGGTGTTCACGGGGAGGTCATACAGACTCCTTACAGAGGATGCTGGGATTGAACTCCACTCTGACAAACCGATCTGTAATCGCTCTAAACATTACACTAGCATGACACCCCAATAGATTCTGATATCAGTTACAAACGTAAGATTGATTTAAAGAAGCATATTTGTATTGGCTCCTGTGCTTCTCAAAAAAAAACCCTTCTCCAGTTTTCTCAGGCCCTATTACTTTTCTCACCAATAGGAATTCATTTATGGACTTTGATTTTTATTTTGATGACTTCCATTATTTTGTGTGTGAAATTGTTTTCAAACCTGTTCTAAATATTTTGTGCCAAGCTTGTCTCTCTATGGAATATGTGGAATATCTTGGTTTCAGTCTTATTCAGGTTCTCCAGTCTTAATTCTTCCCATACAGTGATGATTACTGATTCGCTTTCTGCTGTAAATCAGAACTTATAAGTTTTATGCTTTTTTTGCCAATTCCCTTCAAAGACATCATGCTTTGAACAAATAATGCAATTTCTTGTGGGATGTTGTAGCCATTTCTGAGGATGAATCCACAATATTATTTTAAATGGATGCCCAGTGCATTTAAACAATGAGAATGGATTGAACCCATTGCAAGACAACATATCATAGGTGATATGCATTTTCGATCGATTGTTTAATAAATCTGCTTATTTATTATCATTTTAAGCACTGATAACTAAGTTTCTGATCACTTTCTAAGGTGTAGGCTCTAATAACAGAAATATGTTGGGAGTGAACTACCTTTATGAGTTACCGGTCACATATTTTGAGTGTTTTCTACCTTTAACCTTATTGGATGGAGGCTCTACAATAACAACGTGCAACATCAGGGGTTGAATTTTCTCTGACTGTTATTCCAAGGTCTATATTTATGCAATACCTCCTTCTTTAGTAATGATGCCTGAGCTTATTCAGAATTCATACAGTGAGCTAGTATAGTATAATCTATGGGATTCCATTCTTGATGGAAGCTTGTGTTTCCATTGGAGACAATGTATGAAAGCTACCATTCCTTTGAGTGTTATTACCCTTCTTCATCCACATGCATTGAACACTATGGAGAACTACTGTGTTACAGTGCACAGAGCTGTGCTAAGTAGAGAAATATTTAATTATAATGAAAGAAAATTACTTAAAAATTATTCAATGCAGCACACACAAAATGCTGGAGTAACTCAGCAGGTCAGGCAGCATCCATGGAAATGAATAGACAATTTGGGTCAAGACCTTTCTTCAGGACTGAGGAGTGATTCAGCCTTCAAAGATAATATGTTTCAGTGACTACATAATGTTACTTTTTTGTAGGAGGACTGAACCTGGTTATCTGGATTAATGAGAATCAGGTTTATTATCACCGGCATGTGTTGTGAAATTTGTTAACTTAGCAGCAGCAGTTCAATGCAATGCATAATATAGAAGAAAGAAAAAATAAATAAAATAATAATTTAAAAAAGTAAGTAAATCAATTAATAAATCAAGTAAATAAATTACAATGAGGATTTACTGTATCAGACTTTAGAGCTACTCCCTGCAGAACCACTCATTACTTCTATTATAATAATTGCAAGCTGTGTCATTGCTCTTTCCCCTTTCATTCACAAAATAAAGGTTTCACTGACATGCTTTAGTTAGTGGAAAAAAAAGCCAAAACAATTTGATCTACCATGAATGAACATGTGTAAATACTTTCATTTAGGACTGCATCATCAGAGGCATAAAATGTTTTTCTATGATATAAACCACAGTCCTTCCTTACACAAAATGCTGGAGGAAATCAGCAAGTCAAGAATCTATGGAGAGGAATAAACCAGTCAAAGCTTTGGGCCGAGACCCTTTGGTGGAAACGTCGATCGTTTATTCCACTCCATAGATGCTGTTTGATCTGCTGAGTTCCTTCAGCATTTGGTATGTGTTGCTCTAGATTTCCGGCATCTGCAGAAACTCTTGTGTTTATAGCTCTTCCTCATTGTAAAGTTCTTCTACATTGGTTGGCCTTGCTGGAGCAGGAAGATATCACAGCCATACACTGGACAACCATGATCAGCTAGTTGCTATATTACACTGAGTACTGCAGCAATCTGGGACGACCGACTGTCGACCATAGACGATGGCATGATCTGAGAAAAGATGTGTTGGGAAGAGAAGTCCTGTCATCCTGAGAGAGTAAAGGATTTTCAGTGCCCGGAATACCGCTGGGACTCTCATCAGGCTGGACCGACAATGTGATCCAACTTGCACATGACTGCACGACAGTACCAGAAAGCACCCAGGGACCATGCCAATTTCCACTGAGGCATCTTGTTACTCCCATGGAGCAGCAATTTGTTTATTCTGCAGTTTTATAGTCAGCAGCACCTGATGAATTCAGCATGTGCTCCTGTGGATCAGAAACCTGCTTCCGTTACTGGAGAATTGACGGCAGCTAGTGTGGAAACATGTGCTACTTCCAAAGTTGAAACAATGGCCTAGCCCTGCATGACTGTCACAAGATGTTTGATGTGACTTGCCCATGTTCCTAGCGGCTTCGTATACATGGTCTGCAGGATCTGAAAATCTAACGGTCATATTACATGTCTTTACTTACCTCCTCTTGAACACTTACCATTTATGGTCCTCTTCTGAGTCATTTGGGGCAGTAGTATAATATGAAATTTTGCCTAATAAGGTGCTACAATAGGTTTCTGACCACTTCTGCCCGACAGCAGCTGTCTCTAAACATACAGCTCTCCTCTCGAGGCCAACTTCTGCCCTTGTGGTTCCAGTGAGGGGTTAAATGCAGTGGTACTGTGTGGTGTCCAGCCAGATTATCACAGCTGCAAGTCCTGATCAGTAGGAGTTTCATTCCTTATCTTTCCTTCTTTCTTTCTTAGCATGTGAGTCTGTGCCTTAGGCATGGGTCCCTTTGAGAGCAGATGACTCAAGGCTCAGATGCCCAGCCAAGAGCAGGCACTTGCGCAAAACTGCATTGGAAGCATTTTATATGGTGCCGCAGTTTCCATGTCGGGCAGCAGTAGAGGAAAAATAACCAATCGATGGCAACTTATAAAATCTGTACTATCCCTACGCACAAATTTACTTTAAAATTCTGCTTTTAAAGCAAGTTAATTTCCAGGCCAAGCTTCAGAAGACCAAATTTGCAAGCAATACTTTAGTAGTGGTCTCTCCAATTACAGTGCAATTGGATCCCTTCAATAGAGGGTGCATTCATTACATCCAGTAACAATGCTTAACACAGAATTATGAAGTTTCATTCACCAATAGCTAAGTGCTAGGTGGATGTGATTATTCATAATAATGATGATAATAATAATACAGGTTGACCTTCACTAATCCGACTACCTGTAATCCGGTTCCTTCAATAATCCGCACTGATTTCAAATTTTCTGTGCAACTGTGATTTCAAATTTTCCGGGCCACTGTACCAATCTGCTGCACATTGTTTTGGTTGCGCTAGATCTGTTCACATGTTGGCGCGCTCTTGTAAGCACAGACAGGTGATTCCTGCTTGTTCTCCTGCATTTACTAATATCATTTGTGTGAGGTGCGGCCGCCCAGCACCCACTTATCTCACCCGCCAGCGGCAGGGGGCTGGCGCACGCTGGGCCAGTCAGCCTTCTCACCTGCCTGCCGGCAGTCGCGCACTGCCCTCCGGCATCGACCGGCCAGTGCTCCATTCTCTTCTGCCGACAACCTCAGATCAGACATGGCGACCCGCTGAAGTTAAGCATACTACTAAGTGGAGGAAAAGAAACTAACGAGGATTTCCTCAGTAACTGCGAGTGCAATGTAGTCTTTGGGGTAACTACGAGTCTGTCTTTGCTATCGCTAAGCTCACGCTTGAGTGCTGGTAGTGGGTGCGTTTTATTTTTCGACGGTGGGGAGGGGGGATTTTTGCCCGCTGCCACTTACGCGCAGGAGGGAGGGGAGCGGGGGGGAGTTTAGGGGTTCTGACATTTAACTGTTGTTCATTCTTTGGGGCACTCCTTTGTTTTCATAGATGGTTGTGAAGAAAAAGAATTTCAGGATGTATTTTGTATACATTTCTCTGACATTAAATGAACCTTTGAAACCTTTGATATTTTAAAGGTATGATGAGGCGGTTAGCTATTGCTTAATGTGATCCTTCTGTAATTCGGCATTTTCACTAATCCGGCACTCCTCAGGTCCCAATGGTGCTGGATTACAGAAGGGCGACCTGCACTTTATTGAACCCGAGTGGGAAATTCTTTCATTACAGCAGCAACATTTAAAAACACACATAGCAGTGTGCTAACAAATAATAAGTACAGAACAATAATAGTGTAAAAATGCTAATAATATAAAAATAATGTACCAATGTGCAATAATAATGTACAAAATAATAAAGTAGAGACTATTGTACTATGATGTGTGTTCACCTGTCGCACAGAGATGAACTGTTGTATATGCTCTTTGCATTTGGTAGGAAAGATTCTCTGTAATGATCCTTGTGACAGTGGAGCTGAATGAGTCTATTTGAAAAGCTGCTTCTCTGCTTATTCAAATTTAGTATTCTTGTATAATGTTCCACACATTTTAAATATTTTTATTAACAATGAATATATTCATGTTCTTTACCAGTTACAAATGAAGCTGATTTGACAGTAATAATTCCATTATATTGTGTCCCGATTCTTTTTCATTCTACCATTGCTCTTTACCATTTCAACAAGGGCCACCAATAACAACTGGCATTTGTTTATAATCCGTCAGATTTAAATATTGCAACTTCTTTTCAGTCACGCATAACTGGTTCCACAGGTTGTGTATTGTACTCCAATTCTAGTGCCATTATTTAACGATCCAGAAGAGGCATGAATGTCAAATGCTAATTACCTGACCCCATAAGAATCAACAAGGTTGTATTTGTAGGTTTAAAAATATTTGTATATTTTAAGATAATCAAAGACAAAATCATGGTAGCATGATTAGTCTTTAATTATCCTTTACCGTAGGGCAGCATGGTAGCATAGTGGTTAGCACCACGCCTTACGGTACAGGCGACCCAGGTTCAGTTCCTGCTGCTGCCTGTAAAGAGTGTGTACGTTCTCCCAGTGAACACGTGGGTTTCCTCCGGGTACTCGGGTTTCCTCCACGGTTCAAAGACCCACCGGTTGGTAGGCTAATTGGTCATCGTATATTAAACCATGATTAGGCTAGCATTAAATTGGGGGATTGCTGAGCGCTGTGGCTCGAAGGGCTGGAAGGCCTTCTCTGCACTGAGGCTAAATAAATACAAATCAAGAAGCAGTTGTTTCACATATTCAGCAAGAAGTGGTGGAAATTTAGTACTTTCTTCCTGCATAAGATGGCAATAATAAATTATTTGAAAGTTAATACTGGGGAAATTTAAATTTTGACATCTATGTACTGTATATCAAATGACTGATTGATTCTAGTGACAGAAAAAGAAGTATTGACTAAACTGATCGGTGCAACAGACTTGAGCTGAATTTCTGAAGCCCTGCTGTTATGTACTGACGCTTTTTATTATGCCAGTTTATTGTCAATACCTACACTAGCCACGTTGTGCATTATACTGGTTTCCCCCGCTATCCGAAAGTAGCCCGTTCCTATGAAACTTCTCGTAAGCCGAAATGGCGTAAAGCGAAGAAGCAATTACCATTAATTTATATGGGAAAAATTTTTGAGCATTCCCAGACCTAAAAAATAACCTACCAAATAGCACATAAAACCTAAAATAACACTAACATATAGTAAAAGCAGGAATGATATGATAAATACGCAGCCTATGTAAAGTAGAAATAATGTATGTACAGTGTAGTTTCAGTTACCGGAATTGGGAAGACAGCAAGCGCAACACACACGCATTTTTCTGTCATACAGTTCTTTGTAAGCACTCAAAACATCCTGCAAACCTGCCCTAAACCTACGTGCCCTTTCAAAATTAAAGTCATACCTTTCTGTAGTCATTGCAGCACTGTCAATCGTAGCAAAAATCTCACACAAGTTCTTCATGTTCAGTTCCTGGATGACTTCACTTTTGGGCTGTTCGCTATTGCATTCACTGCTTCCGGACACAGTTTCCTCCAAATGCCATTTCTCATCGAGACTGTTAGCCTATCGAGAGCATCTCCAAGGTTGGCGATTGCCAATTTTATATTGTAGTCTTCCCAGATCTCTCGCAAAGATGCTTCGGAGTTGCCCTCTCTGTCAATGGCACTCACAATAAAACGCATCACATTTTGCGTATAGTTTCATTCACCACGATCGAGGCGCTTAATTACGAACAGTTTTACGCTAAGCGTAACACCTTTACGAGCTCTCTTAGGCTTTTCTGATACCTTAGGACACATCTTGCTAATGGATGCACAAAATAAATCGAGATAAAGCACAGATGCTCACAGACGCAGTTCAAAGCTATGGCGGCTTGATGCTGAGATGCTGAGTGTAGTTCCCGGGAAAGGAGCTTGGCGGTGTCACCCTCGCTGCTCGGGGTGCGCGCTGCCTCTATAACGGCTCGCTGCAAAACAAACGCTGAACGCTATTTTCGCTTTTTGCCTTTTTATGTAAAAGCGAAAATCCCTCTTCGGATTTCTTTCGGTTAGCGAAAACAGGTACTAATGTAGGTCTTCCGTAAAAGCAAAGTGGTGTAAAGTGAACGTTTGTAAAGTGGGGGGATGACTGTAATTCTATTAGTTCTATCTATGGTTGAAATGCTTTGGAACCTTTGATGGTGGCATAGTAGCATGGTGGATAGCATAATACTTTATAGTACCAGCAACCCTGTTTCAATGCCCACACTATCTGTATGGAGTTTGTATGTTCTCCCTGATTTGCATTGGTACTGTGTGGGTTTCCTCCCCTTGTCCAAAGACCTACTGGTTGCAGGGTTAATTGGTCATTGTAAATGGTCCCATGATTAGGCTAGGATTAAATCCGGGGATTGATGGACGGCATGGCTTGAAGGGCCAGAAGGGCCTACTTCATGCTGGATCTTAATAATTTGCTTAGTGTTCCGATAGAAAACAAAAGCTGCTTCTCAAGCCTGGTGATAGCTGCCGTTATAATATCTAAGTAAGTTTCATATCAATAGTCTGATCCTTTACAATAATTTAATACAGAGTTTCTCAACCAGGATTATGCGAGAGGTCGCTAGGGGTTCTGCTAGTGATTTTTTAAAAAATCATTTTTTTGAACTTCATACAATGCTAGCGCTCGCAGTGGTGGACAGTGACCAAGCAGTCCCCTTAGCAATCTCGTTAAAAGTCTCTCAGGCAGTGTGGCAGTAGGACAGTGTTTATTTGCTTGTGTCCATTCTCAGTTTTTGACGCAAGATACGGGACACCATTGATATTTGGTGAGTACTGTATTCCACAGAGTGAGGGACGGTAGGCTGATGAGGAGTGTGAAGTGCTTTTTACAAGCTTTGAATGGACTCGCCCAACTCAGGCTGTGATGTCAGTCTCTCCCTCCTGGACTACTTCCCCTTACGTGCCATTGACTGACTTATGGGAGTGAACAAGCTCTACTGGCGTAGTGGAAAATTGGAGGGAATTGCCATTCATAGGAAAGCCATGAGCATTCTGCTGCAGTTTTCAACTTCTTACATGTGTGAGCAAGCTTTTTCTTGTTTAACAAGCATTAAGACCAGGGATAGAAATTGTCTACTTTCAGTTGAAGGTGAAATCCATGTGTGCTTATCTCAAGTTCAACCCAGAATTGAGTATTTGAACAGCAAAAAAGAAGTACAGGTTTCACATGCTAGGCCTATATGTAAAACGTATCATGTCACTTAGTAAGAAAATGCTTTTTCAAAGTCTTGAATTAAAATTATGTCTTGGGCTATATTTTTATTCACATTATGGTTTTTTGTCAATTAATTTTCATGTTGTAAATAGCATTAATTAAAATCAATTTGCAAACTTTATTTAAATTAAATCCACCAAGCCTACCTTTAGAAAAAGTAACTCCCATTTTGGCTTAAGCCAGTAACTTAACAGAAATTTACTGTATTTGCCTATGAGTTTTTTTTTAAATTTACAAAAGGGAAAGAAAGAGATTAATTCAAGAAAGGTAAGCTAAGCTTAACTACTTGTCTTTTTCAAGAAAGGTTGGCTAAAAAAAAATCATTCTCTACTCAAAAGAGCATTGACAATTATTTTTGGATTATTATATCTACAAGTTACTGATCATGTTAACATGCCGTGAGCTCTAGATATAATAATTTTTATGCAGGGGTTCCTTGAGATTGAAAATTTTTTTTCAAGGGTTCCTCCAGGGCAAAAAGTTGAGAAAGGCTGATTTAATATATAGATGATTGTAACTCTGTTTTGCTGTTAGGAGGATTTCGTGGAGGCATTCCAGGAGGTGTACCTGGAGGTTTTCTTGGGGGCCTAGCAGGTGATTTACTCTTTTTACAAAACCTTTATTTTTAAATTGTTAGTTTTACCATTCACATTTTCATATCAATGCAACAGTTCTTTAAAATGAAACCCTGAATCCAGTGATCAGTGCTCCTGGAGATATTTGATCTCTTATTTTTCTGGATTTACAAACTTAAAATGAATTTATCTATTCCTGTTTCTGCACAGTCTGCAGACTCCTCTCTCCAGAATGGCAAACAGGAAACATATGCAGTTTTTTAGCTGCAATTATTTCACTTGTGACTCTACATTGGCATAATTCCTCATTGTCAAAGCTATTTAAGTAAATAAATAAGTAGTTTTCTTTAGGTTCCTGCAGTCCTTGCAAAAAAACATGCTATCATAGTACTCCTTAGCATGGATCACCACTTGGGACATGTAAAAAACTTATTTAAAAATCAGGGATACTATGAAATACAAATAGAAAATACTTATTGGCCTCCAGTGCTGGAGTGAACTGATGGATTCAGTTTCAGACCTCAGGTACATCCATCAGGATGAATGCTGGCAGCTCTAATTGGAACCACTGACAAAATTCAACAACTTATGGCCATTATTTCAGGTCAGAACTTGCGTCAGGATTATTGTTGACCATGAATGTTGATCTAGTTTCTCCTGGGAAATGCTGTCACTTCTGTTTCAAATGGTCTGCATTACTCAGAGTAAGCATAGCTAAGTTTTGGAATTCCCATGCAAACACAGAAGTTCTGAACTTACCAAGCATTGATAGCCATTTCCTGGCTCTGCTGTGCTGCTGAATCCCTGCAGAACGAGATCTTGTCATATAATTATCTCTCAAATAACTTGGTTCATTAGGGTGAGTTCTTCCTTTGCACAGGTTGTTTTGTTTAAGTGTTTGTATTTTTATGTTTTAGTTAAATAGATATTTATGTGTTTTAGTTACTTTTGTTTATGACATTGATGGAGCCAATTCTGTTAAAACAACATATGGTGTTGCAGATCATCATTTTGGGCCATTTCCCATTGATAGAATATGAGCAACAGTAATATTTCAAGAAAGAGCAATATATTCCTCATTTAGAACTGTACAATATGTAACACAATAATTATTCCATTTCTTTGGCCACTTGCTTTTGCTACTTCATTCTTTTTGAATGCCACCAGTTGTAATGTTATTTGATATACAAAAGATTATAAATTTTCCACAATAAAGTAAATTTCACATCTGATCTAGTAGCTTTGTATTCTTGTTGTTTTGAGATCTGCATTTGAACAACTTGGGTTAAGAGCAGAAACTTTTGCAGTGGGTTTTACCTACAATGAGGTGGTGCTGTTGGCTGTCATAAAGTTATTTATCATTCTGCTGTAGATGCAACTGATCTGTCCCATTGTAACTCATTGTTCCTTTGATGTTACAGATGCCTACAGGGCAGCCAAGGCTGCTAAATATGGAGGTATGATGTCTACTTTTGTAATTTACAGAAGAATCAAATTATTAGGGTATGGAATAGTAATAAACACTGGGTATGAAGCATGCTGAACCATTAAATTTATCATCTATAGAAGAATGCATTTGAATCTCTGTTACAGCTTCTCACAACAAAAATTTCAAAATATTAGGATCGGTTTACTATATAAATAATAAAAATTGGAATAACTTTAGAAAGAAATACCATTGTGTAATTTGACTGCACTGAATTTGGCTACGAGTAATTGCTGACTGACACTGAAATTACAGTTACATGAACAGAATAATATCTGTTGTCTGAGTACTCAGAACATTGGGAGATCAGGCCAGGCACTCCACGTTACTGTCCTGTTTTAATTACAAAGGCTTTATCTAGAGAGAAGCCACACAAGAAATAAACAGTGAAAATCCAAACCATATGCATACACCATTTATGATCTTGTTCATTCACTGGGAGCAAGGAGGCATCTATATTAAAAAGATAAATCTAATAAATTATGCCAAAGAACAGAAGTTGCAGTTAAACAAAAAGAGTGCAAAAGAATCAATCTCTATATCCTGCCTTGCCTACTATGAATGATTTGATTCATATTTGGTTCATATTTTATGTAAGTTAACCAATTTTAACTACTTCATTTCAATCTGTGGTTTATTTGGCATGAGATGAAATCAATGGGTTACTCTTCGTAGGTTTTAAGATTTTATAATTTTCCAGTTCGGATTTGGGTTTATGGATAACAGGAAGTATTTCTTCTACATGGAACGTAGTGGAAACTTGTTACTCAAAATCGTATGGCCACCCAATGAATTAAACTTCCACAATGAGGTTGGAAGATTTTTATTAGGAAAGATATCAAACAATTCCAATCAAATTTGGTAAATGAAATGAAAGTATGTAAAGCAGTACCAAACTGAATGCTTAGATTAACCTAAGCTGGACTGGCCTTCACTTGTTTCTGTACTTGGACAGATTTGGATTTCAAAGTTCTATTATCAAAGTGTACAACTCTGAAGTTCTTCATATCTCCGGGTAGCCATGAAACCAAGAAAGAAAAGAAAGGCAGCACGATCATCAACCCCCGAATCCCACCTCCCCACACAAAAAAAACAAACAAAAATGGATGAGGCACATTGACCCCAACTCCCTCCTCCCGCACAAAAACCGAACAAAATGGATCAGGCGTATGGACACCCAAAACCCCCTCCCCACACAAAAAAAGAGAAGATCAGGCGATAAACAACAGAATATAAAAAGTGTAAGACTGGGAAAAAAAGAATCTATAGTCCAAATCTGAAATGCAGAGGAAACCTGGACAGCACACTCCGGGTGCAGCGGAAAGCTCTCACATCTTCGGTACGGAGCAACCGATCATAAGGCAAGCAGCTGGCGCTCAGCCTCTGCACTCACATCGATGCTTCGACCTTCAGCACACTTTAATCAGCAAACGATGGAAGCTTTAATCGGCGAAATGGAGCGAGGTGTCAGCTTGTGCCCCGTCCTGCAGCCTACCCGCTGAGAGGTTTGCGCATACCGCCTCTGCCTCCCGCAATCTTCTCGGAGACTGCAGAGCGCTGGAATACCCAAAGGATCTCCAAACTCCCGCAATCACCTTGATGTTTCAATCACCCTTTGTCAATTTAATCGGCAAAATGGGGTCAAACATTGGCTCGCGCACCATCTTGCAGCCTTCTCGCCATGAGGTTCACTCACACCGCCTCTGCCTCCCGGAATCCCCTCAGAGATTTTGGAACGCTGAAGCACGCAAGCAATCTCCAACCAGTAAAACACGGGCTCCAACAGTTCCAGTATTCCATTCAAGACAAGAAACAAATGTAAAAGACATAAAAGAAGTGATAAAAATGGTTTAATGATCTATCCAGAAGATGTCAACCAAAGGAGCATTGTACACAGGTGCCATCTTGACTGGAACTTATTGAGTAATGAGAATTTATTATTTGTTGGTGACTTTTGTGATGGTAGAGTTGTTATGGTCATGTACTGGACATTCACAGAGCATATATAAGCTGGAGAAATATTTACGATAATACAAATTTTGAATGCATTTTTTGCCATCACACTTTACCTAGTGAGGTCAGAATTTATTGCCCATCCCTAATTACACTTGAAAGGTTGGTGGTGAGTTACCTTCTTGAACTATTGAAGGTTCTGTACTTCCACAATGCTATTGCGTAGAACTACATCCAGGTTTTAAATACAGCAAAGATGTAGTTAAGATGATGATCTGAAGACATGTGAGCATTTGATCACATTTCGCATGATTTGGCTTTTTGGCAAAAGAAAGCAGCATTCAAGTTTTATTAAAGGGTGTGTTAGTAATACCACACATTGTGAACTATTGTGCAGAAGAACAGTATGACAGTACGGAGGTCACAGTAACTGGAGGAAGAAAAACCTAAAACAAGAAAATATGCAGATGCTGGAAATCAAAGTACTACACACAAAATGCTGGAGGAACTCAGCAGGCCAGGCAGCATCTGTGGAAAAGAGTAAACGGTCTACTGATGCTGCCTGGCCTGCTGAGTTCCAAAGAAGAATCTAAACTGAGTAAAGTTAGACAGGAAGAAGTAGGTACAATAAGTGTAGAAATTTATACGTAGTGAAATCACTGTGTATCCTGCTTTGCAACACAACTATTTCAAGAGGATTAAATCTGAAGAAAATTGAGATAAGGTAAACGCATCAAGTCCCTGGTTAGAGGACGTTGACCAGCTTTAGGTATTATTAAAAAACAGTAAGAAGCTACAAAGAGAGTACTGTACACAAAAATACAGTTTTTTGATGACAACTTGGTAATGAAGGGTGGAAGAAATGGAGGATAAACAATGGCTGGATGGCCTGTTTCTGTGCCTAATGTGTTAATTAACAATAATGTATTCCACGGATAGGTCAGTTTTATACACGTTAATTGTTGTATCTCTTCTCTGCTGACTTTGCAGCTGGTGTGGCAGGAGCTGTGCCCAGAGACTTTCCAGGGGGTGTAGTTGGAGGTTATCCAGGTAACATTTACTTAATCATTGCCATCACTGAATGCAAACTTCAGTATTACTGTTGTCAGTTTTACTATGCACTCCATCAGCATGTTAAGGTGCCATCGTGACTGTCATCCATCTTACATCAGAACTACCAATATGGCCGGAGAGCCTGAATTATCAGTAAATATGCCACACCAGCCTTCCTTTATTCCATTTTGTGTTGTGAAAGATTAATGTACCTGTTTAGTTGAATTTCAACAAATTGCAATTTTTAAAGTATTAGCTGTTCTGAAATGGGGTGTTGCTGTTAATCTTAATATTATTTATAAATGTTCTAATCTGTATGAGCCCCAAATCTGCTCTGTCATAATTTGTCAGTTCCTTGTTATTGAAGGTGCTCTTGCAGCTAGAGGTACTAAATATGCAGGTAAATCATTCTAACTTCATACATTGTATGAAAATATTAAACTATTGCTGTATGAGTAACCAAAAAAATTCAATGCTAAAGTTTTTCATGAGTTTCAAATGTACCAGAACAATTAATTGCATCAAAAATACATTTGAATTCTAGTTACAATTTTGTAAGAGGTAAACCTTTCAAAGTACTGCAATCATACCTTCCCAATTTATCTCTAAAGTGTCATTAAAAACAATATCAACCTGCAATTCGGCAGCATAGAACTTAACACCGAGAAGCTGCTTTCTGATTCAAGATTATGGTTCCATGAACCAACTATATTCATTGCCAGAGTGCACGGGGAATTGCAGTTAAAGCACAATTAGTCTTGTCGTAGTTGCACTGTTCTTTTAAGAGAGAAGCCAAAGGATATCTCACCACATGAAAAGCAAGAAATGAAAGTCAGAATTATGGATATATTCCAAGATGAGATGTTTGAATCTAAATATTTAATGGAATGTCAAAATAAAGAAAGTAATGCACTATCATATTACAGAAGTCTGCAGAACTAGAAGAAGGGTCAGGGGCTGCCCAAAGTCTTTATTTCCACAAATAATAAACAAAGCAATTATCTTATTCATTATTTATTACCTTATTCATTACTTTACAATTGTATTTGAAGCTTGTGTCAATTATTTTGATAATTTCCTTTAAATTATTTCTTCGCCAACATTTTATTTCAGCAGTTTGTCTTCATTTCATTGGCGACCAATATATAATACACAATGCAGTTATTTAGAAGTAACTAGACATAGAAACATAGAAACATAGAAAATAGGTGCAGGAGTAGGCCATTCGGCCCTTCGAGCCTGCACCGCCATTTATTATGATCATGGCTGATCATCCAACTCAGAACCCAGCCTTCCCTCCATACCCCCTGACCCCTGTAGCCACAAGGGCCATATCTAACTTCCTTTTAAACATAGCTAATGAACTGGCCTCAACAGTTTGCTGTGGCAGAGAATTCCACAGATTCACCACTCTCTGTGTGAAGAAGTTTTTCCTAACCTCGGTCCTAAAAGGCTTCCCCTCTATCCTCAAACTGTGACCCCTCGTTCTAGACCTCCCCAACATCGGGAACAATCTTCCCGCATCTAGCCTGTCCAATCCCTTTAGGATCTTATACGTTTCAATCAGATCCCCCCTCAATCTTCTAAATTCCAACGAGTACAAGCCCAGTTCATCCAGTCTTTCTTCATATGAAAGACCTGCCAGTAAGTCTTGTTTATAGCCAGATGCAACTGATTTCTCACAAAGAACTGAAACTGAATGTGGTAAAGTGTAAGAAGTTGATGTTTTGGGCCAAGACCCTTCATCAAGACTGGAGGAAAACGAAGATGAGAAGTCAGTGTAAGAAGGTAGGGGGAGTGGAGGAAGAAACACAAAGTCATACTGGGAGTGGGAGAGGGGTGAAGTAAAGAGCTGGGAGGTCGACTGGTGAAAGAGAGAAAGAGCTGGAGAAGGGGAAATCTGATAGGAGAGGACAGAAGGTCATGGAAGAAAGGGAAGGGAGAAGAGCACCAGAGAGAGGCGATGGGCAGGTAAGGAGATGAGGAGGGAGAGGGAAGTGGGAATGGGGAATAGTGAAGAGGGGCGGTCCATTACCAGAAATTTGAGAAATTGATGTTCATGCCATCAGGTTGGAGGCTACCCAGATGGAATGCAAGGTGCTTCTCCTCCAACCTGAGTGTGGCCTCATTGAGGAGGTAGAGGAGGCCATGGACTGACATGTAATTAAAATGGGTGGCCACAGGGAGATCCCACTTTTTCTGGCAGACTGAGTGTTGGTGCTCAGTGAAGCTGTCTCCCAGTCTACGTCAGGTCTCACTGAGAAATGAGGAGTCCACACTGGGAGCACTAGATACAGTAGATGACCCCAACAGACTCGCAGGTGAATTGTCACCTCACCTGCAAGGAATGTTTGGGGCCCTGAATGTTAGTGAGGGAGGAAGTGTAGGGCCACACTCGGGTTGGACACTGGGTAGCCTCCAACCTGATGGCATCCATATTGATTCTCAGAATTCTGGTAATGCATCCCCCCCCACACACACACACACCTCTCCTTCATCAGTCCCTATTCCCATTTATTCCCAAGTGAATAAACAGTCGGCATTTTGGCCCGAGACCCAAGAAGCCACATGGTCTTCCCCTGGTCCGATGTTTGTATCTTGCTGTTATTTATATATTTTGTGTCATGACAGTCATATTAACACAGGTTTTAAAGGCATGTTGCAATAGGATTTTCTATGCTCAAGAGATTTGATTTTTTCAATTTTATTTATTGATTTATTTACTGATGTCTACTATAAGCCTACGGACTCTCACAGCTACCTGGACTATTCCCCTTCCCACCCTGCCTCTTGCAAAAATGCCATCCCCTTCTCGCAATTCCTCCGTCTCCGCCACATCTGCTCTCAGGATGAGGCTTTTCATTCCAGGACGAAGGAGATGTCTTCCTTTTTTAAAGAAAGGGGCTTCCCCTCCTCCACCATCAACTCTGCTCTCAAATGCATCTCTCCCATTTCACGCACATCTGCTCTCACCCCATCCTCCCGCCACCCCACAAGGGATAGGGTTCCCCTGGTCCTCACCTACCACCCCACCAGCCTCCGGGTCCAACATATAATTCTCCGTAACTTCAGCCACCACCAACGGGATCCCACCACCAAGCACATCTTTCTCTCACCCACCTTTCTGCTTTCCGCAGGGATCGCTCCCTACATGACTCCCTTGTCCATTTGTCCTCCCCATCCCTTCCCACCGATCTCCCTCCTTATACTTATCCTTGTAAGCGGAACAAGTGCTACACATGCCCTTACACTTCCTCCGTCACCACCATTCAGGGCCCCAGACAGTCCTTCCAGGTGAGGCGACACTTCACCTGTGAGTCGGCTGGGGTGATAGACTGCGACCGGTGCTCCTGGTGCGGCCTTCTATATATTGGTGAGACCCGACGCAGACTGGGAGACCGTTTTGCTGAACACATACATTCTATCTGCCAGAGAAAGCAGGATCTCCCAGTGGCCACACATTTTAATTCCATGTCCCATTCCCATTCCAATATGTCAATCCATGGCCTCCTCTACTGTCAAGCTGAGGCAACACTCAGGTTGGAGGAACAACACCTTATATTCCATCTGGGTAGCGTCCAACCTGATGGCATGAACATTGACTTCTCTAACTTCCGTTAATGCCCCTCCTCCCCTTCTTACCCCTTCCCTTATTTATTTATTCCCTTTTTCTCTCTCTGTCCCTCTCACAATAACTCCTTGCCTGCTCTCCATCTTCCTCTGGTGCTCCCTTCCCCCTTTCTTTCTCCCTAGGGCTCCCATTCCATGATCCTCTCCGTTCTCCAGCCTTGTGTCCCTTTTGCCAATCAACTTTCCAGCTCTTAGCTTTATCCCTCCCACTCCTGTCTTCTCCTATCATTTCGGATCTCCTCCTCCCCCTCCCACTTTCAAATCTCTTACTATCTCTTCTTTCAGTTAGTCCTGACGAAGGGTCTCAGCCCGAAACATCAACTGTGCTTCTTCCTATGGATGCTGTCTGGCCTGCTGCGTTCCGCCAGCATTTTGTGCGTGTTGCTTGAATTTCCAGCATCTGCAGATTTCCTCATGTTTGATTTTTTTAAATTGTGCACGCATAGAAAATAAAATGGAAAACTTGGGATTTGAGACAAGGTGTGTTCCCTCGTAGTTAAGTCTATTATATGCACATATAATCTGGACAGGTGCAATGAAAAACTTAACTTGCAGCAGCATCACAGACACATTGCATCATACAGCAGAATTTACAATAAAAATATAGCAAGCATAAATTATGCACAATTTTTACAAAAAAAGGAACACAATTAGAATGAAAAAATCCTGTTAAGTGCAGTGTGATCCAACTGGTGCAAACTGCAGTGATTAAGATTTTGCTAGTTATTTCAAGAACTGAATGGTTGATGGTTTGTAGATGTTCTTGAACCTTCTCTGTAATTTGGCAATGTATTATGTTGTTCAGATTGTACTTGATATAGTGACGATTGTAAATGTCATTCCAGGAAGAATATTAAGTTTTCTATCAGGTTTGAGAGGCGACGATGTTGGTAATTTGTTTTTTTAATAATAACACATGAGAATTGTTTCAATGAGTTGCGTGCAAGTGGAAGTTTTATGATAGTTTGCCTGTTGGTGTTGGTCTTGCTCTTTGTATCCATGATGCAGTGTGCAGAACCCTGTGGAGTTTAGTACAATGAGAGATATTCTTAAAGAAAGATACAGCGATCTTAGGGAAGCATGTGACAGGGTAGATGTTGAAACGTTTCCACCAGAGGGAGAGTCCGGCAGGGACATATTTACCATACAAAATAAGGGCTCAGTCATTTAAATCCAAGGAGTATAAGAATTTCTTTTTGCAGAAATGCTTTGAATTCTCTCTCCAGAAAGATTGTGGGAATTAGATCAGTGGACGTGCTTAAAGGGAGGCAATCAATAAATATTTGGCAGATCGGAGAATTGAGGGTGATGAGGAACTGGCACAACAGAAGCGTTCAGGCCTTGGGTAGATCAGCCAGTTGTCTACTCCTGCTCCTATGTTTGTGGCTTGACCAGGTCTGACACAAAACCAAGGTGATGCACATTTTCTGAGAAGAGACTTGGAATCTATGATCTCTCAATTTTGGAACTAAGAGACTCTAATTTTGGAGGTCTTAGCTTTACTGTTCAGTGGCTGAGAATTTTCTTCGCTCCATACTTGTTTTCTGGACAACCTGCAGCTCTCTGTACTTGTTTTCCAATAACAAGTACACATTGCCATCTGCAAGTCTCTGCTATTGTGATCAATTCTGGGTATGCCGCCCTCCCATTCAGGTTTAAAACAATCCTGGTCAAGTGTTTCAAAGGAATCAAAACAATGTACTATCTGATGAAGCGAAAAGGAATGTTCTTCCTTAGAAACACTGAATAATGAGAATACACTTCTGTTTTTAGCTGTGTCGGACATTAACTGCTTCATGTTTAATTAGGATTTTTGACCTGAAGCATTAACTTCTGCTTCTTATTTGACAGCTGTTGCCTGACCTGCCAATATTTCCAAAGTTTTCTGTTCTGACTTCATGTGCAATCAGTCGCCTCTGGCATGTTTTGGATCATCTGGATAATATGACAGACACACATTGTTTCACTTGGATGGCCTAACATAACAAAACAAAACCTGGTCTTTTAATGAGTTGCCTCGTGGAATTGAGAGGGAAAAAACCCCCGAGTCTAGAAACACACAGAATTCTTTAAGGAGCCAATTGCCCTTGAATACTTGTTGATCTGAATGATTAGTCAACAGACAGTCAAATCTTAAATCTGAGTCTTTGTTAGAGGCTTTTCTGCAATTAAAACTTGTTTCCATTTGGTATTTGTCAAATGACAAATACATTCATTACAAGCAGACCTTTCCATTTAAAAATTTTCCAGATGTTCATCAATGGTCTATTTAAGAATAGAGGCAAGTATACAAATAGATATTTAAAGATCGATATGTATAGAGGTGGTACATTAACATAGCTAGCTGAGCTGCTGTTTCACAGCTCCATCTTGACCTCCAGCGCTGTCTGTGTGGAGTTCGCACGTTCTCCCTAGAACCATAGGACCTTCCTCCAGGCATCCCCCATATCCCAAAGACATGGCTTGGTAGGTTTACTGAGTGATGGAATCTATGGGCAGTTGTTTGGAATGTAGGGAGGGAAGATTAGTCGGGGGATTGGATTGTTCTGTAAGCTGCTATTGATCAGGCAGAAACATACAAAAAACAGCACAGATACACATTTGGTTCCAAAATAAGTGCATTTACTGATCGTAACTGGACGAAAAAGAATAATTGAGCAATAGGTGCAAATGATACTGGTTTCAGTTAAACAAGGGATACACTCAGTAGCATGTAAAGCTGCTGCAACCAGTTTGCAAATCAATCTGTACCTTTACACCGTGGAAAAATTGCACATGCACATTATAGGCACACACACACACAGGTGCTGCTGCTAGAATATGCATTCCGTGAAAGAAAAGACGACACAGTTGCTCTGCATCTAGCAAGGCTAGGCATTTCCTATCACCGAAGCATGATTTGCTTTCAAAGTAATGTGCGTCTCCCTCAGCTCTATGTAAGTTCTGAAGAGAAGCTCTTCATGGATTCCTGGTTGCTTATTGAACCAATCAGACAGACTTGATATTGCGTGATGCATCTGGAGAGCTCATTAATAATCATGTTCAGAAACCTCCCCTATAATGAGGCTTTGTCCCCTATGGGCCAGCACTTCTGATTGCCTCAACCTTTGTCCAGCCAGAGCAGTTGTTCTCCTTTCCTTCAGAGCTGGCTGCAACCCCATTATATTGTGCCAGTATCTGAGGTATGCTTTGCACACACACATTGATATATTGTGCTCATTTTTTTCAGGCTCAGCTTGTGCCCTAAGCTTGTTTGTGCTCCTCAAATGACTCTCGGTGTTGCCTGGTGCCTCAAGGTTGTTTTTCCGGAATAAGCTTTCTCCTTCTATGCCGAAACATTCTATAGAAAAGACGTGCATGCTTGCTGGGCCTACAACAACTTTTAGCTGGCAAATTTCATCTCTTCCCTAATGTACATCACGGAATTTCATCTCTCCATGATATATTTGGGTTTATTTGGTTTTTTGACCCCAGTTAAATTGAATTACCCAGCATGAACTAAATGCTAGCATGAACAATTACCAACTAGGACACTGCACATATTTCTGTCATTAATTAAACCTGGGAAGATATTAAATCCGTTGGTTGCCCATGGTGGATGGGAGAGTTTAGAGTGTAGTTAATGATCTGCAAATGTTGGTGGTATACAGTACTATGGTTTTTAATGAGGCCTGAAAACAGTACAAATTTTCACTATGTGACAAGGGTGTGCACTTATGGCCCAGGTGCTTTGGAGAGACACTGAAGTGATGAACAGTTCACTGAATTTTAGTAAGAGCTGTGCAGAACAAAGGAAAAATAATAAACACTATGCCAACAGGACTGTTAACTCAAACTCTCAAACTGAAAGCTGACGCCAACACCGCAGCTCAGAAACAGAAAATTAACACGCAATAAATTCTGCTCCTTGACGACGTCAATCTAAACGGTAGTCTACCTTCCGGACCGTGGACTACATTGAGCAGGGAGCATTGACGTCGCTGTGCTTTGGTCAAAACTCAACAAGACTGAAATGAGAGGAGAGGAGTTGAATACCACCACAATGAAAAACTAATTGACTGGAACGTGCCAACCCTCTCCTGCAGCCTGCCCAGACTCTGCAGCAGACTCCATGGTTGTGAAAGGGCCCTCCTTCCTAGCCACAGCTCCCAAGAGACCAGAGACCCGTGCCTGATGGAAGTCCTGGATGAGGGACTTAGCAAGGATGCCAAGGCTCAGAACCCAAAATTGTTCCTCAGGGCCTACTCCTCCCAATCCACAAGATGTTGGACTTTGACCCGCACCTAGCGAGATGCCATGAGATACCGCACAGAATAGACCAAGAACCCAGGTAACTGGAGCAAGGGAGGAGGAGGTCTCCGGTTTGAGCTGGGAAACTTGGAACACTGGGTGAATCTTCCTTGATGGTAGTAGACGTAGTCTATAGGAGGCTTATTGAAAGCCTTCTTCACTATGAATGGTCTCGGGTAGTGTGGGGTCAACTTGCTGCTCTCTCTATTTTCAAAGGAAGGTCTCTAGACGCCAGCCAGACTTTTTCCCCTGGCTTGAGAGGCCTCACCTGTCAGTGGAACTGATCAGCCTACCAGGCACATTGTTTCTGAGTGTGCAGCAGAGAAGCCCTGGCCCATCTCTATGTGCACTTGTAGCTTTGCACCAAATGTTCAGCAGTGGGAACCCCCACGGCAAGAAAGAGTGGTGGCTCAAATCTCTTCTGACTTTCAAAGGAGGACATGCCAGTGGAGGACAAATGGATACTCTGTCCAGTGCAGAAAGGGGTGCTCTGCCCCCTCTAGCCAGTGTAACTAAACTTCCAGGGCCTCCTTGACAGCCAACTGCTTTCGGTTCCCAACAGCGTAGTTTCACTCTGCAGGAGTCAAGCTTTGGGAAAGAAAAGCACAAGGGTTCACAGAAGAGTGCTGGGAGAGTACATCTCCAATGGTGACACCTGATGGATCAACCTCAACAGTGAATCGACGGGTTGGGTCTAGATGCTGCAGCACTGGGACGGTACTGAAGCATCGCTTTGGTTCTGATAATGCTTGATCTGCTTTACTTGTTCATAGAAATCCTGCAGAGTTCTCATCAGTGAGTTCAATCATGGGGGCCGCAATGGAACTGAAGTTTCTGATGAAGAGGTGATAAAAGTTTGCAAACCCTGTGAAGCACCTCATCTGCATTACTGTAGATGATCTGGGCCATAATGTGACTGCCTGAGATTTACTGGGGTCCATTTGAACACTGGAAGGAGTGAGAATATAGCCCAAGAATGACTTCTGCTCTCTGTGGAACTTGCACTTGTCTGGCTTGTCATGAAGGTTGTTCTCGAGGAGCCATCTGAGAACTCTCCAGACATGCTGGACATGTTCCTGGCGAGAGCGGGAATATATAAGATTGTCGTCCAAATACATGAAAACAAACTGATTGAACATGTCCCGGAGCACGTCGTTGACCAGGGCCTGAAAAACAGCAGGGGTGATGACCAGACCCAAAGGCATCACAGGGCCAGTGGAGGTGTTGAACGCTGCCTTCCACTCATCTCCTTCTCAGGTGCAAACCAAGTTGTACGCACTGCGCAGGTCTACCTTGGAGAATATGGTTGATCCCAGGAGATGTTCAAATGCTGAGGCAAGCAGCAGAAGAGGGTAATGGATTCTTCAGTGATGTTTTTTGAAAGGCCGGTAATCAGTGCAGGGATGGAGCTTGCCATCCTTCTTGTTCACAGAAAAGAAGCCACCCCCACTGGCGAGATTAACAGATGGATAAATCCTAAGGCCAATGCCTCTCTTATGCATTCTTCCATGGACACTGTTTCAGGATGAGAGAGGAAAAAGAATTAACCCCAGGGAGAACTGGAACCACGTAAGAGGTCAATGGCACAGTCGTATGGCTGGCATGGAGGTACCGAGGTGGCCTTCTTATTGAAGACCTCAGGAAGGTCAGCATATTAATCTGGATCACCAGACAGGTCAACACTAGCAATTGGCGCAGGAGGAGATATGCTGATAGGGGCTTAAGCTGGAGCCAGAAAGGTAGTTAGACATGCCGCTTCCTACTCTTGGAGCACCTTTAAGGACTAATTGATCCATGGGTTATGTCCAGATAGCCAGGAAAGGCCATGCACCAGTGGCAGTTGAGGTGAATCAGTAAGACAGAAGCAGAGCTGTTCTCTATGATGGTCCTTTGAGCACAATTTGGAGGGGTTCTGTGGAAAGGTGGATCTCACCGATGCCCAGAGGCCAACCATCCAGAGCCTTGACATCAATATTCTCTCTCAGTTTCCGAGTAGAAACTGTCCATCAGAGAGATATCCATGAGGTTCCCGGCTGCCCTGGAGTCAATAAGTGCCTGAAGCTCATGTTCTGGGACCCCCACGACAAGGAAGCTGGAAGCATGACGCTATTTTTTTTTAAAGTTCAGAAGTAGAGTTTAGGGTTCATACATGTCGTCATACATTATCCTGAGATTCTTTTTTTCTGCAGGCAGACTTGGCAAATCTATAGATCAGTAGCCGTAAACAGGATCAATGAACAACAAACTTGGTAAATGCAAATACAAATAAATAGCAATAAATAACAAGCATGAAAAATAGCATAAAATGAAAGAGCATGAAATAAGATAGAGTCCTTAAAGTGAGACTGTCAGTTGTGGGAACCCCAGAAATAGAATGAGTGTAGTTATCCCCTTTTGTTAAAGAGCCTGATGGTTGAGGGGTAGTAACTGTTCTTGAACCTGGTGATGTGAGTCCTGAGGCTCTTGTACCTTCTACCTGATGGCAGTGCTAGAAAATAGCAAGGCCTGGGCGGTGAGGATCTTTGATGATGGATGTTTCTTTTCTATGGCTATGTTTCATGTAGATATGCTCAGTGGTTGGAAGGGCTTTACCCATAACGTACTGGACTGAATCCATCATCTTTTGTAGGATTTTCCACTCAAGGGCATTGGTGTTCCTATACCAGGCCATCTGCAGCCAGTCAGCACACTTTCCACCAACTATCTATAGATGTTTGCCAAGGTTTTTGATGACATGCCAAATCTCTGCAGACTCCTGAGGAAGTAGAGGCACTGTCGTGCTTTCTTTCCAATTATATTTATATGATGGGTCCAGGATAGGTCCTCTGAGATAGTGACACCCAGGAATTTAAAGTTACTAACTTTAGGATGCTTACAGGGAGAATCAACCCACCAGAATTCCCCTTCCTAATAGATATTCTCTTTTACTGGGTGCTTAGGATGTGATGTCCGGAAGTGTCCCGGAGCACCACAGTAGAAGCAGGAAACTGTTCTCCTGTGCTGATCTTGTTCCTCCTGGGTCAGGTCCATGCTCCCACCTGCATAGACTCCTCTGCGGACTGTGTACTGGGTGGAGAGGGTGAGGAGAGATGGAGATCTGAAAAGTAGGCAGCTTGGGGCCCACTGTCAATTCGAATGGCCAGATTTATCAGGTTATTCAAGCTGTCCTGCTTGTCACGTACTGTGAAGTTGGACACCTGCGCTCAGCTCACACTGGAGAGGAGTTATAAGAGATCTCTCGTTCCATCCCATCTCAACTGTGGAATAGTATCACAAAGTCCCTCACTGTCCCTTTCCCTTGGTGCAGGTCGATGGGCAAATACTCTCTTGAACTTGACAACAAATTGCTGGAATGACTGGGCTGCAGGGGAACCTTGTTTCCATAGGGCATTAAACAGGCTGATTGTGGGTCCATCTAAAAGATTAACCATGTCAGCCAGTTTATACATATCATCGCTGAACTGACCATGCTGGGCTTGGAAAGTCAGCTTAAACTGTGTAATAAAATTCCTGCTGTCGTCAGGGTCACCGGAATATCTCCCTGGTGGAGGAATATTCGCTTCTGATCTGGACGCTGTCTCTGGAGTCAGGGCATTCCTAGCTGATGTTGATGAAACTTGAAGTGGAGGATCTAAGAGTGGGATTGACCTGGCTGAAGGCTGCTGAATTGTGGTAGTAAGAGCAGTAGTAGCTGTCACCTGATTCTGGCTGCCAGTAGTGAGCTGTTGAACCGCGGTCATGAGATCAGTAACAGTTGTCACCTGATCCCAGCTATCTGTGGTAAGTTACCAAACTGCAGCTGCAAGGGCCGATGCCTGTTCTTCCTGCTTGGACCGTCTTGTAGCTTTGAGAGTAGTTGTCAAACTGCCTGAGACACTTCAACCAACCCAAACTCTACTGACTTTACCTTCTCCACGTACTTCACCTTAGGTTGGGCTTATCATTCTGCAAGTAGCTGTCGCACTGCATGATCCACTTCTGCCAAAGCAGCCTCCACTGACTTTAACTTCTGTCCTACATGACCAGCAAAAGTCAGGGCCACCATCAGCTGTTCTGTCCACTGGGTCCATGCTGGTGGTCAAGTCTTTCTGACAAGGATGTGTGTCTTCGGCTCAAATGCAGAGCGAAAGGCACAGAAGCCGATGAACAGTTTACTGAATTTTAATGAGAACAAAAGGAAAAATGATAAACCATAGGCCAACAAAGCTATTAACTAAAACTTTCAAACTAAAAGCTAACGCTGACACGGCTGCACAAAAGCAGTAACTTAACGCTAAGTAAATTCCGCTCCTTTACAGAATCAATCTAAACTGTAGTCTTCTTTCCCGGAACAAGGACAGAGGTAAGTGGAGTGTGTTGACATCACTGTGCTTTGGTCGAGACTGAAACAGGAGGAAGGGTGTTAAATACAACCACAATGAGACACTATTTGGCTGGAACGTGCGTACTCATGTGCGTGATTGCCAACCCGTTCAGGTGCCCACCTGCGAAGGTGCCCAGACTCCATGGCAGGGTCCGTAGTTGTGACTTTGCAGACTAGAGATGATTCCTCCAGAATTAAAAGACATGGTCCTGACCCTACAATGGCCTGTTTTAAACCTCTTTTGTAAGGAAATTTAATACAGGTTGTCCCTGCGTCATGGGTTCTGAGCTTACGGATGGTCATAAGTGGAATTTGTCCCCAAGTCTGAACAAATCACACAAATCAGCAATAGTTTATCCATCTCAAACATCAAATCATTTTTCTGCTTTGTGCTGATGGTAGCCTTCATCTAGGCTGATCCTTTACTGTGCTCAACAATGCTGGTGGTGATGGTGCTTTTTACTGAGCAATTGAAATCCAGCACTTTGCCTATTTTCAATGGTATCTCTCCCTTTTTCGATGATTTAATTGTAACCTTCATTGGGTGGTCTTCCTGTACTTTGATGCATTAGCATCACATGTATCTTTTATACGCATTTGTGAGGCGTGTTAATGGAAAAGACTGCAAGACTTAAACCACAAAATACTTGTAAAGAACCACAAACACTGCTCTCAATATGGAATCTATCCCTTCACCTTCACCAATGTTACCTGATCATCAATAAATTTGTACCTACCTGCTCTCAATAGTCCACTCTCAAGATAATGAGTAGTGGAAAACTTCTGTTTGTTTTTCAATCAACTGTTTTCATTTGCACAGTGGCATGCCATTCATGGGATCAAATATCTGGTCATGTGTTGGACTTCTGAACTTGTGTGTGTTTATTCGTATCTCAGGGATGCACATAAGCAGAGATTTCATGACCTGAGGACAAGTTATGTATATAGAAGCCACATAAACGTGCTACTGTTACATTACAATTTGTTTTGATTTATTGACTAAGTACTAATATGTGTACTTTTGAAAAGCCTTAGTGTCTGACTCTGTGCAGATATCTGACTGGGGAACTGGGTAATGGGTCATTTCCTCCACCTTGATAATGGGTGTACTTTTTGTTTCTTCTGGTCAGAGGAAACAAGAAGTACACCCATTATCAAGGTGAATTTAATTGAATTTGTTTCTGTGTGTGTGTGTGTGTGTGTGTGTGTGTACTTGTGAGTGCATGGGTGTTTGTGTGTACATGTGTTTCTGTGCCTGTGAATTTTTGGGTGTGTCTACAATTTAATTTGGTCTTAACTAAATTAAGGGTGCCAAAATGTATCTTATCACATGACAACTAAATAGGGCAATAAATCTGAACCTTTGATCAAATTTTGATGTATGCACTAATTTTCAGTTCTGTTTTCTTTTCTCTCCAAATATTTCCTCACAGACACAAAAATAACTTCCAATAATGCACTACATTGTTCCTTAAATGTTAATATTTTTAAATATTTCATCATTATTTCTGAGCATTCTGAGCAAGTTCCCTAACTTGTGTTATTTTAGGGGAACGTCGACTCAGACCATGAGAGGTTATTTTAGGCTTTGTAAAACAAAAAGTTACTTGAGTTACAGAATGAAATAAATCAGTGAAGGAAGGTTACCTGAAAAGGATTCTGCAAGAAGTACACATTTTAGTCATTTTGTTCTGTTCAGAGCTATGAGTTAGGATCACTTATATATACTACATTAATAGGTATTAAGGGAAAAAATTGCAATTATTTCTCAGTGATTTAGGAATTAAACCAAAAGGCATTTTTGCACATAAGAGTGCAGTGAGAACATTTTTGTCTACTCCCCTCTAAAAGAATGATTAATTGACAAAGCTAGCCATATAGTACTGTTGGCCCAACCACTGTTTAAGTATAGAAGGATTTTTTTACTGCCGGTTACTATTTTTTCATGTGGAAATCAGAAAGCAGTATTGGTGATTTTAAACCGTTTTATAACACCAGTACTTCAGTAGATTGCTGTGTTGTCGAAAATGCCTTCTTTACAATGAGGTATTTAAATGATCTTGATGTAGTGATTCAAAATGACACAAAACATCTCAGAACATTATTTAATGAAGAGCATCCTTCAGCTAGTATAAATGATTAAACAAGTCAATTGGCTAACATTATTTATTGGGCTTTGTGCAAATTTGCTTCCCCATTGTACTAAATTAAATGTCAGTTTACAATTGGTTATAATAAACTTTAACAAGTGAACAACGTGATGTCAAAGTTTGTTCACAATATTTTTATTTAAGATCATATCCATAAAGTTTTCCATGAAAAAGGAAGTCATATTTTTCTTAGAAACTTCTTTGGAATGTAATTGAGATAGCTGTTGCTCCCAGTAAAGAATGTAAATGGATCAGCATCATTAATTCTGAGAAACACAAGCTGCCTATCTACATTCTACATCAATTTCAATGTGTGATGAGTGGTGAAATTCCATATATGATCTAAATACACATGCAACTTAAGTGCTGAATTAGTTAGCCCTTCCTAGGAAATTGTTCCTGGAACATGCAATGAGCCTGGGAATTAGTGAGCTTAGTAGATACTCAAGCACAGCGCAGTGCTCAACAAGTTTTTTCTGTAAATTAATTAACCATTGCAATGAGTTTTGTGAGATAGTTCACATCCTGCTTCAATGTGTGCTCTTTTAGTAAAGAATAGGATGATTTCCATCCATGATAAGTTATGCCTATTAGATGGGAATTAAAGTGTGAAAGTACTTCCATGTTACATATGAAACCAGAACATGCTGGAAATGCTCTGAAGTCAGGAAGTATCTTTGGAAAAAGAAGTCAAGTTAATACTCCAGTGAGTTATTATTTGATCCTGTTGATAAAACCAAGTTAGCATTTGATCCTCTTGATAGCCAATGACCTATCAACAGGACCAAATTATTCCATTTTTTATGTGATTTTAAAGGCACTCATATCTTAATTTTTGGATTGGAATGTACTAACATTGCTATTTTTATTGCATTAATATTGTTATTTTTCAGTAAAAGTGGTTACCTGAGGTGAAGCAATGCTGTTGATCATTGATGTACATTCTGAGTAACTGTCTTTATTGGGTTATAACTTCTCGATCTTTTATCATTGCAGCTGCATATGCAGCGGCTAAAGCTGCTAAATATAGAGGTACACTTTTTCTATTTTTATGATTTATAAAAACATAATATTATTTTTGTATTCGGAGTATATTATTTCCTTAAGAAATAGCTGGTTGGTGGTTCTGGGATCTACAAAACAATTAAATCCATCATCAAAGAGTTTTATCCCAGCTACCATGTTTTTACAATGGCTTTTATTAGTCAGATATTACTATCAGTTCTGTTTTCTGTATATTTAACAAAAACAAACATATTAGAGATGTATTAATCTACATTTTCAAAGCACGTAATTATTTTTTCAGAATCTGTTCTTGTTTAGATAACCATAAAATGAACAATATCTACTGCATGTCCCACCAGAATGTGTTATATGAGCTGGAACTCCATATTTGGCCATAAGTTGGAGCCAACTAATTTGTCTTACATTTTAAAGCATTATTATTCTATAATTACTTCTCAGCCACTAAAAATTTCAAAATACATTTATTATCAAAGTAAGTATGCAGTATACAACCCTGAGATTTGTCTTCCCACAGCCACAAAACAAAAAACAGTTTAACATACTTACTGTAGATATGAAAAAAAATTGTCACCATATATTGGGAATTTGATAATCATTGCTCCAAAGATCTGCCGTCAATTGAACTTTAACATTGAAATTAATGAAATTTAAGGCAGAGGATTGGTAAATCTCTAAAGGAAAGTTAATGAATCTGCAGAAAATGCTACACTTTTAAAGGAATTACAGAAAGAGACAAATAATTATATGACTAAGTATTAGGAAGATGGGGAGAAAAAAGTTGTCATTTCGAATGCAGATCCAGTAGCTAACTTCAGGGGAAAAAATAGGATAAGTAATCGAAATGGAAAAACATTTAGGTTTGCTGAGAAAGAGCAGAGGAGAGGGACTGGTCATATTATTCCACCAAAGATCTGACAATTCAGTAGGGCAAATGGTTCCTTCTCTGTTTTATTATTTTATTAAATTTTCATACCTCCTGTCATGTCTGAGAGGAATTTAACAGTTTTTGAATATCTCTGATAATCAGATGTAAGAAAAAGAACTAGTATTTTCTTTTTAAATAATTTTTAAAAGTTTTAAAATTTAAGATATACTCTGTAGTCTTATGTAACTCCTATCTTTACATTGCAGGTGCTCTGCCGGGAGGTGTTCCTGGAGGCCTTCCAGGTGAACTAAAGAGCATCTTTGATTCTTTGTAATATATTGAACTAATACTGTATATGGCATGTATTCCCATGCAGTGTGTCAACTTAAAATTTCCACTTTGCTTTTATCTGCAATTAAAATGCAAGTGCTGACTGATTCCGCTGTCAGATCTTTATCTGAGACAGAGTGAAGTCAGGAGTATTCAATCACCTAACTGATTTGCCAAGGGAAACACAATCTAATATGCCATATAGCCCAATGTGCATTTGTCCACCCAGTCTGTACTTTTCATCTTGCTCAATCTTTCCCTAGATTCCTCCAACAGTCCCTTATTTCGGGTAGCTTATCACCGGTGTTACATACTTT
The DNA here is from genome assembly GCF_963921235.1 of Mobula hypostoma. Classification (NCBI taxonomy): domain Eukaryota; kingdom Metazoa; phylum Chordata; class Chondrichthyes; order Myliobatiformes; family Myliobatidae; genus Mobula; species Mobula hypostoma. The sequence goes on from NC_086119.1 coordinate 39,606,855, forward strand.
CCTTCAAACCCTAGATCTCTTACTTCCCTGACCAGTCTGTAATATGGAATTTTGTCAATCATTTTGAATTATTTCCATGTGGACTTGACGAAAACTTCCTCATAAGTACAATTGGTCATACAAAAGTTTCTCTATACAATGCAAACTGATTGATTTGAAAATGATTTAAAATGTCTGTCAGAATTTTTCTTGTACAGGTCCTCCCCAGCTTAGAAACTCTAATTTATGTTCCGCCCATGCCTGTGAACAAGCATTTGGGACGTTGGTGGTTTGGATTTGCCAGCTGCTGCGGGCTGCAGCCATCCTCAGTCACCTGTAAAAACAGTTCACAGCCGCATTTCCGATTTGTGAGCTGTCTGGGTTGCAATCAATTCACAGGAATGGAACATTGCCATAAACTGGGAATAACTTGTGATTTGCTCACCATCAATGTGAGGCTTATTATCCTGCAGTTTCTGGGTCTGCTTTTTTCCCTCTCTTTTTAAACAGCAGTACCAAGCCAGCAATGTGGGTCCAGGGAGAAATATAAACTATAATCAGAGCCTTTGTTGTTCCTTTCCTTGCTTTGCTTAACATACTGGGAAACGTTTTAACCTGCCTGGCAATATATCAATGTTAAACTCCTGAACACAGTATATTCTCTTGGTCTCTAACATACTTAGTGGGACAGTGGGATATCTTTGGCCTTCCTGGTGCACGTTTCTTGGGGTTTTGCCAACAACACTATACAAATGGAATGCTCGTGGATTCCAGTCCTACCATATGAACGTCTTGTAATTAACCTACACTGGAGAATCTGCATTTGAACTACCTCCAGTTTTTTGAATATTTCTGAAAGCCGCAAACATTCATAAAAAGTCGTTATTTTGACAGCTGACTAAGTCATTGATATGGTTTAGTTAGCTGTAAAGTATTTTTTGTAGCATGGCTGTTCAAACTTCGCCACATGATATACTTGACTGATGAGGCTGGAGCTGGCTTGGTCTAACAAGCGAAAGAAATGTGTTGACTGAAGCAATTGGGTGAACACACAGCCAATATTCCATGTTTTCTCTGCCAGTTCAACAACTGTATTGACCCCAGTTCTGTGAAAGTTGACACAAAGTAGTGATTAACCATTCCAAGGTTTTCTGCATCCACATATAATTTTGGTCTCTAATAGGCCCTTGTTTTCACTATGTTATGCTTTTGCCCTTTATATATTTATAATAGATACTTGGATTCGTATTGCCTCTGGCTTATTTTCAACCATTCTCATATTGTTCAATTTAGACGTGTTGATGGTTTGATGTAAATGCTTAAAAAAATAAAATTCATTCAATAGTGTGAGATATATTTCTGTAGTTCTTGTAATGCTTATTTTTCCTTCCAGCGGGTGTCTCAGACGGTTTACCCCGAGGCATTCCAGGAGGTGTACCAGGTATTTTGGCATGCAGTCAATGAGATTGTAACTTCATTGTGATAAATTGACGGAAAAATGTAGGTTTCGTTCTCATGAATTTTGCAATAGCAGAAAATCATACTCTGTAATTTAAATTATTCATTTCATATCAATCAGCTATTAAAATGCCCTTAGGGTTTTATTTGACATAGGTACATAATGAAGTCATGCTCCCAAAAGGAGACTAACTGCCTAGCCAAGGGCAAGCAGACTATTCTGTTGTTTATCCTCATTAATAGATGTCTGCTATCATTTGAACGCCTCCAATAGATTACTTCTCAGTCTTACTTTGAAAGAGTAAAGAATCAGATTTCTGCTTGAGGAAATGTGCTCACAGGCTGCTGCTAGAAGAAATGTCCAAAAGATAGCAAAATTCGCCAAACTTATAGTTGGCAGAATCATCAGCATATTGGTTTTGAAATTACCCCTTTTCATATAAAACTACCTGTGAAAATTAAGAAATTCACACATTGAAAATCTGAAATTCAAACAGAAGCTGTTGGTTGATGACCCTCTGTCACATTTTTGACCTGAGCATTAACTCTCCTTCCTTTTCCACAGAAGCTGCTTACTACATTTTCTGGGTTTTTAGTTTGTTTATGTTATTGATAATTGTCAATTTTTCAAGACTGTAGCCTAAACGTTTGAGTGCATGCAGAACTGTGAGGTGGGTGATAAAATGGGGTACTTAAACCGTGTTGCGTCTGGGTCATTGAAAAGAAGGGTGCGCTTTTTCAGTTTGGGTCTGGGGTTTCTTGGGAGAGAGAAGCAGGCCAGAAGGAAGAAGGTGAATGTTGGGGGTTGGGCTCAGGATCATGAAGAAGCAGGGAGCCTTAAGTGCAATTATGGTCAGAAGGGGAAGGGTCTGGACAAGGAAAAAAGATTTAAAACTGTTAATAATAGGAAGTAAGTAGCAAACCATGGAATTCTTGGAAAAGAATATACAAGCATTCGTGTGGTAATTGGATAATCAGCCCACATTGTTGGAAGAAAGTTTTCACTCCATATCTGCCTTTTGTTGTAGATGGAGCTGCGGCAGCTAAAGCTGCAAAATTTGCAGGTGAGCCAACTTCTGAAATTTCCACACTAATTCACATTATTTTCAAGTTCATAATAGGTTTTTTTTATTCATAACATCAAAGTCAGGTGAATTTTTATTTATAAAGTCCACAACAAAAGGAGCAAGACCTACACCAAATTCACAAAGGTATAGGAATTAAAGAATATCTGATATGACACCCTGATAGCATCTGCCATATTCATTTTCCTTCGTTCCACTTTATGTTCCTTATTTGTCCCCTGGAAGTTTGTGCATCTTTCAGTCAAGGGGGGTGGGGAAACCCAGAGGATGGGCAAGGGGTATAGTCAGAGGGACAGAGGGAGAAAAAGGAGAGGAGAGAAAGAATGTGTGTATAAAAATAAATTACGGATGGGGTCATGCATGAACATTGACTTCTCTAACTTCTGCTAATGCTCCACCTCCCCCTCGTACCCCATCCATTATTTATTTTTATACACGCATTCTTTCTCTCACTCTCCTTTTTCTCCCTCTGTCCCTCTGACTATACCCCTTACCCATCCTCTGGGTTTTCCCCCTCCCCCTTGTCTTTCTCCCTGGGCCTCCTGTCCCATGATCCTCTCATATCCCCTTTGCCAATCACCTGTCCAGCTCTTGGCTCCATCCCTCCCCCTCCTGTCTTCTCCTATCATTTTAGATCTCCCCCTCCCCCTCCCGCTTTCAAATCCCTTACTCACTCTTCCTTCAGTTAGTCCTGACGAAGGGTCTCGGCCTGAAACGTCGACTGTACCTCTTCCTAGAGATGCTGCCAGGCCTGCTGTGTTCACCAGCAACTTTGATGTGTGTTGCCTGAATTTCCAGCATCTGCAGAATTCCTGTTGTTTACAGTTCTACTGGTCTAGGAGGTGAATTCCGATTTTGGACTGATGACCTTGCATCAGAATGATGTATGTTTCTGGATTTTTTTTGTGTGTGTGTTTATTTCATTCTTCTTTTGAATGTAAAATTAGTGCCAGTTACCTACAGAAGTATTAAAAAAGAGGGAACAAATAAAATTACTGCAGCAGGAGAGATCACATTACATTTCTTATTGCATATGCTAATTCCCAGGGCAAGATGTAAAGTTGATATTGTTGAAATAATATATTACTCATTTGTTTACATGTCTATGTAGAGCAGGTAGCAGAACTATCAATCAAAGACTACACCATGTTGTGCAAGTCTGCAAAGTAAAGTGTTATCAGATTACCAGAATCACAAAACTAAGTGTAAATCTGAGCCAAGTGAAGATTAGGCAGTTGAAGACCCATTCATTCATTATGAGCTGTGTGGTATGACATATGACATGATCTTTCCATGACCACGATTTTTCTTGGCAAATTTTTCTACAGAAGTGGTTTGCCATTGCCTTCTTCTAGGCAGTTTCTTCACAAGACAGGTGACCCCAGTCATTATTAATACTCTTCCGAGATTATCTGCCTGGTGTCAGTGGTCACATAACCAGGAATTGTGATATGCCCCAGCTGCTCACGTGACCTGTCCCCACGACTTCACGTGACCCTGTCAGGGGCCTAAGCAGCTGCTACACCTTGCCCAGGGGTGACCTGCAGGCTAGCAGAGGAAAGGAGAGTCTTGAGCCTCCTTAGGTAGAGACTTATCTCCACCCTGCCACCCACATCTTACCTCAGCAGTGTAAAATCTGGGCTATTTTAACTCCTCCTTAAAATAGTGAGGAAGCATACCAGCCCCTAGCTGGAAAGGCATGTTAAAGAAAAATAATATTTTAAAAATGCTGCAGGCTAGAACTAAAAGAACAAAGCCAAAGTGTACATTCAGTCTTTCCATCACCAGGACATGTGGCTGCAGTGTGCACTGTCTGCAAAATGACCCTATTTGATCACCTAAACAACTCTGAAGGCACCTCTCAAACTCATTACCTGTACATGAAGATGAAAAGCTTCAGGAGCGTGGGAACATTTAACCTCCAATACACACATCCATCATCTTGACCAAGAAATACACTCAATGACCACATTATTCAGTACCTCCTGCACCTTACAGAGTGGCCATTGAGTGTATGTTCGTGGTCTTCTCCTGCCGCATCCCATCCACTTCAAACTTCATCAGAGATCCTCTTCTACACTCCACTGTTGTAATGAGTGGTATTTGAGTTGCTGTTCTGATTTAGAATATTATTTCATTTCCCTCTTTTTAATGTATAGGGGAGGTAAAACTTTGCTGAGCCCAGTTGCCTGTTTATTTAATTTTCTACTACACACAGCCTCTTCACCCTCAGCTTCCTGCGCTGATTTGTAGAATCTAAATTGCATCTTTCAATTGCGTTATATAAATCCAAACTAAATATCAAGTTCAACAACTTTGGATGACATCCACTGCTTGCTTTGGCAGTGCTGCTAACAACGGCTCTGTTGCGATCCTTTTCACCTCCCCTAGACCTATCCTTTGCTTTTTTGACTTTCAGCACCGACATCCCTTTTCCTCACGTTATTATCTATTTTGCGCATCTTCCTGACTGTCTGCATCAGGAGGCGCCAATGCACAAGGTTGAAGGAGTCTACAGTGGGTTGTAGACTTAGCCAACTCCAGCAGCAGCCACAACACAACCCGACATTGAGAACATCCTCAAAAGGTAGTGGCTCAAGAAGGAGACATCTATCATTGAGGACCCTTATTATCCAGGATATGCCCTCTTCTCATTACTACCATGGGGGGGAGGGAGGAAGAGAGGTACGGGAGATTGAAGGCCCACACTCAACATTTTAGAAACACCTTCCCCTCTGCCACTCGATTTCTGAATGGTCTTAGAACTCATGAATGCTACCTTGCTATAGCTCTTTTGCACTCTTTATTTATCTGTTTGTTTGTTTATTTATCTATTGTAACTTATGGTAATTGTTTATATCATACACTGTACTGCTGCCACAAAACAACAAATTTCATGGCATATAACAGAGGTAACAAACCTGATGCTGATTAAACCTTCCCATTATCCTCTGGCCCTGTGCTCATATAACTTACTGCTCTTTACACCGCAGACATTCAGGGTAGCAATGAAGGTTCTCCATCTCCGTCTGTATAGAAAGAATTTTCATTGCTGTTCCTGTAACAATTCTTTTTTGACCAGTCAAGGTTGTTAGCCTGAGCTGAACCCCCGAATAAGGAGGACAGGTGAACCACTCCGAGTCTGTCCTCTACCCTTTGACCTTTTTGGCATGGCTGACCCTACCAAGAGCCAAAGCATATATCCCTGACTCCAGCCAACACAGCTCTCCAGGTTGTTGAGACATGCAAGCCTCCAAACCTCAACAAGGATGTGGTCTTTTTGGTGGGGGGGGGGGCTTGTGTAAATATTTTTAAATATTTTTCAGTTCTGATGGGTCATGAATCTGTATATATGTATGAGGTTTTTCTGCCAAAAAGATGTGTCTGATCAGCAGAGTATTTCACTTGGAGAAAGAAATCTGCCACCTTTTCATGGGTGTTTTTGATGCCTACTCAGAAAACTAGGTTTAAATAGAAGACAATGATGATTGAATGGGATGTCAACAGATAAACCCACTGGTGATATTAATAACCTGCTTCTACTAATGACATAGCTTTGTCCCAAAATTCAGAAAAAAAAATCTAGCGATTGCTATATGCGTTTAACAGGGGCTGAGTAAGTGTATTTGGTGTGTAGTTAAGGAAATTTTAGCCATTAAAGTGTCATCAATCTACGTTTCATTTCTGCATTGTATTGTTCTAATTTCATATGCTACTTGGACACATCTTCCAGGTGCTATTTCAGTAACTGTTGCAGGTTGTCATTTCTACCAGGCATGCTGGGTTAAAATCACTATTAGTATATGGGGAAAATGATATAACTGAGTCCAAAATTTAAAAATACCAAATAAATTTAAGATGCAAACACGAGGAAAGATGCATTCACTTTATCCAGTTTGAGTAAGGTCTGATGATATCCCATAGACTTTAATCCTTTTCATGTGGACACATGGAATCCTTATTTTGTAAACAAGCTTCAAATGAGAGAGAGGGCCCTGTGAGCGTGGGGGCGAGCTTGTATCCACAGAATGGAGGACTGCAGTCCTGTATCTGCACAGGTTATTCCAAATATGCCCATCCTTGCAGCATGTAACAGCAAAATATATGAAATATTAGTTTGGCCACAGCTGGAACCTTGTGTGCAGTTATCATTGCTACAGTAAAGGAAAAACAGGATTGCACTGGAGAGGCTGCAGAGGAGATTTGTCAGGATGTCGTGATTATAGGTGGATAGACTAGATTTGCTTTCCTTTGAGCAGAAACGTTCAAACCTATGAGAGCCACACATAGGGTAAATAGTAGAAAACTTTTCTCCATGGCAATCATATCTAAGCCCAAAGGATATAGATTTAAAGTAAGGTATAAGAGATTTAGAAGTGAGCTGAGAAAGAAATATTTCACCCAAAGTGTGGTTGCAATCTGTACTATAGTGCCAAAGGGAGTGGGTACTCTGAAAACATTTAAGAAGCAATTGAACGAGCACTTGAATCTCCAAGGCATACTAGCCAATAGAGCAAGTACTGGTAAATGAGATTAGTATAGATCAGTACTTTGGGGTTGCCATGGACATTATGGGCAGAAGGTCTTTTTCTGTGTTGTGTAACACTGTCTCTATAACTTCATGATGTGAAATGTCCTGTATTTTGTGGTTAAGTCATAACAGCTTTATTCCACCTTTAATTGGATTTATAGTTCACTGAGCATATAATTAGCTGAATGCTATTGTTGCGTTGTATTGGTGAATCATTTTATTAAAGTTATGACCTGAGAAAATGTTGAAAGCTGTTACTCTGACTAGTGTACAACTAGCAAGAGATTTTCCAGTCATCAGAAGATCTGCCCCAATAAGAACTGAAGAGAATGTTCTGATGACTCAAGCTAATGGAATATTAACTAATGCCATAACATCAGTTCTGCCTTTAACATTCAACATAATAACATTTTTATTTGCTGTTAATATAGGTGTACCGGGAGCTATACAAGGTATTGTCATTGTTTAAATTTATTTGATTCACTGTTATTTGGATACAGTATTAGTTATATTATCATGTTGAACACATTTAATTAGTGATGTTACAATGAAGACAACTGACTGGATTATGCAATGGATTTTTTATACAATTCATGTATTGCCTTATTACTAACAGCTTGATGTTCATTGGTTGCATTAAGTTTCCATTAATGGTCACATGATATTGACACATTTTTACTTATTGTAAATTCTTCAGTTAACAGACAATCACACAGTTTCTCCCCTTCAGCAACTTTATATCTTCAAACACAAAGTAAAAGTAAATAGTATCAGGAAAGTAATTGAAGTAACTATTTGTAGGTGTATGACATTGTTTACCTTTGTTCCCAGTATAAGTTCATTTCTTTTGTGATAATTAATAGTTCCAATTTAGATCATAATTGTTAAATTACAGGATACGTGTTCGTTTATTGTATCCTTGGCACTGATTAACACTGCCTTGTTTAATATACTACATTTACAATAAACCTTTATTCAAAACATCTCACTTGTTGACAAAAATTGAATAAAGTTTATAGCTTCTTGTTTATCGCACTGCCTGGGTTGAAGATTTATAACCATCTGACACTAGTCTTTTTTGTTGCACTAAAGATATAGCAGATCTACTTCTGCAGTCTGCTTCTATTTAGTTCCCCTTTTAATCTACTCGGTGTTTGAATACTTTAGGCATTTGTTGTTAAAGCATAAGAAGAGATTGCCTAAAAATTAAACAATGTAATGCTGTTTTTGTTTTACACTGAGAACAGATTTAACTGCGTAGAACATTATTGTAATCATTTGTGAGATACATTGTTCCAGTTCAAAAATTTGGACTGGTCATTGTTGGTTTTGATACACATCCTATTTTATGATTAGTTGAGAGAGAAATCAAATAGTTCCTAAATTAACCATTGGTTTGCCATCGCTTGTTTTGCGTAATTGCTGAAGATCAATTAGACTAATGTTGACACCAACTGGTATCAAATATGAAAGAGTCTGCACATCACATGTGTTGAGCATTGAAACAACATGGAAAAATTTACAGTCAGTTTTGAAAAAAATAGCATTTACAAATACCTGCAGTTCAGGCATGTGACAGCAAGGCAAAATAACAAATCTGCATCTTTGACCTTGGGCAAACTATATTATCTAAGTGAGTCAGGACATAGGAAGAGAGGGTATTCTCAGAGAAACTAGGAATCATAATCCAAAATTTTATTGGAGTCAAAAATTGGGAGCATTAGATGCATAGGATAAATGCTTGAAAAAGTTATTGCATAACAGGAAAGAGGAAGGCATGGAATTAATGTACTTGCTCTTTGAAAAAGCCACAGTAAACTCTGAGGCTCCTGTTTTCAGTTTTTGAAAGACATTATTGAATGTATTATCTGATAGTTTCTGAGAAAGAAGTCACAGTTTATTCATTATGTTGCTTGGATGTCACTCTCCCTCAATGATTACACAGGAGTACCAGGAGCAGTTCCAGGTGCTGGGCCAGGAGTTCAACCAGGAGTTGTGCCAGGTAAGTGGAGCGAAATATTTAAATTACCCTGTTCCAGTTCTCTAAACAGGAACTTGCTATGAATTTATCTTGAACTAGATATAAGCATGAACAAATTAAAATGATCCCCTTTAAACTAAAAACCATCTTGAGAATAGTCTCTAAATATTTATGTCGAACTTTGTTTTCAGAGTTAAAATGTAGAGCATACTTTAGAAAGTTTTGGACAAGATAACCCAAAATGTTGTAATCATTGAAAATATATTCATCCATGTACTCAGTGCAAGGCATTCAACAGCAGTACCAATAAGGCTACATTCCTCGTTATCTCAAATATTTCAAAATTCAGGAATGATGGTTGATCTTTATAACACTATAAGCTCATTGCTATATGCAAATAGCCTCAGCTGTTTCCTTATGCTGTCAATCTTATAATATTACAGGTGGGCTAGCTGATGGTAAAGCAGCTAAATATGGAGGTAAATCTTCATACTTTAGTTAATACTCTGGAGAGTTCAAAAAGTATTTTCTTTGTGGAATGAAATTAATGCTGTCAATGATAGCTATTAAAGATTAGCCTCTGGGAGGTAGATCAACATGTTTTGTTATTAATGAATAATAATAAAAATTTTTACACAACAAATTGCTTCTGAGTTGACTGGAACAGGAGGTTCTTCACCATCATGCGAAGCGAAGCTTGATGTTTATGCTCAAAGGTGGAAATTAAAATAGGTTCAAGGCATTTTTTAATTATTTTATATAGAGACAAGTGTAATAGGAATTAAATTGAAAATGCAGTTTTATGTTGTACTGGTAGGTGATTCAATTAACAGCACTTTTACCCTGACCTAAGATTGCTACACGCTCAAGCCTTAAATCAGTTTATAATCAAAGCGAATGATTGAATGTATCAATCACATTATTTTCAGAAGTGTTAACCTTTGAAATAATACATATTTTATTTTAATCACTATTGCGACATCCTGAGGGTAATATTGACTGTTTCATTTGTTCATATTGATATACAGATATGTACGCTCCCCAAAGAAGCGTATTTTACCTAATAGCATGAAAGTTCTTCACTAAACGTTAAATTTAGTTTCACAGCATTTTTTATCTTTCTCCTCAACTCTTAACCCTTTCGCTTTTGAAATCAAAACTATAAAGTGGAAAAGAAATTAATTAGCTTATTAAAATATACAACACTGAGTCCTGTGCCAGTTTGTTTTGGTCTGGTATGTGCTCCATATGCAGGTAGCCATTTACCGTACTCTCCCAAAGGAGCAGCTACGTCTAAGCCGCTCTCCACAGCCTGTGTTGCACTTTTCCACTAACTGTGCATGCTCTTTAATCTCACCATTATGAGAATGCACTACACAATGATTACACAACAGCAAGAGGAGGAGTAGATAAGTATTAACTCCACCAAAGGCGATGTCTTCTCTGAATTTACTGTCATGTCTCTCTCAGTATTTGATTTTCTTGAGGACTCGACTCCAGTAGATCAGGAGATTGTGGGCTATCCATGGTTAAAAACCTGCCTTAATTTGGTCCGGGGTAAAGGAGCAGGTTAGGTAAACTCAGTTTCTTCAGCCATTATATCTGTGACTCACCCCTAAGCTGAATATAAATAATGGCTACTTTCTCCGACGGTCAAGTTAATGCTTCGAGAGATGAAGTCCAACAAGACACAGAGACTTGTCATTTCCAGTAATTTGCTTCCTACCACTGAACTGGTGATTGTAATTTTCCAGCGTTCTTCCCTCCCTTCCATTTCCCAATTTACATCTAGTTCCAAGATGCTGCGTTTCTTATCCATAATGAAGGCTGATGTAAAATATCTCTTTAATTCATCTTCTTCTTTTCCATTAAGTCTCCAGACTCACTTTTTTATTTGACCAACATTCACTTCATTAAATACTTTCTTTTTGAAAATATCTAGAGAAACTCTTACCACTTGCTTCTAGATTTCCAGCTTGGTCTGATTTTTGAATCACCACAATGTGATCAGTGCACTGCATTATCATAATTCTGTGTTCACTAAAGTAAATCTTCAGGATGTGGCAGGAATCAGGAAAGTTCAGAATAAGTCCGCCAGGTCCCAGATTTGTTCACTACCTTTCTGTTCTTTCTGCTCCTGGTCTAGTTGATATCATTTAACCATGCATTAAGATTCTTGTACTATCCAATTTCTTCCCATTGATGTTTAATGTTTGATAACCAGCCATTGTTACAATTGTTACAATGGCTGGTGGCGTAGTGGCATCAGCACTGGACTACGGGGCGAGAGGTCCCGAGTTCGACTCCGGCCAGCTCCCTTGCATGTTCTCCAACCGTGCCTGGGTTGAGTGTCAAGCTAGCAACTCGACCTCGTAAAAAAAAAAACCTGGAGAGAGATGGGCTTCGCCAGGTTTCAGATGCCCAAGACACGCTGTACAATGCATACTAAAGCTTGTCATGACTGCGCCCCGACGACTCCACCAGGAGTTACGGGCACACACACACACAACCAGCCATTGTTACAATTAATAAATGTTCTCAGATCAATACCAACATCAACGCCCAACACTAGGCTGTGTCTTCAGCCCCTTTCTTTACTTTTACTCCAAAGTTCCATGTGACCAGATTCTACTCTGATTCCATTTAAAACTTGGCAGATGATATCAATGTAGTGGGCTGGGTTTCAAGTAACAATGAGGTTGAACACAGGAAGGAGATGGAGAGACTATATGACCATAAGGTATAAGAGCAGAATTAGGTCCATTGGCCCATCGAGTCTGCTCCACCATTTGATTATGTTAGATCCATTTCCATTTCAGTCCCAGTCTCTTGCCTTCTCCCCGTATCCCTTCATGCCCCGACTAATCAAATCTATCAATCCCTGCCTTAAATATACACATTGACATGACCTCCACAGCTGTCTGTGGCAACAAATTTCACAGGTTCAGCCCTCTCTGACTAAAGAAATTCATCCTCATATATGTATGTCCCTCTGTTCTGAGGCTGTGTCCTCTGGTCTTAGACTCCTCCACCATTCGAAGTATCTTCTCCACATCCACTCTATCAAGGCCTTTCAACATTCAATAGGTTTCAATGAGTTCCCCCCCTCATTCTTCTGAGTACAGACCCAGAGCTATCAAATGCTCCTCATACGATAAGCCTTTCAATCCCAGAACTATTTTTGTGACACAAAAAAGAGAATTTTTTTGTGAACTTCCTTTCAACCATCTCCAAAATCAGCACATCCTATCTTAGATAAGGGGCCCAAAACTGCTCACAATACTCCAAGTGAGGCCTCGCCAGTGCTTTATAAAGCCTCAACATTATATCCTTGCTTTTATATTCTAGTCCTATCGAAGCGAATGCTAACATCACATTCGCCTTCCTCACATCTGACTTAACCTACAAATTAACCTTTAGGGAATCCAGCACAAGAACTCCCAAGTAACATGGTGTCAAAACAAAAATCTGTCATTCAGTGTCCGCAAAACAAAAGAGCTGGCCATTGACTTCAGGAAGCAGGGCAGAATACATAATCCTGTCTGTATCATGTGATGCTGCTGTGCAGACGTCTAAGGGCTTGAAGTTCCTAGGTGTAAGTATCACCAACATGACATTCCTGATTCAGTCATGTAGACACTGTGGTCAAGAAAACTTGCCAGTGCCTCCATTTCCTCAGAAGACTAAAGAAATTCAGCAAGTCCCCAATTTTTACTGATGCACCTTTAGAAAGCATACTATTCAGATGCATCACAGCTTGGTATGGCAATTGCTCTGCCCAGGATCGCAAGAAATTGTAGAGAGTTGTGAACGTAGCCCTTTCTAGCAAGAAAAAAACAGCCCGCCCTCCATTGACTCTCTGTTACTTGGGAAAGCTGCCCCTCTCAACCTGGTCATTGTCCCTTCTTCCCCTTTTCATCCGGCAGAAGGTGCAAAAGGTTGAGAAGCATCGACCACCAAGCTCAAAAACAGCCCTGTGTCACTATTATACAGCTCTTGTACAACAAATATGATCTCTAGATCTCTCAGCCCGTCTCACCATGGCTGTTACCTATCTACCAGCACTTTCTCTGTAACTGAAACACTATGGTTCTGCATTCTGTTTGGTTTTTACCTCTGCAATGCCTCAATGTACTTACCATATGCATGGATTGCTGGCATAAAAGCAACTACCAACTTCCCTCACCAGCCCTGTCTCTTTAGTTTGGTTGGGGCAGCCTATTCTCCCTACATTCCAGCAAGTTCCCCATCTTCTACCACTTATCTCGAACAAATCATTGTGCCAGTTAACTCAGCCAACCACATATCTTTGGGATTTGGGCGGAAATAAGAGTACCTGGAAGCCGCGTGCAAGTTCTAGATGAATGACACCAAAAATAAGGATGAAAAAACATGTCACGGGAGCTGTGAGTCTTGAGGCTAACATTGTAGCTACTTTTATTCTGCAGTTGTTGTGGAAGCCATGGCCTCTTCAGATAGATACTTCATTGATCCCGAAGGAAATCAGTGTTACAGTAACGTTATAAGTGCACAGATATACAAATATTAGAAGAGAAGTAAGAAAGAATTTTTAAGAAAGTTACCTCAAGCAGTCTAACGGGGGGGGGGGGGGTCATCACTTCCCCAGCTATAGGATGACTCATTATAGAGCCTAATGGCAAAGGGTAAGAATGACTTCATATAGCGCTCTTTGGAGCAGCACGGTTGTTTTAGTCTATTACCAGAAATACTCCTCTGTTCAGCCAAGGTGGTGTGCAGAGGATGAGAAATCTTGGCCAGAATTGCCAGGATTTTCCATAGGGTCATTTGTTCTACCACAGCCTCCAGTGTGTCCAGTTTGACTCTATAACAGAGCCAGCCTTTCTACTCAGTTTATTGAGCCTGCTGGCATCACCCGTGTCGATGCCATTGTGCCAGCACACCGCCACGTAGAAGACTGTACCATTGTACAGTTTAGGGAAATGAGGGCAACTCGCACATTTACTTCTGAATGCCCTTCAATTCATTTAACTTAGAAAAGTTATGTCATTCCTTCATGAGAGCTGGATCAAGACATTGGAAGTTCCCAGCAAACAAGACTTTGGAATCTTGAACCAGAAACTGCAGTGGTTCAAGAAAATGATTTAGAAGCATTTAAGGATGCAAATTAAATACTGGCTTGTCAACGATCCTCATATCCCACATATGAATAAATAAATGATTAGAAATTTACACTGTCAATGATAATTACACTACTTTATTGAGTGTTTTTAATTATGCTTCTTCTCTGTTGACAACAAAGGTGCCCCAGGAGCTGTACCTGGAGTTCAACCAGGAGTTGTACCCGGTAAGTTGATTTCCAATGTCAGGCATAAAATGTAAATTGGGATCTACTTTACAACCTACCTTAACAAAACAAAAATGGCTGGCCTTTATACTTCTGACATAAGTATTAAATTTTAAGATGGGAAGAAAAAGTCCTGAGGGTAGGGTTTGGTTTTATGGTCAGGTATGTTTCATAGCACTTGGAGTGATTAAATCCATGAAAGCAGAGTACAAATGCAGTGTAGACCCACTTGCTTCAAGATCGAAGTCAAACACATCTGGCAGCAATCTGCTATCCCCATAGATAAGTGGTTTGGCAATTTATATATGTTAATCATTCATGTCTTCAACTTCATTTTACCCTGGGTTTCCCAAGCTCTAATGCTTGCCAAAAAAATCTTGACAACAACAGAGCAGAATTAGAAAAAAAAACACAACAGGAATTCTGCAGATGCTGAAAATTCAAGCAACACACATCAAAGTTGCTGGTGAACGCAGCAGGCCAAGCAGCATCTGTAGGAAGAGGTGCAGTCGACATTTCAGGCCAAGACCCTTCGTCAGGACTAACTGAAGGAAGAGTGAGTAAGGGATTTGAAAGTTGGAGGGGGAGGGGGAGATCCAAAATGATAGGAGAAGACAGAAGGGGGAGGGATAGAGCCAAGAGCTGGACAGGTGATAGGCAAAAGGGGATACGAGAGGATCATGGGACAGGCGGTCCGGGAAGAAAGACAAGGGGGGGGGACCCAGAGGATGGGCAAGAGGTATATTCAGAGGGACAGAGGGAGAAAAAGGAGAGTGAGAGAAAGAATGTGTGCATAAAAATGAGTAACAGATGGGGTACGAGGGGGAGGTGGGGCCTTAGCGGAAGTTAGAGAAGTCGATGTTCATGCCATCAGGTAGGAGGCTACCCAGACGGAATATAAGGCGTTGTTCCTCCAACCTGAGTGTGGCTTCATCTTTACAGTAGAGGAGGCCGTGGATAGACATGTCAGAATGGGAATGGGATGTGGAATTAAAATGTGTGGCCACTGGGAGATCCTGCTTTCTCTGGCGGACAGAGCGTAGATGTTCAGCAAAGCGGTCTCCCAGTCTGCGTCGGGTCTCGCCAATATATAAAAGGCACTTATCCGTGTAAGCGGAACAAGTGCTACACATGCCCTTACGCTTCCTCCCTTACCACCATTCAGGGCCCCAAACAGTCCTTCCAGGTGAGGCAACACTTCACCTGTGAGTCGACTGGGGTGATATACTGCGTCCGGTGCTCCCGATGTGGCCTTTTATAAAGAACAATGTATCAAGAGGTTGAAGTTAGAGGTGACAAATATCAACATGTTATGGCCTCTTATTTTTGCCTGGATTACCCTACCTGCAGAAGCCACGGATACTTCCTAGCAACCAGATCAAATGGCAACAGCGATCTATATCTCATTACCAGGAAGGAGTCAATCAGCCTCAATAAGCATGCAGTGATGGGCAGAATTCATGCGTCATGAACATATCTTTAGTATACAGAGTAATTATTGAATTATAAAAGAATTTGCTATTGGGAGTCATTTCTTGAGGTCATTGTGAGGTATCTAAGGAGTTTGCATGACTTTTTTTAGTTCCAAGCTGTCATATTTCACCAACAATTCCATATGGAGAGGTGAATCTTGAGGATAATATTTATACCCTCATTCTGCCTCCTATCCATGCTCTGGCACGTGTAATTGGGAGCTTCTTATATCGGGGAAACCAGCCAGAAGAAAATGCCCTAGGGATGCTTAAGATGGGATTCTTTATCTGCTCTCTAGAGAGGAGTGGAAATTTATCATCAGCTGCCTCTGACATAGCCTGTCATATGAAGGGGTCAACCATCGTTTGACACCTTTAACTGGAGGAGGAGGAAGAGGAAAGATGTTATTAAGGATCTGGACAGCAAGCGACAGAGGGATGGCAAAAGGACATCAACTGTGCTACCCTGGCTTCCTTTGTCCTACTGTAGTCACTCAGTCACTAGAGGGAGTTCAACAATGGAATTTTATCAACTGTTAATTCTCTTACAAATCATCTTCAGGATCGTCCAGTTCTTTAATTTAAATGAATACTTGCGCACGTAAGTATCAGTCAAATTACAAGCTAAAACAAATCCAAATAGCTAATATTTCCAAATTTACATTGTAAATTAATCTGATGAGTTCCTCACTCAATGCGAACAGTACACTCTTCCAGTCCCTGGATGACTGCATTCTGGAAACTATACGCTCAGTCACCCCAGGATGATGGATTGACAGCACTGCATTTCTACTTTCTACCCTCACCCCACTATAGTTCTGCCTCTAGTATAATCTGTAGGTAATATGTATACTATATATTGTTCCTTCCTTTTCTGGATGGCATGTGTAGTGTAGCAAGGCTGGGGACTGTCTCACCAGAGGGTACATTCACACACACATTCTGTCCCAGAGAGCGCAGCTGAGTTCTACACAATGGGCAGACTACAGCAGATATTTTTTTAAACTAATAGTTGTTAATATATGAAACAGAAACAAAGAATTCTGAAATAAAAAGCAAACCAGACAGCACAACAGTATAGAAATAGAAACAGTTAACATTTCAGGAGGAGGACGCTTCACAACAACCGCAAAAGAGAAAAAGTAGGGAGAGTGTTTTAGGTGCCAAAAGAGCCCATTTTCAACCTCTTGCAGAGCTGGAAGTGAAGCCTAGATTTCATTCTTGCTCGTCCTCTGCCTTCATATGCAGAATCTGCTGCACTGTGGCTACCTATGTCAATGCTTGAAGCACAGAGAGCGCCACCTACAGTCAGTGCTGCATAAGGCGCAGACCGTTGCCCTGATTCCTGCCTGCTATGCTCAGTCTTTCTGTCATTCAGCACAAGAACGCAGTCAACATATTGTTGGTTTCAATTGTTGACATGGGTCTGTTGTAGTTCGATCTGACAAGGCTGTTTCTAGTCCAGGGCTCACTTATGGAGAAAGAATTTGCTACCTTAGAACAACAATATTTGTGCATCCATCTGGTTGTCTGGCAGAACTGGTACACCAACAGACCAACACAGCCTCGCTATTACTCCTCAGACAAGTTGTCCAAAGTAAATCGCGGTGAATCTTTGCAGTCCAAGAATGGACTACCTGCCTGCTCCACTGCATAGCAATAGCTTTCCAATAGCTCAGTAGACCCATGCTCAATCATATTGCTTCGAAGTGCTAGGCTAGGTAAAGGTACTTGGAAAACAGACACTGAAAAAAAATTTCTGAGTTCTGAAACACAGCCTGACACTGCAACCAGGGGTGGTCCCTCTTTATTATTTGATGAAAGTATATCCTTAGAAGTTTTATCTGACGGTTGTGTAAATTTTTGTGTCTGTTATTCCTCTTCCTCCTTCTATCCAAAGTATTTGGTTTCTTTTATAAAGCAGGAAAAGTGACATACCTTAACATACCTCATTTTAAATAAATACCCCAAGGAAACAAAAACAATTAGGGGGAAAATGGAATATCTTAAGTGAAATTTCAGGATATTAATTCAAAACCTCTGGAATTGCCTTGGTTTTCGGACAATGACAGTAAAAAGGAATCAAGGAACATTTCATGTCAATAATAGACGTTTTCATCATTGTGTCCTCACATAATGCTTCATTTTCCATCTTTAAATGTTCTTACCAATTTCTGTTTCAATCAGCATTTGTATAGATGTTCACTGATAATATTTTCCAGGGCGTCACATGAGCTCATTGCCCCATTAGCTTGCTGAATGCTGGAAATATGAAAAGTAAAGCTCCATGCATAAAATATTAAATTAACTACCCAGTCCAAAACCAAAGTCCCGCAGCTGCAGATGATAATTTTTCTCTTTTGTGAAGAGAAAAGCAGTATCATTTCAGGTCGATAACCTTTCTAATTTTCATTTCACAGAACACTATTATCTACATTGTACTATGCAAGGCAGTTTAGGAAGACATTTGCAATTGAACCAGCTTACATTTAAACTTGGGTACTTTGTGGACCTACTTGTTCAGATGTCAGTAATTCTTGTTCATCCACAGTCCAAATATTTAATTTTTTTAACTTCTGGGAGTTTGCACATCCCCTGTGCATTCCTACACCGGAGAGAGCTGCAGGTTAACAGGAGATGCATGAATCTGGTTTTACCTCTACTATAACCAAGCAAAGCTGCTTGAGGAGAGATTGGTAACTGCTGTATCAATACATCATGAGACTCATCCATATGTACTTGCTCGGAAATGTAATGCACATACCCAGAAGTTTCAGTGCATCCAAATAGGTGAGGTGCAGGAAAGATATTTCTTATAGTGGGAGACTACAGCATAAGGATGTGGGGTAGACCATTTATGATGGAGATAAGGAATTTCTTCAGCCAAAGAGCTGTGAACCTGTGGAATCCTCTGCTGCAGAAGACAGACAATGTCAAATTATTAAAGATATTCAATAATATATGTATATATGTATATAACTAATGGCTAATAGATCAATGTATATTGGGAGAAAACAGGAAAGGGGTATTGAATTTGGATGATCAACCATGATTGAATTCGGTGGTAGAGCAGGAGGGTTTAAAGGGATGAATGGCCTCCCATTCCTACTTTCAATGGATGCTAATTAACTGGAGTAACTTGGTATACTGATGTCTCCTTTATATATTGCTAATACAGGTGTTCTAGAAGATTTACCAGGTACATTTATTTCTTCTTGTTTTAATGTAACATTGTGCTATTGATATTATGACCATTTTAAAGTTCAAAGTAAATTTATTATCAAAGTACATTTATGTCACCACGTACTACCTCGGGATTCATTTTTTTCAGGCATTCACAGTAGAATAATAGAATAAGTGAAAAACTACACACAAAGTTTGACAAACAACTAATGTGCAAAAAGAAGGGAAACTGTGCAAATAGAAAAATAAATAACCAAATAATTAATATATATAACAAGAGTTGCAGAATCCTTGAAAGTGAGTACCTGGGTTGAGAAGTGAGTCCAGAGATTGTGGAATCAGTTCAGTGAGGTGAGTGAAGTTATCCACACTGATCCAAGAGCCTTATGGTTGAAGCGTAATAACTGTTCCTGAACCTGATGGTGTTGGACCTAAGGCTCCTGTACCTCATTCCCAATGGCACCAGCGAGAAGAGAGCATGGTTTGGATTTTAGGAAATATTATGGCCAAGAAATTTATCCACATCATTTCTGAACACCAATTATTGTGTATCCATTATTGGGCTTGAACCAAAGAGTCAACCATTTAACAAACAAGAGAAAATATGAAGATGCTGGAAATCCGAGCAACACACACCAAATACTGGAGGAACTCAGCAGGCCAAGCAGCATCTGTGGAAAAAAGCACAGTCAACATTTTGGCCTGAAACGTCGACTGTGCTTTTTTCTATAGTCAACCATTTTGGTTGGTCTGGAGTTCCAACTGGGTGAAGCACTGAGAATTGTAAAATTTCCTCCCTAATCTTGAAGGACATTAGTGAATCAGATGGATTTTGCAACAACAAAGTACTGGGATGATCATATTACCCCCAGATTTATTTAATTTCTCAACTGCTCTAGTGTGATTAGAATTTGGCTTACAAATAAATTATCCAATTACTTATCCACCATGCATCTACGCTCCTTATACGTTTAAAGGCCTTAGCAAACCTTGCAACAACTTTTAGGCACTTTCAGTCCACTTCGGTGTGAGAGTCGGCACAACATTGTGGGCTGAAGGGCCGGTAATGTGCTGAACTATTCTATGTTCTATGTTCTAAACTTCTATCAGACAAAAGTAGTCAATAAACTTCAGGATTAATTGTCTTAGAATTAACAGCAAAACTGGATTCTGAAGTCTGTTAGTAAGTTTTTTTATTATCCATCTTACCAAGGTCCATCAAACAGATCATTAATGTCTCTGTATTTTATAAAGATGAGTTAGATTCAGTCTTCTTGTTGTTGCCTCGCAAGCAAATGTCTGCAGCCCACACTGCCAATTTTGTATCTACATCCCAGAGACTAAGAAAAGGTATAGACCTGAGACCAGGAATGACTGAATACTGTTCCACTGCAATGACCAGAGACTCTAGTGTTCAAAATTTAGATTTCTATGGCTTTATATGGAAATTTTTGTTAATTTCATTTTTGTAGCCTTTTGAATTTATTTGGTAGCTGTCAAATTACAAAACAACATCTAACATAAAGCTTACAACAAGTTTGCACATTCATGTCTTGATTTTGTTTCTATAACATTTTAACAAATTTTCTGAAAATGATTAGAATCACTGGAAAACACAAAAATATGTATCCAAAACATTGCAAAAATTAAGCTATTTATTAGATTGGATTTGTTTGCACTGATCATAATTTTTTATAAATATTTTTTCTAGTTAAAATACAACGTTGTTGGTCATCATGAAATTGTTCATAGTTTTCACATTACAGTAAATTCTGTCTTTATAAAAGAACCAGGGGTGCTAAATATCAAGTAATATTTCAGGTTCACAATCTGGAAAAAAGGCAATTGATAGGATAACCTCCTATTGCCTGCCTAAATCATTATTAAAGCCACCTAAATTTTGTGGTGGTTCTTTAACTATAAAGGTTATTATAGGGATCAGTTGTATATTTAGTGGAAAGGTTGTTAAAGTATTCACCCTATATACCAGTCCACCTTCTTTTGGAAATAAATATTTATTGTGGTAGTTGAGGTTTTTTTATACTTGTGTATTTATATTATGTTATTCATTTTTTGTTTTTGATCCATTCCTTAGAGATTCAACAGTTGAAATATTTTACAAAGTATTTTGCATAATTGCATTTTGTAATATTCTACTTTGTTCTATCTTGTTCAATATTTTCGATGTCGTAACTTGTCAATTCTCTCATTGCAGCTGGTTATGCAGCCGCTAAAGCAGCTAAATATGGAGGTGAGTTATTCTATATATAACAAAGTGATCATTCACTGCTTCGTACCAGCAACATCCATTTCTGAGGAAAACACAGATCGGTGCATTTAAAGACGCGAAAGTTTTCCTGTATTACAAATGCTGAACTAAATCTCTAAGTTGTTATAAAAGTGTTCATATGGCATAAAATCTGTGTAAATATTACACTTAGAAGAGGTGAGTAACAAACCAAATCTATCAAGATCTTAAAATTAATTGAGCTTTTTAAATATCTATATCACTATTGAATCTAATAGTTCCATCTCATTAATGTACTCTTATTTTTCTTCATACATGGATAAGTAATTATTTTTCTCACTGTCATTGTGTACCTTATAATGAAATCAAATAATTTTAACATTTTTTAATGTGTTGACTGTATAGAGCTGCAGCTTAAGATGTACCTGTTTAACAACAGGTTTCTTACTCAATAAATGTAACTTTATTTACTAGCTCAGAATAGAAAGGGAATTAAATATGTAATTCCAAAATTACAATAACGTGATTAATAATTTTCCTAACTATTATTAAAGAAGGATATCAAGAGTTATGTATACTTATCAATGTAATAATAACAGATGTGATGAGAAAGGAAAGGCTTTAGAAATTCAATGACAAATGAAATTGTTTCATATAATATATAGTATTATTATGGGAAAAATGATGCATGTGTAACAGATAAAATACATGTGTAATTGTAAGAATGTACACATGGGAATTACAAAGAAGTACAATTTAATGCAAAGTAGCAATGACTGTCAACCATAATTTTAAACCATTATTATCTTGTATGATGTAATAATGATTTGTTCTACTATGTCAAAAATGGAGTATTTAATAATGGTACTCTGGATTTCCAGCATCTGCAGAATCCTTTGTGTTATTGAATAATGGTATATTATTAATTTTTTACTTCGATTTTTCTGCTGAACATATGAAGTATTCCCATCATCTATTCTCTTTTCAATCGGTGCCTAAATGGGCTGTCGTCCATGGATCGGGGAGACAGTTCACATTTGGATGGGGATATGTGACATGCGACATTATCACCTTGCAGCCTGTGTGCAGCTTTATCGTTCACAAGGGAATTGCATACTTGCTTTCTTTCAGCTCTTGCTCCGATTTGAAAAGGAGTATGATTTCAGTGCTTAAACAAACGAACATGTTCTTTGAGAACATTGCATTGAGGTATTTTTGATTCAGACATATACAACCTTTCCTTGAAGGTATTTCCACTCAAAATACTGTTTTCATCTTCTTGTTTTAATTTTGTTTTTAGTTTTCATATTAAGTATGCATGGGCTGTTATAAGTCACAATATCCTCATAAGTAAATACTGAAGTCTAGGTTCAAGAATTTCACTTCCAGCTTTAGTCCTTCCTACTTTCAGCTGGCAGATTGTCCTGTATTTGAACAGAATAAGTTAGAACATAGAACAGTACAGCACAGAAACTTGCCCTTCAATGCACAATGTTGTGCTGAACGAAATAAATTAATAATCAAATGGCTGACTGAACTATCCTTACGCCTACACAATGTCCAAATCCCTCTATTTTCTTCTGTCAATGCCTCTGTCACCGCATTCCAGGCACACACCACTCTCTAAAAACCTTACCTCTCACATCTCCTCCTTTATTACCTTAACTCAGGGGAAAAGATTCTGTCTGTCTACTCTCTTTGCCTCTGTGCTTCTCATAATCTTATAAATCTCAATCAGATCTCCCCTCAGTTTCCTCCGCTCCAGAGAAAAGAACCTCTCGTTATACAGTATAGCGCATTCCCATTAATCCAGGCAACATCCTGTTAAATATTTTCTGCACCTTTTCCAAAGCATCAACATGCTTCCTATAATGGGGTGACTAGAAATGTGTGCAATATCCCAAATACAGCCTAACTACCCAAATACAGCCTAACTAGAGTGTTAGCGCATGGCCAAGTGGTTAAGGCATTGGACTAGTGATCTGAAGGTCGCGAGTTCGAGCCTCAGCTGAGGCAACGTGTTGTGTCCTTGAGCAAGGCACTTAACCACACATTGCTCCTGCACGTTTATAGCCCAGTGGCAGCAGTTGGTGCAGTATGGACAAGACATAATGAAGTGGCAACATATGACCTTTGAACTCAATGTCTCAACTAATAAAGGCAAGCATATCCTATGTCTTCTCTGCCACCCTATCAATCCTGCATAGCTACTTTCCATCCTATCATATCTATTACTTTGCTCCTGTCTGTTTTTACTGGCCCTTACCTTCCTCTCCGTCCCTCCACTTTCTGACCTGGTGCTCTGATTCCCACCCCTTTGCCAAATGAGTTTAAACCCTCCAGACCAGAACCAGCAAACTTCCCAGCCAAGATATTGGTTCCCTTCCAGTTTAGATGCAACCCGTCCGTCTTGTACAGGTTACCCTGCCCCGATAGAGGTTCCAATGACTCAAGAACCTGAAACCCTGCCGCCTGCACCATTTCCGGAACCATACATTCATCTGTACCGTCATCTTATTGCTGCCCTGACTAGCACGTTGCATCAGGAGTAATCCAGAGACTACCTACTAACTTGGAGGTCCTGCTATTCAGCCACTTTCCTAACTCCCTATACTCTCCTCACAGGACCTCTCCCCTCTTCCTACCTACTCTATGTCATTAATGCCAATGTGCACCACAACCTCGAGCTGCTCACCTTCTCCCTAGAGAGTGTTCTGCAGCTATTCCAAGGCAACCTGAGCCCCGGCACCTGCAGGTCAACACGCCATCCTGGCACTCTTTTAGATATTTCAGCAAACATGTTGTGAATGGTTCATTTGTTGGAAAATAAATCTGGTTCATCTAAGAAAGGAAGTGCAACCTCTGGACCCCACATGGAGTCATAAAATCTCGGAATGGAGGGCTTTCTGCAAGTAAAGCGTCAAGTTAGAATTTGAATTGATTCTGCAAAGGTGTAAGCATGCCAAAAATCACCTCCAACTGCTTGAAGGCATTTTATTTTACCCAAATTTACCGTCACATTAATGTCTATTATGAATAAAACACTCTCTGAATTTCATGCTGGAAAACTTAAACCTATGTTAAGCCTGACCGAAAAGTCATACTGTTTACAGAGTTAACTAATTGTTGGTTCAGACCAGGATAAATAACTCACTTCCTAACTTCTCAGAGAGTTTCTGTCATATGTAAAATTAAAATGAATTGTATTTGAATTCTCACTACTTGTGTGTAGCTCCAATAATATTCAAGATGCAGGATGTCATTCAGAACATTCAATCCATTCCCTAAACATTCCTGACCATCAGCGTAATCACAAGGTTAGCAAGCTCATGGGAAAGTAAGTCCCCCTCCATCCAATGCACCGACATCAGAGATGATTATTAATTGGTGACCTTACCAACAGTTATTCCATCCACAACTAGCTACTTCTCAAATACAATTAAGTCCCTTCCCATGCTACTTTCCTTCTGTTGTAATCTAAATTTAAATGAATATTCACAAATGCTCTGAATAAGTAGCATAA
Organism: Mobula hypostoma; assembly: GCF_963921235.1. Lineage (NCBI taxonomy): Eukaryota > Metazoa > Chordata > Chondrichthyes > Myliobatiformes > Myliobatidae > Mobula > Mobula hypostoma. Next base: position 39,631,641 of record NC_086119.1, read on the forward strand.
GTAACTTCATCGCCCAAGCTGCTCATTTCCCTCTTCATTGGCATCTGTGGGAGAGCCTACAGGTTCCATATGGTCCTTATCAGTCACCTCGGAACTAGCAAAGCTACCCTCAATACCTCAGAACAGTCTAAGAATGTGGCCCAGTTATAGAACAAGAAGGGGGTGAAATTGAAAGTTTGTAACTTGAGCTCATATTTTGATCCTCATGCTGAAATATTGGTGTTCACAGATGAACTAGACACGAAGAAGCTGGAATCACTTTCAATTGTACAGTACTGTGCAAACGTCTTAGACAAATATATATAGTTAGGGTGCCTAAGACATTTGCACAGTACTGTATTTGTCAATGTGGAGCAGAGACTCTGTTTGTAAATCTGACGGGAGCCAAAATGTTGAGGGTGATATGTATATATGTGTGTGTGTGTGTGTGTGTGTGTGTACACACATGTGTATATAGTATGTACAAACATATATACTTATATAATATGTGCCTAAATTCTGTACATCATGGAAAATTCTGCAGTTCTTGTGAAAAAGTCTGCTTTCTTGATCCCTTCTGGGTTTCTTGCTATCTGGCAAATCAAAATGAAATACATTCCATCCTCTTTGACATTCTTTCTACTGCATTTGCGGATGGTTGCTTCTTTCTTTGGCTTAAAAGGATCCTCACGAATATCAGCTCGTGGATTATTGTCGAGACAGCCTTTGCAAATCCCTGCCCTTCCTACAGTTAGAATGGGCAGGGAAAGCGGCAGATTCAGTGAAATGTCATTTAATGAAAGGCAGACATTTCACAGACTGTGGTACAAATCAGGATTTCTCTCTGACCATTCTGTGTAGGTACAGCCTCTAGCAGAGAGCATTGTCATCCCCCCTCTTCTAACTATTCACTTTGATCTGTATGTCCCAGCTCAATTTCCGAATAATGCATTAGCTCAGAAAGAATGCACCTGAGTCCACATCAGCAGGGATTCCACTGATTTATGTGGATGCTCTGAAATTGTCAAAGCCTGTCAGTACCTATCCCTGGCCCACAACATCTTGCAGAGCTTAGCATCTTTAAAATCTTAAAAAGTACCAACATTTTGTAGAATTATCACAACAGGCAATAGAAAATTAATCAATGACAGACCCGGATGATCTACTTAAATAAATATCATAGCAAAAAAAATCCATTGGTGCTAATAGATAAGTCAAGTAAGCTGCCAAGGGATAGAACAATTGCCATTTATGCAGAGTTTGACAAGGAGCAGGTGATTTGGCTGTAGTTCCTGATGAAACAGCAGTAAAATTTGGAGAAGCCCAAGGAGCTGTGCAGCTGTTTGAGGGAGCACAGTCAGGACCATTCAACAACACCACACACTTTCTCTGGCTACACTTTGGGACAAAAGGATGTAACCCAGCAAGGAAATAACTGGGCTGTGGAACTTGCAGTACAGATGGTTTTCAAGGAGACGCTGAAGAACTGCCGGACGTGACAGATATTGTCTTGGGGGCCCTTGGAGAAGTTGGGGATCTTATCAAGATAGACAAACACATACCTGTGTAGAATGTCTCGGAGGATCTCGTTGATGAAGCCATGTAAAACGGCTGGACTGTTGGGAAGTTTGAAAAGCATCACCAAGTATTCATAGTGGCCAGTGAGTGTTATGAACACTCCTTCACTCATCCCCCGGCAGAGGCAAATCAGGTTGCACTTGCTCTGTAGATCTAGTCTGGAGAAGATCTGGGCCCTGGGGAGCATTTTGAATGCACTATTGATCAAGGAGAGAGGGTAGTGGTTCTTGATGGTAATTTTATTGTGTCCATGGTAGTCAGTGCAGGGACAAAGACCCCTGTTACTCTTTTTGGAAAAAGTAGAATACTGCACTGCCCAGGGATTGGGATGGTTGAATGAATTCATGTTGTAATGATTCAGCAATGTAGTCACTCATAACTTGGGTCTCAGGAGGGGATAGGGAGAACAGGTGATCTCAGTGAAGAGTGGTGGCCAGGAGGACGTAGATTGTACGATAGGTTCTGTGAGGCGGTAGGTTCCGTTTTACTGAAGGTGATGGCTAAGGTGTGGTATTTTTGTGGGAGTCTGGTAATGTTGAGAGTTTTCTCTGTCTCCACAGAGTTATGGGGTGCGGTCAGCTGAGGTAGCAGGCAGGTGGTCCGGCAGATGACCTCCCAGCTCGGCAGTGATCCAGATGACCAGATGAAGTGAGGGTCGTGATTGGAGAGGTAGGGGTAACTCATGATGAGAGGAGAGCTGGGTGAGTCGATAAGGAGGAATCGAAGGGACTCGTGGTGCTATCCGGTTCTGATGTGCACGAGCCAAGTGCACGCTCTGACCATAGCAAACCCTAAGGGACGTCTGTGTCAATGGCCATGATGCAGAAGGAGTGGGGAATGGCGAGGGAAGTAGGGAGTGCAAGCTGCGCACACAGAGCCTGGGTCAGAATGTTGCCTGCTGCACCGGAATCCACCAGAGGCTTCTATGTGTATAGTGCTGTCACAGTGTGGAGGAGACAGTGAGTTGGGCTACGGTGCTGGAATGAGTGGCTGGATGGAGCTTATCAGGTAGAAGACTCCTCGTCTCCACCTGGTGGCGCCATTGTCTCGGATGCAGCGGGCATTCAATATGTGGGTGATCAACAGATCCGCAGTAGGTGCACAAGTTGCTTCCTCGCCGGCGATCGCGCTCTTGGGAGATGGGGGGGGAGGGAGTTTTAGGGAGCTCTCCCGAACTGTGTGGGTCCTGCAGCCTGAACTGGTTCTGGGAACAGAACTATGGTTCTGGCTAATGATATGGAAGGTCATTTCATTAGACAATTGTCATTTTGGAGGGCCAGAGGGATGAAGCTTTCGAGATCGGTCATCTGCCAGGTAGACAGCATGTCCTTCAAGTGCTGTGAGAGGCCGTGATGGTAATGGGCCAGCATTGCTTCCTCATTTCAGCTTCACTCCACCGCAAGGGTCTTGATTAAAACAGTGTAATCCAGTACTGAGCATGACACAGGTGAAGTATCTAATCTGCTGCCCCCTTCCACTTCCCAGAGGATTGAAAACCCAGTACATCTCAGCATTGAATTCCTCATATTCGTTGCAAATGGTGGTTTTACTGTCCCAGTTAGTGGCGGCCCAGGTCAGAGCTCTCCCAGTCAAGTGATAAATGACAAAGGTGATCTTGGCTCTGTCCGTAATGTACAGAGATGTCTGGAGCTCATAGTGTAAGACACACTGGGACAGGAAATTGTGACATCACGTTGGGGATCTGTCAAAGCATTCAGTCACTATAATCTGGGGCTCCAAGGGAGAAGGCTGATTGGCACGGTGTTGCTGTATTGAGACAGAAAGTTGACTGAGAATGGCAAGCAGATGGCCAATGGATTCCTGCTACTTCGTGATCGTGTGTTCATGTCAAAGGACAATTTTCCTCAGGCAAGCAAACTCTGCTGAGTCAATCACTCATTCTGTCAGGCTGTCAAGAAATGTAGAGGAGGCTTGACTCCAACGCAGAGCAGTGGAGAGATTCAGTGGTCAACAATAACTTTAATAATAAACTGCAAAATGAACACCCATGAGAGGACCAGAAAACAAGGAAGAACAGATACTAAGCACAACTGGCGACAAGGTACCCGAAGGCTAGGAGCAACTGGTTGAGGCTGGCTGGTTCAATGGGTGAACAAGGACTGTGGGTGAGATCTGGGTTTAAATAGGCTGCAGGTGATAAGTTGGAAATGCGTAGCAGGCGATTCCTGTTAGCTGGATAGAGTCTGGGAAGTGCCTGCTTATGCAGGCCTGACATTGATAGTTTCAATGCATACTGATTTTCTATTATTACTATAATGGAGTTATATCTTTCAATTATAAATTTAGAACCTTACAGTAGCAGCAAATAATTATTATGGTTTTGAATAAGCTATCTCCAAGTTAAAGAAGCTATATGAAGTATAATAATTGCATGTGGCAAACATTTTCCCTTAATCAGATATGATTTGATAATTGTTTTAAACATTATATTATATTAATACCAAAACGTCCAGTAATTAGTTATGAAAAAAATCATAAGTTTTAATAAATAGGGATTGAACCTCTATTAAAAATTCGTATTTCTTTTCTGAATTAACAGTTGGTAGAGATCAGTTCCCAAAATAATGAATTTAGATGTAGATAATCCGCTTCAGAACATGAAACAGATTAATACCATTTAATCTATTTTATTCACTAATGCTGTCACGCTTAACTCACACTTTGAGATAGATGTCCTGTAGCAGGGATCTTCAGAACTTTTTTTTATTACCATGAAATATTTTATATCCATGTGAACAGTCAGACTGTGTTTCATGTTACTCTTAAATTAAAGCTGGCATCTCTAAAGAAGCATCTATAATTCCTTGCCATATGGAAGAATTATAGAGAATAATTATTTGACCATGTTGTCATTAATATCTGGATTAGTTGTTGTCAAAGAACATTGGTCAAAATACCTAATTTCAATTTTTTTTCCCAAAGAATTAAATAGATATATTAAAGTATATGTTCCTATGATTGTATTGTAGACGGTGGCCTGGGTGTCCAGCCGGGTGCTGGCCTTGGTGTCCAGCCTGGAGTCGGAGTTAAACCCGAAGGTGGAGTCGGTGTGCAACCTGGCCTCGGATTGGGTAATGTCCTATCATGAGAAAGGCAGCTTTTTTTCCGATTAGATTTTCAGTAATCCATCATGTTTGATTCTTCAAACTAAAGGGGAAATAATTGATAGCGGAAATTTTGAAGGATATGGCCGAGGTTGAATTACATTTCATATGTACATTAAAGTTCATCTATGATGTCTCAAATGAAAAGTCAGCCACCTCTGTTTATGATAATGTGGGATATTCCTGTCTGTTAAAATAGGCCCAAGATGCAAGCAGAAAAATCCAAGAAATCAGTATTGGTAATATCGATTTTAAAGTCAAAGTAAATATTACTATCAAAGCAACACTCATCAAAGTTGCTGGTGAACGCAGCAGGCCAGGCAGCATCTCTAGGAAGAGGTACAGTCGACGTTTCAGGCTGAGACCCTTCGTCAGGACTAACTGAAGGAAGAGCTAGTAAGAGATTTGCAAGTGGGAGGGGGAGGGGGAGATACAAAATGATAGGAGAAGACAGGAGGGGGAGGGATGGAGCCAAGAGCTGGACAGGTGATTGGCAAAGGGGATATGAGAGGATCATGGGGCAGGAAGTCCAGGGAGAAAGACGGGGGGGGGGGACTAAAGGATGGGCAAGGGGTATAGTGAGAGGGACAGAGGGAGAAAAGGAGAGTGAGAGAAAGAATGTGTGTATAAAAATAAATAATGGATGGGGTATGAGGGGGAGGTGGGGCATTAGCGGAAGTTAGAGAAGTCAATGTTCATGCCATCAGGTTGGAGGCTACCCAGACGGAATATAAGGTGTTGTTCCTCCAACCTGAGCGTGGCTTCATCTTTATGGTAGAGGAGGCCGTCGATAGACATGTCAGAATGGGAATGGGATGTGGAATTCAAATGTGTGGCCACTGGGAGATCCTGCTTTCGCTGGCGGACAGAGTATCAAAGTACTATCAAGTACTATCAAAGTACTTTTATGTCACCACATACAACCCTGAGACTCATTTTCTTGCGAGTATTTAAATTAAATACAAAGAAACAGAATAGAATAATGAAAAAATGCACATAATAAAGTATAAAAGACAACAAGCTGTGCAAATAGAAAAGAGAAAAAAGAATAAAACAACAATAGTAAATAAGTAAGCAATAAGTATAGTACAGTCATTGAAAGTGAGTCCATAAGTTGTGGAATCAGTTTGGTAGGGAAACTACTTCCCTATTTCCTTGTTATTATTATCATCTCCTATTATTATGTCATGCTCTCTTTCTTGAGCAATGAGAAGTGCTACGTTGTACCTCCTAAGTCAAAAATTTCAATACATCAGGAGAAAGCATTTTCTCCACTGGACTCAGAATAGAAAGCATCTAAAAAATACATATTTTGCAAAACAGACAGCTAAGTTAACTTTTTCAGCAGCTAGATGTGGACTCCATTTCAGTCAAGATGGCACGAAGCTGCAGCCTCCGTTGACGACGTGGCTCAGACTTAGTTGTCATTTAGGTCCATAGGGATGGTTTTAGGGGCAGAGAGGGGAGTTAGGGGTCACGTTAGGATTTAGGAGCAGGGACATGGGGAGCTAGGGGTCAGGTCGGAGTCTAGGTCTGTGCTCTGCACCCCATATTCTACGGCTGGCGACGACATGGACATAGGACGACCTTGGACAGATGTCAGGCCAGTTTGGGCTCAGGATGAAAACCAGGAGGATAAGAGCTCCTGCACCATATCCACTGCCCCCTCCCCCCCACCTCCCCACAAGTAAGTGAATACCCTAAAGGATCACTGGCTTGGAGGTCTGTGCAGTCAGGATGCATGGGGTGGGGGCTGATATCCCCCAAGGTACACAAGTCAGTAAGTCTAGAGTCCAAGGTCCAGTTGTCTAGTGTTCAAGGCTTAGAATTAGGGGTTCTGTAATCAGCGAGTCCTGGGGTCGATACCAATGATCAAAGCCTGAAGGTCAATTGGAAATCTGGAAGTCGAGGGCCGATGGCCAAAGCCCTGGGTCTGCAAGACTACAGGGAAGTTGGAGACCTGATGCCTGCGAGTCCTTTGGAAGCTGGAGGTCTGGAGGCAGCCTTTTCTCAGGTTGACAGACTGTCTGTTTGTGTGAGTGGGTGGTACGTGGATGGGATGGAGGACAGAAGTCTGCTTTACAGCTTTCGTTGTGTTGCTGTTCTTCTGCTGAACATTGTGGGCATGCTATGTTGGTGTTCAAATGTGTGGCAACACTTGCGGGCTGCTCCCAGCACAGCCTTATGTTGTGTTCACTGTCAATGCAAATGACACATTTCTGTGCATGCTTCAATGTACATGTGATAAATAACCGAATCTGAACGTTCAGAAGAGAATTTATACCTTGTGATCAGTTATCCTACTGCCACCCAGATACCCTGTATGTTTTCATTTGTAAACTGTGCCATTCCTTGTGATTTCTCCTCCTTAAAACAGAGCAAGACTCATTGAATTGATGGATTTGCATTGCTCCTTAGCTCCAATGTGGATTATGGCATAAGCAATTCTGGAGATTTTACTGTTCTGTGTCTTGCTGCTCATCACCAAAATCTTTGGTAGAGCAGGAGGAACTTTGGAGGTACTTACCTTCAGCATAATACCTGCTTTTCAATGACACTTTATAGATTTCCCACCATAATCTTCACTCCTACCCTTTGCCACAAGATTACTCATCGAAACAGACCCTCACCTTCTATCCAGAAAAACTCACCCTTGACAGGAACATATGATGCTCCCCAACACCATCAACTACCTGTTTAAAAGAAATTGTTAGCATTAATTGTGATTTATACCCCACCCTCGTTTACCCCACCAAATACATGTTTTCATCATTTTATTTCAATTTAAAGAAATGTAAGCCTAGAAATAAAATTAAGTAACCTACTTATTTCACCAATAGTCTTAAGGAGTGAAATGCAGTAACAACATTTTGCCAGTTGTTTAATATTGCTGTCGATCAATCAGGCTTGAGTTGCATTTATATGTGTTTTACAGTGTAAGTGCCAGATGTACATCAAATGAAATCTTTCAGGACTATTGTTACTACAGCAATTAATCCACATTGTTTTGGATGTAACAAATAGAGACCTTGTTTTTATTGCACAGTGGAGAACTGGTAACTTGCCAAGTTAAATTGCACACCTAACTTTTATTTTTCAGATTCCGTACTGATTACTCTCTCTCTTCCCACCAATTATCAATTAGCCTTTGATTCTCATCAACATAGACTTACTAATGCCCAGTTTTTTTATTGTCCCCTCCGGTGAAGGATCCAGTCCACCACTCAGTCTCCCCAACACCATCACATATCCTGATCTCCAGCTTTGACCACACCTCCAGCTCAAAACCACTGTCAGATTTCTTCCCAGAAGCTTGCTCCCAAGCAGCACACTTTCTTTGGAAAATTGCAGTACCCATTCAGCAGCATCCAGGGCTTTGATAATTTTTTGACGTAGATTTTGAAAACACAATGACATACAACATAGAGAAAACTATAAATACGTGTTGCGGATGACACCAAAGCAGATAAACCGGGAGAGTGAGCAAGGTAGTGACAGAATATAGCTCAAGACAAGTGCTGCATTTTCAGAAGCTAAACCAGGGCAGGAGATGCACGTTGCATGGCAGGGCCTGGTGAGTGTTAATGAAGAGGGAGACATTAGGATACAAGTATGTAGTTTCCTGAAAGTAGCCACACAGATTGACCGGATAATGAAGAAGTCATCTGGCATGCTTACCGTCATCAGTAACTTATAGTTGGGAATGTCATGTTAGGATTGAATAAAACAATAGTCAGACCACTTCTGGAGTATTGTCTGCAGTTCTGGTCACCACGCTACAGGAAAAATGTGACTAGACAAGAGAGGATGTGAAATAGGGATGTTGCCTGGGCTGAAGAACAGGTGTCATAAGAAAATGTTGGATAAGGAGAGTATTTTCCCTGGAGCAATGAGGCTCAGGGATGACATGATATGATTGATATCCAGTGTCCGTTACTTATGGTAGGGGTGTCCAAGACTAGGTTTAACATGGGTGGGAAGAGACTTAAAGGGGGTCTGAGAGATAATATTTTTGGACAGAGAGTGGTTAGTATCTGAAATGAGATGCCAAAGGAGGTGTTGGAGGCAGGATTAGGTATGTTGAAGAGGCATCTGGACAAGAACACGGAATGAGTGGGGCACAGAGGCATATGGAATTAACAGGGGATTAATATCGGTAGGCATGGATAGTTGGCATTGATGTGGTGGGCTGAAGGATCAATTTCTATGCTGTACAACTCAATGACACTGAACTAGCAGCATAAAATGATGCTGCTTTGACCAATAAACTGAGAAACAGTAGTGTGCCAGATTGTGTTTGACCCACCTCTGTCTTTTTTCCCTCACTCTCACAAACCCCTCCCTTACCTCCTGTAGTCACTGTGACTGCTTCTCGGTGGCCCTGCAGGTCCTTTAAGGCAATGCAATGAGAAATGACAGGGCTTAAGCAATGAATCTGGAGGCTGCGTAGCATACCACCTTAAAAGCTTGACTGCATTTCTTGGGCAACTGATTCTCATTGGAAACAATTAAAAGTAATAGAAAATAAATTCAAAATCATATATTAATCCAAAATTTTTAAAAAGTTTACAAACATTTAATTGGTAAGTTAATTAAAACATTAATATTTGTAGAAATAAAAGGAAAGAAATCTTTTCCATGTAGAATGACAACACTTTTTAAATGGGTGAGGTGGTATCACGTACACCAGTCATTGCTGGTGTAAAGCTGAGGGGCCAAAGACATGGTGTACAAGTTGCACCAGAGCCTGACTACTCATATATTCTGTATTTACAACTATGTGGGATCAGGAAAAGTGCCCAACTTATGAAAGTGATATAATCTTCTGTCAATGGCCAAAAGAGACAGCATGAATGTTTGATGGTTCATTAAAAGGTATCAGGGAGGCTTAAGATTATTGTAGATGTAGACACGATTGATTAGGTTTATGATATGTTCATCAGCTATTAGTTTTCAGTGCCCATTACTTTCAAAGAATGAGCACATGAGAGTATAACTGAATTATTGCTATATACAATATCTTGTGATGTTGCTGTTGTAAACATGCTTCCAAAATAATACCAATGCATCACTTTTCCTACGACCTCCTTGCATGTATGATAAACATCAACAAGGTCTGTGTGTCTGTAGAGAAAATCTTAAAGTGTTATTGTCACTGCTAAGTTCATGTAAACCATCCAAATGCAGTAATTCAGCATAAAAAGCCCCAACAATTTTTGATTATTTGCCCTTGAAGTCATGTTTTGGATGAATCTATTTTTCTCAAAAGTACAGTTTATATGAACAGCCTAAATATAATTCAAAGTTTAAACATTCACTCGGAGAGTGTTTCAAATAGCTTTACAGGGCATTTGATTGGATTTATACCTGTGTCTTCATTCAAACATCAAATTGTCTTAAAACTGCCAATATGATTTTAAAATTGCTGTCATTTGTAACTATCTTTCAAAAAATGAGCAACTTAAATAGACTTTGCTAATTGCCTGACCCAAGCAATAGTTTGGGATAAAAAATGATATTAATAATTAGCGCTATATTCATCACTTACTTCAAAAGAGTACATTCTAGAGCAGTGCACAAAATTAGAGAGATTTCTTAGTTCACGGATCATATTTCTTTTATTCCACTGGACAAGGGTTTGTTCATAAAAATGTTGCCTAACTTGTAAATTCTACTCATTCATAATTGTTAATTTAATCTCAAAATAATACCATGAAGTTTTTTTGAAACAACAGATTACTTTCACATTAAAACTGAACTCTGTGTTGCATAATGGTGGAACCAAGTTTCAATCCTTTAATTAGACCATTGCAACAGTTCGATTTGTCATTTTTTTTGTAGAAGTGGATTTCAAATTCAAAGTAAATTTATTATTGATGTATGTATATGTCACCATATACTACCCTGAGATTCATTTTTTTGCAGACATTCACAATAGATACAAAGAAACACAATAGAATTAATGAAAAGCTACACAGAGGGATGGACAAACAACCAATGTAAAGAAGACAAACTGCGCAAATAAAAAAATAAGTAAATAATATTGAGAACATGAGTTCAAGAGTCCTTGAAAGTGAGTCCAGATTGTAGAATTAGTTTGATGTTGAGGTGAGTGATGTTATCTATGTTGGTTCAGGAGCCTGTTGATTGCAGGGCAATAAATGTTCCTGAACCTGGTGGTTAGGGACCTGAGGCTCCTGCACCTCCTCCACAATGGCAATGGCAAGAGAGGGATGGTGGTGGGGATCCTTGATGGTGGATGCTGCTTTCCTGCAACAGCGTGTAGATGTGCTTAATGGTGGAGAGGGCTGTACCCCTGATGGACTGGGCAGCACCCCCTATTATTTGTAGGCTTTTTCATTCTCGGACGTTGGTGTTTCCATATCAGGCCATGATGCAACCAGTCAGGATAAAATCTTCACTGTGCATTTATAGAAGTTGGTCAGAGTTTCAGTTGGCATAAAATATATCTGTGCAAACTGCTAAGAAAGTAGATGCACCGCCATGCCTTCTTTGTAATGGCAGTTACTGCTGGTCCCAGGACAGATCCTCTGAAACACCAAGGAATTTAAAGTTACTGACCCTCTCCACCTCCAATACCCTGATGAAGACAGACTCATGGATTGCAGACTATACAATCTGGTGACGACAGGAATAGTCCAGTGTTTGTGACATTCGGAATGCTAGATTGTGGAAATGTTACATTAAGATGCACAGATTTGATCAGTGCAGATGGTCATTCAAAGTGATAGTGATTAGAAAGTAAAGACTGCTATGTCTACTATAAGACATAAGTTGTGACATGACACACGTTCCGATATTTTGCTGCATTCAGCGTTTAGGCAGGAATAGGAACTGGCTATGATAATGAAGATTGTTAGCGGTCCATGAAAAGAATGAGCTTTTCATAAACATGTTCCAAGCTTACACTAGTAATGCTCCCCAACTCTTTCTACGCTACATTGACTACGCTTTGGTGCTGTTTCTTTCACCCATGCTGAGCCTGTCAATTTCATCAACGGTTCCCACAACTTCCACCCTGCTTTCAAATGTACTTAACCCATTTCTGACGCCTCTCACCTTTTCTTGATCTTTCTGTCTCCATCTCTGGAAACAGATTATACACTGACATCTTTTTCAAATTGATAATCCTTTACGTCTTTTCAACATTGCAAGACACTGTTGGTTATCGAGGAGATCAAGTACTGCAGGTCTGCCCCACTAGCACATTGCTGGATAGCGATGAAACCCAACACAGGATGGGAGACATTTCATCGAGCACTTTTGCTCTGTCCGCTGCAAAAAGCAAAATCTCCCAATGGTTACCCATCTCAATTCAACTTCCCATTCCATTCTGACATATCTGTCTATGGTCTCCTCTACTGCTATGCTATTCAAGGTGCAGGAGCAATTCCTTATATTCTATCTGGGTAGTCTCCAACCTGTTTGGCATGACCATTATTTTCTGATTTCCAGTAATCACTCCCCCATCACCCCTTCTCCCTTTACCCATTCCCCATTCTGTTCACCTTCTCTCCCCTTCTCTTTTCCTAACCTGCCATTACCTCCTTCTGGTTTCCCTCTTCCTTCCATTTCTTCCATGGTCCACTGTCCTCTCCTATTAGAACTCTTCTTCTTCAGCCCTTTACCTCTTCCACCTATCCCCTTCTCCCCTTTGCTCTTTTTACTTCCTCACCACCCCTCCCCCCACTCACACACCTTCCCCTCACCTGGTCTCACCTACCACCTACTAAAGAAAACCTTCAGGTGCTGGAAATCCAAGCAACACACACACACTCACAATGCTGGTGGAACTCAACAGGCCAGGCACATCCATGGAAAAGAGTATAGTTGACGTTTTGGGCCAAGACCCTCCAGCAGGTAATCACTCGCCAACCATCTCCTTCTCCTTCCTCCTCCTCATTATCCTTTCCTGTCAAGAAGGGTTTTGGTCCAAAACATCAACTGTTTATTCCTCTTCATGCAGTATATGCTGCCTGACTTGCTGAGATCCTCTTGCATTTTGTGTGTTTTGCTCAAGATTTCCAGCATCTGCAGAATGTCTTGTGTTTATGACTATTCCTTATTTTCCATACATTACTCTGACAGTTTATGCAATTATATCCTAATTTTAGAAATGAAAGACAAAGTACTGGATCACAGCTTTCTACTGTAGTTAACAGTATATATCATTCCACATACCTTTGAAAATCAAATGAAACTGATACTTAACAAAGAGAATATATCTATTGAATTAGATATTTATCAAGTGAATATAAGAGAGAATTAGATGTGACACTTACCCTGATACAGGTGAATTGAGGTCAAAGAACCAATAATGTAATGTCATCAGAGGCCCCCTGTGTGTTGATAATTGAGGCCTACAACACATCACAGCCTGATAGGCTCAAAGTAGCACAATAATTCCATCAGATTGAAGTGCATTTGATCATGCTCAGTAACTGTTCTGGGTTCATCGGGATTGTGAGGAAAATTTAAATGCTGTGGTCAATTTGTAGTACAACTCGAGCATCTGAATAGTGTCTCATTTTTGAGAATCTATTCCCAGTAAGTATTACAGGGCATTTCCAGAGAGAACTTTCCCTAGGTTTAAGCCATTTTGCATCCTGTGAAGTGTTGTATCTCTAAAAGACCTGGAATATCACTTTCCATTTCCAGAAACAAATGGCCACATGTACTGTCCTTCACCCAATACCAGATAAAAAAAAAGTAGCTTACACATGTGGTGGAAGAGTTTGTTTCCAATAAATCATTCTAACTTTCAAACAAAGTAATCTAATTCATTCTCGATTGTACAGAACACGCAAACATTGTCATTCCTGCTGAAAGTTATACTGAAACTAACATGGTTGTAATCAATATGATTTGAATCAGTTTAGATATTCAGTAATAACAGGAGAATGAATTACATTTACATTAAGTGGGTGATAAGTTTATATCTTGTTCTGAACGTAGCAGGTTCTGGACAGTGAAAGTAAATTCAAAGAGTTAACAGTGTATGCATGGTAATTGCAGGTGTAACTGGAGTTCGACCCACCGGTGCTCCTCTGACACCCCAACCAGGTACCATTATTACTACAGCTAAATAACTAGTATGTTGTTGAGTATTCTGGAAGGAGGGATAGGTATTATTTATAGAATCGAATGCAGTAATATTATCTAAGATGGGTCCTGTTCCACTTGCATAGACGGGACAATCTCCTGATCATCATAACAGACAAAATGAAATATGATAAGTTTTGTTAGTGTTTGATGCAGAGCAAAAAAAAATGGGTACCAGCATTTCAAAGGAGCAATACAAATGAAAATGGAAACATTAGGTTTGTAAATCACCCTTAACTCAAGCGACTGGCAATGGAAGAAGTGAATGATTTTAAACGAAAACTGAAAAACTCTGCATGGATTCTTTGCTATAACTGCTGTTTCTCATGCTATGATCTAAGAATAGAAAATGCTGCTTAACATTGGAAATATTGCCCTTGAATTTTAAGATAATCATTGTAGATAGCAACAGCTGTAATTTAGAAGTGTATTTTTAACCAAGCGATATCGGTGTGCCTGGTAGATGAGATGTACCATTTAGCCTTCTGGAGCCCTGTCATTTACTCCACTCCAGGTCTCATTTCTGTCAGATTCGCAAGCGGAAACTGCATATCTCGGAGAAGCCCATCAGTTCCAGCCTACCACAATATCATGAATTCCTACGTAACAATGTGCCAAAGGAATGTCATATTCTAGGAAATGCATTTTGTTGAAGGGAGAAGCCAATGTTACAGGCCATTTAAGCATTCACCATCTGATATTCCCTGATGCTTGTTTAAAGTGTGGATGGCTACAAATCAGTTCAGAAATGACAAGTAGTTCCTCTTTACATCAAAGGACACAGGTCCATTTCAAACAGGCTAACCACCTGTTTAGAAAGTCCGCTCCGGCCAGCCAGCATTGATAAATGTTTCAATTTGCTTCCAAAGCAGTAATGGATAATAGATCATTAACAGTTAATTTTAGATGCTACTTCACACTTATAAGAGAAAATTCCCCAGCCTTTCATCATTTACATCATGTAACTCTGTTTTCTCTGAACAGGTGAAGCGCTGCCAGGCGTTGGAGCAAAAGCTGCCAAGCTAGGTAACTGAAAACTCTTTGCTGGGAAATTTCTAGTTGTTCCTCTTGACTTACTTGGTATTGAATATCACCCTGGTAAAGAAATTACTGTTACTATGGTATTCCCAGAAAACCACATGTTTGACTTTCCCCGTTTGTACTTGATCTGAGAAGACCATGCCGGATTATATGCCTAACATCCGGTCCTATTTCTTGGAAACAGTTTACTGGTGATCCCATCAACCTTCAACCAATGTAGACCAATTTGAAGGCAACAACGTCAGTCCCCTACCTTTAGCGTGGCTGTGTATTTATTTGTTTATTTATTTTTCAGAATGTGGATGATATTGGCAAAGTCTGCATTTAATGCCTTTCACTTTCCTTAAGATTCATTTTAATTCCCCCTTTAGCCATTCATACTACAGTAAAAATAGTCCAGGGGTCTCAAGCCGTAATGATAACCTCTTATTCCTATTGCAAACATGCTGAAGGTAAATACAATCTTGTACCCTGTGATCTAATTATAGCATAAACTGTTCCGTTTGAATGTATCATTACGTGACAACTTGTGTGGTCTTTCTTTAGAGTATATGGACCTGATTTCCATTCAAAGTGTATTATCCCAAACTCTCCACAATGAATCGAATCTGTCACAGATTTGCTCATCTTGCTTGACCTATTGCTGTCTTGCTGAAACCTTTTGCAGTCCAATTCAGATAATATAAATATATTTGCCTGGAAGTTGATGGTGACCTTAATGGTGCACCAGTCCTATGTCTATATGATAGAACATCAATCAAACCCCTTGTAAACATTCTGAAGTTGGCCAATAGTTCAGCTGATAGGGAACTACATTCTAGAATGCCCAGAAATTGCACAAAAGAGTGCTTACATCCAAACAAGAATGCAGATGAAACTTAAAGCTTATCACTGCATCCTAAAGGTGCTATGCTTGATAAAAAGTTTAGATTGCTATATTATTTTCACTGAGCTGAGGCTTCAATCTAGTATTTTTCAACTTGTATAAAAGAATAGTATTTTCTACTTCTCTATTTCTCTTCTCAAGTCTTCTTCTTCTCTTCCTGTTTCTTTCTGTCTCTCAGAATCAAGGATGATTTGCTTCCACTCCAGATTTGTTGGTTCTGAAGTGGCTGCTGTACTCATTGTGGGAACTGCAGATGTTTCCACAGCAGGGGCTGGAAGTGGATGATGGTATGGCAGGATGGATAGTTTGTGATGTAGTGCACTCTGCTGCTGTTCTCGGGGCCTATTTATTCTTCAACTGCGTGCAATCGAGGTTCTCAATAGCATCTCAAATGCTGCTTCGCCATACTTAGAAGTCATGCGCTGAAAATTTCCAGGAGTCAGTGGGGATATAACATTCCTCAAGCAGGCTTTAAGCACATTCTTCAATCTTTTCCTCTGTCCACCTAGTGATCCCTTTTCTTGATGGAGCTTGGACTAGTGTATCTATTTTAGTATTCTGATATTGAGCATAAATGATGCAGCGATTGAGAACTAGTACCTCTGTGCTGGAGATGTTGGCCTGGATGAGGGCATTAACCTTCCAGTGAACTTGGAGGATTTTACCGAGCTAGCATTTATGGTACCTTTTCAGTTTCTTGAAGTGGCTGCTTTAGGTAGCCAATGTCTCAGAAAAGCAGGGGTCTCTGCTGCCCAGTACACCATGAGTGTTGTGCCAGGTGTGAGATTTTAATCTTCAAGCACTCATTTCATCTACAAAACGATGACTATACTGACACATTGAATGCAATAGCGAATATTAATTCCCTCAAGTAACCCACAGTTGACAGAATACAATTTCATAATCGTAAGGGAACTGTTGGCAGGTCATACCATTGTCCAAATGGCTAGACATGGCATGATTTCACACACAACTTCTAAAAGAGCTTTATTCACCTTACAATAATGTATACAATTGTTATAAAATAATTATTAACTATTATGATCTTATCATTTTAAGAGTGTGTTTATCATCATTTTTTTCTCACTCTGGTTCTTCTTCAGGGTTTGGGACAAGAGGTTCTGCTGGATTCTTACCCTATTATCAACCTGGTAAGGATGTGATACATTCGATATTCCATGTGAATGGAATGAGGAACACCAGAATGATTTTAAATTTCCAAAGATAATTCTGATGGTAGTTTAATCTTGTATGAAGTGGTATACCCGGAAAACTGATTCTATAGGAACGGTTTGGAAATTAAACTATTTGCTTGTTCAGCTAAATATACTTCCATTGCAAAAGCTTGATCAACAGAAAATGCATTCTTCAAGCAGTATTTATAATAAGATATGAGTGCTACATTAGCAAAGGTTATGATATATAGACGATAGTTATCTAGAGATTCTGCTCTAATTTAGAAAGCCATTGTGAATGCATGAGAACAAAAGAAGCCACTTGGCTAACATATTTGGAAAAGTAACAATGAAGGATCTCTACAACTGTTTCAGAATGGGCTTATACTAAATAACTTGTTTTGGTGCTTTTCATAGCAGAATGTAAATATTTGATGTACCAATCAATGTGTCTATAAAATGAATATGACATTCAAGGCTCATCTATTATGCACCTGGTGGAATAGTATGGTTTTGGTTAAATCATACACACATGATTTTGAATAGTAAATCCTACTGCCTCATTCTAGCATTGATTACCATCAAAACAATGTGGCACTGAGAGATAACAGTAGCCCCAGAAAGATGGGGGAGATAATGATGAAAGAATAATCACGGGAATGATATATCAGTGATTCTTTTAATGATTTGCCTACTGTGGGAAAAGAATGGGTAAAGAAATAAAACTGATAACAAAAAGTGGGAATCTATTTCTGAGGTAAAGAGTTGGCATATTTTAAGCAAACTGGAGAAAAGGAAATACGTTCTTAGCCCTTGGTGATAGAAATAAGCTTCCAACTAAATTTTGAAGACAAATGAACAATTAGCCAATTAATACCTTTACAGCATAACCAGGGCATTTGGTGGATAGACGAGGGTGTTAAAAAGCAACAGAGCTAAGCTCCTTTACAAAGGAAGGAGTTGTGAGGAAATACTGAATCATGGTTAAATTAAGATATTTCCATGGGAATTACAACATTTTTCCTTCCATTGTTTAATTCAGACTGAGGCTCTCTTATTTCTTATCAGAATTGTAGACTCATCTCCTGTGAAAGGAAGCATCAAAGACCATACAGATCTCTCATCATTGAAAGTAAACAGCTGTCAGTATAAGCTAGCTGTACAATAGAAAGATGAGATACAACAGAATAGGAGAAGCTGTATAAGAAAGAGAAAATGTGATATTATTATTCCATCAAAGTATAAAATGATCAGGATAAATCAGCAAATCTGACAGAATTGATCAACATTTCATGTTCTTTGATTTTATTACCTCATTTCAGATACATGGATGTTTTCTTCTCTTTTCCTAAATACTATTTTATATAGCAGTTACTCATATTTGCCTTACATTTACATCTGTGGTTTTTGAACTTCATTTCTTTATTTAAGTCCTTTGTGCGTTTGTCTTATTTAATCAATGGGAAAGGGTTATAGTGTTGCCAATTAAAGTCAAAACTCTCAGAATTTGGAAAATTTCAGAAAAGAGCAAGGAGAACCAAATCATTGATAAGAAAAGGTAAATTCAACTGGTCTGGGAAAGAATATAAAAACAAACTATAAATATTTCTTAAGTATGTAATAAGGAAAAGATTAGCTCCGATTAATGAAAGGATCATATGGAATGAAATGGAGATTGAGACTGATATAAGAATCAGTAAATGGCAGACAAGTTAAACAAATGGTTTGTGTCTCTTTTCACAGAAGAATATATTGAATCCAGCTGAAGATATTTAAGAACTGCAGGTACAGAGTGAAAAGAGATTTCAAATAATTTATAATTAATTTAAAAAAAAACAAGTAGAGAAGAACAATGGGACTGAAAATGAGTAAGTCTCCAGAACCTGATGACCTGGCTACTAGCTAATTTTGATTGGTTTTAAACCAAGTTGATGCACTGGTTTTTATTTTCCAAAGTTCCCATGACTCCAGAACAGCTTCAAAAGATTTGAAAATAAACCATGTAACCCCACTATTTAAGTAAAGAGGAGTTTGTGTAGCATCAATGGAAGAGAAAATATTAAAATATATCACTAAGTGTAACAGGGGTAGGATATGGAGAGGGGTGAAGCATTTGTGTCCTATGAGGGTAGATTGGGTAGAATGGAGCTATATTCTCTTGAATTTAAGGAATAACAGGTGATCAACTTGAAATATAGAAAATTCCTTAAGTTTTCATAGTTTAATCAGAATCAGGTTTATTATCACCAGGATGTGTCGTGAAATTTGTTAACTTAGTGGTAGCAGTTGCAATACATAATATAGAAGAAGAAGAAAAATAAAAATAAAATAATAATAAATAAATACATTTACAGTATACATATATTGAATAGATTAAAATCGTGCAAAAGAAACCCAAAAATAATTGTACATTTAGAAAGTGAGGTAGTGTTCACAGGTTCAATGTCCATTTAGGAACGAATGGCAGAGGGGAAGAAGCTGTTCCTGAATCGCTGAGTGTGTGCCTTCAGGCTTCTGTACCTCCTACCTGATGGTAACAGTGAGAAAAGGGCATGCCCTGGGTGCTGGAGGTCCTTAATAATGGAAGCTGCCTTTCTGAGACACGGAAATAAGTGATCAGCCATTCCGGATCATGAAATGAAATTGCTTATCCCACTGTGTAATGAATCTTTGAAATTTTCTGCTCAAGGGCACAGTGGAGGCTCAGTCAATAATATATTTCTGTTTGTCACAAAATTCAAACCCAGCCATGATCTCGTTAGATGGCAAAACGGGTGTGAAAAGCCGAATCTCTGAATTTTTCTTCTATTTCTTATGATCTTATGTCCATTGCATGAGTGAAGAATATTTCCTTTTCATCATAACATTCAACATAGAATTATCAAGTTGATGGCTGCATGTTTTTGGAGCTCAATATTACCTCGTACTGTTGGATGCGTTATCAGCAGCCGAAATAACATTCTTATAAGTAATATTTATAAGAACCATTTGTTACTTTTTTTGGATGTTTCAATATTTTACAAGTCCTTGCTGTTTACCATAGTTGCTTCAAATTCCAACACGTGTGAAATGACACTTTGTTGACAGTACGTTTTCTGCATAAAAGTATTTGCTTCCAGGCACGGGTATAGTTGAAGACTGAGAGAATGAATAGAGAAGTACAAGATGTTAGACAGAGGAAGAGGTTGAATAAAGAGGTTTTGACTGCCCCGAGTAGGAGCATTTCTCCTTTCTGCAGCTCATTAAGGTCAGATTTGTAAGGTGCCCTATCCAATCGTTCATCTGTTATGATCACATTTTGAACTGTGAGCAAGCAGGAATCACAATGCCAGGAACATTAAAGGTGGTATTTGTATGTTATTTGAGTGATGCCATGTCACAACTTCCAATTATATCATCTGTCAGATACAAAAAAATCACTAAAGAGCCAATTATTTGTTTCATTTATCCTCTTTTTTTCACTCAATGGATTCCAGTTAATTGGGGTATCAGTTAATTAGGGCAGCCAGTTATTTGGGACAATTTTTAAAGAACAAAAACGAATCAAGAAAACAGCCAGGTAAAGCAGTTACCATCTGTAAAACTGCCCTTATCTTAGGTACCTCAGTTTTTATTTGAAAGTCTTGCCCCTTTGATCACCAGGACATTATTTTGTCCTTGGCAAGTCTCTGATCATTTTCTCCACCAGCTGTTTATCAAATTCCACTGGTTTCATTTATGGGAATATTTCACTTGCCCTGATTCTCCTGTCCAGATTTCCATCTCACAACATCAGCCACAGCGCCACGGTGGCATACAATGCTATTTTAGCTCGGGGGGGGGGTCAGAGTTCAGAGTTCAATTCCAACTTCATCTGTACCTCCTCCCCATGGAATGCGTGGGTTTCCTCCAGGTCCTCCCATTTCCTCCCACAGTCCAAAGATATACCAGTTACTAGGTAATTGGTTATTGTAAATTGTCCCATGATTAGGGTAGGCTTAAATGGGGGTTGCTGGGCAGTGTGGCTCGAAGGGCCGGAAGGCCGATTCCATGCTGAACCTCTAAATAAATAAATAAATATGTAGGAGGTCATTTTGACCAATAGAGTCAATACTGGTAACAGAGCAATCACAATCCTCCCCGTCCACCAATTCCTCGGATTCCCACTAACTCCCCCAAGATTCTATCACTTCCATGTACGGAGAAATTTACTGTGGCCAATTAACCTATCAACCTCCGAACTCAAATTCTTTAGGATGCGTGAGGAAGCCAGAGTTCCTAAGTAAATATACGCCGTTGCAGTGAGAATATGTGAACTCCACACAGAGGATTGAACCCAGAATTTCATTTATCTATTTACTGTTATTTAGAGATACAGTGCAGAACAGGACTGAGCCACACCACCCAACAACCCACCTAATTAACCCTAACCTAATCGCAGGGCAACTTACCATGACCAGCGAGCCCATCAGTTCGTCTTTGGACGGTGGGAGGCAACAGGAACATCCGGAGGAAATCCATGCATTCACGGGGTGTGTGGACAAATTCCTTACGGAGGATACTGGAACTAAACTCCGCCGCCCAACACCCTGAGCTGTAATAGAGTCGTGCTAACCGCTACGCCACTGTGGCGGCCATTTTGGAACTGCGAAGCAGCAGCTCTACTATTTGCACAACTGTGCTATCCCGTCTCAAAGATAATCACATTACCTTGACTAAGTACTGTTAGATCCCACAATAAAAAAGATACCCCATTGAAATCCCTTCTACTGTGGTCCGACTCCTAATATGATGGCGTGTTTCAATCTTCCACACTACTTCCAGGTTCAAAGGATTGTGGAATAATGCAGAATGAGAAGCAATAAACACAAAGCAACAATTAATCAGAAAATAAACATGACTGCACAAAGGGAAACCTCAGACAGGCAACTTCTTGTCATTTGCAGTTCAATATTCACATTTGTCTTCAGACACCGTTGCTTGAGTTACTGCAGCAACCTGCTGTTACGCTGTCAGTTTGGTCTCTGCAGGAAGCTGTAAACGTTCTGCCTGCTCGGCTTCTGCAACAGCTGCACTGCACCATAATTTCAGTCTGTGCGGCAACCTCGTGCAATTAGCTTGGTTGCTGATGTTTCTGCAGTGTCCAGCAGTCACACTCAGCCATTAAGTCTCTGCTTAAACCTGCAGTCGTGGTGCATCATTCAGATCCATTCAGTTTTTGTACAAGCCTGCTGTCACTCTGACCCATTCAGTTTCTGTTAGAAGCCTGCAATATCTGTGAGCCTTTTAGCCTCCGCTGCAAACTGCAGTCTCTGAATTGCTTAGTCCCTGCACAAACCTGGAGTTACTCGGAACCATTCAGACCCTGCAGATGTTCTGTGAGTTTAGTTTCTGCAGAAACCTGCAGTCGTTGGTCAGCTTGGTCTCCCCAGCAACTGCAGTCAGTCTTAATGAACCATTGCAATTCTATCCATATATCTGACTGCAACTGCCTCTTCTCAATTAATTAGCACATTAGGCCCAAGTTTACAAAGGCGTTTTCTCTGTCTGCCTTATCTTAGATCTTGAATTACTATTTCAAAATCAAACTACTAAATCAAAGCATAATGGCACTATTGAACCATGACAACGTGTTGTGGGCATCTGACAAAACTTCTAAATATACTTCTTCCGAATTGTATTCACTGCAATCTGCAGCCTATAATTTCTCTTTAAGCAACATAATTTTGAACTGTCTTAACAAACTAGCGACCTCAGGGTCTTCTGAAGGATTTGGCAGACTTAATTGTCGAGTGTGCAGGTGCGGCACCTTTAAGGAGATGAAGGTACGTCACCATGGCTGGAAGAAAGGAAGGAAGGAGGGAGGACTCTAAGCCAGGCTAAAACACAGGGTATGAAACTTCCTCTACCTAGCATCTTGTTAGCAAATGTACAGTCGCCGAACAAAATTGAGAACCTCAGGGCAAGATTGCTGTATCAGAGGAAAACGAGGGACTGCTGCATTCTCTGTCATTTGTTGGTAAGAACCGACGGCTTCTCAATACACAGGGTGGACCAGACTGCCGATTCGGTGAAAGCGAAACGTGGGGGGCTGTGTTTCATGATAAACTCTTTGTAGTCTTGTTGCACTCTTGTTCACCCAGCCCAGAACATCTAATGAATAAGTGCTGACCATTCTACTTGCCAAGAGAGTTCTCTGTGATCCTGACTGCAGTTTACGTACGCCAAAGGCTGATGTCAAGCAGGCACTCCGGGTGCTAAGTTCCGCCATCAGCAAACAAGAAACAACACCTTTCACGTCACTATTGGCGGCTTCTTTGTCTTGGTTTAAGAAATCTCTGCCCGATTATCATCAACATGCGACCAGGTGTTCCAACACATTCAAGCACTGCTATTCTACGATTCATACCTACACCGCATTTTGGAAAATTTGATCAATTGACTGTCCTCCCCCGATTTACATACAGGCAGAGGCTAAAGAGCAAGGCTCCAGAGACTAGGACAACAAAGAATTGGTCATGGGAGACAGAGGATCGGCTACGGGATTGCTTCAAGTTAGTGGACTGGTCTGTGTTCAAGGACTCGTCAGAGGATCTGAACAAATACACCACGGTTGTCATTGACCTTACAAAAACCATTGTAGATGAGTGGGTCCCCACAAAATCATTCAGAGTCTTCCCCAGCCGGAAGCCCAGGATGAACCACGAGATCCACAATCGGCTGAGGTCCAGATCAGTGGCATTCTGGTCTGGCAACCAAATAAAATACACGGGATCTAGGTATGATCTCCAGAAAACCATCTCATGTGCGAAGTAGCAAATCCAGACCAAACTTGAATGAATGAAGGATGCTCGACAGCTGTGGCAGAACTTCAATGCTATCACTTCCTACAAAGTGAAACCAAGAAACATAGGTAAAAATAAGGCTTCGCTCCTAGGTGAGCTCAATACCTTTTATGCTCAATTTCACCATCAAAGCATGGTGGAACCTTTATAAACTCCCAGAGTCCCCATTGACCCTGTGATTTTAGTCTGCAAGGCTGATATAAGAACATCCTTCAAGAGGGTGAACACTCCTGAGAGCATTCATCCCATATGGGATAGCTGGCTGAATGCTAAAAACCTGTGCTGATCAGCTGGCTGGAGTATTCACTGATATCTTTAACCTTGCTCTTCAGCAGTTTGAGGTACCCACCTACTTCAAACAGGCTTCAATTACGCTGGTGCCTAAGAAGAGCATGGTGAACTGCCTCAGGGCCTATCATCCAGTATCCACTGACATCCACTACGATGAAGTGCTTTGAAAGCTTATTGATAAAGCATATCAACTTGGCCTGAGAAGCGACTTGGATCCACTCCAGTTTGCCTCCCATCACAACAGGTCAAGAGCAGGTCATTGGCTTTTCACTCAACTCTGGAACATCTGAACAGTGAAGGTGCATGTATCAGGCTGGTTTTCATTGACTGCAGCTCAGCATTCAATACTATTAACCCTCAGAGCTAATCAATAAGCTTCAAGACCTTGACCTCAATACCTTCTTGTGCAACTGGATCCTCGGTTTCCTCACTTGCACACCCAGTCAGTTCAGATTGGCAAAGTCTCCTCCACAATCTCCATCACTGCAAGGCTGTGTGCTTAGCCCCCTGCTCTACTCACTTTATGCTTATGACTGAGAGGCTAAGCACAGCTCCAATGCCATATTTAAGTTTGCCGACGACACCACAGTCATTGGCCAAACCAAAGGAAGTGATGCATCAGCATGTAGCGGGGAGACTGCAAATCACGCTGAGTAATACCACAACAACAACCTCTCACTCAATGTCAGCAAGACTAAGGGACTGATTTTTGGCTTCAGGAATGTAAAACCACAGGTCCATGAGACAGTCCTCATCAGGGGATCAGAGGTGGAGAGGGTCAGCAACTTCAACTTCCTCAGTGTCATCATTTCAGAAGATCTGTCCTGTGCCCAGCACATAGTGCCATTATGAAGAAATCATGGCTGCACCTCTACTTTCTTAGAAGTTTGTGAAGATTTGGCATGTCATCTAATATTCTGACGAACTTGTATAGATGTGTGGTGCACAGTTTATTGATTGGTTGCATCACAAACAGGTACGGAAACATCAATAACCTTGAACAGAAAAGCCTACATAAAGTAGTGGATATGGCCCAGTCCGTCACGGGTAAAGCCCTCCCCACCATTGAGCACATCTACACTGCATTGTTGCAGGAAAGCAGCATCCATCATCAAGGAGCCCCACCATCCAGGCCTTGATCTCTTCTCACTGCTGCCATCAAGAAGAAGATATAGGAAGAAGACATCAGGACCCACATCACCAGGTTCAGGAACAGTTATTACCCCATAACCATTAGGCTCTTGAACCAGAGGAGATAACTTCACTTGCTCCTTCAATGAATTGATCCCAAAACCTATGGACTCACTTTCAAGGACCCTTCATCTCATGTTCTTGATATTTATTGTTTATTTATTTATTGTTAATATTACTTTTTTCTTTTTGTATTTGTGCAATTTGTTGTCTTTTGCACGTTCATTGTTTGTCTGTTCTGTTGGGTGTGGTCTTTCCTTGATTCTATTGTGTTTCTTGCATTTTCTGTGAATGCTAACAAGTAAATGCATCTTATAGTGACATATATAGAAACATAGAAAATAGGTGCAGGAGTAGGCCATTTGGCCCTTCGAGCCTGCACCACCATTTATTATGATCATGGCTGATCATCCAAGTCAGATGTAGGGGAATGTCAACTCAGACCATGAGAGGCCTGCGTTGGGCATTTTCATGCCTTACAAGGCGCAGATTGGAAGTCTGTGTGGGGCGCCACTCCTCGCACAGACTAGAGCAATGTGTGATTAAGTGCCTTGCTCAAGGACACAAACACGCTGCCACAGCTGAGGCTCGAACTAGCGACCTTGAGATCACTAGATGAATGCATTAACCACTTGGCCATGTGCCCACAACATATATGTACCTTGATAATAAATTTACTTTGATCTTAATTACATCATTTCATTGAGTGTACTGATTATAGGGGATAGTTACTGAAGCTCCAGCTACTGGTTTATTGACAACTTTGCTCATTTATTCTATTAGTTTCCTTTTACATATTCATATTATCTTCTTTGTGCTAGGAGAGATGCTTTATAGCTCTTTCCTCCAACTGTATTCAAGTTGTTCCTGGCCAAACTTTTTCCAGCCGAAACATTTTTTCAGTGATATGAGCCAGTGTGTTCCAGAATTGAAGTGTTAAAGCCAACCCTGCTTTGTACTGACGTGGCTCATGCAGGGAAGACATAGTAAGAATATTTTTTTTATTTCAAAGTATACTTTATTCAAAAATATAATTATATACAATACACCATTCACTAACTTTCCATCCTTTACATACATTCCCATTATAGTCAGTATATATCCGTACTTATGGCCACCTACGTGGCACTCCAGTTGTTCACCTTACCACATCCTTGTTGAGGGGTATACTCCCCGCCCACCGACCCCTCCCACTCCCACGGGTGGAGAAACCTATACCGTGGTCCTTCCCCACCGGGCCCTTGCGGTGGCTGCACTGAGTTTCAGCGCGTCCCTCAGCACGTACTCCTGCAGCCGAGAATGTGCCAGTCGGCAGCATTCTGCCACGGACATCTCCATGTGCTGGTAGATCATCAAGTTTCGGGCCGACCAAAGAGCGTCTTTCACCGAGTTGGTGATCTGCCAGCAGCACCGGATGTTGGTCTCCGTGTGCGTCCCCGGGAACAGCCAGTAGATCAGAGAGTCCTCTGTTACGCAGCTGCTGGGGATGAAACGTGACACTAGCCCATCCATCCTCCACACCCTCTTTGTGAACTGACAGTGTGCGGAGGTGAGTCACAGACTCCTCCTCACTGCAGTCCTCCCGTAGGCAGTGGGGTGCGGAGACGACGTTCCTGGCGTACAGGAGGGCTCTGACTGGAAGGGCCCCTCTCACCGCCAGCCAGGAGAGGTCTTGGAGCCTGTTGGTGAGACCTGGCGATGAGGCATTTTGCCAGATTAACTGGACGGTCTGCTCAGGGAATCACCCCACTGTGTCCATCACGTCCTTCTCCTGCAGTGCCTGCAGGACACTACGTGCCGACCACTGCCTGATGGCCCTGTGGTCAAATGTGTTCTCCTGGAAGAACTTTTCTACGTAGGACAGGTATGCCGGCAACGACCAACTGACTGGGGCGTTGCGCGGGAGTGGGGCCAGACCCATCCTTCGTAGCCAGGGTGACAGGTAGAACCTGGGCACATAGTAGTACTTGGTGCCCACATACCTGGGTTCTACACACAACCTGATGCAGCCACATACGAAGCTGGCCATCAGGGTGAGGGCCACATTGGGGACGTTCTTCTACTTTATATAATTAAGGGTATCATTCAATGGTTAACTTTACTATAATGGGAACTAAAAAGTAAACATGGTGTTGCCAAGTTAAACTTCTTAATTTGTTACTGGTTCATAGAAAAATTTCCATTTCATGATCTGCATTGAGTTTGATTGTGTTTGCATAAGGAAAACATATTCAAAGTGATTGTATTTCTTTTTTTTTTGAAATTACCAATAGTATCAATCACTGACCTAGATATTGAAATAACCAAGTCCTTTGACTTCAGCAAGTTGTGTTGTTTCTACATTGTTTGTATCTGAATTATCTATTTCTGTCATTGAGCTAAATTTGTACATGAAACCCAGACTCTATGTATTGCAATGAGATAGATGACTAGATGACCAATATATATGTTTGTAAGCCTTGCTTACTAGCTGCAAGTGCCAGCTGAGTGACAAGGGACACATCATTTGTACCATAATCCCAAAAGTTCTTCCGGAACCTGGGAAATGATGTTAACTATCGGTCTCAACTTTAAATTAGAGCTGGGAGAACCATCACAATACTTGGCTAATAGAAGTTGGGAATACACTGGTTTCAATATCATATACAGTTAGTCAGCAAGGAATTTTTAAAAGGTAGCCTTGAAATATGATTTTGATCTTCTTTCAAGCACAAAGGCATGGATCCTAGATATATTTTCCAATTTGGAGTGGATAGATGGAGTTGGTGGTGGGGAACAGTAGATTTCCAACATGTATATTTTTAAACTTGCCTACTTTATTTACACATAACTGAAGAGCATTAGGCTTTGAAGCAGAAGTAGCTATGGTCAAGAAGAACATGGCTGTTTTCCTCCCTCATCTCCTTATCCTTTGGTTCCCTTAATTTCCAAAATTATTTAATTTTGGGCTTTGAATATACTCAGTGGCAGACCCACCACTCTTTAAGACAGGGAATTCCAATCCTTTGTGTAAACAATTACAATCCCTTGTGTAAACAAATTTCTTCTCATCAGAATCCTCAGTGAAAATTCTATTTCCTGATGATCTCCACTGGTTCTCGATTCTCAAGCCACATGAAAGTTTCTCAGCATCTTCCCTGTCATTCCCTCACAACATCCTGACTGCCTTGAGATTGCTCCTCATCCTTCTGAATTATAATGAACTTGACCGTCCTTACTCAAATGTTCAACACTCTCATCTCAAGAATTAATTAAATTAATTCTAACTACTTCACGTCAAAGAGGCATGGAGCCAACAAATCTCTCTGATTATAGCTCTACTTCTCTACTGATTGTCGCTAATGCTGGAAGAGTTTCATAATGTTAAAGATAGTCAGAATCTTGTTCAGTTGTAACCTTTTCAAATTTAGTTTTATCAAATGTTTAACATTTTTTTAAATAGCTGTAGGCTAGACTAAAAGTAATTATATCTCTAATTGAATCCACCTTTGTCTCTCTTAAGGAGCCCCTTGTGCGATGGGAAAATATTGTGGCAGAAGGAGAAAATAAGCAACCATTTGGAAAAGAAGTGACCTCAAGAATTCTGGTGCTACTGCCTGATTTGGAATGTAAAGGATGGTGTGTAATGGAATTCCTCGGCTACATCCCTTTCCCACAGCTACACCTTCCATCCCCCAATTTCATCTGCATTCTTTATCGATATCTAATGGATTTTTTTTATCAAGGAAACTCTGTAATATGTTGTGTGCTTCAAGAGCTTAGAGACCAGTTTACAGCTGAGTCTTTTGTTGTTAATCTCAGTATTAGTTAACACCATCCGTAACTTGATTTGTTTTGTTTGGTGACTCTGACTCCAGTATTTTTAAATTATAAAACCGGTGTTATTAATTTTCAGTTGCTTGTGCTTTGCTTTACAAACTGTACTGTGAGTGATGTCTGGATTATACAGCTGGGCAGTAGCTCCAACCCACCATAATTTTTGGTGCTAAAATTCTATATTTGAGTGTGGCAGCTGTATTCATACAAATGATGGCTCAACCTGACAAGTGGGGCCTGAAGTGACCAATGCAACTTTCACGTATTGCAGCTCAACATGCTTGTGCACGTGGCCACCTAAACTTTGTACTTGGAGGCCGAATTACCTTCCTGGCCAAAATATTCCTGGAGAGGTTGATTTGATGAATTTTGAAGTTCATGCAAGTTGAGAGACTTTAGGACAAATTTTCCTTGTCTTCCACTCAGGCTTCTGGATTTTGTATGCAGAGCAAACAAGGGATAAAATGCCAGCTTCTTTACAGGTGTGTGCTCCTCCCCATCTGATTTTCCTGCATCCATTGCACATACATGACTCAATGGCCCCAGGTTCAGGATCAGGAAAATCTGCCCTAGATTAAGAAATCGTTAATCTCTTCACTATTGGCATGGTGTGGCCAGGGTTTTACTACCTCCGAGATCAAGATTGTTAAGTGAGCTCCATATGTTTCAACAATCTGATTACCTCCACAGCTGTAATTAACTAAGAATTTTATCTTATTGATGTCCTCTCGGAAATCTTCCAACTGATTTAATTACATAAAATGTATCCAAGGATTTTTTTTTGAAAACAAAATTACTTTCCAACCAACATACATCAAAGTTGCTGGTGAACGCAGCAGGCCAAGCAGCATCTATAGGAAGAGGCGCAGTCGACGTTTCAGGCCGAGACCCTTCGTCAGGACTAACTGACGAAGGGTCTCGGCCTGAAATGTCGACTGCGCCTCTTCCTATAGATGCTGCTTGGCCTGCTGCGTTCACCAGCAACTTTGATGTATGTTGCTTGAATTTCCAGCATCTGCAGAATTCCTGTTGTTTACTTTCCAACCAGTCACAGATTAGAAATAAAGAGATTGACCACTGTATATAGTATAGGGTATTATAAATCCCTGTGGCACTACATTGTATCTTGGGCATCATCTTTGAAATCAATTATTTTGAAATGACAAGTTATTTCAACGGAATTATGCACAGTTATTGAATTGCATGCAAATTGGAGTTGTCTGACTTGTGAAAATGCAGAAGCCCACCAAAGCCACACTTGTTGAATTTATTCTTCCCCCCTGTTTTCCAACTTCCCTCTGGCTCCACTCTCTCTAGCTCGCTTTCTCTTTTGCTCTATCTTGTACTGTATATGGTGAAAATTATGATTTCCAAGTTTTCTTGAAAATAGTGGGGAGAGCAACTTGATTTGAGCACCTTATAGGTTCAGAGAAGCAATTGCTGATCAGTTTCTACCTTTATTGCAACTCACCGTTGTCCTGCAACTCCTTTTAATAAATGAGATTGCTTGAAGTTATGCTGTCATATGTAATACCTTACATCAGTTCTGTTGTAATATGCACTGTAGCAGAACTTGAGCCCCAGCATTAATGCATTGCTTCAGATTTGGTGTAATGACCATCCGTTGTATCTTTGTAAACTGTGTGACTCAATTACCGGATGGATAATAATTCAGTAACTGCTTTTAAATAAACAGAATTGTTTACATTAAATTTAGTATGTAAATCATTGAACGACAAGTGCAATATCAGAATCAATGGTAAAATATTAGACTGAAAAATTTATTTTCTGCACAACTTTCACAATTCATTTCATCAGTGGTCAAAATCAAGGCACTCCATTATTTTGTAATTATATACAATTAACTAAGTATGACTAACCATTAAGTAATGAATAAAAAGATTCAACTGAGCATTGGGTAGCTCCTACCCTTCCGATGAGGCCTTCAAACAGTCACAAAATATTACACAAGAAAACTTGCAATAGTGAAAGAAAAGAAATATAAAATTTTTTTATGTTTGCTTTACAGATAATCAAGTACTTCTGAAGTAAAGCAAGTAACTTGTTCACAGCAAAGTCCTGTAAACAGCATTAATATAAAATAAACAGATTGGCCTAGGAGGTCATATAAACATATTTTAGAAATACACTTTTTAAAATTTATGTTACACAAATCAGAATGTGATAAGTAACACACACAAATGGCTGGAGGAACTCACCAGGTCAGGCAGCATCTATGGAAATAAACAGTCGACGTTTTGGGCTGAGACCCTGCTTCAGAACTGGGAAGGAAGGGGGAAGGTGCTGGAATAAAAAGATGGGGGGAGGGGAAGGAGTCTAGCTGGAATGTGATAGGTGAAGCCATGTGGGGAGGAAAGGTCAAAGGCTAGAGGAGAAGGAATCCGATAGAGAAGGAGATGGACCATAGGAGAAAGGGAAGGGGGGGTCCCAGTTGGGGGTAGTAATAGGCAGGTGAGAATGAAAAGGTCAGAGTGGGGAATAAAGGTTGGGGGGGTAGGATTTGTTTACCAGAAGGAGAAATTGATATTCATGACATTAGAATAGAGGGTACCCAGACAGAATATAAGGTGCTGCTCCCCCACCTTGAGGGTGGCACAAGAGGAGGCCATGGACTGACATGTCAGAATGGGAATTGGAATTAAAACCAGGAAGTCCCACTTGTGGCAGATGGTACCAAGGTGCCATTTCCAAGTCCTTACATTGTTATGCAGGACATTCTACTACCTGTTTCCCCATGTGAATCACTTTTGTGCAACTGATATGATTTCTACAATAGTAATGAATGGGATGATGTCATTTTACCTACAGTGTTCCTTTAGTAGGCCTTCTGCTGTTCCTTTGAATTAGCACCTGAACAGTTACAGTAATCCTCTTGGACCAGTCACTGGGTTGGTTGTGGTCGAGTGATAAGCAATCCGGGGGCCCAAGCAAACAATCGAGATAATCTAACTGCAAACAACAGGGATTCTGCAGATGCTGGAAATTCAAGCAACACACATAAAAGTTGCTGGTGAATGCAGCAGGCCAGGCAGCATCTCCAGGAAGAGGTGCAGTCGACGTTTCGGGCCGAGACCCTTCATCAGGACTAACTGAAGGAAGAGTGAGTAAGAGATTTGAAAGCGGGAGGGGGAGCGGGAGATCCAAAATGATAGGAGAAGACAGGAGGGGGAGGGATGGAGCCAAGAGCTGGACAGCTGATTGGCAAAAGGGATAAGAGAGGATCATGGGACAGGAGGTCCGGGAAGAAAGACAAGGAGGGGGGTGGGACCCAGAAGATGGGCAAGGGGTATATTCAGAGGGACAGAGGGAGAAAAAGGAGAGTGAGAGAAAGAATGTGTGTATAAAAATAAGTAACAGATGGGGTACGAGGGGGAGGTGGGGCATTAGCGGAAGTTAGAGAAGTCGATGTTCATGCCATCAGGTTGGAGGCTACCCAGACGGAATATAAGGTGTTGTTCCTCCAACCTGAGTGTGGCATTTTCTTTACAGTAGAGGAGGCCGTGGATAGACATGTCAGAATGGGAATGGGCCTCCTCTACTGTAAAATTCCCATTCTGACATGTCTATCCACGGCCTCCTCTACTGTAAACACTTATCCGTGTAAGCAGAACAAGTGCTACACATGCCCTTACACTTCCTTCCTTACCACCATTCAGGGCCCCAAACAGTCCTTCCAGGTGAGGCAACACTTCACCTATGAGTCGGCTGGGGTGATATACTGCGTCCAGTGCTCCCGATGTGGCCTTCTATATATTGGCGAGACCCGACGCAGACTGGGAGACCGCTTTGCTGAACATCTACGCTCTGTCCACCAGAGAAAGCAGGATCTCCCAGTGGCCACACATTTTAATTCCGCATCCCATTCCCATTCTGACATGTCTATCCACGGCCTCCTCTACTGTAAAGATGAAGCCACACTCAGGTTGGAGGAACAACACATTATATTCCGTCTGGGTAGCCTCCAACCTGATGGCATGAACATCGACTTCTCTAACTTCCGCTAATGCCCCACCTCCCCCTCGTACCCCATCTGTTACTTATTTTTATACACACATTCTTTCTCTCACTCTCCTTTTTCTCCCTCTGTCCCTCTGAATATACCCCTTGCCCATCCTCTGGGTCCCCCCGTCTTTCTTCCCGGACCTCCTGTCCCATGATCCTCTCTTATCCCTTTTGCCTATCACTTGTCCAGCTCTTGGCTCTATCCCTCCCCCTCCTGTCTTCTCCTATCATTTTGGATCTCCCCCTCCCCCTCCAACTTTCAAATCCCTTACTCACTCTTCCTTCAGTTAGTCCTGACGAAGGGTCTCGGCCTGAAAAATCGACTGCACCTCTTCCTAGAGATGCTGCCTGGCCTGCTGCGTTCACCAGCAACTTTTATGTGTGTTGCTTGAGATAATCTAACCATGAACATTTGACATGAAATTTTCAATTAATCTGTCTTAGTAATAGTTATGTTTGTGAAACATCTAGACAGTCATACTAATCAATATAAGTTTCAAGATTCAGGATTGTTTAATGCCTCCTTTGTCTTGTTGACATTGAGCAAGAGGTTATTTGCCTGGCACCTTGGAGTTCACCAAAGTCTGTTAGGGGAGGAAATCCACTGCTTTTAACCAATCTGGCCTATGTGTGACCCAAACCACAGCAACATAGTGACGACGAAGGGTCTCAGCCCAAAAGGTCACCTGTCTGTTCCTCTCCCTAGATGCTGCCTGATTTGCTAAGCTCCTGTAGCATTTTATATGCCCTGCTCCAGATTTCCAGCATCTGAAGAATCTCTTATGTTTGCAATATAGTGAACAATTAACTGTCCTCTGTCCTTTAAAACTAAAAAAGGCTTAAAATGGGACTACTTGACACAAACATAGAACACAAAAGTCAACCCTGCTCTTCGCAAACAACTAGGAACTGGTACCAATATTGAGATTGAAACAAATATTGATACCAATATCGAGACTGACCAATATTGAGTTGTCCCACAGACTAGTGAAGCCACAGCCTGATAAAGTCTTATTCAGAGAAATGCAGACACAGGTCAGACTTGGATAAATCATGTCCCACCAGTATAACAAATGCACCGAAGGCACAATGTTATGTAGAGATAAATCAGAATCAAAATCAAGTTTAATATCACTGGCAAGTGTCATGAAATTTGTTGTTATGCAGCAACATTAAACCTGATCCTGATTCTGAATCAGCTCTGCGTACCATGAGCATGATGAGCGAATAGCACTGAGAATTCTCACACTAGAAATTCAAATGGCATTAGGTTGAACATGAACAAAGAAACTATATCCTCCACCCTTCATGACGAATCAGAGCTCATCCACACTGATCAATATTTGAAAGGGCACAGAAAGTAACACAAGATATAGTTTTGGAAAGAAATTTCAATGAACATTATTAAAAGCAGCTTGGTTACTGTGCATCTGACTGAATGACCAAATGCTCCAGGACAAGGATGCTGGACAATATCCGCTACAAGTAAGGATGGAACCAATTAGAGAGATAAACCCATGACTTGATTGTCACCAATCTATCTTGTATGGAAGAAGACTGTGTTTATGATATCATTAAGAAAGAATTAGAAACATAGAAAATCTGCAGCACGATATAGGCACTTCGCCCACAATGTTGTGCCAAACATGTCCTTACCTTAGAAATTACCTAGGGTTACCCGTAGCCCTCTATTTTTCTGAGCTCCATGTACCTGTCCAGGAGTCTCTTAAAAGCCCCTATCGTATCCACCTCCACCACCGTCGCCGGCAGCCCATTCCACGCACTCACCACTCTCTACGTAAAAAACTTACCCCGACACCTCCTCTGTACCTACTTCCAAGCACCTTAAACCTGTGCCCTCTCATGCTAGCCATTTCAGTCCTGGGAAAAAGCCTCTGACTATCCACATGATCAATGCCTCTCATCATCTAATATACCTCTATCAGGTCACCTCTCATCCTCCATTGCTCCAAGGAGAAAAGGCCAAGTTCATTCAACCTATTCTCATAAGGCATGCTCCCCAATCCAGGCAATGTCCTTGTAAATCTCGTCTGCACCCTTTCTATGGTTTCCACATCCTTCCTATAGTGAGCGAACCATAACTGAACACAGTACTCCAAGTGGGGTCTGACCAGGGTCCTATATAGCTGCAACATTGCCTCTCGGCTCCTAAACTCAATCCCATGATTGTTGAAGGCCAATGCGCCATATGCTTTATCAACCATAGAGTCAACATGTGCAGCAGCTTAGAGTGTCCTATGGACTCAGACCCTAAGATCCCTCTGATCCTCCACACTGCCAAGAGTCTTACCATTAATACTATATTCTGCCATCATATATGACCTACCAAAATGAACCACCTCATGCTTATCTAGGTTGAACTCCATCTGCCACTTCTCAGCCCAGTTTTGCATCCTATCAATGTTCCGCTGTAACCTCTGACGCCCTCCACACTATCCACAACACCCCTAACCTTGGTGTCATCAATTGTTCAATTTGCACTTGGCTACAAAAGCCTATACCACCAGCCTCTTTCATTTTCTGCATTACATTACATTTGCCATCATCTTGCTCAATCCTTAACCAATCTATATCCCCTTATAGACACTATATTCTTTCCACAACTTTTAAACCATAGCTTCAGACTTGGCTGCAGCAACTTGGTCCTTTCATCCAAGTGATTAATGCAGGATATGTACATGTGAAACCCAGCACAGATCTACTAGTTACATATTGCCAATCCAAAAAGAACCCTAATTATCATGACTTTCTGATTTTCATTGTTTATTCAAATGCTTATTAATGCAAATGTATTATCCCTGTTAACATAACTAACTGAACTCAAGCTACAGTGACGATTGAAACATCAGATCATTTAAATCTACGGTAACAGCTTTAGTCAGCAATTTTATTCCCTGCTCTGAACATATAAGATTTATCATACATAATACATTCTTAATGTCAAACATGAGAAAGTCTGCAGATGCTGGAAATCCAAAGCAACACACACAAAATACTGGAGGGAATCAGCATGTCAGGCAGCATCTATGGAAATGAATGAACAGTTGACATTTCGGGCCAAACCTCTTATTCGGGACTGAAAAGGAAGGGGGAAGGCACCAGAATAAAAAGGTGAGGGGGAGGAGAGAGAGGATATCTAGAAGGTGATAGGTAAAGCCAGGCAGGAGGGAAAAGTAAAGGACTGGAGAAGAAGGAATCTGCTGGGAGAGAAGAGTGGGCCACAGGAGAAAGGAAAGGAGGAGGGGACCCAGTGGGAAGTGATAGGTAGATGAGAAGAGGTCAGATTACTAGGGAAGGCTTGAAACATGGACTACTCTACGTAGCCAATGAAGAAGGAGGCATAGCTGGGGCCCATGCATGTCCCCTGGCTACCCCCCCCCCGAGTCTGGAGGAAGTGAGAGAAGCCAAAGAAAAAATTGTTGAGCGTGAGGACCAGTTCTGCCAGATGAAGGATGGTGGTTGTGGAGGGGAATTGGTTTGTTCTTTTGTTAAGCTTTGAAGCCTTCGTGATAATTGATAGAAGTGTATAGGGACTGAACATCCATGGAGAAAATGAGGTGATCAGGTCCAAGGAATTGAAAGTTACTGGAGAGATCGAGAGCATGAGAGGTGTTGCTGATGTAGGTAGGAAGAGGCGATAGAATAGAATCAAGGTATGAGGACATGAGTTCAGTGGGGCAGGAGGAGACAGAGATAATAGGCCTACCCAGCCAGTCAGACTTGTGGATCTTGGGTAGGAAGCAGAAGCAAACAGTGCGGGGTAAGGGAAACAAGAGTCTGGTGGCAGTGGATTAGAGTTCTCTGGAGTTGATGAGATCAGTGATGGTGTCAGAGACAGTTGCGGGGTCCTTTACAAGAGGTAGATATGAGGAGGTGTCTGGAATTGCCACCTGGCCTCAGAAAGGTAGAGGTCAGTACACCACACTACAACAGCACACCCTTTGCCTACAAGTTGATGGTAAGGTTGGGATCTCCATAAGTACGCCTTCGTCTACTTGAATGACATACTAATTTTCTCAAAGTCCATGAATGAAAACATGGCTCAAGGTAGAGATATTTTAAAGAGACTTCTTGATCATGGATTTTACATCAAGCTGGAGAAGTCTGAATTTCACATAACCACTATTTCTTATTTGGGTTTCACCATCTCTAATGGCAATCTCAAGATGGACACTAGTAAAACGTAGGCAGTTGGAGATTGCCCACCACCATCCAGTGTGAAGCAGGTCCTAGAATTTGCTAACTTTTATCAAAAGCTTATCAGAAACTTCTACTCAGTGGCGGCTCTGCTGCTGGCACTAACCAAGAGATCCACGGGCCCTTTTGTTTGGACTACCGAGGTACAGGCTGCTTTCACAGAGCTCAAACTGTGGTTCACAACAGCTCCTATTTTGGTCACACCTAACCTGGACCTTCCCTTCATCATGGAAGTGGACGCCTCAGATGTCGGAATGGGTGTAGAGTTGTCTCAACAGGCACCTTCAGACAATAAACTGCACCCATGTTCATTCTTTTCCAGGTGATGATCCCCGGCAGAGGTGAATTATGACATTGGGAATAGACAGCTGCTCTTGGTCGAGTTGGTTCTGGAAGAATGCCATAACTGGCTCGAGGGGGCCAAAAACCCTTTTATTGTACGAACGGACCACAAGAACCTGGCTTTTATTCAAGAGGCCAAGAGACTGAATTCCAGACTGGCCAGAAGGTCTCTGGAGGAGAGGGGCTGGGTATCTGAAAGAGACATCTTGGATCCTGCTCTCATTCATGACTACAATCATCATCTTGCCGAGCAGCCAGAGCCATCAGGAGTCAGTCATAGGGGAGGGGGTTCTGTTACGACACGCACTCATCCGCGCCAACTTCTAAGGTTTAGACGCACCAACTCCCAAGAGTATGGATAACTGGCGCGGCCCCTATAAAGGTTCAGGTCAGTCCCGCTAATTGGCAATCATATTCTGGGTGCCAAGGATTGAGCACATAAGGAGCGCCTGAGCTGAGTGCCTACTCGTGATTTCGTCTAGTGTTTGTTTTGTGCTCGGATTCTCAATCTAGTTTGAAACCGTGTCTCAGTCCTTGCCCCGGATACTCCAGCATTTGGGTCCAAGCCATTCTCGCCAAGGACTCTCATCAAAGTTATGGCACCGATCAGCCAGATTTTCAATCTCTCTCCTATATACTGATTCTTCACTACCCAACTATTCATTTAATAGATTCTACCCCATCCAAGCCCTTTGCACTATAGCTAATATGAGAGAACTTGAAATAACCTACAGTATCTAAATTCTGCTATTCTGACAGCTACCTGAGATCCTTCAATATATTTGTTCTTACGTATAAGTCCTACCGAGTATTGGAAAGCCCATAATGCAATCCTATCAAAGTGTTCATTGCCTTTTAAGTTTCACTCCTATGGTCTCACACTGGAAGATCCCCCAAAAATATCTTCCCTAGGTACCGCTGTGATGTTCTCACTATTCAAAAACATAACTCACCCTCCGCTCTCCAAAATGGCACCAGCAAACAACACGACCAACGGCGACATCTTGCAGACAGTTCACGAGACTCTGTACTTCTTTTACTTCTTGCTCTTTCAAATATGATTCTACAACTAAGCTGCGTGTGATTGGAACCTGTAATTTACATTTTGATAGCGTGCCTTGGGGCCATTTAAGTGATCTGTTGCTTTGCTGTCTCCGAGGAAGTTCGGTGAGGTTTGGAGTCGAGCGTGCAGCCAGAAGGTTTGGAAGCCTGGAGACAGGGCACGAGCCGATGACCGATTCCATTGCTTCTCTCCGATTGAGGAGTCAACCAAAGCTAAAGTCGACGGGGATGAAAATGAAGGACGGGCGGCCGCTCAGCGCCATCTGCTTGCGTTGGACGGTCTTCCTCTCCCTCTCACTAGCTTTTATCGGAGAAAAGTGCTGGAGTCTTGGGATCCACATTCCAAGAATTAATCAGCGAGGCTGTTGAGTTGTTTTGGGTTACTACGAGATTTACGTTGCATGTGTTTCTGGATTCTGATGACTCCTCTTTTTTGATCAATGAGGGCTTGAGGGCTTGGGCGCTTTAGCGAAGAATGGCTCTGCAGCCTGCGGTGGGCTAGTGGCACAGCGCTGAACTGAACTAAACTGAACACTGAGGGAGGAGAAGATGGCGGCGCAACGCAGCACGCGCGGCCGTTCTGAATAAATATCATATGTGCAACTAGGGGGCCGTGCACAATTCGGATTTGATGGAGACAGCCCTGAGAAGCACAGAGGAACACCTGGAGTAACTTCTGAAATGCCTGCTTCGCTGCTGCTGCTACTGCGCAATCAAGAATCTCTGAAGATGAAGGCCCCAAATCCTCGGCTTTGCCTATCGCCTGTTGCCGGGGCCGGGGTTGAAGCGCTCGGCAGAGATGGTGCTCGGTGTCAGAGAGCTGGTCGGAGGCTCGGAGTTTTCGGACGGACTCGGAGTCAGACTGTGGTCGGATGCTTCCAGTGCGCTGCATTGGCAAGTTGGCGGCGCTGGAGGTTTACCGTCTGCGTGAGATGATGGGACTTTCGAGAGACTTTGAGACTTTTACCGTGCCATGGTCTGTTCGTATCAAATTACGGTATTGCTTTGCACTGTTGTAACTATATGTTATAATTAAGTGGTTTTTGTTAGTTTTTAAGTCGGTTTGTCATGTGTTTCTGTGATATCATTCTGGAAAAGCATTGTATCATTTCTTAATGCATACGTTACTAAATGACAATAAAAGAGGGCTGCGTGTCCTCATACTCTAATCTACTGGACTCTAGGTCTGATGTTTGATATTCTATGTGTTGTCCGCTTGCTTTTTGCTGTTTGCACAACTTGTCCTTTTTTTGTGTGTTGGATATTTGATGTTTTCTTGAACAAGTTCCATAGTGTTTTCTTTGTTTCGTGGCTGCCTGTGGGAATTTCAAAGATGTATTCTGTATATATACTTTGATAATAAATGTTCTTTGAATCTTTGAACCTCTGACATCCACCTCTCTCATACCAGTAGCATACCAGGCCATTGAGCTGCTGGGACTTCTACTGCAGTGAAGTCAGGGACATTGAACTCATTTGCCAAGAAGATGAAAGTGAGAACAACCCTGCAGTTCTGAAGATCGTGAAGGCTCTATATACTACTGAAGCCACATTTTGCTCTATGATGATGACAACATTCATGCATCATCCAGGCTGGAGTCAGTGCTGCTCCCAGTGTTTGCTTGGCAGAAGACAAGCTCTATTGTTGTCGACTGCAGATTTCTGCGGCATTCATGGACCCAGGGTTTGGACTTTTTTTTTGCATGGCTAAATCTTACTGATAGCTTACGTATGCTTGCTATCTTGCATGTGCTATGTTATACTGTTGGTACTACATTTTGCACCTTGGCCCCAGAGTAACACTGTCTCGTTTGGCTGTACTCACAGTATTCATGTGCAGTTGAATGACAAACTTGAATTGAATTGAAAAATCACCCAGAAGCTAGATGAATATTAAGTCTATATAATAATGGCTACCAATATCCTTCCCAATCTGACTGCTGTCTGTGATTAAGAATCCCTCAGGCTGTTTACTAACATTATTTACAGTAGAAAATTTAAAATCTTTACTAGCAATCCAACTGTTTCATCACTACAGGAGCTCCTCTGTGTGGCAGATGGCCTGCCTGACCTCGTAATAAATGAGAAGTCTTTCAATAAGACATCAATTGTGAACGTAAGTTGTTCTCATCAGAAGATAATTGCCCTCAATGAATGCAAAGGGCTTAAACGGGGCAGAATTTGTTAAATGAATAGCAGGGTGAGAGGGCTGACAAATAGCTAATGGAGATTAATTCAGGTCCGTCTGAAATGTTGTATTTTGTAAAGTCAAATTAATGCAGGACTTTTGCAGATATCCAACTAAACTCTTGTGGGAATGACATTCGTAATAGTGAAATACAACAACCACACTGGGCTTACACGTGATAAAAACAGGAGGGCCAGCAATGTGGGGCTGTGATTGGCTGAAGCAACAACAACCTGATCCATCCACCATTTGCATGTCGCACCCCCTGCAATAGAGTCAACTGAAAGCCAATTAAGAAAGGTACTGGATGATGCGACAGTAATGTTTAGGGATGGCATTGGAAAACTCAGGCATATCAAGGATAAAATAGTGTTAAATGAAAATGTTACACCCATGTTTTACAAAGCCCATCCAGTTCCTTATACCATCAGTGATAAAGTAGCCAGTGAGATAGATCACATACTTGTGGTCGTTTATAGGATTTGTTAATTACTATAATATGTTTCTTCCAAACCTGGCTACTGTACTCCATCCCTTGTACCCATTAGTGCGGATCAGGAAGAAATGGCAACGGACAAAGCAGTGTCAGGTGGCTTTCCAAAAGACAAAGAAAATAGTGACAGCAGACACTGTACTCACATATTACGATCCACATTATCCAATGAAGCTTGCCTGTGATTCCTCACTTTATGGTATAGGTGCAGTCATGTCACATATTGTGAGTGTTGGAAGTGAGTGCATCATAGCCTTTGCATCACATTCCCTTACCGCTGCAGACAGAAAAGTATGCACAGATTGATGGAGTGGCTTTGAGCCTGGTTTGGGGTGTAAAACATTTCAACCATTACTTGTATGGGAGTTTACCCTCATTACTGATCATCAACCACTGAAGGGTGTTCCACTGACAGCAGCAGCACAAATAGAACATAGAATAGTACAGCACAGTACAGGCCCTTTGGCCCACAATGTTGTGCCGACCCTCAAACCCTGCTTCCCATATAAGCCCTCAACTTAAATTCCTCCATATACCTGTCTAGTAGTCTTTTAAACTTCACTAGTGTATCTGCCTCCACCACTGACTCAGGCAGTGCATTCCACACACCAACCACTCTCTGAGTAAAAAACCTTCCTCTAATATCCCCCTTGAACTTCCCACCCCTTACCTTAAAGCCATGTCCTCTTGTATTGAGCAGTGGTGCCCTGGGGAAGAGGGGCTGGCTATCCACTCTATCTATTCCTCTTATTATCTTGTACACCTCTATCACGTCTCCTCTCATCCTCCTTCTCTCCAAAGAGTAAAGCCCTAGCTCCCTTAATCTCTGATCATAATCCATACTCTCTAAACCAGGCAGAGATGCAGAGATGGCCTCGGTTTCTTGGAGGATACAATGACAAGATCTAATTCAAGAGGACAACTAATCATGGAAATGCTGATGGATTTTCCCATTTTCCCTTGAAAAAGGAAATACAAAAGAGGACACACCTCTTGACATATTCCCCCAATGCAAATTGCAAATCTCCCTATTAAGGCAGAGATAATCCAAAAGGAAACCAGAAAAGACCCCAAACAACAGGAATTCTGCAGATGCTGGAAATTCAAGCAACATACATCAAAGTTGCTGGTGAACGCAGCAGGCCAAGCAGCATCTATAGGAAGAGGCGCAGTCGACGTTTCAGGCC
The DNA here is from genome assembly GCF_963921235.1 of Mobula hypostoma. Lineage (NCBI taxonomy): Eukaryota > Metazoa > Chordata > Chondrichthyes > Myliobatiformes > Myliobatidae > Mobula > Mobula hypostoma. The sequence goes on from NC_086119.1 coordinate 39,674,183, forward strand.
GAGACCCTTCGTCAGGACTAACTGAAGGAAGAGTCTTCCTTCAGTTAGTCCTGACGAAGGGTCTCGGCCTGAAATGTCGACTGCGCCTCTTCCTATAGATGCTGCTTGGCCTGCTGCGTTCACCAGCAACTTTGATGTATGTTGCAGAAAAGACCCCACATTGTCTCAGGTCTACTTGGCAACCGAAAATGGCTGGAATGTTCAGCAGAAACTCCAGTTCTCCCATTGTTAGCAGTGCTAAGGTGAACTTGCCCTTGACAGAAGTTGCCTTATGTGGGGATTGAGGGTTATTGCACCATTCAAACTGAGAGCTAAATGTAGGAGGAGCTACATGGTAGTCACCTAGGCATGCTCAAAATGGAAGTGTTGGCCAGAAGCTTTATCTGGTGGCCAGGGATAGATCAACAGATCGAGCAGCTTGCCATGCACTGTTCAGGATGCCAACACTTCCAGAAGATGCCAAGGTCAGTGCTTCTCTATGCCTGGGAATGGCCTGCATTGCCCTGGCATCAGATTCATATGGATTTTGCGGGACCATTCATGGGCACAATTTTCTTGGTAGTTGTGAATGCAGCTACAAAGTGGCTGTAAGTGTTCCCAATAGCCTCCACTACAGCCTCACACACTGTTAATGTGTTGAGAAGCTTCCTCTCAAGGCTTGGTGTTACGGAATATTTAGTCAGTGACAATGGGCCACAGTTCATTGTGGAAAAGTTTCAGTCATTCCTGAAAATGAATGGAGTAAGACATATTACATCTACATTCTACCACCCAGCTACAAATGGCTTGGCAGAAATGTTTGTACAGAGTCTAAAGAACTGCACTAACATCAAATCAGAAGCTTGACAATTTCCTCTTTGCATATCACAAAGTAGCACATTCCACAACCAACATCTCATCAGCTATGCTGTTCTTGGGTCGTCCTTGGTGCTCAGGCTTGGATCTGGCCAAATCCAATCTCAGAAGGAGTATGCAGCACAAACAGCTGAGACAAATTAAGGCCTACTCAAACAAGGAGGTTCGATATTTCACTCTTGGACAAGCAGTCCTGGCGAGCCATTACAAAGGTGATCAGAAGTGAGTACATGGAAAGATTAATTGGACAGATTTCTACACAGTTGAGATTGTGTCTGATATCATCTGGAGACAACACATTGATCAGTTGAGGAGAGCGGAGTCAATTATTGAAGAGGAAAAGTGTTCAGAGCTGTCAGAACCACTTCCTGCAGTGCCAGAGTCAGCTCCTACAACAACCACAGAAGAGACCCAAGAATTTGAGATTGTTTCACAGCCATGAGTTTCTTCGAATCATCCCCCACCCCAAAACAGGAAAGATGTTATCCCACAAGGTTAGGAAATCCTCCTTGTATTCTGAGGCTATCTCCTCTGGTCCTAGACTCATTTACTGTAGGAAGCATCTTCTCCATGTACACTCCATCTACGCCTTTCAATATTCAATAGGTTTCAATGAGACCCACCCCCGATTCTTCTAAACTCCAGAGAGTACGGGCTCAGAGAAATCAAATACTCCAAATACATTAACCCTTTCATTCCTGGGATCATTCTTGTGATCCTCCTCTGAACCCTCTCCAATGTCAACACATGTTTTCTTAGATAAGAGGCCCATTCCTTTCCAACAATACTCCAAGTGAGGCCTCTCCAGTGATTTACAAAGCCTCGGCATCACATCCTTGCTCTTATATTCTAGTCTTCTTGAATTGAATGCTAACATTTCATTTGCCTTCTTTACCATTGACTCAACTTGTAGGTTAACCTTTAGAGAATCCTGCACGAAGACTCCCAAGTCCCTTTGCACCTTTGATTTTTGATTTTTCTCTCCGCTTAAAACTTTTTCTACATTGTTATTCCTTTTGTCAAAGTGCTTGGCCACACAATTCCCTAAACTATATTCGAATTGCCTTTTCTTTGCCCATTGTCCCAATCTGTCCAAGTCCTTCTGTAGACTCCCTGCTTCCTCATCACTACAGCCCCTCCACCTATCTCTATATCATCTACATACTCGGGTACAGAGCCATCAATCCCGTCCTCCAAGTTGTTGACATACTCGACATATAATGTGAAAAGAAGCTGACCCAACACTAACCCCTGCAGAACACCACGAGTCACCATCTACCAACCAGATTAGGCCCCCTTTATTCTGACTGTTTGCCTCCTACCAGTCAGCCAATCTTCTATCCATCCAGAATCTTTCTTGTAATATTATGGGCTCTTATCTTGTTAAGCAACCTCATGTGTGGCACCTTGTTGAAGGCCCTTTGAAAATACAAGTGACTCTCCTTTGTCTATCCTGCCTGTTATTTTCTCAAAGAATTCCAACTGATTTATCAGACAATATTCCCCCTTCAGGAAACCTTGTTGACTTTGACCTACTTTATCATGCACCTGCAAGTACCGAAAACCTCATCCTTAATAATGGACTCCAACATCTTTCCAATCACTTTACACCACACACTGTCGGAGCAGTGCTGCCAGGATAATCAAGGACACGACCCACCCAGCCAACACACTTTTCGTCCCTCTTCCCTCCGGGAGAAGGCTCAGGAACTTGAAGACTAGTACGGCCAGATTTGGGAGCAGCGTCTTTCCAACTGTGATAAGACTGCTGAACGGATCCTGACCCGGATCTGGGCCGTACCCTCCAAATATCCGGACCTGCCTCTCGGTCTTTTTTGCACTACCTTACTTTCCATTTTTCTATTTTCTATTTATAATTTTTTAATATTTACTAATTTTTACTATTTTTAATATTTAATATTTGTAATCCAGGGAGCGGCAAGCGCAGAATCAAATATCACTGTGATGATTGTACGTTCTAGTATCAATTGTTTGGCGACAATATAGTATAAAGTATATGTATCACTGAAGTCAGACAAACTGGCTTATAATTTCCTTTCTTCTACCTCTCTCACTTCTTAAAGAGTGAAGTGACATTTGAAATTTTCCAGTTCTCCAGAACCATTCTTGAAAGATCATTACTAATGATTGCACAGTCTCTTCAACTAACTCTTTCGGAACTCTAGGATGTAGTCCATCTGGTCCAGATGACCTATCTACCATTAGACCTTTCAGCTTCCAAGCACCATCTCCTTAGTAATGGTAACTACACGCACTTTTGCCCCGATACCCTCGAATTTCTGGCATGCTGCTAGTGCCTTCCACAGTAAAGAATGTTGCAAAATACTTAAGTTCTTCCCCCATTTATTTGACCTCCATTATTACCTCTCCAGTGTCATTTTTCAATGGTCCAATATCCATTCTCACCTCTCTTTTACTCTTTATATTGTATATCAGAAAAAAAGGTATTCTCTTTGATATTACTGGCGAGCTTACATTCATATTTCATCTTTTGTCCCCTTTTTCCTTTTTTTATCTGCCTTCTGTTGGTTTTTAAAAGCTTCTTCATCCTTTAACTTCCCACTAATTTTTGCTATATTTTATGCTATCTCTTTTCCCTTTATGCTGTCTTTGACTTTCCTTGTCAGCCATAGTTGCCTTACCATTCCTTTAGAATACTTCTTCTTCTTTATGTATCTAACCCACACCTTCCAATCACCCCCCGAAGTTCCAGTCATTGCTGTTCTACCATAATCCCTGCTAGTATCCTCTTCCAATAAGCCTTGGCCAGCTCCTCTCTCATGCCTCCATAATTCCCTTTACTACACCATAATACTGATTTATCTGACTTTATCTTCCCCTTCTAAAACTGTAAGGTGAATCCCGTCATATTATGATCATTATCTCCTAAGGGTTCCTTTACCTTAATCTCCCTAATCAAATCTGGTTCATTACATAGCACCCAATCCAGAATTGCCTGTCTCCTTATGGGTTTAACCTCAAGCTGCTCTCTAAAAGCCATCTTGTAGGCATTTTACAAGTTCCCTCTCTTGGGAGTGGAGAAAAGATTTACCAGAATAGTTCCAGGGATAGAATAAATTCTTTTCAAATCTTTTTATTGTTATATTATACAGGAAAAATAACATGAGTACATTGAAGTAACAACACTTACAATGTCTCAAAAAAGACATTATCTTAACGATTGAAAAAAAAAGAAAAGGAAGAAAGAAATTAATCTACAATGTAAAATAGAGAAATCTGCTGTGTTATTGAGATTAAATTTAGGGATCATTGCTGCTTTTTGTCAGGAAAATAGAGGAAAACCAGTCTTGTTAGCAGACAGCTCAAGAATTCAGGGTGAATGCAAGGACACAGGGTGAAGTTTTAAGGCACTGGGCAAAACATACGCAAAATGTGAAAATAAATAATTTTATGGAGAGTGGCAATGGCTTGGGGTCTCATTGTCTTTAAGGATGCTGGAAATATTACATCACGTAATTTTTGAGCTGTTTTGAACTCTGTTCCTCAAGCTATCACTAATGTATTTTGGAACTCAGTTACTGTTAGGTTTTGTAACTTCAAAACATTAAACTCATTCAAAGAAAACACGGGAGTCTGAAATACGGGTTTAACTACAAGTTTACCTAAAGTGAGGCACGGACGTATCACGTGGTAGTGTGATGACATGCAATTCACAAATTTATACATATAACTGTTAATGATTTAAACAAACAAGAATGCTTAATCAAACAATATATATACAAGATTACTCAAATATTGCTAAAATATTAAATACAGAACAGCTATATACTGTAAATGTTCTTTCTCATACATGCTTATCTGGTTATATCATCAGGTTTGCTGTTAAGTTCTACTCTTCCACCAGCTTTGAACAATTTAGTTTTAATGCTGTGACCTCTTCCCCTTTATCTGAAATGAACTAAGAATAAACATCTGCAATTAATCCAATGACCCCCAACAGCTATCTTGGCTACAATTTCTTCAACACCACTTGCTATAAGGACTGCAGTGCATTCTCTCCATTTCTCATCTGTTCTACCAATGACACCATTTTTTACTGTGCTTCCAATCTGTCTTCCTTCACTTTCAGCCATGGATTCCCTCCACTGCAGTCCATTCCATTCCCTGCACCCTCCATGCTCTTATGCTTTCTCTTCCTGTGTATTCCTCTATTTTTGCATTCCACCCCAACACCTTTAACACTCAATCAATCACTCACACGATTTCCTGCATCTCTGATGTAATAGTGCAATGAAACACAGCTTCATCTCCCCTCCAGTTTCCTCTGCAATAATTAGGTGCACTGTTCAATCGCCACTAACCCCCTAACCTTCCCATAGCATCTTTCCATGAAAATACAGGAATTGCGGCACTTACCTCTTTACATCCCCGCCCGTTTATTCTCCTTCTTCTTCTTCTATTTCCGGCAGTTTAGACACACCTAGGCGTATTACTGCCCTCCGCAGGATGTATAATTAATTATAGAATTTCAAGGAACTCAAATTCTCGAATATAACCTAGTCTCACGTATAAACTGTCACGTGGTTTCCAAATAATTGCATTGCCTCAAATCACATTAATTTCATTTGAATCATTTGTAAAACTAAAAGCTTCTTGTTTGAGAATATTCACTATCACATGCTTAACGTTTAAAATTGCTGTTTTCCAAGTCTATCTGCTATTTCCAAATTTTCTTTTTCTTGAATCAAAGCCTGTAGTTGTTTATTGAGACCTTGAAGTTCTTCCTCAGTTGATTCCATGTTTCCATTTTATAATCCAAATGTAGATAATTCACTTTGCAATAAATTCCTTTTTCCTTTTGTAACTTTGAAATAAGTTCCTCCGTTTTTAATCTGTTTTCCATGTCACTGAATTTTGACAACAAGCATCTTTTCAGAAACTGTCTCCTTTCAATGCTGTACCGTTTCATCCAATCTCTTTCTAACTCACAGTTGTTCTTATTGAGTACTTCTATTTGTTGATGGAGTTCTGCACATTTACCCTGGGTTTCAACCATGCTTCTTGTAAACATAAAATCTGAGGTTTTCCCTTAAATTCTGATACATACTTCATAAATTCTTGATCATTTGCAATAAGACACCTTGCATTCCTTTGTGAGATATATATACAGCTATTAATTTCCCGCCTCTCCTGCCTGTGAACTGTTTGATCCTCCATTCAGCGTATCTTTGACTGCTTCCCACCTAAGCCCTGTAATACCAAGATATTTTTCTGCAGACTTGACTATAATTTTAATTTTTTCGGTTCTTTTGTCTGTTTGCGCTGAACAGTTAATTGCATCTACCATAAACAGTACGAAATCCTTCTTACTCATAATTAGTGTATCCTTATTTATCATATTACAGCCCTCACAATTCACCGGTTTATTATTCCCTGTATTTGTTTGCTTGATAGTCTTCTCTTTTCCAGCAAATGCTTTCACTGCTTCTACGTAACTGATCCCTTGAGTTACTTTTACATAGTGTATCTCAGCTTCTTTCTTACTAATAACACACCCTTGATAAGCTGCACTGTGTTCCTCACCACAATTGCAGCATTTCAGCCTAGCTCCCGCCTCACATTTCCCATATTCATGTTCTCCAGCGCATCTTCCACATCTTTGTTTCCCTCTGCAGACCACCGCAATGTGCCCGAACTTCTGACATTTAAAGCATCTTAAAGGTGGTGGTATATCTATTCTGACCTCATAACACATATACCCTGAATAAACTTTAGTCAGCAATCTCTCTTCATCAAAGTTAATCATAACCGATAAACTATCACACATTTTCCCGTTTCTTGTAGTTTTCAAACGTTTTGCCTCAATAATTTTTGCTCCTTTTATGTTCTGGTTAATCTCATCCATAGTAACTTCTGTTGGTATCCCCGAAGTAACTCCTCTAGTCCACTTGCTATTGTTGGGTATTGAGCATTGTACCTTTTTGCCGTTTATTTTATTTAATCTTATCACTTTGCCTTGTTGAGCACTATCCCGACAAATCACTAATAGCGATCCATTTCGTAAAATCTTTGCTCCTTTGACTTCACCTATAAGTTTGTTGATTATCTTCATCAAATGAATCGGGTTCAATTCACCAAAAGACACTCCGTCTTCGCTCAGTTTTATAATTGCTTTAATCTCATCTTCTTTCCGATGTTTTGCTATCCTATTTTGTTTGTCTCCTGACTCCTCAGAGTTTGACATCTCACACCTCTGTTTTCTTTTCTTACTCTTTCCACTCCATTCCTCTTTCTCGCCAACGTCCATCTCTACTCACTTCCATTATCCGTCGACCAGCAGTTCATCCTGCGGGATATTCTCTTTATCAACTCAGCGGTTGTGGCCTCTCTACTCGTCTCCTCTTCAGCAGTTCCGCCCACGATCGGCACTCCGGTCTGACTCGAATCGTTGATGAAAACAAGCGACATTGTCGCCCTCCGTTCCTCGCTGCCCGCAACGTGCAGGCTCGGTACTCCACAATTCGGCTCTATTCGGTCAATTCGCCTCTCATTTCCCAACTCCAACTCACCCATTTACTCGGCATTTCAAACACATTTTCAAGTGCAATATTAATTGAAGTCACTTGAACTTCTCTGCCTCAATTAATTACCCATCTCTCATCTGTGCTGATCCTTCTCTCCTTGACCTCTTACACAGTTTTGTTTTCCAGACTCAATATTATTCAACAATTATAAATGCTGCAACTGCTGCTCCCATTTCTAACTCTCCTGGGCCAGCTGATGTTTCAATATTATCCTTTTGTCAGTCTTATTTCTAACAACATCAAGCCTCTTCTGCAGACTCCCAGAAAGATGAAGTAAAACAGAGAATGCTGGCAAATATTGTCTGATACTACCTGTAATGGAGAAACAGAAAGTTTCAGGTCAGTGACCATTACTGACAACCATTATCTCCATTTCTCTCTACAGATCCTGCGGACTATTCCAACATCACTCCTTCCATCAATTAAACCCTCCTGCCTTTCACTGTAGCATCAATCAATGTTTGCTGTTTATGCCATCTTAAATTTTGCTTTTCATCTTTTTCTTCAATGTGGACACAAGACCATCGAACCAAGATGTTCCACAGTTCTTTCTTCACCACATAATTTTCTGCTATTTCTAGGATTTAGTGTTAGATTTTTAGCATCTTCTCTATCTTGAAAATCAAAAATTATTGAAAATAAAAGCACTTAACTGCTGGAATAAAAACCAAATAGAAGGCATAGTTCAGGCAGCATCTGTGGAAACAGTTAATGTTTCAGTTTCAGGGCACTTGTGTCAGAACTGGGGCAAAGTTTTTTAGATTATGAGAACACTCAGTCCTCTTTTATTGTCATTTAGAAATGCATACATGCATTAAGAAATGATACAATGTTTCTCCAGAGTGATATCACAGAAAACAGGACAAACCAAAGACTAACACTGACAGAATCACATAATTATAACATATAGTTACAGCAGTGCAAAGCAATACCATAATTTGATAAAGAACAAACCATGGGCACGGTAAAAAAAGTCTCAAAGTCCCCAAGTCGATCGACTCCCGAGTCCCCGATAGCGGGCAGCAAAAGGGAGAAACTCCCTGTCATAAACCTCCAGGCACCGTCAACTTGCCGATGCCTTGGAAGCAGCCGACCACAGCCGACACTGAGTCCATCCAACCAAAAACTTCGAGCCTCCAGCCAGCCTCTCCGATACAGCCTCCCGAGTGCCATCCTCTGCTGAGCGCCTTCGACCTCGCCCCGGCTGCTGAAACAAACAAAGCCGAGGATTCGAGGCCTTCTGCTCTGGAGATTCCGGTTACCACACAGTAGCAGCGGCAGCGAAGCGGGCATTTCAGAAGTTTCTTCAGATGTTCCTCTGTACTCTCACGTCCATCTCCATCAAATCAGAATTGTGCACTGTCCCCTACTTGACAGATTACAGATATCATTCACCGGAGACGCCGTGCGCACTGCCGTGGTGCCACCATCTTCTCCTCCCTCTTCTTTGAGAACCAGTTTAGATGAAGGATTCCTCCCATCAATCCCACACCATTAACTGTTTCACTTTCCATAAATGATGCCTGACCTGAGTTGTTCCAGTATTTTCATTTTTCTGTTATGTCTCTTCTTTCTTGTTTTGTATTGGAAACACTGGTTTATTTGACCTTGTCTAACAAATACAAGTAAGCAATCAAGTTAACGGTTTCAGCGTCCATCTGCAATAAGCAGAAGCAGCTGAACATGTTCAGGAAGCATTCAGCTTCATTTACCATATCTTCAAGTAACTGATTTAGAAGGACAACATCTTTCAAGAGACTTTGCACTTGACGACTAATTGACTACATCCTAAACCCCCCATTACAAAGTGATTAGTGGCGTTACCGGAGTTGGAGTGTGATGAATTGTTCATTTTCGTGACCTTTCAGACTTCCCTGGGAATGTCCTTGTACCTAAAATGTAGCGTGAATGCAATTTTTACTGAAAATTAAAAAAAAGAAATCCATGTAATTATAATGTGATCGTGGGAATGTAATTCTAACCTCAAAGGTAACAGCAAGGGTATTCAGTGTGCATTTACAACCGGGAAAACAAATGCAGCGCCTACATCCATAATATTACAGGGGGGTGCACTGGTGTACACAGGAGTGCTGCAGTGGATGCGCTAGTGTATACTGGAGTGCTGCAAGGGAGTGTGCATCTAGAGTGCTACGGGGTTGCATTGCTGTCTCTGCACTGCTATGATTGGGATTGCACTGTGATTAATTCTCCTACTGCGGGAGTTTGCGTGTTCTGGGCGCTGCGTGCAGTTTCCAGACAAGAGTCCCCGGAGCAGTCTGCGGTCGGCCAGGGCCAGGCCGCCGCCGCCTGTGCGAGTGCGGAAAGTGGAGCAGCGGCCGGGAGTCCGGTTCTGCACCAAGTCCGATTTTAGTGGCGTCAGGACTGCCGGGCGTGGATGTGGTTGATGCTGCTGTGCTGCACCTGGAGGGACGATCGGATGGGAGAGGAAGAGGGTGGGTACGGACGGGTGTGTGTGTGGCTGCGGGCACGGCTGCCATCGCCCTGCCCGCTGCCACCGGACTCGGTTTGCCCTTGATCCCGTTCACCGCCCCGTGCCCCGTCGTAGCGGCTGGCTGCCGGGCATGGTGGCGCTGACCCACTCTGGAGGTGTCCACCGCTCTCTGGCTAGAACGTCTCCCGAGCTGGGGGTCTGTCGGCATTGCCGGGCTGCAGCAGAGCGCATGGCCTTGGCAGGGCACCATCCGGCCGCTTTGTGCTTTGTCTTTGTGCCTGTAATTGGGATCATCTGCCCTCTCAGGCCTTCTGTTGTTGAGTTGCTGTGTGTGCGTGTGCACCGGGCCTGCCGCCGGTGGGCGAGAGAAGGGCACGTTGCTCACTTGCTATGTTGTGTGTTAAATTGCTGCCTTGCTTTGCAGGGGGTTGTTTGCCTTGCTGTGCGGGATGTGGCCGGTCCATCTATGATGGTCAGTACCTTCAGGCTCTTAATACGGACTGGCACAACGACTGCTTCAGGTAGGCACGCAAGCTCCTGCCCCTTTGTGTTCGGTACCCTGTGTTAGCATTCTTGTCCACTTTTTCCTAAAAAGAAATATGTAAATTGCCTTGAAGATTTTGTACGGTATTGAATACTGTCTGTATGTTGGTACATGCTGTGTACAGCATCTGTTCAGTACGTGGAGTACAGCACATTTTGCCTAGTCGATGGATCACACGGAATATAATTGTGAGAGTGTGTACTGTGCTCTGAGGGAATCTTAAAACCAAGGGACATAGTTTCAGAATAGACCCTTTTCACTCTAAAGATGAGGATCTTCTTCTATGAGGACTTTGGAATGTTGTTGGATCTAGAGGACTTGAGTTATAAGATTCAGGAACAGCTTCTTCCCCTCTGCCATCAGATTTGTAAATGCACATTGAACCCATGAACACTACCTCACTACTTTTTTTCTGTTTTTGCACAATTTTTAATTTATTTAATATACTTTTATTTATTTTTCTCTATATTTATAGTGCATTGCATTGTACTGCAGTTACTGCTAAGTTAACAAATTTCACGCCATATACCGGTGATATTAAACCTGATTCTGATGAGAAAAGATTATTCCTTGGAATGTAGAAAATTGAGGGGAGAATTGATAGAGGTATACAAAATTATGAGGGTATAGACAGGGTAAATGCAAGCAGGCTTTTTCCCACTGAGGTTGGGTGGAACTACAGCCAGAAGTTAAGGGTGAAAGGTTAAAAGATTGAGGGCATCATGAGGGAAAACTTCTTCACTCAGAGGGCAGTGAGAGTGTGGGATGAGCTGCCAGCACAAGTGGTGCATGCCAGCTCGATTTCAACATTTAAGAGAAATTTAGATAGGTACACGAATAGTAGGGATATGGAGGGCTGTGGTCCCAGTGCAGGTCGACGGGAATAGGCAGCTTAAATGGTTGGACAGACCAGATGAGCCGAAAGCTCTGTTGTTGTGCTGTACTTTTCTATGAATTCTGTTCCTTGGAGCGCTTTGGAGGCCAATTATCAACTGTATTTAAAGCGGGGACAGATTATGGGGTGTAAACTGGAAGGTGGGGCTCATCAGTCGTGATCCCATTGAACGGTGGAGCAGGATTGTGCTGAATGGTTCTGTTGATTGGGATTCTGCACGGTTGTGGGGTTTTGGAAACTGATGGTGATATTTTCCAGCTGCCTGTATCGGAACTTCAAGGTAGATCCTTGATTGCTCTTTAATAAAAACTGAGAACACCGGCGTGTTCAGCTTCTGTGGGAAAAAGGAACAAAGTTAACGTATCTGATTATTCATCTTTATTCAGCGCTGGGAAGAGTTGAGGTAAATACATTTTGATGTGCAGTGAGGAGGGAATGAAGGTTGGGTTTGAGGACGTGATTGTTTAATCTGTTTAAGTCTACTTTGTACCTAGTTAGCCCATTGCTTTGCTTTGTAGGTTAGTTGCACAGTGGGTTTTTTTTGGGGGGGGTTCTGGGTTTTTTTTCTCCTTTATCGATATATATGGAAAATTAGTATACAACTACATTACCTTGTTATTTTAGAACTAACACATTGTTTGCATTGTTTTTTTGTATTAATATTACTTGTATATTTATATCGTAACAATGTATTGGTTGCTGTATGTTTTACCTTTTGTGTACTAATTCAATAAAAAGATTTAAAACGAAAGAGGAGGGACTGAACAGGAGTCTGTGGGAGGGAGGAAGGCAGAAGAAATAATAACATCGGAAGTGAAGAGTGGAAGAGTGCAGTAAAGGGGAAGGCAAAGAGAGCACTGTGCTTAGGTGTATTGGATTTGCTGGGGAGTGTCAACCTGATCTGGTGTCTCGTACCCCTACTCAGAAAGCCAAATGCCTGCCCTTACCTGGACCAGTTGTGTGTGCTACATACCTCTTCGAACATGGTTTGGGGTAGGGGAAGGGTTCTTGCCTCCTGGGCAAAATGTGGGTGGGGGCTTGTCTCTCCAGCCCCTCCGTCCCCTGGAGTGTAGCAATGTGGATCTTGGGTACTGTAGGGGTGAGCTCTTCCCTGAAACCTCCTCAGCTAAATGCAGCTCGAAGCAGGGGTTTGCCTTCTGTGAAATCAGCCATCAAATTTTTTAATGCCTGCTGAAAGCCTGGGACATTGCTAACACTTAATTCAATCAAATTATTTTAAGAAATGAAAATAAAGGGCATCAGGGTAACTGAGAGACGTATGTCAAAATAAAATCTAAATTCGGTTTCAAATAACTCGCCTTCCCGACTACCTCCCAGCTCTTTGTAGCCACCCCTTTGAAGGTGGTATATTTTTGGATCCTGGAGTTGGTCTGACCTGGGATGACCCAGAGGAGATTAATCTTTCACCAGCATAATGAGGGAAATCTCAGTAAGAATGGGCCCTGCTCTGATGCTCACATACCGGAGATAGAGACTGAATTAACCCCCTGAATGTGTCGTTGGGGCTTGGAGGTGTGTGTTCCACACTGCGTACCTGGGACTCCAGGGCTTTAATTTCAACGGCCAAATGGAAGCCACTAGCCAAGGGATTCATTTTGTGCCTGGTGCTGATCCTCAGAGTTAAGTTGAGCTCTGAGACTGCATAGGGAGCCGAAGTCAGAATAAGGCAGCAAAATAAAGTTCCAGGTGATTGTGGTCAGATGTGAATTGATTGGCACTGTTTCCATGAAACAGTCCTCTGGTGTGCTTTTGATCTCAGCGCTGAGGAGAGCTTGTCAGCAGTGAATTGGATGGACTAATTGAAGCGTACAAGTAAATGCTGTTTCTCCCAGAAACACTGGAACTGCACAGTGGAGAGGGAGATGATGAAGGGGCAGGTGTTGTATCTCCTGAGCACAAGATTCTGCAGATGCTGGAAATATTGAGCAAAACGCACGAAATGATTGGGAGTTCAGCAGATCAAACAGCAAAATGAACGGTCGATGTTTCAGGCTGAGGCCCTTCCTCCGGACGGGAAAGGAAGGGGACAGAAGCAGCAGCAAGAAGGCAGAGTACAAGCGGGCAGGTGATAGGTGAGCCTTTATTCCATGGTCCTGGTTTGCCGCCTCCTTCCCTTTCTTCCATGTTTGATTCCTTCTTCTGCAACCCCTTCGTCCACCTATCACCTCCCAGCTTCTTACTTCATTCCCCCCCTCACCTGATCTCATTTATCAACTTCCAGTTTATACTGCTGCCCCTCCCCACACCCTCTTATTGTGCCTTCTACCGCTTTCCTATCCAGTGCTGAGGAAGGGTCTTTGCCCAAAACGTCGAGAGTTTATTCCTCTTCATAGCCGCTGAGTTCCTCCAGCACGTGTGTGTGTTGTTTCTCTTATAATTTCACCACAATGGCTCTGCAAATGGAGGATGGTGCATATATGAATCACATCGTCCCACAGGAGAATTGTTGCTCTAGATTACTAAAAGGGAAAATGAAAATATATATGCTGGTGACATCACATTGAAGATTTAGAAGATAGTCCATTGAATATGTTATCATAGGTTTAGGAGGGGGAGGGTACTGAAGTATACAGCACTTGGTGAAGGGGACTCCTTAGTTGAGGAATTTCTGAGAAGTCCTATTTAAAGGTGGCTTTCCCAGAATAGATGTGGTTGAGAAATAGAGGAGTGGAAGCACATTCTAGAAATGGGGAGGGAGGAAGTTTATGCAGTGGTCATGAATATGGTTCCTGGTGATCTTTTGAAATAAAGATAGATACTTTATTGACCCCAAAGGAGATTACAGTGTCACAGTAGCATTACAGGTGCATAGCTATACAAATATTATTGGAGAAGTAGAAAGAATAAAAGGTAAGTTACCACAAACAGTCTAACAGGAGGAGGGGTCATCACTTCCCTGGCTATAGATTGGCTTATTATAGAGCCTAATGGCTGAGGGTAAGAATGACCTTGTATAGTACTCTTTGGAGCAGCACTGTTGTCTTAGTCTTTTACTAAAAGTGCTCCTCTGTTCAGTCAAGGTGGTGTGCAGAGAGTGAGAAACACTGTCCAGAATTGCCAGGACTTTCCATGGGGTCCTTTGTTCTACCACAGCCTCCATTGTGTACAGTTTGACTCCTGTAACAGAGCCAGCCTTTCTGATCAGTTTATTGGCCTGTCACCTGTGTTGATGCCATTGCCCCAGCACACCACTGTGTAGAAGATTGTATGGGTGACAACAGACTGGTAGAATGCATGAAGGAGAAGCCTGCTACATACTCCAAAGGACCTCGGTCTCCTCAGGAAGTAGAGGCGACTCTGGTCCTTCTTCTACACAGCCTCTGTGTTGGTGCTCCACTCAAGTCTGTCATCCAGGTGCACCCCCAGGTACTTGTAGGTCCTCACCACATCCACACCATCAATAGTAGCAGGGAGCAGTGCAGGCTTAGTCTTCCTAAAGTCCATCACCATCTCCTTCGTCTCACTGATGTTGAGCTGCAGATGATTCAGCTTGCACCATTTGACAAAGTCCTCCACCAGGGCCCTGTATTCATCCTCCCGTCCTCCCTTTATACACCCAACTGTTGCCGAGTCGTCATAGAGGAGTTCTGCAGATGACATGACTCAGTGTTGTATCTAAAGTCTGAGGTATACAAGCTAAACAGGAAGGGAGCCAATACAGTCCCCTTTGGGGCCCCAGTGCTGCTTGTAGCCATGTCTGACACACAGCTCTGAAGCTGCACAGATTGTAGTCTGCCGGCCAGGTAGTCCATTATGGAGCTTTTCCCCCAGCAATGAGGGCTTATGGTACTGAAGGCAGTTGAGAAATCAAAAACATGATCCTCACCGTACTGCCCTGTGTATCCAAATGGTAGTAGGCTCTGTTCAGCAGATAGATGACACCATCGCCAACTCCAACATGCTCCTGGTAGGCAAACTGCAGAGGGTTGAGAGCTGAGCTGACTGGGGTAAGAGGTGAGTCAGGACCAGCCTCTCTAGGGTCTTCATGATGTGTGAGGTCAGGGCCACTGGGTGTTAATCATTCAAGACTTTTTGGTTGGCCCTTCTTGGGTACTGGGACCACACATGTTGTTTTCCACACAGTCGGGACTTTACAGGCTGAGACTCAGATTGAAAATGCACTGGAGAATACACACAGCTGCTGAGCAAACTCCTTCAGGACCCTGGGGTTCACACCATCCGGTCCCAATGCTTTGCCGTGTCTGAGTTTCCCCAGAGCCCTTCTCACCTGCTCAGTGAGTCCATGAGGACTGGGGAGTTAGTGGAAGGAGGGGGCTGGGGGGGTGAATATCGGGACGGTAGCAGTTGTTAATGTGGAGATGCGGATGGATGCAGTGAAAGGAGGGGTGTGGACAGTGGTAGCCTGTGTTGTTCATCCACATGTCGAACTGGAGGGGGGGATGAGGGAGGAGGGGGGCATTGGGTGCCTCGGCACCTGGAGTGATGTGCTGAGAGGGGTGTGAACAGGAGGGTAATTGTCAAACCTATTGAAGCCCATTCACGCTGCCTTCTGAGGTTCTACAGCTAGGCTGATTGAAGCCAGTGATGTTCTTCATGCCTTTCCACACCTCCTGTGTTACTCTGCCCAAGCCTGTTCTTCAGCTCTCTCCTGTATTCCTTTTTAGCCTCCTTGATCTTCTCCTTTAGCTCCCTCTGCACGTGTTTCAATTCCTCCCTATCTCCTGATCTAAAGGCTCTCTTTTTGTGATTGAGAAGAGCCTTCAGATCACCGGTGATCCATGGTTTGTTGATCGGGAAGCAGTAAACAGTCCTCGATGGCATTACAGTGTCCACACAGAAGTTCAAGGGCCAGTGATGCAATCAGTAAGTCCATTAATGTCCTCCCCATATGGTTCACCAAGCACATTCCAGTCAATAACCTCAAAGCAGTCCTTCAAGGCCTCGATAGCATCTGGAGACCATTTCTTTACTATATTCGCGGTAGCTAACTGTTGCTGTACTTTGGGCTTGTACAAGGGCATGAGGTGAACCAGGTTGTGATCTGATCTTCCGAGTTGGGGGAGAGCCGTGGAGCTGTATGTATCTTTAACATTTGCACGCAAGAGATCCAATGTTTTATTTTCTCTTGTATGACACTTGGCAAACTGATTGAAGGTGGGTAGGTTTGTCGAGGGAGAAACATGGTTGAAGTCTCCCGATACTGCAATGAATGCATTGGGGTGTTGAGCCCGGAGTCTCATAATGGTAGTGTGTACAACGTCACACACAGCATCAGGAATGTGTCGGGAAGGCAGAATGTAGATGACAAGCAGCGTGGTGTGGCTGAATTCGTACGGTAGGTAAAACGGACGCAAACTCACAGCAAGCAGTTCGATGTCCAGACTGCAGATTCATTCTATCATAGAAATGTGACCAGGATTACACCATCACAAGCACAGCAAGCCACCTCTCTTCCTCTTACCATACTGTAGGTCAATTCTGTCTGTTCATAGCATTAAAACCCCATTCACAGTAGCATTGGAATCCAGGATTTGCTCGTATAACCGTGTCTCAGTGAAACAGAGAGCACTGTATTCCTGATATTCATTCTGTGTCCTCCTGAACACTGCTGGTTCCTCCATTTTACTTGCCAGTGATCTCGCGGTCATTGCCTTTTAAAGAGTCGGAGATGCTGCAAATTGTTATGACACAGAAGGAGCCCATTGGGTCAATGCCTGGTC
Source organism: Mobula hypostoma (assembly GCF_963921235.1). Taxonomy (NCBI): domain Eukaryota; kingdom Metazoa; phylum Chordata; class Chondrichthyes; order Myliobatiformes; family Myliobatidae; genus Mobula; species Mobula hypostoma. The sequence continues at coordinate 39,691,197 of NC_086119.1, forward strand.
ATAGAACAGAACCAGAATCAGGTTTAGTATCACTGCATATGTCATGAAATTTGTTGTTTTGCAGCAGCAGTACTTGCAACGCTCAATGATAAGTATAATAAGAAGCATATTTTTTAAAAGATAAAATAAATAGTTTAAAAAGAGAGGAAAAGAAAGAAAATACTGCGAGCGTGGCCGTAGGTTCATGGTTCATTGTCCATTCCGAAATCTAATAGTGGAGGGGAAGAAGCTGTTCCTGAAATGTTGAGTGTGTGTCTTCAGGCTCCTGTGTTGCCTCTTTGATGGCAGCAATGAGAAGGGGGCATGTCCTGGGTGATGGGGGTCCCTAATGATGGATGATGCCTTTTTGAGGCATCGCCTTTTGAAGGTGCTGGAGAGGCTGGTGCCCATGATGGAGCTGGCTGAGTTTACAACTTGCAGCTTTTTTTCTGATCCTCTGCAATAGCCCCTCCATGCCGGGTGGTGATGCAACCAGTTAGAATGCTCCCTACTGTAGAAATTTGCAAGTGTCCTTGGTGAAATACCAATTCCCCTCAAACGCCTAATAAGATGTTGCTGCTGTTATGCCTGATTTGTAGTTGCATCAATATGTTGGGCTCGGGATAGATCCTCAGAGATGCTGACACTGATCCAGTTGCAGAGGGGAGGTACAGAGGCCCAGGTTTTGGAGCTTGTTGATTAGAACTGAGGGTACAATTGTGTTGAAAACTGAGCTGTAATCAATAAACAGCAGCTTGATGTTGGTATTACTATTCTCCAGATGATTCAAGGCTGAGAGGAGAGCCAGTCCTGTCCTTTCCATTTTCTGTGTTCCTGCAGGTTTTCCCCTCAAGAGCCTTTTCCTTGTGTACGTTTGGAAGTCTGATGTTGAAGTGCTGATCAATTCTGATAGTTGCATGTCTTATCGAAGACAATAATTTTAAGCCCATCCATCCTTGCTTTTGAACGAGTCATTAAATGGGTCCAATCAAAACCAGTCAGGATCTTGTACACTTTCGAGACTCTAAAGTTCTATGCTGCAAGAGAAACTTCAGTTTCTCTAGTCGAACCTTCTCATAGAACAGTACAGCCTAGGAACAGGTCCTTTGGCTGTACTAATGAAATTAGCAGTCAAATGGCCGACTGAACTAATCCCTCTGCCTACAAAAAGTCCATATCCTTTCATTTCTCGTACATTTGTGTGCCTATCTGAGAGCATCTTGAGTGCTCCGACTATATATGCCTCTACCGTCACCCCAGGCAGCTCATTCCTGGGGTACTCACCACTCTGCATTGGAAAGAAAACAAACTTGCTCTGAGCATCTCCTTTGAACTTAGCCCTCCCCACCTTAAGTGCAAGCATCTCAACCCTGGGGGAAAAGATACTGGCTGTCTACGCTATCTATGCCTCTCGTAATCTTTTATAAATCTCCCCTCAGCCTCTGCCACTCCAGAGAACACAACCGATGGGCTCTACTCCATGCGGCACGCTGGTATACGTCTTCTGCACCATTTCCTAAACTTCAATATCCTTCCTAGAATGCAGGGGTTCCCAACCTGGAGTCCACAGATCCCTTGTTTAATGGTCCATGGCATAAAAAAAGTTGGGGAACCCTGTAATAATGGGTGAGCAGAACTTTATGTGGTACTTCAGATGCAGCCTAACTAGAGCTTTATAAATCTGCAAAGTATCTTCCCACCTTTTGAACTCAATTCCTGGACTAATAAGGGCAAGCATGTCTTTTTTTTTAACCACCTTATCAATCTGGGCAGCCACTTTTAGGAAGCTATGGGGTTAGAACTCAAGATCCCTCTGTTCAATCAACATTGTCCCGTACTAGAACCAGGGGACATGGCCTGAAGATTCGGGGGGAGTAGATTTAGGATGGAGATGAGGAACTGCTTTTCGCAGAGAGTGGTGAATCTGTAGAATTCTCTGCCCAATGAAGCAGTGGAGGGTACCTCAGTAAATATATTTAAGACAAGGTTGGCAAGATGTTTGCATAGTAAGGAGATTAAAGGTTATGGAGACGAGGCAGGTAGGTAGAGATGAGTCTGTGGCCAGATCAGACATAATGTTATTGAATGGTGGAGCAGGCTTGACGGGCCAGAGGCCTACTCTTGCTCCTGTTTCTTATGTTCTTATGTTAAGAGTCTTACAATTAGCAGTGTACTGTATCTTTAGATTCAGATTCATATTTATTTTTTCCGCATCTAGATCGAAACATATAGAGACGTATATCGTTTGTGTTAACAAACAGCGCACTCAAGTTCTTGGGGCAGCTCGTAAGTGTCGCTGCACACTCAGGTGTCAACATGGCATGCTCACGGTGCTCAGCAAAATAACACAAGCAGCGGCATGTCCTTTTCCCACCCACTCGCACCTCAGTGAGTCCGGAAGTAGCAGCCCAAAGTTGGAGAGTCTGGAGGTAAAGGCCCAAAGGTCGAAGCGCCTAGGTCGGCTTGTCTGAAAGGTCAGAGGCCCACTGTCTGCAAATCTGGCTCGGGGACTGAAGATTGGGGGTTCGGTGTCTGAGAGTTTGGGGCTAAGGTCTGAAGGCTCAGAGGTGGCCCTGTCTGTCTATGATATTTATCTCTGAAACTAATGTAGTAAGTGTTTTCTGAATTCCCCTTCTGGGAGCTTCATGTTCAAAGTTACTCCCGAAAGTTAGGTGATCAAAACTGGATGCAACATTCTGGTTGTAGCTGAACAATGTTTAACATATGTTCAAGGTAGCTCCCCTGCTTTTGGACCCTAGGCCGGTATCTGTATATACCAGAATCCCTTAAATGTGTTGAAAGAGGGTGGGGCAAAAAATTCTATAAAAATGTTAGAAACCTGAAATAACACAAAGTTGGGCAGGATAGACAGGTGATGGATTACTTGTGGATCCTAAGAAGCTGGTGGTGGAGACCGTGTGCGTGGTTAGGGTGGAAGTTGTGAGGGGGGGATTTCTGGAGATGAAGTCAGTGACAGTCACTCTTGGTTTCAGTCTGATTCTGGTCCCCTGCCCTCTTTCAGATTCATTGACTATCATTTTCACTTCCTGTTGCTTATGCTGGGGAATTTCCTTTGCCCGTTTCCCTCCTACCCTGACCTTTGCATCTTTCATCTGACTCTTTTTCTTCTTTCTTCCATATTTCAAAGGATGAATTAGTGACCAGTATCTTCTACAAACCCACTGGTTCCTACAGCTTTTCCTGTCTACACTTCCAACCCTCCACTTCCTGAAAGTCCATTCCTTTGCCCCGGTTTTTATCTTCACATCTGTTTTGAGCTCCCACAGAAATGTATCTGATGGATTATATCTTTTAATTACTCCCTCCCTTAATAGCTAACAAGGAAAAGGTTCCCCTCAATCTCTTCCGGATAGTTTCCAGTCCTTGCAATTTACTACTGCTAAATACACATTTCCCTTCCTGTCCTGCCCTGTATTCTGAGGGAACAATTCTTTCTGGGAAGCTGTTTTGCCCAGTTAGCAGCATTACCAAGCCTTTTCCCATGGTGTTCCCAATCATTAGGAAATGTATCTCTTGCCTTTCTTCCCCCCCCCCCAAAAAAAACTGCTTTGCCATCCAGGATCCCAGAATCCTTTAAAGGTGGACCAGTGATTATTTGCACTCTTTATAAGTTTGGTGTTCCAAATGTAGTCTCTTTTGTTTGAAAAATAACGATGTAAATGACTGTGAAACACTTTAGTTCAGTCTTTAAGTCTGGCCACTTCCTGTCACCACACCAAATGAAGGATGTGGTAGCACTAAAGAGGTTGCAGAGATTCATGGGAACTTTGTTAGAACTTGAGTTATGGACTAAGCCTGCCTCTGAGGTTTATATCAGAACAGAGGGAGTTTCAACTTGTGTATATTAAAATTGAGAGACCTCAGTGATAAGTGGAAGGGACCTATGGCCCTTTGCAGAGAGGTCAGTGAGTAAGGAGCATAGGTTTAAATAGTTTAGTAACAGGATCAGAGAGGCCTCCAGCTGGACCACACCTTGTCTTGGGGTTTGGAGGTTTGCGTGCCTCGATGACCCAGAGAGCTGTGTTGGCAGGAGTCAGGGCCTTATGCTTTGGTACGGTCACCAAAACCAAACAGGTCAAAGAGTAGAGGCCAGACTAAGAGTGGTTCGCCGGTCCTCCAGGTTCAACGGGGGCGGGGTTCAGCTCAGGGCTAACAATCCTGACCGGTAAAACAAAATTGCTACGGAAACGGCAATGAAGAATTCTTCTAGATCTGAGTGCAACGGTATTCCTGAGTCTCCACCCGGGAATTGCACACCACCAGAGATGGGGGACCTTTATTGCTGCCCTAAACGTCAGCGGTGTTAACGGACAGCAGAGGAAGATTAGAGGGGAGCTGAAGTTACTCCCTGTGAGTGCTGGAATATGGGGCCCGCTGCCTGAAGATCCCTGGATGAGCCATATCCTGTGGGTCAGTGGTACAGAAGCTGGAGACTGACATCATTTTTGGTTGGTGTGGACACTGGGATGATTGACCTGTGTCTGTCTTAAATTTTCATGATTTCTGAGGTCTATCCAATACATCAAGTTCAACAGTTTTGAATAGTAAACCTACTGGAAATGTGCATGTTCTGTTTCCATGCTCATCATATTTCCCTTTTATTATGTGGTTTATCATACTGCACAAATGTGATTTATCAAATTGTGTTTTGTTCCTTTCTTTCCTTCCTCACTTCCTTTACATTTGAAAACTCTCATCTCTCAATTTTAAAATCTGTAGATGATTGCTGTCTTCACACATGCTGCTGAATTTGCATGGTTATTTTCCTTCATATTCATAATTGCTTCTGTGTTTTGTGTATATCCAAAGTGAATTTTTGAATTGCAGGGCTACAGTGAAAATACTTTAAGTGTGGGGGTAATTTGAGTAAAATCATTGCACAAGTGATGAATTGGCATATGTGTAACTTTCGCTTTATGTAATTGTACCAATACGTATGCGTTAAGAGTCAGCTGATCTGTTGGATGTAGTTATGTTGAAGTACTAATTACACATAGTTAACAAATCATAGATGTGCTGCTATATCTCATCTGTTCCTCGATACTGCATAGCTGAACATTTGGATGGCTCTGGGGATTTGGTGTGTAGTCAATGTATCAGGTTAATTTGCAATACGAATCTATAATCTGACCTTATGTGTGCCAGAGTTGGATATTATGAATCACTGATGAATGTAAGGTTCTTAGATCAAACAGTACTCTAAATTCAGCATGTGGCATGGTATTGCTGAATATTACGGAGCAGTTCTGAGACTCAAGATGTATAGAATTTTATAGTTTATCACAGTGATGTAAAGCATTTTATCTTAACTGCAAGATGTAATTTAGATTGCATTGTAGCTCATTGAACTTTGTGTCTCTGTGAAAACATTCTAAGTTAGTAAAGCAAAGACTACAGGTTCTAAGAATGCGGATAAGAATTGCTGGAGATAATCAGATTATTTCTGTCGATAGACGCTACTAAGGTTGATGTTTCAGAACTAGAACAGTGAGAAAGTAAGTTTGTTTTAAGTTGCAGAGAAGGAAGAGGTGGAGAGAAGAAAGGGGATGTCTGTGGTAGGATGGAGACCAAGGCAGGGTGTTGAAGGCCTCTTAATCCCAACTGATCTGTGTGGGAGAGGTGTAACTGGATGACAAACGAAGACATTGGCATATAGGAAACAGTGAGGATCAATATTCTTATTGAACTAAAATTAAAGAATTCTTATAATGATCAGTACATGGGACAGCATCTGTGGGGGGTGAGCAAGAGAATCAGTTGCTGTAACATGGCACAACCTGAAATTACTTTTTGACAGAAGTGATAAATAACGAGAACATGAGATAATGAGGGAGTCCTTAAAAGCGAGAATACTGATTGTGGAAATATTTCAATGATGGGGCAAGTGAGTGTAGTTATCCCCTTTTGTTCAAGAGCCTGATGGTTGAGGGGTAGTAACTGCTCCTGAACCTGGTGGTGCGAGTCCTGAGGCCCTTGTACCTTCTACCTGATAGCAGCAGCGAGAGGAGCACAGGAGTCAAGTGGTTACAGCGGGGCAGGGTGGAAATGGTGCAGTGATGTGGAGTCGTAATTTCCAGTCCAGCCCTGAGAAATAAGAAATGAAGGCAGAAAATGCTGAAAGCACACGGCAGGTCAACAGCTTGTGTGGGGTGGGGGGGGGGGTGGTGAAGAAGCATAAAAAGGTTCTGGGTGCAAGACCCTTTATGGGAAAACAAGCACACAGACAGATGCCCCTCTGGCCCCAGGACAACCCTCTGGCCCAGTAGATTCATGGATCCACAGGCACCAGACAATGTGAATTCTGTAGATTTTGAATAGCTTTAACAATTAACCAAAACCTTTTAATAAAGCTTAGAAAACCTGATTTAGGCAACAAGTAGAAAAAACAAGTCACCTTTTTATGTTGGCTGATGTATTTCGCCAGAAGTCACAAGGTCACTTGACATAGTTTCTTAATCATTTTCCTGTGACTAGAAAGTTAACGTTATATTTCAGAATCTAAATGTGCAGTGATTAAAAGGCACGCTATTATGAATTCACTGCTCTATGATAAACTATTGTTTGATATTGTTCCTTTTCTTTCCCTTAACACAACATATGGCTGAATAAAATCAAGAATTGATTTATATTCAATATAATAATACCTATATCATTTATATGATACTGTCAGGGCTGACAAGACAATTGAAAGGGAGACTTATTGTTTAAAAAAAAGTTTTAAGTTACAATGAGGGTGGTGGGAGGGGTGGATAGTTAGAGGGGGTAAGAATGAGAATAGAGAGAGAGTGTGGTTCAGTGAAATAGGATAATGTGGGCATTTAGAGGATGGTCATGCTTTTGTTAATAGCAGGACTGTGGCATGTGTTCAGCAGCTCAGGCTATACTAACGGAGAGAGAAAAACACAAGTAAAATTACACTTTTTAAATGTCGGTAGAGACTGCGGTGTGTTATATATTTAGCAATGTATTCTATTAGAATTAACAGACGCACCCACCACACCGGACATGTAACAGAAAAGAATATTTGACCTGATTACCTTGCTCAAACAGGCATAGATTTTGTCTCGCCTGTCTTTTTGTCTATATTCTCTGCAATTTTATTATACCTTTTTAAAGATCTGAAGGTTTCTGATCCTAAATATTAACCCCGTTCCTTTCTCCACAATTGCTACCTGACAGTGTTTTCTGTTCTTGAATTTCCAGCAACTGTAGATTTTCTAATTGTTCATTTGATGTAGGGGTGGATCCTGTTGTCCTGGGAGTGGCAGTCGTTCCAAATTATTGTGGTTTTACTTCTCCGAGGCTCAGAGGAGCATCACACAGGAAGTAATGTCGTCCTGTACTTCCGCACACAACGCCTTATGACACTGGAATTGCCTAATCAAATTTCCAGGGTGGTGCACTATATCTCATTATGTGAAATAGCCATTATCATGTACCAGCCTGGAGGGAAATTGATTTCTCTTTCATCATGCTGACATAAAAAAGTACCATGCAGTTCTATTTTAGAGTTCATTAGTTTTTCCCTTGGAACTGAATCATAGAAACATGGAATGGTGTCTGCAACAGTCAGATGTTTCAAACTTGAGTTCAATTGTCTACTGAATTCAGCAACTTTGTTTATTCATGATCAAAATGGAGCAGCCCTGGTGCTTTAAGGCATCCAATTTTTCTTTAAAGAAAATGTTTGGAGCAGCATCAAACGGGAGTGGTTTTAAACACAAGAGAGTCTGCAGATGCTGGAAATCCAAAGCAACACCTAAAAAAATGCTGGAAGAAGGCCAGGAAGTGTCTATGGAAAAAATAAACAGTCGACGTTTTGGGCCAAGACCCTTCATCGAGTCCTAATGAAGGGTCTTGGCCCGAACGTCAACTATTTACTGTCTTCAGTAGCTGCTGACTGGCCTGCTGAGTTCCTCCAGCATTTCGTGAGTGATTTTAAAATTGCAATAGTGCGTGAAGTGTGGGCAGAGATCAGTTGACTTTAATATGTTCTATTTATTTAGGAATATATTAGTTCAATTGCTCAAGAGATTTGAGAATAGGTAGACCAGGAATTCTATGTCCTTGTTTGAGGGAAATGTTTTTAATTGAGCTGTTAAGATTGCTTACGTAAATTAACTGAGAAGGAGTTAATAATTTAATCATGTACCTGATGTAGACAAAGTACAAAGGAGCATAATTTTCAATAGATGGGTCATGAGAGGGTGAATAACTGCTGCGTGCTAACTTACGCTGAATGTGAATGAAGGCTGTTCCGTATGCTGTCCTACTCTTGAGTGTCAGGAACTGAAGGTTAAACAAAGTCTTGATGCTGGAAATCTGAAACAAAAAGCAAAAATGCTGGAAGTTTTCAGCAGGTTGAGCGACTTCTGTGGAAAGAGAAGCACTCCACAGAATCGTCAATATTGAGGTGATGATTAAATACAAAATGGGTGTTGCTATTCAGATTTGGACAGAGTGGGGTGCTGCTGTTTAATAAAGACCAGGTCACTTGGTTTCAAAATTCAGACGGAATGTCTCTGGAAGTTTGATCACATGACAGCCCGCCTGCTGCTTCATCGTCGTCTGATGAAAACAGCCTGCCCCCACAATTTCCACTTCGATCTGCGCCCACCAGCCCCTTCCCCCGCCACTGGTCACAAGCTTGCAAATACGAAACATTCTCACCAGCCCTGGTGTTTTGAACAGCTGGATCAGACAGCGTCAGGAGATTTTGTACGAATGTGAGTGGAGTTCAGGGCTGTGTTCTGAAGGTGACTGTCGCAGATGGGAGAAGGTGCAGCAAAATAACAAAAGAAAATTGTGCAAGCTGTCACTGTCATTGCGATTCTCTTCTGCTACCATGCTATTAACTTCCCAAAACCAATTCCTCCTTGATGTCGGAAAGGAATTGTCACAGAAATGTGAAAATGCAGCTGACGCTTCTGCTAGCTGTGGTGTCTGGCTGGATAAAGCAGGTGTACAGTTCAGTGGTTCCCGTCCCCACCCCATTCATTCTCCCCTCGTGGGCTGGAACAGGAAGTAGGCTGACTTGTGTCTCAGTGCTTTTCAGTGATGTCATTAGCAATTCTGGTACATGGTAGGGCGGCTAATTTTGGATACCGGCAGTATCTGCAAGCCTATTCAGATGCTTGCAGACTGGAAGTTTGTTTTAAAAACGATGAGATACTGCTGCGCTTTGGCCAGAGGTTTGGAGAACTGTTGGAGAATGTTAGCCCGCTACTACAGAGTCCGCTGCTCGAACTCTGGGAAGAGGTGAGTGGTAAAGCTGCCAATTTTATCCCCTTTTAATGCTGGGAAGCCAGTTATATTGGTTGACCGTGAACGCTGATGTGAATCTCGAAGAGGTTGTCACCTCGGTGTCGCGTCTCCCGAGCCTTTTCCCAGCTAGTCTCTGCTGTAGGTGTATTTCCCAGCCTTGAGAATTGGTTATGGTAGAATTTCACTTCTGACGTAGTTGGCAGGACAATAAGGTCCTTTTGTTTGGAGTATATTGATTTCTAGCATCCTGCTGAGGCACTTTCGTTAATGTGCGGTGTAATTTTTCACCTTCGATAGTGGCAGACCTACGTCCATCAGTACTACACCTAACATTACACATTGACACTTGTACACACATACTGTGTCCCAACAGAGGACTTGCTGGATTCCATTACAATGAAGGGGAATTGTTAAGGGTACGCCAAGTTTCTCTAAAGTTGTGAACCTAATTTAGAAGTATATTTGAATAAGTCTGATGGCCTATAGTTGCTTGGGAAATAAGGGGTTGCTGCTTCTTAATCCTTACCCAGTCCTCATTCCCCTATTCCAGTCTTCAACCCCTTTCCTTGCTGAATTCCTTTAGTGACAGATTAATGTCTGATGGTTGGATAAGAAAAGAAGTCAGCTAGAGTGCCAAACCATGAATCTGCCTCCACAATCCTCATAGCACTCAATCATAGAGTTAACAAACTAATCTGCCAATTCTTGGGAAAGTTGCGTCTAAGTTATCCTTGGGCCTTGTCACTCATTCCAGCAACCCCACGTGTATCACCCCTGCCTGTGAGCAGCCCTGGACGTATCCCACTCTATACTGGACCAGGCTTGCTGTTCTTTACGCCACCTAGTAGCTGCACCCACCGCCATTCCAGCAGGTCCCCTTTGCCGTATCCAGTGCTTTCTACTCATCCATCCATGCTAAACAATATAATCTCCACCGCCCACTTGCTGCCCAGCTCTCCATTCTGCCCAGAAGTTATTCCCATCGTTGACTCATCATGATTGCAACTGCTTTGTTGAATACCTTTGCCCTTCCACTGCAAAAGGCGTGGTCTCCGATGTCCACCCACTTCACTTTGACTTCCTGTTCCCATCCTGACATGCATGACCATGGCGGCCTCTTCTACCGCAATGAGGCCAAGCTCAGGTGGAAGAAACAACACCTCATATTCCACCTGGGTAGCCTCCAACCTGATACATGAATATCAATTTCTCTAACTTCCAGTATTTGCTGCCCCGCCACCTCTTTTTCCATTCTACATTCTGGTTACCTTCCCGCCCTCTCTCTTCTCCCCTCCCCATCACCTCCCTTCCTTCAATTCCCTCCTTCCCTTTTTTTTCCCTAAAGCCACTATCTTCTCCTATTAGATTCCTTTCTTCATCCTTTCAGCTCTTCCATCGATCTCCTGCCAGCTTGTACTCCTTCCCCTCCCGCCCCCCCCATCTTATTCTGCCTTCCGACCCTTTCCTTTTCAGACCCGCTGAAGCATCTCGGCCCAAAACGTCGACTTATTTATTCCCCTAATTGGATGCTGCCTGACCTGCTGAGTTCCTCCAGCATTTTGTGTAATATTTCCATCTTTGTTGACTGTATTGTATCCTTATAATGCTGCCCTGTAACATAAAGTTCACACTCCCATCCCAGACGCTTGCTTTTCCAACTTAAATTTCTTGCGCTTGTGCTCTGGCCTGGTCCTGCTGGCAGCTGTCTGGATCTCCTCCCCTAGATATCCTTCACTAAACTTACTCCCATTCTTAACCAAACATTTGGGCACTAATATAGCCTGAAAGGGTGACTGTTTATTCTTTTCCATAGATGCTTCCTGATCTGCTGAGTTCCTCCAGCATTTTGTGTGTGTTTTGCTTTGGATTCCACCACCCTTCCCCTCCCCCCTCCCCGCAGAATTTCTCGTGATTATATTTCCTTTAATCTGTCTTCCTTTTACGATCTGAAGTTGGGACTTTTTCGATATATTAAAGGCATTATAAAACAAAGGAGTTTTAGTGCCAGCTGTCTGGCCATTGGTAACTCCTGGCAGTGATGGTTCAGCTTACCTGTATTCCTTCCATTTTAGGGTTATACAGCACAGAAATAGGCATTTCAACCCATTCGCTCATGCCATCCCCAGTTTTCTACCTAACCAGGTCAAATTTGCCTGCTTTTGGCCCATAAACCTTCAAACTTTTCCTATCTTTGTACCTGACGAGGTCATCATCATAGCTTGTCACACCAGACAGCCAGCCACTCTAGTCTTGTTTGGTTGATGTTGAGCAGGTCAGTGTCAGCTAGATCAGGTGAGAGTGGGCAGTTACGCAGAACGTGTTTGGTGTTCTGCACCCTTTCGCCACACTCACAGGATTCGCTGGTCTTTAAACTCCACTTCACCATATTGTCTCCCGTCCTACAAACTCCGGCTCTCGCTCTGTTGAGAGTGCACCACTTCCGTCTGTCAAGCAGTGCCCCGTCTGCTAACATTTCTGTGGGGTCTTGCACTGTATTGTTTGTTTGGTGGGGTTCTGGCTTCTGTTTGTTGCCAGAGCTCAATCCTGCATGTTTGGGGGGATGTTCCGTGCGGTTGTTCCTCCACTGTAGCAAAGCTTTTCCTCGATTTTAGGCGGTTGGAAACTGGCACATGATGATGTAGTGGGTGCCGTGGATCTGACTTCTGATTACCTTTTTCAGTCTTTGTTGTAGTGTGTCTTCGGATCCTGACTAGGTGTGGGTACAACTGCAATGTTCAGAACACTTCTGCCACTTCTCCTGGCAGCTTGTTCCATGTACCCATCATCCACTGTGTGGAAATATTCCCCTTCTGGGTCTCTTTGCATTGTGGGATTGCAGAGGGCGTTGAATGTGCGTCAGTGCCACAGTCCCACTGTGTGCAGAGCCGAGCTACTCAGTGACTCTTCTCTCTTTTTCCTTTCACAGGGCTGGTTTGGCCCAAACCACAGTCGTACATTCTTTTAGCTGTGCTTTCTCAGAAAGGGCACAAGCTTATTTGCAGGTTGTGGTTGGGTGCATTGGCCACAAAGCAGGGGTTCCATTTATATCGTCATTGCACAAAGATGAGCTCAGAAGATTTTGTTTAGTTTGTTGAGACACAGAGCAGCATTGGCCCTTGTAGCTCATAGCCCAGGAACCCCTGTTTTAACCCTAGTCTAGTCACAGGGCAGTTTAAAATAACCAATTAGCCTGCCATCCGGTCCATCTTTGGACCGTGGGAGGAACCCAGAGGAAACCCACACAGTCACAGGGAAAACGTACAAACTCCTGACAGACAGCAGCGGGAAATGAACCCAGGTCACTGGTACTGTAAAACGTTGTGCCAACCACTACACTGCCACGGCGCCCCATGTTTCACATTCAGTTGGCATCTTCATCTGTCATGTTGTGACAGCAGTGAAGTTCTATGTAACCACCAGAAATCGGCTTTATTAATGCCACGTGGGGAAAAACTCGAGTCCTACAAGCCAGCCATACAGATCATTTCAAGATATAAGTAGATTAAGGTTTATTTTTCGCTGCCCATTACACCACTGTTTTTTAGGGCAGCAATGAAGATCCTCCATCTCTGTACAGAAGGATTCTTCATTGCTTTTTCTATAACGATTTTGTTTTACCAGCCCTGAGCTGAACCCCTGAACCTGGAGGACCAGTGGGTCTCTCTTAGTCTGGCCTCTACCCTTTGACCTGTTTGGCATGGGTCACCTCACCAAGAGCCAAAGCACCAGGTCCTGACTACAGCCTATGTAGCTTGCCGGGTCATTGAGGCACACAAGCCTCCAAACCCTGTGACAAGGTTGTAGTCCTCTTGGAGATACGTTAAGGTAGTATGAGGGAAAAGCAAGAACAATATTGAATGCTGTGGGAAGGCTACGGAGAAAGTGTGGCTCAGGTAGACAATAAGGTGCAAGGCTGTAACGAGGCAGATTGTGAGGTCAAATTTTTATCATTAACTACCAATAGTCTTACGACAGCAGAATAGAAGCTGTTCTTGAGAGTGGTGGTATTTTTGTTCAAGCTGTCATATTTTTGAGTCGTAAAGCAAATATAGTAAAAAAAAATAGAGGCCCTTCAGCTCAACAAGTCCATGCTGACCTATTACTCAACCATTTCCTGTGTTAGCCCACATCCATCTAAGCCCTGCCCCTCCACGTAACGATGCAAGTGCTTAAATGATACTCCTGTACCTGCTTGAACAATGTACTCTGGGAGCTACTCATCACCCTCTGTGTGAAAATTTTACCTTTTATAATCGTATTTAAACCTTCCCCTTCTCACCCTAAATTTGCATCCCTTTGTTTTGGACTTCCGTGATATTGTCTACTTTATCTGTGCCCTTCCGAATTACACCCACCACATCTCCTACATTCTTGGAATGACCTGGCCAACCTCACCCAATAACTGAGGCCCTCTCTTCCTGATAGTATCCTCTGTCTGATCGTGGAGCTTTGAAAGGTGGTGAGTGAATGTTTTGTTTTCCTCTGCCGCTCTTCCTTTTGAAAAGAAACGTCTGCAGACTGGATTGACAACTATTGTTTGCCGACTGGCACAATCCACACCCTGTATGACCTGTATAATTTATTCATCCCTTTGTTCTGTTTGTGGATTCACTAATCATCTGACATATATTCAGTTTCCGCTTTTATTCTTCTTGACTGTCTTGTTTCCTTCTCATCAAATATTGGTAATGGTTTATTCCTTTAACTTCCCCTCCTGTTGTTTTTCCCCCAAAAGTTGAAATATTTATTTTTCAAGCAACACATATAAAAGTTGCTGGTGAATGCAGCAGGCCAGGCAGCATCTCTAGGAAGAGGTACAGTCGACGTTTCGGGCCGAGACCCTTCGTCGGGACTAACTGAAGGAAGAGCTAGTAAGAGATTTGAGAGGGGGAGGGGGAGATCCAAAATGATAGGAGAAGACAGGAGGGGCAGGGACGGAGCCAAGAGCTGGAAAGTTGATTGGCAAAAGGGATACGAGAGGATCATGAGACAGGAGGCCTAGGGAGAAAGAAAGGGGGGGGGTGACCCAGAGGATGGGCAAGGGGTATAGTCAGAGGGACAGAGGGAGAAAAAGGAGAGAGAGGAAAAGAATGTGTGTATATAAATAATGGATGGGGTACAAGGGGAAGGTGGGGCATTAGCGGAAGTTAGAGAAGTCGATGTTCATGCCATCAGGTTGGAGGCTACCCAGACGGAATATAAGGTGTTGTTCCTCCAACCTGAGTGTGGCTTCATCTTTACAGTCGAGGAGGCCGTGGATAGACATGTCAGAATGGGAATGGGACGTGGAATTAAAATGTGTGGCCACTGGGAGATCCTGCTTTCTCTTATCTTTATTTATTTATTGGGATGCAGTTTAAAGTCGGCCCTTCAGGCCACACCACTCAGCAATCCCTCAGTTGGACCCTAACCTTATCACGGGGCAATTTACAATCACCAATTACCCTACCATCCGGTACACCTTTGGATTGTGGGCAGGGGGAGTGCACATGGGGTGACGGGGAAAACGTACAGGCAGCGCAGGGACTTGAACCCTAGACCCCTGGTATTGTAAAGCGTTGTGCTAACCACTACGCTACTGTGCTGCCTCACCTCAATACCTCAACATATATTGAGGTAACTCCTTAGTCTTGAACCCCCACCCAGTCCTCTTGATTTCACTTGTACAGCAAGTGAGGCTTTCAAATTCCAGGGGTGAATGGGCATTTATGTGTTTAATAGTGTGGTAAAATTGGGGGCAAGATTTCACATAACCAGGCCCATTGTTACCTGATAATTTCAAAGGATATGTTGCCTATGTGGAGCCCGCATTATGGGCATGATGGGATCACAAGCCAGGTATGTAATACTGTAGTTACTGCCGTTTCCCCAGCCAGTTTCTTTTGTGTGGGGTATCCTGTAAGTGAATGTCCCAACAGTTTGCATTAAATGCATTCACAGCCTCAGACGTTGTCAAAAGGTGTAAGTCATAGAACTAGGGCAATTGTGCTGCTGGCTATTTGTCATTAGTAGAATTAGGGAAAATATTACTTCCCTCTTTAAATATGGAAGTGCTGGTGGCCAGCTCATTTGAACTGGTAATTTCAGACTGCTCAAAACCGCTCTCCTGGGTCCAGTGAGGCTGAGGCACTGGCTGCCCCACTCCTGCCTTTCGCACCAATTGCTGTTATTAACTTAGCAACTGGCGATGAAGCAGCACCTTGCAGGTGAAGTGACTTAGAACTAGTGCTTTACAAAATAGCTACAGCCACTGTAAAAGCCACTCAGCCCATTTAATCCATGCTAGCTCCTTGTGGAGCAGTCCAAACCGTTCCATATCCCCATTCTACTTGTACTTGTAACCTAGCAACTTTGTTTGCTGCTGAACCAACTTCCTGAAATTCAAGCAACACACACAAAATGCTGGTGAACGCAGCAGGCCAGGCAGCATCTATAGGAAGAGGTACAGTCGACGTTTCAGGTCGAGGCCTTTCATCAGGACGAACTGAAAGAAGAGATAGTAAGAGATTTGAAAGGGGGAGGGGGAGATCCGAAATGATAGGAGAAGACAGGAGGGGGAGGGATGGAGCCAAGAGCTGGAAAGTTGATTGGCAAAAGAGATACGAGGCTGGAGAAGGGAGAGGATCATGGGACGGGAGGCCTAGGGAGAAAGAAAGGAGGAGGGGAGCACCAGAGGAAGATGGAGAATAGGCAAGGAGTTATACTGAGAGGGACAGAGGGGAAAAAAGGGGGGGATAAATAAATAAGGGATGGGGTACGAAGGGGAGGAGGGGCATTAACAGAAGTTAGAGAAGTCAATGTTCATGCCATCAGGTTGGAGGATACCCAGACGGAATATAAGGTGTTGTTCCTCCAACCTGAGTGTGGCATCATCTTTACAGTAGAGCAGGCCGTGGATGGACATACCAGAATGGGAATGGGATGTGGAATTAAAATGTGTGGCCACTGGGAGATCCTGCTTTCTCTGGCGGACAGAGCGTAGGTGTTCAGCAAAACGGTGTCCCAGCCTGCATCGGGTCTCGCCAATATATAGAAGGCCACATCGGGAGCACCGGACACAGTAGTTGCTGCGCATCTACTTTTGAAAGATATGTTTGAGACTGCCTACATCACCTTTGCAAGGCAGTAAGATTAGAATCATAATCTCATAATCACTTTTTCAGAAAAGGTCCCTCTACCCCGTCCTCCCACACACACAGTATCTCTTTCTCATCATTTCCAATAGTTTACCCCTGAACTATTTGTTACTGAAAGCAGCAGACTCTCGCAGAACTCTTTATAATCTTACGTCCACTCTATCAAATCTCCACTCAACTATTTTTACCAACACAGGCCCTCCTGCCAAACTTTGTAGCTGAAATTTGCATTACTGTAAATAGTCTAGTAAGTCACCTCCATATCTTTGCATCTACAGATCAGTAGCCAGAATTAGCTGCAAAGAAAGGATTTTAATCGGAATTCAGTATAACTTTCCAACATTTTTATGGAACTCTGTTTTCCTTATACTGCACTGAAGTTCAGTCTTTCTTTGTAACTCTGGGTACTTGCATAGTTGGCCAGCATTTGCTGCGAAGGACAAATGGAGAGAAGGGGAAACTGCTGCGGTGACCTCAGAGATGCCAAGGGGTCCAGAGGTCATGGGTCAGAGCTGTGTTTTATTATTTTAAGGGATCTGATTTCTGAAGGGGGGAGTATCTGTGAAATTAACGGAGACTTTCTGTAACAGCGCTTCCCTCAACTCGCTGTGGGAAGGCCTGCTCTCTGATAAATGAGTGGCTGGGAGAGTGAGCGCAAGGGCTTCTGGTCCTTCTCATTTAGTTACAGAGGATCGAATCAAAGCCTTGCAGCGTTCTTTGTCCTGGCTGCTGAGTCGGCTGCTAATCCCCCAACCCCCTGACTTGCTGTCCGTGTGGGCTGTTTCACTGGGAGCTGCAGCCACAGTGACTGCTGCTGACAGTGAGAGGGGGGTTGGGGGAAGAGAGGCAGTGACTGACTCGTTGCTTGTTCGTCAAGAGTGAATCCGAAAGCTTGAGTGAACGCTATCATTAGTTCATGTCTGTACCCGAAGTACACTCTTGTGGAAAGAGCTCTTTCTTAAATTCGTGTTGACTTCAAATCTAAATTGCTCTGTTGAAGTAGGCCAGCGGGAACTTTTGAAACGTTGATGATTTCCATCACCTTTTGGAAAGTTTCTGTTGGATTCTTTCCACACTTCCTCTTCCATTACAGATTCCCAGGCACTTCAAGGGCTGTTCCTGGGAGCGGGGGCTGAGC
This sequence comes from Mobula hypostoma, assembly GCF_963921235.1. Taxonomy (NCBI): domain Eukaryota; kingdom Metazoa; phylum Chordata; class Chondrichthyes; order Myliobatiformes; family Myliobatidae; genus Mobula; species Mobula hypostoma. The sequence continues at coordinate 39,708,735 of NC_086119.1, forward strand.
ATACTCGCCTTTAATGTTGGGAATTTCCTTGGTTTCTGGCATGGGGGGGGGGGGGTGGTGGCTGTCTGTGCTTCCAGCTGCGTGGGCCATGTTGTAGAGAGGTGTCAGACTTACTCTGCTCAGTTAGTAGCTGAGCATTCTCGGCCCTGTTTCACCACAGCTCTAGCTCCTGCTCCCATCCTGTTTAACTGAGCTGCGGTTCGCCGGGCCCTGTGTGGCTTTTTGTCGAGGTGTTCACCGTAGGTCAGGCTTGTAGCTTGGGGGGCAGGCCCCAGTGTGCAGGTATGAGTATGACAGTGCCTCGAATCGAGGAGAGTAGGAACTCGGGCTGTTATCTGCTCATTAACGCCGCCGGTTTCTGCTTCAACAGGTGTTGTGAGTGCAACATTTCTCTCAGCCATTGGTATCACGAGAAGGAGGGCCGGCTTTACTGCAAGAGGGATTACTGGGCTCGGTTTGGGGAGCTGTGCCATGGCTGCTGTGAGCGGATCACCAAAGGGCTGATTATGGTAAGGACCACCAGTGGTCAGACATGGAGACAAACGGCATGGAAACAAGCCTCTCGGCCTACTAAGTCTACACTGGCCACCTGCTTAAACTACTCCGACGTCAACCCCATTTTAAATTATCCCCACATTCTGCCCAGTTGCCCCATGGTTCCACACTTGCCAACACACTAGTGGTGACTTAGAGGCCAATTACTGACTCGCCCGGAGATCCAGGAGACTGTGGATGTTGGAATGGGCCTGGTAAAGGGACTCTACCTTAAAAAGTCAACTGCTCATTTCCTTAGCGCGACACGCAAACAATTGGAGGAACTCAGCAGGTCAGGCAGCATCCATGGAGGGCCCTTCATCAGGACTGGAAAGGAAGGGGCCAGAAGCCAAAATAAAGGAGATAGGGGGAGGGGATGATGGGTGACACCAGGTGGGGGGGGGAGTAGGTGGGTGGGGGAGGGGGAATGGGGGGGATGACGTAGGAAGCAGGGATGTGATAGGTGGAACAGGTAAAAGGCTGAAGAATGAATCCTATTCTAGTTCTGGCTTCTGCCCCCTTCCATTCAACTCCTGATGAAGCGCTTTGGCCTGAGATACTGCTTTTTTTCCCCCTCCGTAGATGCTGCCTGACCTGTTGAGTTCCAGCAGTACTATTTGTGTGGGTGTGTGTTGCTTAAGATTTCCAACATCTGTGGGACCTCCTGTGTCTCTGTTCTTTTCCTTCCTCGATCCATGTGGGAGGAAGCCTACATGGGTGACAGGGAGTGTGTGCACGTTCTGCACAGATTATACCAGAGGAGAGGATTGAACCGGGTCTCTGGCACTGTGAGGCAACAGCACTACCGGTGCGCCTGTGTGCTGCCCTTTATTACATGCCTTCACTGAAACAGGAATGTCACTGCGAGACCCTCGAACAGCATTTTCACTGTTCAGACTGTCTCTGGATCATATTGCATGAATCATTACATAATGTCTACCTCAGCAAGGACAGATGTTTATGAAACTCGTGGAATTTACTTTGTTCGAGGACTCCGATGGAAACATTAGGTTAGAGGAAAATTACTTTGCTTTGTTACTGTCAACCCCAAGTGCAGACAGTGTGTCTGGTGTGGTGACTGGGCAAAAACTGTCACCAGCAATTCCCAGGGACCTGCATCCCTTCCTGACGGCTACCAACCAATGAACCTATCTGCTGTGGCTCCAGAAACTCTCCTCACATAGTGAGGGGAATTTACGCCGTCTCGAATCTTGCTCTGAGCGGCTGGGTGGAGGTCCTGGAAGTGATGTTGATAGATCAGCGAAATAATTCTGCTCCTTTTATCTAACTATTGAAAACAATGCAGTGATGGGTAACAAAATTGTTCAGAGCTGTTACAAATCAGATAATTGGAATTTTTTAAGTTATTCATTTTCGGGATGTGGGCATCACCAGCTGGGCCAGCATTTGCTGCCCACCCCTAGTTGCCCTTGAAGGTGGTGATGAACAGCCAGGATGCATACAGGATGTATTAAGTAACTGGCAATGCCAAGACTGAAAGAAGTGTGTGGATGGCTTAGTGTGGAGATAAAAAGCATAGTTAGCCTCGAATTGACAGAACAGATAGCAAAGCCTTTCCCAGTTCCTGTTCCTTCCTGCATTTCTCTGTAAGCGAAGCAACACCAGAGCCACTAGAACATCCCCAACCACTTCAGTGCCTATAACTGTAGTAGAGCCAATGCTTCATGCACAGTCGACAATCAGATATTCCAGACTGGCCACCCTGAACGTTAGCAGCTAGATGTCTTAATCAGGGGTGTGAGACTTCCATGTTTAACCTGCAGGTCGCCGGGGAACACAAGTATCACCCTGAATGTTTCACGTGTCTCAAGTGTGGAGCGTTCATTGGAGATGGCGACACCTATGCTCTGGTAGAGCGCTCGAAACTCTACTGGTAAGTACTGTGTGTGGACTGTGATACCCGCTGGTCTGTCTGTCCCGCTTAATTTGCTTTGGCACCATATTTCACGGATAAGCTGGCATTATTGCCCTTGTTCTGATTTCTTTTAAGGACGGCACGGCAGCGTAGTGGTTCGCGCAACGGTTTACGGTACCGGCGACCCGCGTTCGATTCCCGCTGCTGCCTGTAAGGAGTTCGTACGTTCTCCCCGTGACCCCATGCCTTTCGTCCTTCAGCACAAAGACAAGCCAGTCCATAGGTTAATTGGTCCAGTGATTAGGCTGGTATTAAATTGGGGGATTGCTGGGTAGCGCGGCTGGAAGGATCTACTCTGCCCTGAATGTCAATAAATAATAAAATAAAACAATTCTGTTTACTTATTCTCTGTTAGTTATGTCAGTACCTTGTTAGGACACCAAGAGAAATGTAATGAACCAGCTTAAGATTTTGATACTCGGAGGAAGGGAACTGTCTGTCCCACACAGACAGGCTCACACTGTCAGTACTCAGTATAGAATATTTGCAGGAGTTTTAAGCACTTCCTTATGTAGTGAAACCTGATTCCATGTTTCTCCACTGTGGATTGAGTTGGCATTGCTCATGTTCCATGAGAGCAACTTGTTCCTGGCCTTCTGACCATAAAAGTTTTAGAGATACTTCAGTCATTCTGTGGGACTTGAATAGTGCATTTGAGAGATCAGTTAACAAACATTTGGGTCTGTGACAGATTTTCTGGTTGCAGCTTTTTCCCACATCCCTTAATACTAATTGTTGTCCTTTTTAGCGTCATAGGAAAAAGGGTCATTGTACATCACAAGGAGTAATTATTTTACTTTGTCTTTCACCCACCTTGACTGGGATTGAAAGTCTCGGCACAAACTAGGGACTGGCCACAGGATGTTTTAGTGGGATAGTTTGGAGGGACATCAGTTGACGTTATAGACTTGCCATCTTGCAGCTATTAATTTAGTCTGCTGACTATCTAGATTGCTCGGTATGTTTTTTTTATTCCTCATCTCTCGTCTCTGTTCCAGTGGTTGCTGCTACTATCATACAATAGTCACACCCGTCATTGATCAGATCCTTCCAGACTCACCCTGCGCTCGTATTCCGCACACCGTTACCTTGGTTTCGATCCCAGCCTCGACGGAGGGAAAGCGAGGCTTCTCTGTGTCCATTGACCAGCCCTGCAGTCCCAGGAGCTGCTCCTCAGACCATGGGCACACCGTACGGGTCAAAGAGTAAGTGAGAAAGCAGGGAGTCATTGCTGGAACTCAGATAATTTGCATCTAAATATGCTATGAAGTTTTAGTTGGTGTTGCTTAATGTGATTCCCAAGCAATCATTTTTTTTTCTGGATGAAGCTGAGAAAAACTTCAGCGCTGGTCTATAGCAAGAATTCCAACAGTAATGATGTTTTGATTGTGTTCCAGTTCATAGGGTAAAGGGGAGAACAGGATGCTGAATTCCTGGGTGAGGTGGCAGGTGGATTGTGTGATTTTATTTTAATGAAGGACCTAGTTTAAATGATGGATAACCTGGACTTTGGGATTGGATTCAAGTTGCTGAACTACCCAATTTCCATTGCAAATACTCCTGGGAAGTCGGAGGTCTGGATCACATCTGGCAAACGTTAACGTGCTAGTGTAGCATTTCCCCTGAAAGCCATAACTCAGAGCTCCATGTGGGACAATGTCTGACTACATCTTGAGATCATTTGGCTGTTAATTATTTAAATTGACAGCAGTGTTTCTCCTTTTGTTACATCAACGCTCTCTGTCTCTCCATATTGGGTGAGAGAAGAAGAAAAAAACAGGAAAAAATGCCATTTGTTTTTTTATGATTTCGAATTTTTTTTCCGAGGTTCATTCTAAGTCAAAATTTGAATGACAGAATGACAATGGTGGGAACATTTTCATTTGTGAATGGCTTTCAGGAGCCATTTGCTACTAATGGCCTTTGCTACTAAAATATAGGAGGAATGATGACACTGCAGTAGTAATTTAATGACCATTTATTTGTTGTTTTAGTGCTGAGAATAGGTTAATATTCCCTAAAGCACCAGGGATAATGACTGAATAGGTTATTGTGGCTGTTTTACACTGGTCTAAGTGCAGATGTGGACTCTGCTTTGCTGTGTACCTGTCGTGGTCAGGGTAGTGTCTGGCACATGGCAGCATTGCTGCTCGCATATATCTGGTGCCCTTGGCCTGAGTGGTGGAAGTATGATTACACAATTGCTACAGCCCAACTTTAAGCTTTCGGGCTAGAGTATTCCTGTCAACTGGAGCTGACAGTGCCCGTTTAAGCAAACTTTATCGAGGGTAGTGTTGAACGTTAGCTTTGTTGGAGTATTCCATCACGTTCCTGACCGTTCCTTTGTAGAGAGCCTTGGGAGAGTTACACCGGCTACCTGCTGCACCACACACTTGGACACCTAATACTCAGAAATTGCTCAATCTCTGGAATGAACTCAGTGACTGAGCCTCCAGAGCAGTGAGTGCTGAAGGTTCACCACCTTCATAGGACATAGGAGCAGAATTAGGCCATTCAGCCCATTGAGTCTGTTCCAGCATTCCATCGTGGCTCATCCCAGATCCCACTCCACCCCATACACCTGCTTTCTCGCCATATCCTTTGACGCTCTGACCTATCTAGGAGATTTAACTAGGTGATCCATAGTGTGTGATATCTGGACTGTTACAAACAATGCCAAAACTTGTATCAGTAAATAGGGAATGAGAGATTCTGTTCCGTAGCACATCAACTCCATTTTTGCATCCCTTCTCTTCAAACTTGCAACTGAGGTGAGTGATCCTGGCCATATAGGTCAAATGCAGCAAGTGACAGTCATAGGTTTCTGGAGGGAAAGGGGGCAACTGTAGTGAAGTAACCTAAAGTGGGAGAGTTGGCAGACTGAATGTCCAGAATTGGGGAGTGGAGGTGGGGGCTATTACCTTGATGGGAAATGAAGACTGTTGTGCTCAAATGAATTAACTATAGTCAAATACTTGTGGGCATCACCTGTGCTGGTTCCCTTCCTCAAAGACTTGCAAAGCCTGATTGCCAGAACCTGTGGGATGTTTTTAATGGGGAATTGGTACAGTCACCTTGGGCTCCTGATGACTGATAACACATTTCTCTGCTCTTTAAATTTATTTTATGAGGTATTAACAAGTCACTATATTTCTAATACAGTGCAGTGCCTAGTAATAGCTCACGTCTGAGGTACTGCTTGTTGAACTGTGCTTGGTTGTCAAAGTTGATGTTTATTGAAATGTGCTTTTGAAGAATTGGGAGATGAGTGAAGAGATTCTACTTATTTTTTTACCCACAAAACTAGATACAGTTTATGGACCTTCATGTAAATGATTATTAAGAAATTTGATCAGACCTTTACCTTGTGGCATTGTTCTATAATGTACTGTGTATAATGGTTAATCTACAACCCTTCTGATGTTGCAGAGTTGATACGGACTGTATCAGTCCAGATGTGAAAAACTCCATTCACGTTGGTGATAGGATTTTGGAAATCAATGGAACACCGATCAGGAATGTGCCTCTAGATGAGGTAAGCTGGGACAAGGGCAGCTGCGGCAGCTTCATTGTTCACCTGAGTCTTCGCCTACACTTTTTATCCAAGAGCATGCATTTAAAATGAACATATTAGGTGGTGTCTTTGATTAATGTCATTGCTTAATGTAGAAGGGTGGGAAGTGGGGGAAGGGAGACTTAGAAAGGCAGGCAACATCTGGCGGGAGAGCTGGGGCTGTAGAGGGAGTTTTCATTTCCTTGCACCACAGGAGCTGATTGAGTCTGTGCTGGCTCTCGGAGCCATCACAGAATCCTATCCCCCCCATGTGTGTCCTCATAAACCCTTGCATGACTATTATCTGGCCCCCGAATCTCCCACTGAGCCCTGCAGAAGGGTTAATTTACGTCCGGTCATCCTAATAACTTTGTTATTGGCGTGTGAGGAAACTGGAGCACCCAGGTGTGAAGTCCGCGTAGTAACACAAGGTGAGGATGGAATACTCAGCTGCTGGGGCTCTGATGGCTGCACTAACTGATGCCCACTTTTTTGTTGGAATACTTGTGGGGCGACTGGAGTGGAAAGACTAAAGCAGTTTTGTGCAGGTGGTGAAGAGCGAATTCACACATGCTTTGAAGACTCCAGCTGTCCCAGTTGGGAGAAGGGAGTGGCTTACTCCAGCTCTGTTGAGACCAGTATAATAGAATTAGGATTGAAAGTTCTATATATGACACCAAACAGTGAAAGGTGTCAATCGTACCAGGAAGGGATGCCAAGGGTATGTGTTCAGAGAGCAGGAGATGACACTGGGCTGGTAACATGCGGGTGAGGAGAGGCATAAAGTACTGTATTATATATTAGAAGGGGTAGAAATGATACGTATGTTGGGAACAATAGAAAATGTCAACTGTGGTGTTGCAGAATATGAGTGATGAACCGTAAGTGGTAAAAGGAATGGGGGATACAGGCTGTAAACTGAGAGGGGAATTGGGAAGGGCATCGTGGTTAGTGGTATGGGATAAACCAGTAATACGTAGACAGGAATGGTGACTGGGTGGATGCAATGGAGTGTGCTGGGAAAGGAAAAAATACTGGAAACACTTAGCAGGTCAGAGAGCGTCAGACGGAAAGAGATAATATTAAAACTGCCCCAGTCTGACAGAGTACCTTCGATTTGAAACATTTAGCTGTTTCTCTCTCCACAGATGCTGCCTGACCTGTTGAGTGTTTCTATCATTTTCTGTTTTCAGATTTCCAGCACCTGTCATTTGTTTTTTCAGAAGAAAACACAGTCAGAATGTATGTGTTGTAGGGAGTACAGCTGGCATGTAATCCATTTGTAGCAGTCTATTTACATCACAGCCAGCCACATCAAATGCTTGAACCCTGAGGCTGGGCGTGTTATGACAATGTGACTCTTAACTTCCTCAGATTGATCTTCTGATCCAGGAGACCAGTCGCTTGCTTAAGTTAACCATAGAACATGACCCACACGATCCAATGCTGGAGAATCAAGTGGACACGATCAATCCAGTGTCTGACGTCTACAGTCCACAGAGATCAGGTGCCCCAAATGGAGAAGATAGCACGGTCAAAAAACGTCCCATCGTGTAAGGATACTTAGATTGGAGAATAATGTATACTGACAAAATAACAGATTAAGTACAAATCAAAAACTTTAAATGTAGTCAACCAAGAAATTCAAATATGTAGTGCGTGGTATTTAAGCATGTGTGATTGATTTGTGTGTGAAATTGATTGTGGCCATATAACGCCAAATAATGTGATCTGTACACTAGATGTGCCCGAGCGAGCAACATTTTGAACACTTGTGATGTTCCAACCCATGTCCAACAACACATTGCTGATTTCTCTGTAGCTGGCGCGTGGTGAAGATCAAGCAGAGGAGTGCAAGTCTTTAACGGCAGGGATCTGCCTAGTAGCTCTGATGTTTAAAGGAATTGGCAGTTTTTCCAGTTGTGTGGAAGTCTACATGTTCATTACACCAGGTAGGCACCTGCAGTTGGAAGTTTAGCATTGCCACTGAACATGTTTGAGTTTTATCGCAGTTAGTATTGGGAGCTTTTGCAGTGGTCCTGCTGGGCTTCCGAAGTTAGGAAAGAGGAGCCAAAGGACAGGTTGATTTGCTGGAGGAATCTGAAGTAGGGGAAGTGGAAGTTTCTGATTTAAAGAATCTTAATTCTCAAGAGCCTTGCCGGTGCTACCAATCCTGCCTCCAACTGCTTAAGGAATGTATCTGGGGCCTAAGGTTTTCTAAGCAGATGTGACAGATATCTGATCTTCTGTACTCAATGCTCCAGTCATCCCTCTGTGGGACAGCTGCCCTGCCTCTGGAAGCGTTATAATGTTAAACCTCAATTCAGACCCTGTCTGCTGTACACTGTACTGCACAGCTTGCTGCGTGTCACTACTTCAGGATATCACAGTGTTCACTAATCAGAGTGGGGAACCTGTTCACCTTTGGAGCAGAGAGTCGGTCATCCCGGCCACATGGATTTCGTGGGATTATGTGCTTCCTGCGTCGTTTTGGTGTTGGAGACTGCAAGTTCTGGGATGTATTTGAAACTAGCGTATTCTCAACACCGAACAGAGTGAGTGACTGTCGACAGAAGATACTTGCAGTCAGCACTGGCCCCTGTATTTCAGGTTCTGTGTCTGTGACAGGCTGTCGGGGTACAAGTGAATCCTCCTGATTCCTGACTCAATCTGCGTATCCAGTTGTGGTGCAGAGTGCAACTACAACTCCAGCTTCAGTCCCTGGGGGTCTGGATAGTTCCTAAGACCTTGGTGATTCTGCTAACTGGGTCACAAGGTTTCCTTCAGCACACTAGAGTGAGTCATGTTCTAGTTTGTTTATTTTCTGTGTGTGTGTGTATACACATCTCACTGTCCTTGTAATGAGTCCTCGGTGGTGGCAGGGTATTCATTAGTTTCTCAGCCTGAGGGAAAAAGCTGTTCCCAGTCTGGCAGTCCTAATGATACTTGTGTGCCTTCTTTCCGATTAAAGAGATTATGGGATGGGTGTTTGGGATCCTCAACAATGTGTTGGGCTGTTTGTCTAAAACACTCCTGGTAAGTGTCACAAATAGGTGGGGGGGGGGGGAGGGAGACCCTGGTGATCACCTCAGCAGTTTGTACTGTCCTCTGCAGGGATTTGCATTTCAGCTTCCGTACTACACAACAATGCAACCGGACGGGACACGCGTGTCGGAATGGGGGTGGGGATCTTTTACGCCTCTATCTGCTGAGAAAGGCGATGCTGTGCTCTTGACTAATGAGCAGGTGTTGTGGATCCAGGTTGGGTCATCCCTTGTCCGCACACCAAAGAGCTCTGTGCTCTTCAGTCTCTCCGTGGCAGACCCAGTGGGGAGTGGTCGACCTGCGGCTTCTACAATAATCTCTTTTGTCCTGTTCATGTTGAGACCTGGGTTGTTGGTTTCACACCATTTGACAAACCTCATTGCCTCCTGTCTGTATGAGGACTCATCGTTGTTACTGACGAGGCCAACCACTGTTGTACTATGAGCAAACTTAATGATGTAGTTTGAACTGGATGTGGCAGTGCATCTGTGGGCCAGAACTGTGAAAAGCAGCGGGCTGAGCACACATTCTTTTGGGGGGGGGGGTGCATTGCGTGATAAGACAATAAGACATACAGTAGGAGCAGAATTAAGCCATTCAGCCCATTAAATCTATTCTACCATTCCATCATGGCTAATTTATTGTCCCCCTTAACCCCATTCTCCTGCCTTCTCCCTGTAACCTTTGACGTCCTGACGAATCAACCTCTGCTTTAAATCTACTCAATGAGTTGGCCTCCACAGCCGTCTGTGGCAATGAATTCCACAGATTCACCACCCTCTGGCTAAATAAATTCCTTCTCATCTCTGTTCTAACTAGGTGTTCCCCCTATTCTGAGGTTGCGCCCTCTGGTCTTAGGCTCGCCCACTACAGGAAACATCTTCTCCACATCTACTCTATCTAAGCCTTTCAATATTTGATAGGTTTGAATAAGATCTTCCCCCTCTTCTCCCTCCACAATTCTTCTAAACTCCAGCAAGTACAGCCCCAGAGCCATCAAACGCTCCTCATACGTTAATCCTTTTATTCCCAGAATAATTCTTGTGAATCTCCTCCGGACCCTCCCCACTGCCAGCACATATTTTCTTAGATAAGGAGCATAAAACTGCTTACAATACTCCAAAGTGTGGTCTGACCAACACCTTTTAACCCTCAGCATTATATCCTTGATCTTCTATTTAAGCCTTTCTGAAATGAATGCTAACATTGCATTTACCTTCCTTACTACCAACTCAACCTGTAAGAGGACTCCCAAGTCCTTTTGCACCTCTGATTTTTGAATTCTGTCCCCATTTAGAAAGTAGTCTGACTTTTATTCCTCCTACCAAAGTGCATGACTGTATACTTCCCTGCACTGTATTCCATCTGCCATTTTTATGCCCATTCTTCTGCATACTGCCTGCTTCCTCAACACTACCTGCCCCTCCACCTATTTTTATACCGTCCGCAAAATTGGCTACAACGCCTTCGATTCAGTCATTCAAATCATCGTGAAAAACGGTCCCAATACCGACCCTTACAGAACACCACTAGTCTTCAGCAGCCAACCAGAATAGGCCCCCTTTATTCCTACTCTTTACCTCCTGCCAGTCAGCCAATCTTCTCCATGCAAGTATTTTTGCTGTAATACCATGGGCTCTTATGTTGTAAAGTGGGCTCTCGTGCAGCACCTTGTCAAAGACCTTCTGAAAGTCCAAGTAAACAACATCGACTGACTCTCCTTTATCTATCCTGCATGCTATTTCCTGGAAGAACTCCAACAGTTTAGTCATGTAAGATTTTTCCTTAAGGAAACCATGCTGACTTTGGCCTACTTTTTGGCCTCCAAGTACCTAAAACCCCACCCTTAATAATGAACACTTCGTTACACTGTACTCCATCTGCCTTAAGTGACCTTCCCAACCACTGAAGTCAGGCTAACTGGCCTATAATTTCCTTTCTTCTGCCTCTCTTACTTCTTAAAGAATGGAATGGAGAACCATTCCAGAATCTATTGATTCTTGAAAAATCATCACTAAGGCCCCAAAAATCTCTTCAGCTACCTCTTTCAGAACAGTGAGGTGTAGTCCATCTGATCCAGGTGACTTATCTGCTTTCAGGCCTTTTTACCTTCCCAAGCACCTTCTCCCTAGTATTAGCAGCTGCACTTGTCTCTGCCCCGACACACTCGAATTTCTGCAACACTGCCGAAAGACTGATGCAAAATATTTATTCATTTCATCCACCATTCCTTTGTCCCTCATTACTACTTCTTGAATGTCATTTTACAATGGTCTAATATTTCTCGCCTCTCTCTTTTATTCTTTATAGATCTGAAAAAAAACTTCTGGTATCCTCTCTTATATTACTGAGCAGCTTACCTTCATATTTCATCTTTTCTTTTTTATATTATATGCCCTCTCTTTTGCTTTTATGCTGTCTTTGACTTCCCTCGTCAGGCATGGTTGCTTCATCCTCCCTTTAGTCATAGTCATGCTCATGCTCATGCTCATAGTCATACTAATAGTCATAGTCATACTTTATTGATCCTGGGGAGGAAATTGGTTTTCATTACAGTTGCACCATAAATAATAAATAGTAATAAAACCATAAATAGTTAAATAGTAATATGTAAATTATGCCAGGAAATAAGTCCAGGACCAGCCTATCAGCTCAGGGTGTCTGACCCTCCGAGGAAGGAGTTGTAAAGTTTGATGGCCACAGGCAGGAATGACTTCCTACGACGCTCAGTGCTGCATCTCGGTGGAATGAGTCTCTGGCTGAATGTACTCCTGTGCCCAACCAGTACATTATGTAGTGGATGGGAGACATTGTCCAAGATGGCATGCAACTTGGACAGCATCCTCTTTTCAGACACCACCGTCAGAGAGTCCAGTTCCATCCCCACAACATCACTGGCCTTACGAATGAGTTTGTTGATTCTGTTGGTGTCTGCTACCCTCAGCCTGCTGCCCCAGGACACAACAGCAAACATGACCGCACTGGCCACCACAGACTCGCAGAACATCCTCAGCATCGTCTGACAGATGTTAAAGGACCTCAGTCTCCTCAGGAAATAGAGATGGCTCTGACCCTTCTTGTAGACAGCCTCAGTGTTCTTTGACCAGTCCAGCTTATTGTCAATTCGTATCCCCAGGTATTTGTAATCCTCCACCATGTCCACACTGACTCCCCGGATGGAAAGGGTCACCAGTGCCTTAGCCCTCCTCAGGTCTACCACCAGCTCCTTAGTCTTTTTCACATTAAGCTACAGATAATTCTGCTCACACCATGTGACAAAGTTTCCTACCGTAGCCCTGTACTCAGCCTCATCTCCCTTGCTGATGCATCCAACTATGGCAGAGTCATCCGAAAACTTCTGAAGATGACAAGACTCTGTGCAATAGTTGAAGTCCGAGGTGTAAATGGTGAAGAGAAAGGGAGACAAGACAGTCCCCTGTGCAGCCCCAGTGCTGCTGATGACTCTGTCGGACACAGAGTGTTGCAAGCACACGTACTGTGGTCTGCCAGTCAGATAATCAAAAATCAAGGTAATTAGAATACTGTACTACTTTATCATTGGGATGTACGCATTCTGGACCTTCCAAATTGCCCAAGAAACTCCAGCCATTGCTGTTCCACCATTATCCCTGCTGCTGTCCCCTTCTAATCAACTTTGATCAGCTCCTCTTTCATGCCTCTGTAATTCCCTTTACTCAGCTATAATACTGATATGTCTGATTTTATCATCCCCTTCTCAAACCGCAGGGTGGATTTTATCATATCATGATCACTGCCTCCTGAGGGTTCCTTTACCTTAAGCTCCCTGATAGAGCTCGAGATGTTGCTGCCAGCTCAGACTGACTGCGGTTTTTCCATCAAGAAGTCCAAGATCTAGTTACGGAGAGGGGCATTGAGTCCCAGTGAAGACAATTTACATGGCAGCCTCTGAGGGATGATCATTGTAAACACCATGCTGGAGTTGACGAATAACATCCTGGCGTGATAGGCATCGTTTTCTTGGTGGGACTGGATGGAGCGAAGGACTGAGGCTAGGCATCATCAATGGACCGATTTGAGCGGTGGACGCACTAGAAACGGTCCACTGTAGCTGGAAGGTGTGATTTATTTTTCTTTTTATATATGATCCATTATCAGCCACTTAAAGCACTTCATTATTGTTGAAGTCAGTGCCACTGGGCAGTAATCACTTAGGCCAATTTCTGTTGCTCTCTTGGGCACCAGAATGATGCTGGCTGCCTCGAAGCCTGCAGAGAGAGTGGACTGTTTCAAAGAGGTGTTAAAGATGTCTGTTAAGACCTGTGTTAGCTGGGCTGCACAATCACTCAGTGCCTGGCCCTGCAGCTTTGCATGGATTTACCCTGGATGCGGCAAATCATGCATCGAAGGCTTTGGCCTATCAGGAAGGGTGGTGTCACTGTCATTGATACTTGGGGTGGACTTGTAATCTTTTATGGTTTGTATAGTCTGCCACATGCCTCGCGCGTCCCTGGTGTCACAAAGCTGTCTGGGAATTTTCTGTGAGCAATCGCACTTTGCCTTCCTGCTGGCACGGGAGTGTGTGCCTCCTACTGACCATCAAGTGGTCCTATCCCTGATCCAAAGGCAGCATCTTGATCCCTAAACTATGGCAGTGTGGTGTTTAATCATGGCAACATCCCTGATGCATTGTCCTGTGTAGCCGTCACCGATCCCACCCATTCATCACTGTTGACATGATGATCCGTAGGAAGCCGTCTCTCTGATTACGTTCCTGTCCGAGCTTTTGAAACAGACTTGCAGCACTGAGGCGGCACCTTCTGGCCAGGTCCTGATCAAACTGGTTTGAATCGTTTACCCAGCGGTCTGTATGCAGGGTTTAGCAAAATGCATATGTGCTCTGAGTATCCAAGGTGAGGGCTTGGGGCAGTCTTGTGGGCTCCATGAATGTTGGTGAAACCAGGTCTAGTATATTCTCTCGTCTGTTTGTGAAGTTGACATTCTGGTAGAACTTTGGTAGGACTGCTTTTAAGTTGGCACGATTGAAGTCACCAGCAACAACGAAAGCCCATTGGGGTGAGTGGCTTTGAGGTTGCACGTGGTGCCATAGATCTTCTGTCGTGCTTCCCCAGGATTAGCATGGTGAAATGTAAAAAGCAGCAATCATGGCAGTGAACTCCCTTGGTAAGTAGAAGGGCCTGCACTTCACCTTTTTAAAAACTCGCTCTGCGGTGAGCAGTGGGCCCTCGCTACCGGGGCGTTCCCACACCAGTTCTTATTGACATAGATACACAGACTTCCTCCGCAGGTCTTGCCAGAGGTCACAGTATTTGTCTTCCCAAAAGGAGACTGGGCCTCCTAGCTGGATGGCCAAGTCTTAAGTGGTGTCCTGAGGACATGTTTCTGTCAGGACTAGTCTCCCTCCTAACGCAGAAGCAGGTAATCGATCTTATTTTCTAGCGATCGGACGTTAGAGTAGAACTAATTTAACAGACTTGAGAGCACAGACCTTCCCTGCTGCAATGATGGGGAGGATGAGCAGTCATGAGAGGCCATTTTTGTGTGTGCTGTCATGGTACCTCTAGTGTCAGTACTTGTGTTGCAATCGATGAAGAGACTCCAGCTGTTAGTTGCTGCACTATGGTTGGTTCCCTGAGTGTCAATGAGAAGTTGGCCATCACTTCCATGTTGGAAAACGTGGGTTCCAGGCTCAATGCAAACACTGTCCAAGGATGGACTAGGCATTGCCCCATGCAGTCTGGAGCCCATCTCATCTTCCTGACAGAGCTCGTGGGCAAACCACCCCCTGAGATGGCACACGTGCTGCCTTTTCGCCCCAGGCCTGGGGGTAGTCCAGCTCTTCCAGGTGGCTTCGCCAGAATCTGCAGAAGCAAGCTGCCTTCTTCTAGGAAAATCAAGGAAAGAATGCAACTGTTTGAGTGTGTGTGTGGGATCTAGAGTCGTGTGAAATGTTGAGGACCATGGTCATGTGATGGTGGGCGACCCTTGCAACTATGTCCACTTCGCAAAGAGACCCGAGACCTTCTTTCTATGTGCAATGACCATCCAGCAGCTGAGAAGATAATGTCTCTGGAGCAGCCGAAGATCTGGTACATCACAAGCAGGCTTGAGGACCTTAATGAAGCTGTAGTTATGTAAGTCCAGCTGCAGTAATAACGAAGGAGTCTGCTGTCTGTGACAGCGATAGCCATTGTGTGGAACGTCTGATCGGCAGTGTGGATTACATCCATCACAACTGAGCATCACTGAACTGCTAACGCAGGTTGACTTTGGCAAGCACGGCAAACGTTGAATGTTGCCTTTTATATCTTCACATAATATTTTCAATCCAGCTGGGAAGGATGAGGGAGAAACCTCTCAAGCTGTATCTTCAGAATTTGTTACTACTCAACATCTGCTGTAGGACGATGTGCACTCTTTCCCACCACAGACTTAATTTCAGAGCGGATTGGAGCCAAAGTAGTATCTCATTGCACGAATCCTCTTAAACTTCCTCTCTGCAGTATCACTCCTCTTATCTTGGAGTATTTCTCAACAGTGAACGTTCCGCTGTTTAAGGCCTGCCTTCCTGTCCTTTGCCTATACTGCAAGTTAGTGACACTTCTGCAAGTCATTTTCACAGGGGAACCAGCAATGAGAAACTGGGCTGTGTGTGGTTTACATGCACAGATCACGTTATTCAGTGTTAAACGATCACAATCAGTTTCCAATAATTGCCATTACATTGTTATTGTTGTTGGTGAGAACACACTAAATTTTGGACAGGAAGACTCATAGAACCTTAATGTTATAATTTTGTAGCTTCTATTACACCAAGTTCCGCTAGTATGTTCTGTGTCACTACTATCCAGTAACAGTGATTCAACTTCAAGGCCTTATTCTGGAAAATTGTTTCAGCGTCTGATAACCAGTGCCAAATTCAAATATGGGGACAGTCCCATAATCTGTAGGTCCTCATTGGGGCCTGATTGGATACTAATGAGTACACTGTGCTGATTGGTCACTTTAAAAGATAGCATTGAGGTTTGAAACAATGATATTAAGAATTGCATTCCACATTGCAGAGTTTCAGTAGCTTGGGGGAAGGACAGGGGTGTCGTGTGTGTGTGTGTGTGTGCTTTGATTAATATGGATTCGATCTTGTAGAGTTTAATTTGTTGGTCCACTCTAAAAGTCATCCATTATAATTCTTTATCGACTTCCAGGAGAAGCTGTAGTATTGATAAATCTCCCAGGGCAGGATCACCTGTCTCCCAAAAGAAAGACTTGGGCCGCTCTGAGTCCCTGCGAATTGGCGCCAAGACGCATCGTATCTTCCGTCCCTCGGACCTGATCCACGGCGAAGTGCTGGGGAAGGGCTACTTTGGCCGGGCCATTAAGGTAAATCAATCGCCAGCCCCTCTCTCGAATGAGCTTTCAGTCTGCAGTAGGAAGCATTAGTTTGGAGGTCACACTGAGCTGGGCTGGTTTATGCAAATTGCACAGTGACCCATCACTGACTCTTCTGCTAACACGGAAGTCTGGGAGAGTTACATCTAGTCTCATTATGATTATTTGTGCTTTCCTTCCTGAAGTATTGGAAGACTTGACTTCTGGTCCATGGGAGGCGAGAAGATACATTTTTGTCAGTGGAGGAAACAGAATTAAAATTAATACTATGCAAATTAGTCATTTTATAATAGATATTTTTGTATTGTGTCTAAATCTAGATGTCCTTTCCTATCTACCAGCCTTTTTATTAGATCTGGAGGGAAGTTCAGCTTTCCAAGGTGAGGTGTAGAATTGACCATGGTTCTCTGCTGGTCTTCCATTCAACAGATGATCAGCACCAAGGGCAGCCTTCACTCTCACTGATTTACAGCCATACACGTGCATGGTTCAATGGCAAAATGCTCTGTACAAGGGTGACATAGAATGCGGGGGTCTATTTGACTGCTGTTCCAAGTGTTTAAAGTTTGGTCCTCAGAAGGAAATGTGTGTAAACCCAAAACATCCTTGCTTTTTATGCAACTTTGCTTAATTGCCCCATGTTGCAAAAAATGAAACTTTAACTGAAAGCCCTTTAAAACTGTAGGCTTTGTTCCTCTAGATGGGACCCTGTTCAGCAATATTCAGGGACATTGCGAATAATCCAGTCCAGTTTTCGAACAATTGCATTGTTACAAGCAGAGGCACAGAATGGACTGAGATGTAACTTACTGAAATGTGAGATTAAGTGGTGGTAGGGATTGGATTTGGTGCACGTGCTCTTGTTTACATCAGTGGTGCTGAGGTCAAGGGTTGAGAGCTTCAAGTTCCTAGGAGTGAGCATTACCGACGAAGTGTCCTTGTCTAACTGTATAGGCGCACAGTCAGTAAAACTCACCAGTACTTATTCCTTAGGAGGCTAAATAAATTTCACTTGTTCTCCGACCTCATCAACGCACCAGAGAAGGCATCACAGCTTGGTATGGCAGTTGCTGTGACAGTGAGTGCAAGAAACTGCAGAGTTGCAGACAGCTCTGTGCGTCACGGAAACCAGCATCCACTCCATGGACGCTGTCAACAGTTCTCGCCGCCTCGGTAGATTAACCACCATAAAGACCTCGCCCACCCTGGGCATTTGCTTTACTTCTCCCTTCCACTGGGCAGATGAAAAATGTAAAAGTGTGCGCCAATGACAGCTTCTCTCCTGCTCTTATAAGACTGTCGAATGGTACCCAAGTACAATATAATGGACTGGCAATCTCTTTCATGACGGCCTTGCAGCTTATTGTCTGCCCACACTGCACTTCCTTTATCTGTAACTCTTTATTCCACATTCTGTTACTGTTTTTCCCTTGTTCTGTCTCAAAGCATTGACGTACGGATGGCGTCCACAACCAAGTTCAGCATTGTCCCTCGGTACATGTGACAATAATCAACCAATCCTGAGGGAAAAGGCATCAGTGAAGACTAACTCTCAAAATGATCTCAGAATTAAATATGAAATTTACCCCACACCTGATTATCAATCTATTCCCTTGTTTATACTAACAAGAGAAAATCTGCAGATGCTGCAAATCTAAGCAACACACACAAAATGCTGGAGGAACTCAGCAGGCCAGGCAGCATCTACGGTGGGCAGGGGGGGGGAGAACAGTTGACGTTTCAGGCTGTGACGTCAACTGTACTTTTTCCTCATGGATGCTGCCTGGCCTGCTGAGTTCTTACAGCATTTTGTGTGTGTTGCCCTTGTTTACACTGCTTGAAACAATAAAGGACATTTTATCGTCAGTGTCCCTCAATCCTAAAGTGGTAATCAGACATTGTTTCAGCTCAAATTATCTGAAAATATTTTATCAGGGTCTTACATACCACTTAATTAAATGTTTCAAGTAGTAAGTAATATTATAAGTACAACTTCCCATCTTGTCAACAAATAAATTAAAACCTTCAGCTTGATTCTCCAAACTTTCTTCCGAATATGTTAATGTACATACAATCTAAATGTAATCTTATTTCCACTGGGAACAGTAGTTCTTGTGTTAATATTCATTGTGTGTGTGTATAATTGCCCACCTGATCCTTCGTTCAGTAATTCAGGTTTGTGTTGAAGGTGCGCCCAGTGTAGCTGTGTCCATTTCCGTCATCGCGGTTCCTTGTTTTTTGGACAGGTGACGCATCGAGAAACTGGAGAGGTCATGGCAATGAAGGAACTGATCCGATTTGATGAGGAAACACAGAGGACCTTTTTGAAAGAGGTTGGTAAATAAGAGTTTCACTTTTGCAGTGAGCACAGCAACATTTGTTTGGAAGTTCACTGTCCTTTTAAATAACAAGATCCTGTTTAGAGGTTTGTGTACTCCTTGTGTATGATTATGCAGGTACGACTAGACTTGTTAAAGCTCTGAAGTGGCAAGTGAAACAAACCTGTTTGGCTTACTGGAACTATGATTGGTGTATTTTTTTTAAATGGGAGGTCTCTTGAGTCTTTTCCAAAGTAAAGTGCTATCGTGGTTGATTGGATCTTTGGCTGGAGCTAAACTTCACTGCCAGGTTTCCACAGGCCTTCACGTGCTTGTGGTGCAAAATCTGCCACCCTTCAGAATATTCTGAACAATTCAACATCGCTGCTGCCAGGGCTGGAGCTTTTCAAAGATTCATTTGGTCACCTGGTGAGGACCTCAGAATTGAGGCACCTGGTTATGTGATTCACTTCACGTCTTTCAAGAGCTATGGCTCCTGAAACAGATAATCTGTTCCAGCTCTGTCATGGAAGAGATGCCACATCTGGCTGAATCACTAGCCTGTAACGTTGTGGAGTATTCAGCGTGGTGTTGAGAATGTTGTGTCAGCGTCCCATGGTGGCTCAGCACGGATGACAGAAGGACCAGGCCACCTGCCTGTCCTGTTGGGCACCTCCCCCTTGATCATTGGAAGAGGCAGCCATTCCCACATCTGATCACCTCTTCAGAACCTCAACCGCATAACTGGAGTGGTAATAAATCACCCGTCAATCCTAAGGGGTAGCTCAAGGCAGGATCAACTGCAGGCTTGCATTAGTCTTATTCCTTCAAAGTTTTACACTTGCAGCAACAAATGTTTACAAAGTTACCTTTGTACTGTAATAAAGTTAAATGTTTTCCATCCAGAGGTCTCCTGTCAACAGCAATGTACAAATAACTGTGGGTTTTTTTTAAAACCATGACATTTAATTGTCTTTGTAATACTGAATGACGGCAGAATTTCTGATCTAATCTGGAAAGTTTATAATGTTTTGAGAAAAATATTCCACCTTGATGCGCAGGAGTGTGAAACCACACCCAGAATACAGGAAGTGACCGTTCTTTACTCGTCTCTCTATAACATGCTGTTTATAAAGCCTAAACTTTCCCTCCAAAAATTAGGTTAAGGTGATGCGCTGTCTCGACCACCCGAACGTTCTCAGGTTTATCGGTGTCCTTTATAAAGACAAGAGGCTGAACTTCATTACAGAGTACATCAAAGGTGGAACACTGAGAAGCATCATCAAAGATTTAGTAAGTGACGATGGAGCACCAGAGTGTACCGGGTTACTCTAGGGCTGCAGTAAAACCATGAGCTGCAAATCAGTTAAAGTTGTGTTGGGCCTTTGCCTGAGCGCTCTGTGCCCATGTTATTGAAAGTACCAACCTTCTAAAGCAAAAATGTCTCCAGCAGAACTATCCACATGTCATAAACTGTGGGCAGACTAATGGTGCAGTTATCAAAAACTCTACTGATGTTTAACATATTGTAAACTGCTGTTTAACTTTCAGTTTGAGTTCTTTAATAACTTACCAAATAGGAAAGGGGGGCACTGCTTACAGTGTGGGAGGAAAACTGATTTTTCTCCCTACCATGCCGTCTGACACAATATGGATTCATTAGAAGTATGAGTATTAACACGCTGTGGTAGGAGTTGGTTTGGAACCTTTTTGTTTGGTGGGGGCAGTGCGTCATGTTCATGGAAGTTGCTTCCCTTGCGTGTACTCAAGTGGTCACATCCCAACAGACGGTTTGCCTGGCCCTCAAATAATAAGAGGAAGTGATTAATTTCCCCACAGTGTTTTGAGGGCAGGGCTGTGCACGGGATATATTTTGTTAAAAATGCTGTCCGTGATCATTTACATACAGGGCCCGATGCTTGTTTTAGGTGAACAGCTGGGTGCCGTACATTCTCCGACCAGTTGCCTGTCCTGTCGTTGAACTATGGACTCTGCCCGTAATATGTGTCTGATATGTGACATTTGACACCTTTTCCAAGGGTGTTTATCAGAGCATGATACGGACATGTGTTCCACCAACCTGTCTGTACTGCTTCACAGTGAACTTCATTAATATCCACAACACCCAAAAATCTCTCCTCTCAGGAGAGTAAAATGCTCCACGATTTTACTGGCCTTTGGTGTTATATTTGCCCAACTTCCCTTCTTACTCTCCCTCTGTAGTATCACTTTCCATCTGCCCTTGGTGCTGAGACTTGCTGGAAAATGACAGGGGTTGGTGAATGCAGTTAGCCAGTTGAAGTACGGGGAGCTGTTTTATTACAGTAAAAGCTTAAATATAATAACACTGGGGCTTTCTTTGTTTTCTGCCTCCTGTAGGACACTCCATTACCGTGGGATCACCGAGTGAGCTTTGCCAGGGACATTGCTGAGGGAATGGTAAGCCTTGGGACTTGTGGAGGATCAAGTTGGATTACTGCAGATTAAATTCAATATTTAGACCCACCCAGAGAGGGTTAGCACAAGAAAGAATCCACAGTTTGTAATAACAATAATATTGTTTTGTGTGTGTGTGTTTTTGTTGACTTATCAGCAGATCTAGGTTAGGTTATTCACTGGGCAACTCTTAATTAAAGGTCTCACTTTAATATCTCTGCACAAACAACATAACTATGTTGACACCAGGCCAACAACTTACAAGAAGAATTCTAGAATCTCCTGTTGACCAGACGGTTGGTCCAATTTTCCCCTCCCAGCCCCTGCACTAGTTAGTCTCCAGAGTTCTTGCCACTTTGCATTTGAAGCCCTTCATTCTTAGAGTCTTTCCTTATAAGTTCAAATGTTGCATTTTGATTTTGTTGGCCTAAGGTCATCTGACTGATCTGTGTTAGATTCCCATCGGATGTAGTCCAGACCAGTACTAACTTATTGTCCTCCTACAAGTGTAATTAATGTCTCTTTGTTCTGAATCAGCTGGCTGCTAGGCTCAAGTTACTCAGTCCAGGCACAGACTCCCTTATTCATAAACCTACATGTTCCATCGTACCAAAGAACACCTCTCAAATAACTTCTTACTTGCAGATTTTCTCTAGTTCAGCAGGTTATCAGGAGTGTAGCTGTGTCAACTTTAAAGCACTTTGATAGAACTATTCCTGAGCAAAACCAGTTCACAAAACAGCTCACAAAATGGAGGTTACAGAGCAGCTTCACAAAATGGCCTCCATTCCTTCAAGCACTTGGCAAGAACAAAGTCATCTGGTTTGTCTGCTTCTACTGTCCTTGACCCATTGGAGCTTTTACTAATTTCCCTTCATAAAATTCCATGGGAAAGCCAGTTCTAAGAACACTGATATTTTATGGTATCTGTAGCTCTGCAGAAGACTTTGCTACTGTAGATAACCTAGAGCATTGTAGACAGATTTTACCTGGGCATTGTAGGTAGGTTAGCCTCCACCCGCATTTGGAGGGGTACTTTATCTCCCTTCTCCCCCAAAGTTGTATAGGAGACACAGGCAAGTAAACTAAAGGAGACATGGCTACGTTTTCTTAAGCTCTTCATCTACCCTCCTGTGTTTTTTAAATTTCAGTCCTATCTGCATTCCATGAACATTATCCACCGAGATTTGAACTCCCATAACTGTCTTGTGCGAGAGGTAAGCATCTGCCAGGTGAGGTGTGAAAGGGTCTGCTACAATGTGCAGGTGTGGGGATATGTTGCATGGCCTTTTGGGTGGAATTACCCTGAATATTCTTGCGGCGATAACACATCTCCTGGGCAGTAGGAACACTGCCTATGTTCGTGTGCGGGGAGAGGATAGAAGTTGCTGAAGATTGTGGTCCCTGCCTGAAGAAGTGTTGAGGTAGGGTGATGTATTAGACACTCCCAAGTGATGATGGTCACTCTGTGGCCAGCATCTAGCCAGCAAAGGAAGCTTGCTACCCACTGGAAGGGAAGAGTGGTAGGCAGGGTCTGTGATAGATCCATATTGTGTCTGGAGCCGTACAAACAGCAGATCTTTATTCAGAGACCAGAAGGATCTAATGGGTGAATCTCCATAAAGTCATGTTTTAATATTCATAGTACAAAGGTTATAGCAGGTCATTGACTATAATTTCAATAGCCATTGCAGAGTTTACTTAAATATTTTGTGTGTAGACAAATGATTCCATAGAATTACATATCCACAACCGTTGCACATTTTGACTAAGAAGACCAGCTCTGAATGTGCCAACAGCTTTGTTGTGATTAGGAAGTTTGTCAATATTCCTAAAGCTTTTGAGGATAAAACCCTGTTCTGTGTTGTCAGGACTGATTCTCCGGATATACAAGAATACCAAGTATTAATTTGCAGAACAAATAAGCCAATGACTATGTTTGTGACAAATAGCAAAATGGCCAGTCCTGTTTCACCTTTTGATCTGTTGCAGTGGTGCAGAATATCTTAGCTGAAGATGTCCGATGTCTGGTTTGATGTAGGGTAGGCCAATTAAAACAGCCCTGTATCCAATGCCTACCAGAGCGCCTCATGGCATGTGGTTTCCAAGCTACGTCTCCAGTGGCCTCTGGCTATGAGTTCCCAGCCTGCTCTTCAGCAGTGCTGTTTATTCATGCAATTGTTCTTAGAATTTCAAAACTAATTACAGCTTAGGGTTTATTTATGAACAGTTTGAAGACTGTATCAATGGCTACTACCCTACAATACTTAACTGTTCCTGCTTCATCTCCCTCAGCCAAGAGGGTCTAGGGTAGGGTTTCCCAACCCGGGGTCCATGAATCCCTTAATGGTATTGGTCCCTGGCATAAAAAAGGTTGAGAGCCCCTGGTCTAGGGTGATGGTGGCTCCTACACATTACTAGTGTCAGGCCAGTGTTGGATGTCTGTGCATTGGTTATCCCTATTCAGGAGGATCGCTTGGGCTAGAGTCACACTGCTATGGGTGATGCATCAGGACCAACAACGGTCTCTGCTTGGTGGGGTGGCGAACAAGGTGTTGACGGTTACTCGGACGACTGTTTCTGGTGCTGTTTGGTCTTTATCGAAGAACGATTAATTGAAATCTTTTCTTGACTTTTTTCTCCCCCCAGAATAAAACATTAGTAGTGGCAGATTTTGGACTATCTCGACTGATGGTCGATGATAAGAAGCAGGAAAGCCAGTCCACCATGAGGAAGCAGGACAGGAAGAAGCGCTACACCGTCGTGGGAAACCCTTACTGGATGGCTCCAGAGATGATCAATGGTCAGTGGACAACTTGTTCTCTCCCCCTCCCCCCCTTCCCCGAAGTTATCCATTCATTTATCCCCCAGGCTTCTCAGCATTGTGATTAGCCCATTACCTCACCCACAGGTCTTCTCTATATGTGAGCAGTGATGACCGGCAATCCTGTGACTACAGGACGTAACCTTTCCCCAGATGACCATTTGCCAGCAAGAATCTGTGGGTTATGACTGAGAACAAGGGAGTCCAGCTTCATTATTCACTTCATCCTTTCGGCTGGCAGTCAGATTGGTGGAGGGGCTGGGGGGGGCGGTTGAACGTGGAGCTTCCTGGGCTTGGTAGCTGACCACTTATCAGTCCAGTGGGCCTTGGGGAGACTGCATGGACTCTTTCCAATCAACAGAATAAATTGTGTTTTAACATGATTTTTTAAGCAAGCGAAATAACAATGGCTAAATCTTATTTTAAGTCATTATTATAAAGAGAGTCTCATTCCCTTAGCCTAACCAAAGCTACAGGTTTCAGATTTAGTTTCTGGTCTGATCTGTGGTGGAAAGTTGACCCCAGATATAGAGCACAAATTTAAATACCACAGTGTTTCCATTCCAGAGCAGCTGAGCACATTCCGAAGTCAACTGCAAACCATTCTACTCTAGCCTATATTATTATTTGCAGACAAGGAGCACAGCATGGGAAGAGTATCAGCCATTCCTAATGCCTCTGATTCTCTTCAGTGCTTGCCTGAGCCAGTGAAATTTGTGAATTGATCAGTGCTCCCTCTGCTGGTCAGCCTGTGGTAATGCTGGAGAGCTCCCTGGATCAGCATTCTGTACTCAGATATCTGTTTCTTGCCTGCCGTCTTTTATTTGTGCTTTACTTAACTTCTGTTAGAGATTTTCACTTTTTTAAAATTATTTTCCCAGGAAAAAGCTACGATGAGAAAGTTGACATCTTTTCATTTGGGATTGTGCTATGTGAGGTAAGAAACCGACAAGCTGCCGTGTTTCTGACTGAAGGCTGGGACACTGTTGTCATGTCGTCCTGATCAGTTCTTTAAATGTGGTAGAGAACTCTAACCAGGATATTGTGTTAATTTATTAGTTAGAAGAGCTTAGTCTTTTTTTTAAAGAAAAGGAACCCCAAAGCTTCCCATTGTTTTTCCAGATTTTTTTCTCCATTGTCCCAGTATGATTGGCATTACGAACCCAAACAACTGAAGCAAGAGGCTTCTCCCTTAAATCTTAAGTAAAGGGGGAATATTAGGAAAGGGTAAAGTTTAAGAGAATAAAAAGAGCCAGTTTTGTGGCCTTGCTTTGCATTGTATCAGTTAGGAAAAAATAATCGAAATTTGAATTATTTTCTGCTATTTTGAGGGAGAAAGGGGACACTAAAATGATAGAACTTTAGAACCGAACCAGTACAGCATTATTACAGCACACAAGGAAACCATGTAGCCCATACTGCAGGTAACAGCAATATATTTTGGGAGGAATAGCCTATGCTGCTAATGGCTGGTTTAAATCCATTGATGCTAATTCCATTAGTCAGTGTTTCCAGAAACGGCCATGGATGCTGCCTGATCTGCTGAGTTCCTCCAGCATTTTGTGTGTGTTCCTATACTACCTTAACCTCAAAATAATCCCAAGCTCAGACATAAAGATTTCGTCTACATGAAAGGATGCTGGGTGCTTGAGCTGTTTGCAGCTTCTGTTTTCAAAAGTTAGGAAGGTAGTAGTTAATAGATCAGAGGCAGGATTAGCAGAGATTGCTGATTGTACAAATAGACGTAAGATATAAAAGATAAGATGGACCTTCATCAACTTGGTCACCGTGTTGGTTGTCAGAGCTAAATTCCTAAAATTGTGTGATTCAGCCTGGATTTGCGTCTTGCTAAGCATTTTGAGGTTTCCAAAAGCAGCTGTTTGAAGTTGGGTCTCAATTTTAGGAGTGTCTGATTCAACGTACTAATGGAATCTAACACGTTGAAATCAAATAGTTTCAATAGGTTTTATTTGTGTGATCAAGCTCTCTGAGGACATTGGCCTTATTTTTTTTTCTTCCTCTTTTGTTTAAGCTTATTGGTAGAGTGAATGCAGACCCAGATTACCTGCCCAGGACAACAGACTTTGGTCTGAATGTCCCAGTGTTCTTAGACCGATACTGTCCTGAGGATTGTCCAACTGCCTTCTTTCCACTTGCGGTTATGTGCTGTGACCTGGATCCTGAGAAGAGGTAAGTCAGTCTTTCATTGAGTGATCTTTGGTGCGGATTTTGGGTTATGCAGTGACTGAGCCATGGAGTGGAAAGGCTTGGGCCACATTTGGAGATGGTTCAGTTCATTAGGGAAATTGGGATGGAAGGACTTAAATAGGGTAAAGTTGGGGTGGTAGAAACAAAAATTACCTTGTTCTACATTTGCCCTGAATGTGCTCCTCGTTTAAAGAGTGAAGATTTAAATAGAGTCCAACCTGGTAAGTTTTGAGCAGCTTGTTGAGATAAAAGGATTTGAAATGCCACTGCAATTAGTGTAAAGGTTTAGACACTTGTGAGATGTCTCGATCTGCCAAACCGTTGGACCAAACAGTAATTAGCCAGATTGTATAGGTCCTATTTTATTGTGAACAGACATACCTGGCAATGTTCCACATAATAAGGTAGGTGACCATGTAACTATACTGAAACAGCTTAGGTGATGGTGCATCTAGATTTAGAGGACTGGTCTTTAGCAAAGTTGAGATGTTACATGCTCCTATAGACTTGGCTGTTTCCAGTATCTTCGCATGTAGAGTGAACTAAATTGGCTGAAGTGAAGGTCTTGGGTAGACCTATTGTCACTTCGGCTATCCATTATCACTTCGGCTATCCATTGTCACTTCGGCTATCCATTGTCACTTCTGGCTACACACGTACTGAATGCCTCAGCTTTCTCCTGAGTAATTGCATGCTGGACCCTGCTATCATTGAGATGGAGATGTCTTCCTCACGTCAGCAGTTTAATTATCCATCGTTGTCATCGTTATGTGCCGTGTCATATGTCATGTAACCATGGTCTCATAATTGGCAAATTTTCTACAGAAGTGGTTTGTCATTGCCTTCTGGGCGGTGTCTTTAGCCCCCAGCCATTATCAATGCTCTTCGGAGATTGTCTGCCTGGTGTCAGTGGTCACATAAGCAGGACTTGTGATGTGCACCAGCTGCTTGTAGAACCATCCACCACCTGCTCCCATGGTTTCACATAATCCTGATCAGGGGGCTAAGCAAGGTGCTACACCTTTCCCAAGGGTGACTTGCAACTAGCGGAGGGAAGGACCCCCTTACTACCTACTTTGGTAGAGACGTAGCTCCAGTCTGCCAACATACTGGTTTAATATAGTTGTACTGCAGAACTTCACTGTGACCCACTGGTTGGGAGAATAAGTTATCAATTGCTTGCTGACTTTCCTGCACTCTTCATTGAACCTGGCTTGACTGTGATAATAAAATGGGGGATGCACCAAATGTGCTGTGCTTTTGCAATGATGACAATCTGCAACATTTCATGATGCCTAGTTTAGCTGCCGGATCTGTCATGAGACTAACCCCTTAAGCACGCTTGTGAAGCTGTGCTCATCTGTATGTCAACTGAACTTTGCTTTTCTTCTTGTCATCTTTTGCTGGTTGCTAAAAATTTTCCGGTCTTCAGCCTGTCCCTAATCTGTACAACACGACGTGGCTTTTTGAATTTGAAACCATCCTTGGATTCCTCAGCCATGATGGTCAAATCTCACAGAGCCTTCCTCAAATGACTGCCCCTACTGTACTGGTCACCCTGCAATCCGCTTCATTCTCCACTTTTGCCATCTCTGTTATAATTGTCTGTCATTTCCAGACACTGGTTTTTTACCATCTAACAGAATTTGAAATTTCACTCATCAGAATTGAGTTTCTCAGCCAATATCATTTCTCACCACTGCAGTGATCTTGTCCTTGGGTA
Organism: Mobula hypostoma; assembly: GCF_963921235.1. NCBI lineage: Eukaryota > Metazoa > Chordata > Chondrichthyes > Myliobatiformes > Myliobatidae > Mobula > Mobula hypostoma. Next base: position 39,736,701 of record NC_086119.1, read on the forward strand.
ACAACTCCAGCCCACTTCTTTACCTTTCTGCTTGTCTTTCTGAAATGCCAAGTACCCCTGAACATGCAATTGCCTGGTAACCAGACCAGGAACTGAATCCTTGTAAAAGCAGTGAGTCATAACAGTGTTTGTATACTTGTGCCATCGGCTTGCTTACTTTGTGAATATTGTGTGTATCTGCATAAGGAGCCTTTAATTTTAATTTATTTTCTTTTACTTTGACTTTGGTAGATCCTGCCCCTCCCTGATGCTCTGGTTTATTGTTATCCTTTCCATTGTTCTGCACTGTTGTCTCGTCCTGTCTCTTTGCCGTCTTCCATCTCCAGCTTAGCTTTTCACTCTCATTCTATCCAAAGGTTCCCCACTTCTCTCAAGTTGAAATCCTCCCCAAGAACACTCACCTAACCGTGTTCTCCCCATTCCGGTTGAGGTTCAATACATCTGGCTCGTTGGTATGTCACTCAGAAACAGCACCAGTTCCTCAAGGATGTGAAAACCTCCTTCCTACACCATCCCTCCAGCCACAAATTCATCAGCACTAACCTCTTCTAGCGTGTGGCAGGAAATCCAGGGATTACTGCCTTTTTTTTTAAAGGAAAAAAACCCCTTTTCAGTCATAGAATAAAACAGCATCAAAACAGTCCCTTCATCCCAACTCATCCATGCTATTTAAGGCATCTACCTAAGCTCGTAACACACAAAATGTTGGAGGAACTCAGCGGGTCAAGTAGCATCAGTGAAGGGAAATGAACAGTCAACATTTTGGGCCAAGACCCATCATCAGGACCCTAGTGTCCCCATTTCCTCCTCTAACTGTGTCATTGATACTGAACTGGACCAGGTTTCTGGCTGTGTAACCACTTTCTCTGAGATGCTCTTGAGCTGTATAGTGACACGTCAGAGTGGAGTCACGTTTTATGACCACAGAAACTGTCTCCGTAACTATTGCTTGCCCAGATTAATCCTTTGGACTTGAGCCACTCATGGCCCACAACTGAGAATCTGAGGAAGGTAGTCAGGAACTCTTTGCCTCCTAAACTGCTGAAAGTCACCCGTTTCCCCCGGGTCTATGTCCTGAGTGACCTTTCTAAATGTATTGTCCATGGTTTCACAGATAAAAACCTTGCCATGGTGTTACACAGCGCACTAATAGCCACTTCAACCCTACCAACGGAGGTGCCATCCTGAGCTAGTCCAGATGGCCTGTACTTGGCCCTTATCCTTCTTAATATTTGACTGTTCATGATCTTATCCAACTGTCTTTTAAACATTGTGATTGTACCATCCTTTACCACTTCCTTTGCCGTTTTGTTCCATATACCTATCGCCTTTGTGTGGAAAATGTGTACCTTGGGTCCCTATTTTAAATCTTTCCCCTCTCATCTTAAATGCCCAGGGTAGGGGTGAGTCTAAGACCACCCTATACTGAGGGGGAGAAAGACTGACCATCTGCCTTATCTAGGCTGTCAAGATTTCATAATTTCCTCCACCCCTCAAACGTGCTTTGGTTGAGGATATGGTATTTGCTAACTAGACCACAGAGTGGGCTGACAAAACTGTGGCACATGTGCCCAACTTGGCGCATGCAAAAAATTGTGTTAGTACATGCCGTGTGGTGCCACCTCGCGATTCTTTAAATCCACCCGTAATAAAAAGATCCATTATGATGATCTTTACTACCAGATGCATGATTTTTTTTTTACAGCCTGAGGGTAGTGAGATGTTTTCACAGGAGACGTCTCACGCTGGCTTGGTACCAGCTGGACTATTATAAGAACACGGGACATTCAATGATACATTTTGAAATCCTGGCAGACCTGGTGTACATAGTAGTATTTGGATAGTAAACGGCTGGGCCGATTGACATTGGCTTCGTTCTGCTTATGTTTTTCCTTCTGTTATTTGTAAGTGAACACTTGATATTCAGTGATAATATCAGTATATACTGTATATAGTTTAGCACATATTAAAGTGAGCCATTACTTTCAATGATGAACTTGGTCAAGTCGAATTATAGGAGTAAGTAGTTTGGGCTCACGTTCTCAAAAACATTTGCCACCCCTCCCCTGCCACAGACCATTCCTGCTAATTGTTGATATGATAATGATGAAAGCAGCCAACTATAACACTTGTCCCATGCCTGAAGATGGGGTTAGAAGGCATTATGTAAAAAGTCTGAGGTGCTGTAGAATGGTACAGTATTATAGGATGTACAACAGGTTTTGAATTTAACTGGATAATTCTGTTCACTCAGATTTGTGTGTTAACAGTGGAAGTTTCTAACTGGATTTCCTGTAGTTTAATCATACACAGCATGGACCAAAAAAGCCAAAAATCAAGTACTTGAATAACTGACGTGTATAGTTGGACATATGATAGCTCAGAGTACTCAACCTTGTCATCTTGTCTTGACTCCCTTGTTATCTAATCTATTGTCATCAACTATTCTATGAATGCCTGCAAGAAAATGAATCTCAAGGTAGTATGTGCTGACATGTATGATCTTGGGTAATAAATTTACTTTGAATTTTGAAATCCAGTGAACCTAGGAAATAATGTGACTAGATTCCCCTTCCCACTGTTAATGGATTTTTCCTTAACCTCGTGTACAGCGGATTGAATCTCATTAACGTTGCTTCATCTGATCACTTTCATGCACGCATCAACAACTAGCAACAAATAGCCAATAAATATAACTAAGAGACAGTTTTGCAGTTACTCAAATAAGAGCTGAGTTCAGTGAGAAGAAAGATCTGAGAGTTGATGATCAATGTCAAATGTTACATTAGAACTGCATTTCTTAAGCCCATCCTCACTGGTTCTGAAACCTGTTTGTCTTTCACAGGCCATCCTTTACAAAGTTGGGGCAGTGGCTTCTAGCCCTGAAGCTGCATGTGGAGATGCACCTCCCACTCACCTCTGACCTGGAACAGATCGATCAGTCCTTCTTCCAGAATCACTCGAGGAGCAAGGAGAACCTTCTGCAGCCCATGTGAGGGGGGCTGCACCGATCAGGAGGCTGAATCATCAGTGTTAATCACCAGCATGCTGATGGTCAGCTGACCAACTTCACTTAGGCACACATTTCACCTGCATGCAGGGTACACAGCTGCTGTTTATAATCCTGCCGGGTGATGCTTCAGCTTTTAACATTTCACGGGACAGCAAAGCTCAGCCATCCACATTCAGCTGGACATAGAACATTGACAGTAAATCAAAAAGTTGGCTGTTTCCACAGGGGAATTCCTGGAGCTTTGGTGTCCAAGTCAGATATTCTACTCCTCAAGCACTCTGCAGTTAGTGTTGGTACAGAGTTCCTGTTCAAATGCTGATTATAGAAAGATTTGCTCTGGAGTAATGAGTAAAAGGCCTTTTGGCACCGGTACTCACTCCCAGCAAGCACGGATTTGCAGTAGAGAAATGCCCCAAGCTTGGCAGTCTCCTTAACAAGAGGGGCCACAGGGTGGTTGGCGTAAGAACAGTAAGGTTGTCATGATGTACAGCACTGTCTGGACTGGGCAGAGTAAGATGTTAACCTGCACTTGGTGTGCATTCTGTGCCCGAGCTGGGACCATAGCGCGTATCTTGAGCGAAAGCATTCCATTTCAAGCACTACCACCCCTCATCCTGATGAGGACAAACTTAGAAACCAGCACTAAGCATCCCATAGAGTGATAATTCGGAAGCAATTAAGGGGAGCTTTGGCAATTACTATTATAATTTAGAAAACTCATGTAATGAATTGTTTGAAGATTGTAATTTGCCATGTGACGCCCTACTACTTAAGATTCAGGGTCTTTAATGAGTCAAGTGGTCAGTAACTTGCTGAAAGGAGTTGTCTGAATGCAAGTCCCAAAACAATAACCACTACAAATTTGGACACTCCAAGATTTGATTATTTTCTCAGTGAGTTGCTTGCGTTGATTAAGATTGAGCCCCTCTGGAACTAACCCATTTAGTTTCAACCTCCTTCACTTCCCCTGTTTCTACATAGACTGGACAATTTGTCTTTGATCTCCTGTTCACATTGACATAACCACTGTTTTCAAGTCCAGTGCACCTTATTATTTTTCAGTCCACTTTAAACATTCCAATTAAAAACTGGATTTAATTTGCTTTTTTTTACATTTTTGTTTTTGGATCCTTGTGGTCCCTCATTCATTTTGTTTGCATATTTGACCATTTTATTAGTATTATTAAACTTTCCGCTTCAAGGATCTGTTTTGGTCCTCTGTGCTTTAGTAACACAGCCATTGTTATTAATCAACGATGGATTGCAAGATGTCAGACTTTTCTGGGGTAAAATGAAGTCTATTAAGTTTCAAACCTGAGTTCTGGCTTGGAGCCTCTGGCAGAGCAATACTGTACAAGTCTTCAAATATCTCCTATTGGTAATGCTTCTGATTCCAGAAATGGTGGCCATCAGTGATTACTTTTCATCCTTGCATGAGTGCATTTTGATCAACTTCCCAAAAGCCATAAATTTTGTTTTCTGTTCTTCAGCCTTGATGGTTCTTGCCCTGTAATTTGCATAGTTCTTGCCCTGTAGTTTGCGTAGCTGTTGCTTTTTAGCTTCTATTCAGGATTGTATTCATTCTCCTTCTCTACCTTAGATTAACATCCACATTATGCTTGGCCTGATTTCCATGTTTTCAACCCACCTACCTTTCCCCCACCCTACACCACCCATGTTCATACCGTTTACTTTCATATCACAGCCCTTGTTTCGCACTGATGAACAAAGGCAAATTCTGATCAGGCACATACACTTGTCACAGACAGCAAGCTGCATTTTAAAAACTGGTTGTTACATCTCTCACCTCTCGGACCTGGCTGTCACCCACCCTGGAATGAGACAAACCTCTCTGACCAGGTGTATGTTTACCAGTATAATCCTGTGGTACACAACTGCTGTGATTTAAAAAATAAATAAATAAATCTCACTCTTGGTGGCTAGAGCGGGAATTCTCTTGAAATTGGGCCAACTCACAAAGTGGGAAACTATTTGAGGATCTTTACGTAACCTGTGTTGTGTTTGACCTGATATGTGGAAGCTAACAGCTGGTTACTTTCCAAACATAAACTTATGATGACTGTATATTCCCACTTGGCTGAGATGGAATCCAGTGAAGCTTTGGCTTTGATTGTTCAGGTAATGAAATAGTTAACAGGAACAAATCACTGAAATATTACTTACCAATAACTAAAATCAGAAGACTCTTCTACTCAGACCATTGAGGAAAAGAAAAAAAACACACTGTTCTTAGTACCTTGCATAACGCTTAAATATTTACTTGTGAGAATATTCATTATAAAATCTTCACATTCTGTCTCCACAACCAAACAGCACTGGGCATTTTTTTTTAAAGTTCCAGTAAAATCTGCATGTAGGGATGTTTTATAAACAAGGCAGTTAAGAGACAACCACAGTATGGGCTTAGCACTAGCCTATTGACAGGTGCGAAGTTTGTATTAGTTAATGAGGTAAGATTGTGGGCTTGACATCTATGTAGCATTACTGGTGAGATGGTCTCCATTTCAGTGGGAGAAGATATAAATCTCTGCCAACCATTTCTTTGCTAATAGACCAGTATATCAGAGAAGAATTTGAAAATTAGGATTGGGAATTCCAAGAAATTGTTCTGTTCAAACAATCGTCTCAAAGTTACGAAGGATTTTTAATGTTAGCCCTACAGGAGCTTCATTGTATACATTAAGGATTTTTTGCATTTGACTGCTTTTCACTGTTTAAAACTAATTAAATATTCCACTTACAATTTATCCAAAAACTGTGCCGATTATGGGGCAGCTCTATCTTACAGAATGTTACATATGGTACAGTAGATTATCTGGTACTGTATGGTACAGAGCTAAGATTTGATGCTGGTCTTGTGCTGAGCCAGCTAGGGTATTACAATTGTCTTCTGTGGTCGACCTTTAGGAATGGTGAGAGACTTGATTCATCTCGTGTGTTCCTGATGTCCATCTGGCTGCCCATGCTTCAAACTGCTTTGTGTGGATTCTGGTTGGTTGGAACAGGATTAAACTCTTGGTTCAGTGCCATCCATGGGTTAGTTAGTTCCCTTACAATCATTGTCTCAATCCCTCCATGAAGGATGGCAGCTTGGGCTGTTGCTAGATCCACCCCCAGCATTTTGGTGCCTTCAGTGGTCAAGGGAGAAACCCCTTTGAATATGGAACAATGTTATTTGCCATATGATGCTATCAATTTTGTACTGAAACTTTACACTATTGTTGAGGGCCACGCCCAGACAAGAGGAATATGCTATTTATAGAGTAAAAGAGAATAAATAATATTCATTTTAAGTGTCAGTCTTAACTAAATGAAACCTTTAATCCTTGCCATCAGAATGTTTGAGACCAGGTGAACACGACTGTAAACCCTGCAATGAAAACGCTGTAAGTCTCATTACACAGAATCGTTCTGTGCCTTGTTTAGTCAGAGCTGCCAAGGACCAGTGATTGGCTTCTTATTCATGAGCTCAAAACCTGCATTTCCTTAAAATGTTTTAATTTATTGTTTCTGTGAATTCGGTTATTGTTCATTTAATTCTCATGTTTATGTTGTGAAAACTCAAGCTGTGAACATGGTGCACTTTAAACACGGGAGGCTGATGATGACAGCAAGTCTGTAAAGTATTATAATGGGGGAAAATGGAATAAAACCAGCTTCATCTCAACCCAAAATTTCTGCTTTTCTTTTTGTTATACAGCTTAAATGGTGTATCTGCAATAGGGCTTTTAATATCCACCATCCCTGCACTGTGCTGTGACTCCTGCTAAAAACTTGGAAATATTTAACAATAACTAATTGATTTGTGGATAACACAGAGCAGTGGCCCATGAGGGGAGCACAACAGCTCGCATTGTCTGAGAAACTTACTGCCTACTATGCTGCTGGCGTTTAGGGCAACAATGAAGGCCCTCCATCTCTTAACAGATATAGAAGGATTCTTCATTGCTGTTTCATCTTAAAAAAAACAGTCAGTGTTGTTGGCCCTGAACCTCGAGCATTGGTGGATCACTCTTGGTCTGACCTCTCCCCTTTGACCTGTTTGGCATGATTGACCCTACCAAGAAACAAAACACAAGGTCCTGACTCCAGCCAACATGGCTCTCCAGGAAACTGAGGCATGCAAGCCTTCAAGCCCTACAACAATGTTGTCCTCTTGGAGGTTGTCTGAGAAAGAAAATGGAAATCATTGCCTCGTGTCCATGACAGGTTAACATTGAACTAAGGCTAATGGGAAGCAAGTCACTCTTGACTTCCTGAATGAATGAAGCGTCAAGTGACATCAAATGAGATGCTGTCTTGGATCAGTGTGGGGTCAACCTTGGCCTCCGCCTAAAACTACATATATTAACACACAAAGTGCTGGAGGAACTCTTGTGTTGAACAGCATCAACAGAGGGAAATGGACAGTCAACACTTTGGGCCGAGGCCTTTCATCTGGACTGAAAGATAGGTGAGATAGCCAGAATAAGGTGGTCAAGGGCAGAGGGTGGGTCCAGGTGAGGAGGGGCAGTAGGCAGATGGGAAAGGGGTGAGTGGGAATAGTGTGGAATTTGAGAGGTAGTTGGTGGAAGTGACAAATGACTAGTCAGAATTTGATAGGAAAGAAGGGTGGAGCATGGAATGGAATCTAAGGAGGCAGATGGGATAATGGATTAAGCGTAAGTAATGGGCACTTGGAGAGGCCGGAGATGACAGTGATGAGAGCAGGAGGAGAGAGAAAATGACCGGGAAGCAGCTTACCAAAAGTTGAAGAATTCAACATGCATGCTACCAGGTGATAGACTACTGTGAATAGCAACCTTGTGTGTGAGAATGCCCCAGTATTGGGTATCCAAGTGTTTTGGGCAGAACAGAGTACAGTAAACCATGCTCTATTTAATTGTATCTGAGTTGGGAGGTTGACATGGAGATCAATACAACAGAATATTCCATTTTGAGTTCAAGTTTAATTATCACTCCGTTACACATGAATACAACCAAATGAAACCACGTCTCTCTAGGGTGAAGGTGTAGAACACAGAACCAACAGTTATACCTTCAGTTTCTCTGCCAACGAGAATCTCACTGATGAGGTAGACCTGCAGTACTTTAAATTCTTAATGTCCAGTAGGGTCTTGTGATTGATTTTTAAAAAAGACAATAACACCTTTGGTTGGTCCCTTAGAAGCTGCTGCGTTTGAGTGTGCCGCCATATTACCAGAAGCTTTTCAGGTTTTACACTTGGCTCGCCTAGAAGAATTTATCCAGAAAACTGGAAAAGTCCAGACAAAAAGACCTAAGGTGCAGAAACTGGAAAGCTACAAAGTGTCTGTTAAATTCACCTGCTGCAAATGGCTTTCTTGTTGGGATGGGAGTTGGAGGGGGGGAACAAAGATATTGATGCCTGTAAGACACTTAATTATTTATGTGAAATCGTGCTTTTTGCTGTTGGAATGCAGGAGGAGTGAGTGTGTGTGTGGTCCCTCCTTGCAGGCAATGCAAAGGATATTTCATCACAGGACACAGCTGATAGGACAGCAGATGCCTTTGCAATTGACTTTATCACCAGAGTCCGGGGTGCTTCCTCTCACACTGAGCTAGGTGGTATGGGCTGGCAGATGTAGTGGAAGCCAGGCCATTTGGTTGGAGTTGCTAAACTGAACAATTTCAGCTGTCAAAAGCCCAACAGTACACTCCAGCAATGGAAACTCTGTATTTGCTACTGGAGCACGAATCCCCACTTTGTAGGACGCTTACATGGAGCCACGTAGACACAAGATTAGTGCAGCACTGGATTAACACAGGACTCGAACTTCATTGTGGACAGGGTCAAAACCAACCTAACCTCATATCCAACAAGGAATCAGTCATTGTATAGGGATGATGTGGAGTGGTAAAACTGGCAGAAGAGCCTTTAAATATTAGAGGGTAGTTAATAAGTTGTGGAGCAATGATTATGACATGGAGTTTTATATTTATTTATTGAGCTATCACGTGGAATAGGGCCTTGGATCTGCACCGCCCAGCAATGCCCCAATTTAACCTTAGCCTAAACACAGGGCAGTTTACAATGACCAATTAACCTACTGACAGGTATGTGGGAGGAAACTGGAACACCCAGAGGAAACCAACGTGGTCACGGGGAGAACGTACAGGTAGTGGTGGGAATTGAACCCGGGTCACTGGTACTGTAAAACATTATGCTAACCACTATGTTACCACACCACCATTGATGTGTGTTAGAAGCATGTAGCTGGGAAAGAATTTGAAATAAGTGCAGGCATTGGGAAGAATGACAGACTGGGGGAATAGCAATGTGATGGGGCTAAGTTGGGGATAAATCTATGAAAAAGTGAAAGGGTGGAAGAGGAGGGATAAAGGAAAAATGGGGTGAAATGTACGAGAAGCAAAATACTAATGAGAATTAAAGATAAAATCAATTGCTATGAATGTACCCAGTTTCCAAATAACATCTCTCAGATCCACCGTCACTGTTAAGATCCTTCATACAACCCCATCTGCTCTTTTAATAATTCAGTAAGACCTCTTTTTAACTAAGAAGAATTCCATTCCACTACTGTTGACAAAGCCCTCAACTGCACTGTGTGCTCAGCCGTTCTCCTTTCTCCCAGAACTACAGTAGCGTTACCCTTGGCTTTGAACTCCATCCACTAATCTCCATGTTATCTTGTGCCATTCGTGACATCTACTTGATATCAATGCCACACCTATTCTTTCACCATTTTGAACATTTCTTCTGGGCCACTGTGGTTCTTCATTCCACCAATGTCTCCTCTCCATCCTCTGGCGCTGTCCTGTGCTGCCGTAGAAGATGCAACATCTGCTCTTTTACAAGTAAGGAAACAGTGATTTTATCTGCATTTTTTACACTTCACACCATAATCATTGTTCATGCTGTGACTTCATTTGCTGAGGTTAATAATTGAGTGATTCTTTCATGAAACAACTCTATACATTAGGTAGAGCTTTTGGTTGCCTCTACCTAATTCTCCTTGCTATTCTAATCCTGATCCTACTTCCTCAGCCCCCTACAATGTTTAATGAAGCCTTGGATCAGTTGTGGATCACACCTCATCTTTTGCCTTGTCTGATCACAGACCCTGGATCAGATTCACAATTTTAGATAGTGATTCTTTTCTTCTGCTCGGCTGATCCGTTGCCTCTTCTGCCTTCGGTACACCCTTGCCGTGTTTTTGAATTATTTCTACAGCAAAACAAGTCCCCTTTAACTATTTATAAACTGAAGAATATTTTAACAATCATTTGTCCATTCAATGTCTCGTATCTTCTACAATCCTTCCAATCAAAGGCTGGGCTGCGATTTCCTCAAGCTTAGAATTTATGAGATCTCAATGAGATACAAAATTCTTAAAGAGGATTCGCATGAAAAATGCGGTGTTGCTGTTTCCCCTGACGGGGGAACTTGAAGGCACAGTCTCAATATCAGAAGTCAATCATTCAGGACTAAGAGGAGAAGAATTTTTCTGGAATTATAAGCCAGGAAGGATTATGTGGGTTCGATCACTGAATATATTCAAGACAGAGGCTGGTAGATTTGGGTATTGATGGAATCAATTAATACGGAGTTATTGCAAGAAAGTGATGCTGAAGTAAAATATAAACTACAATTCCACTAAGTTCTGGAATAGACACAAGGAGCCAAATAACCTGCTTTGAAATGTTCTACCATTCCTTTCTCTACATTTTATAAGTTTATATATCAATAGTTTTGCCTGGTTCTGATGAAACCTTATTGACCTGAAATATTAAATTCCTTACTCTCTGGAAATGCTGAGGATATACAGTATTTTCTGCTTTTACTTCACTAAATGAGTAAGAATATGATTGGCAAATGTAGCATAATAAGGAAGAACCACCCTACCTAGGTTTTAATTCCAGCCTACAGTTTGAAACCAGTCTGTATTGGTTCCAATTACAATATAATAGAAGCAATCAGACACTGGCTTCAACTTGGAAGTCAATAAAGCCCACGCTTTGTTCAGTTTTAACAATTTTCTTCCTCTGACAGAAGCTTCTTTCATCTCCATGATACAACTTCAGCTAGTCAGGTATGATCTGTGAGCTATTCTTTAATTCCCTGTAGTAAACGTTGGCCATCCACTCAATGTCTAGAACTCAAAGTCTTGAAGAAGGGTTTCAGTCTGAAACATTGACTGTTCATTCATTTCCATAGATGTGCCTGACCTGCTGAGTTCCTTCAGCATTTTGTGTGTGTTGCTTTGGATTTCTAGCATTCGTAGACTTTCTCGTGTTTAGGATCCACTTAATGTGCTCCAGTTTATTTTGCTGCTCCAATAGACCTGACCTGCCTGATTTATCCATAGATCCTCTGTGGAAGACGAGAATAATAAAGAAAATTTGTTATAATTATAATTCAATAGATGCATCACCAAAGAATATTCTCATAATCTAACTCATTAATCATCTTCCCTATCCTGAAGTAGCTGGCTCTTCCGGAAATCCAAAACCTCTGGTAATGCTGATAACCAAGACTGCAGAACTATATTTAGAGTATCTGCTGCCTGATAAAACCTAACGACTCTAATTCACAAGCAGAAACCGTAGCATTAAACTCTTGCAGGTTTTTCTTCATAATGAGTCCCTCAGGATCAAAGATGACTTGGTTCCATCTCAGTTCCATGGGTCCTGGGGGTGATTTGTGAAGTCAATGTAAAGTCCTATAAATTTTGTCACAATTTGAAGGAGGTCCTTGGTGAGATGATAAGGGCTTTAGTGCCCTCCTTCTGTTAATACTGGGCTTTTATGTGCTTCCAAACAGAAGTCCATTGTAAAAAGCAGAATGGGGTTCTCAGTGTCACCAAGATTGCTCCTTGTCCATTTTGAGGATTTCCAGGTTTATTGTACATTTTTATGGAGATTTTAAGAGCATCCTTGAATCTTTTCCTCTGCTCAGTTATCACAAGCGAGTTTGGAATAAGCTATTGATTCTGGATCCTGAACAAAATGGCCTACGTGAAAGAGATGACTAAATGTAATTAGGGTCTCAATGCTGGGGGCATTGATGCCAGAGACTGATGTTTGGTTATCGTTCCAGTGAAATCAGAGCATTTGCAATTATAGCATTTGTGGTACCTCTCCAGTGCTTTGAGGTGCCGACTGTATGTGATTCATCTCAGAAGCAATACCTTAGACTTTATTGTCGCCAAACAATTGATACTAGAGCATACAATCATCACAGTGATATTTGATTCTGCGTTTCGAACTCCCTGGGATACAAATAGATAGTAAATATTAAAAATGTAAATTATAAATCATAAATAGAAAATAGAAAAGGGAAAGTAAGGTAGTGCAAAAAAACCGAGAGGCAGGTCCAGATGTTTGGCGGGTACGGCCCAGATCCGGGTCAGGATCAGTTCAGCAGTCTTATCACAGTTGGAAAGAAGCTATTCCCAGATCTGGCCGTACGAGTCTTCAAGCTCCTGAGCCTTCTCCCAGAGGGAAGAGGACAAAAAGTATGTTGGCTGGGTGGGTCATGTCCTTGATTATCCTGGCAGCACTGCTCCGACAGTGTGCGGTGTAAAGTGAGTCCAAAGATGGAAGATTGGTTTGTGTGATGTGCTGGGCTGTGTTTACGATCTTCTGCAGCTTCTTCCGGTCTTGGACGGGACAAATTCTATACCAGGTTGTGATGCACCCTAGAAGAATGTTTTCTACGATGCATCTATAAAAATTATAGATGGTCCTACATATTATTCTCCGTAACTTCCGCCACCTCCAACAGGATCCCACCACTAAGCACATCTTTCCCTCCCCCCCTCTCTCTGCATTCCGCAGGGATCGCTCCCTACACAACTCCCTTGTCCATTCGTCCCCCCCATCCCTCCCCACTGATCTCCCTCCTGGCACTTATCCGTGTAAGCGGAACAAATGCTACACATGCCCTTACACTTCCTCCCTTACCACCATTCAGGGCCCCAAACAGTCCTTCCAGGTGAGGCATCACTTCACCTGTGAGTCGACTGGGGTGATATACTGCGTCCGGTGCTCCCGATGTGGCCTTTTATATATTGGTGAGACCCGACGCAGACTGGGAGACCGCTTTGCTGAACATCTACGCTCTGTCCGCCAGAGAAAGCAGGATCTCCCAGTGGCCACACATTTTAATTCCACATCCCATTCCCATTCTGACATGTCTATCCACGGCCTCCTCTACTGTAAAGATGAAGCCACACTCAGGTTGGAGGAACAACACCTTATATTCCGTCTGGGTAGCCTCCAACCTGATGGCATGAACATTGACTTCTCTAACTTCCGCTAGGCCCCACCTCCCCCTCGTACCCCATCTGTTACTCATTTTTATGCACACATTCTTTCTCTCACTCTCCTTTTTCTCCCTCTGTCCCTCTGAATATACCTCTTGCCCATCCTCTGGGTCCCCCCCCCTTGTCTGTCTTCCCGGACCTCCTGTCCCATGATCCTCTCGTATCCCCTTTTGCCTATCACCTGTCCAGCTCTTGGCTCTATCCCTCCCCCTCCTGTCTTCTCCTATCATTTTGCATCTCCCCCTCCCCCTCCAGCTTTCAAATCCCTTACTCACTCTTCCTTCAGTTAGTCCTGACGAAGGGTCTCGGCCTGAAACGTCGACTGCGCCTCTTCCTATAGATGCTGCTTGGCCTGCTGCGTTCACCAGCAACTTTGATGTGTGTTGCTTGAATTTCCAGCATCTGCAGAATTCCTGTTGTTTGCGTATAAAAATTAGTGAGGGTTTTAGGGGTCAGGCCAAATTTCTTTAGCTTTCTCGGGAAGTAAAGGCGCTGGTGGGCCGCCTTGGCAGTGGACTCTGCTTGGTTGGACCAAGTCAGGTCGTTTGTGGTATTGACCCTGAGGAACTTAAAGCTTTTGACCTGTTCCACTTGTGCACCACCGATGTAAATTGGGTCGTGCGGTCCGCTACTCCTCCTGAAGACAACAACCAATTCCTTCATCTTGCTGACATTGAGGGATAGGTTATTGTCTTCGCACCATGCCACCAGGTTCTTAATTTCCTCTCTATACTCAAACTCACCATCACCCAAGATATGGCCTACAATTGTTGTGTCATCAGCAAACTTATATATTGAGTTTGATAGAAACTCAGCTATACAATCATGGGTGTACAGTGAGTACAGCAGGGGGCTGAGTACACAGCCTTGTGGGGCACCGGTGCTCAGAGTGATTGTAGAGAACTTGTCCCCTATTTTTACAGTAAAGAGAGGAGAGATGGTTGCTATGCCACACACCATTAGTTTATGCTGAGTTTAGCATCTTGATTTTCAAACATCCTTTACGTCCAATGGCCAAAGTCTGCACATGGTGCAGTGAAGATGATGGTGATTTTGATCAGGTGCTATTTACTTGTACACGTTCACATATCAAACAAAGCTATAAAAAGTCATACTGAAGACACTTTATCGATATTATTAAAATGAACTTCGTAGTTCTATGTTGGTCTAATATCCATCTGAGTAGAAATAAAAATTCTCTTTGCTGCCATGTACTTGAATCACGATGGAGTGAAAACTTTCATCCGTCCATATTTTACTTTGGATTCTCCTTTGAAAGCTTCGGTGATGCAGATCAATCATCTCCTCAATGTGTAATAAATTCCTCAGCGTTATCATTTCGGAGGTTCTGTCTTGGGTCTAGCCATTACGAAGAAAGCACAGCAGCACCTCTACTTTCTTAGAAGTTTGCCCTTGTATGGAAAAGCCTGCAAAAAGAAGTGGATAAGGCCCAGTCCATCGTGGGTAAGCTCTCTTCACCATTGAGCGCATCTACGTGCAGCATACACACAAAGTGCTGGAGAAACTCAGCAGGCCAGGCAGCATCTATGAAAAAGAGTAAATAGTCGATGTTTCGGGCCGAGACCCTTTATCAGGATTGGAAAGAAAGGAGGAAGAAATCAGAATGAGAGGATGGGGGAGGGGAGGAAGTACAAGGTGGCAGGTGATAGGTGAAACCGGGAGAGGGGGAGAGGGTGAAGTAAAGAGCTGGGAAGATGATTGGTGGAAGAGATAAGGGCTGAAGACCATGGAAGAAGGGGAAGGGGGAGGAGCACCAGAGGAAGTTGACGGGCAGGTAAGAAGAGAAGGTGTGGGAGGGAAACACAAATGGGGAATGGTGAAGGAAGGAGGGGAGCTAATTACCTGAAGTTTGAGAAATCAATATGCATCCCATTAAGTTGGAGGTTAACCAGATGGACTCACTTTCAACCTTCATCTCATGTTTTTAATATTTATTGCTTCTTTAGTTATTATATTATGATTTCTGCTTTTTCTTTCTTTTTGTGTTTGCAGTTTGTTGTTTTTTTCACACACTGGTTGTTATCCATCCTATTGGGTGTGGCCTTTCACTGATTCTATTGTGTTTCATCCATTTACTGTGAATGCCCGCAAGAAAATGAATCTCAGGGTTGTACATGGTGATGTATACGTACTTTGATAATAAATTTACTTTGAACGTTGAACATTTTTGAACTTTCACCAGCTGCAACACTCCTTTACAAATTTTGAAGAGTTTCATGTCCCATTCTTATGGAGGTTTCTCAATACAACGGTGTCACATTCAATTGCAAGCCAATATATCCAAGTAGACATATATAGATGCAAACACGAGGGAATCTGCAGATGCTGGAATTTCAAGCAACACACATAAAAGTTGCTGCGTTCACCAGCAACTTCTATGTTAAGACATATATCGACACTGAATCTCTATTCTGAGGCCTTCCGTTGTTTGGGATGACCACAGATGTTATGTCCCAGCCGTCTACGTGCTAGGCAAGGGCAGTAGGATATGGAGAGCAAGCAGTTTCTCATGTCGTAGGCTCCTCCTCTCTAAGCAGCTGAACAACCCAAAGGAACGGCGTAGACCGACACAGTGTTGCAGGAGTTGCCAGTCAGCGTTGAATGCGACGTAGGGACTCGAGCTGCAGATTTTTGCTCAGTGATTACTCCTGAAGCCTTCCCCATACGTGGGTATAACTGCAAGCCAGCAGAGGTTTGAGGTCAGAGTTTTCCTTCTCCTAGATGAGCTGCCAACCACGGCTGACAGGCCCCATCTGCCCAAAGTGACTGTTTTAACATGCTAGTAACCTGCTTATGTCCCTTCTCCTATCAATAGAAACTTTTCTGCTGGGCTTAGTTGCTAAGCCACACACGAAGGCCAGGAGCTGGACTTGGTTGTCAGAGGCTGTTTGAAACTGATGCCATTGGGAGCATTTAATAGATAGTAGGAGCTTATCGCCACTACCACCCCCAGATACAACAACCTGAAGAAATTGGATCTCTGTCTCATTGTAGAATTACCAAGACCAGTTTTCTCAAACAACCCATACAGACATTCACATAATGATCTTCTTCCTTGTACTGGTTGATCTTGCCTTAACACTGCTGAATATCGCACTCTCCACTATCTGGATTACACCTTTAATCCTGCACGATGAACACCCACTAGTCCCTTTGGCAAGGGTGGGAGGGGCAGCAGAATGGTGCAGCAGGTAGTGCTGCTACCTCATAGCTTTGGTTTCCCTGGTCTGATCCCGACCTGCGGAGACATGCTTGAATGGCCTTTACACATTCTCCCTGTCATCACACTGCTTTCTCCTCGGTGTTCCAGTTCCCTACAAATGTTTCACTTGGCAAGTTAACTAACTGCAGTAAACTGCACCCTGTGCAGGTGGACGGTAGGTGGGAGAGCCAGGATGGAGTTGATGGTCATGTGAGAGAGAGCAGATTAAAGGGAAATTATGGCTGAAGTGGGATTGATTACATGGCACTATTTTTAAGCACTAAGAAAACCAAATTCAGTTTCACAGAGGTGAGACTCTCACCTGCTCCTCCAGCTCCCTATGTGTCTGCTGCTCATGTGGTTCCACTTCCTCGTGTTCTGGTGCTGGGAAGTAACTGGCCTACCCTCACACCCTGCAAGACAAAACAGAAAACAATTGCACATGTAAGCTGCAGCCAAAACTCCTTCATGGCAATGCAGTAACTCATATAGAGTCATAGAGAAGTACAGCACAGAAACAGGCCCTTTGGCCCATCTAGTCTATGCCGATATCATTTCGACTGACTACTCCCACTGACCTGCACTGGGACTACAGCCCTCCATATCCCCTATTATCCATATACCTATCCAAACTTTTCTTAAATGTTGAAATCGAGCTCACATGCACCACTTGCGCTGGATGGAGGTTCCCAGAGGAAGACCCTTTTTAATGTAGGTTGGGAGACCACAGTCATCATTCACTCATGAGTGGAATCACTGCTTGTTTCTCATTGTATCTGCTACGTGTACTCTGAACTGCAGACATCAGGGTAGATGCCCTTGTCGCCCATGGTTAAAGGCGAAGCACTGAAAGCAAGCATGCAGGTACAGCAGGCAGTGAAGAAAGCTAATGGCATGCTGGCCTTCATAACAAGGGGAATTGAGTATAGGAGCAAAGAGGTCCTTCTGCAGCTGTACAGGGCCCTGGTGAGACCACACCTGGAGTACTGTGTGCAGTTTTGGTCTCCAAATTTGAGGAAGGACACTCTTGCTATTGAGGGAGTGCAGCGTAGGTTCACAAGGTTAATTCCCGGGATGGTGGGACTGTCATATATTGAAAGATTGGAGCGACTGGGTTTGTATACTCTGGAATTTAGAAGGCTGAGAGGAGATCTTATTGAAACATATAAGATTATTAAGGGATTGGACACGCTGCAGGCAGGAAGCATGTTCCCGCTGATGGGTGAGTCCAGAACCAGTGGCCTCAGTTTAAGAATAAGGGATAGGCCATTTAGAACCGAGTTGAGGAAAAACTTTTTCACCCAGAGAGTGGTGGATATATGGAATGTTCTGCCACAGAAGGCTGTGGAGGCCAAGTCTCTGGATGCTTTCAAGAAAGAGATGGATAGAGCTCTTAAAGATAGCAGAATCAAAGGTTATGGGGATAAGGCAGGAACTGGATACTGATCGTGGATGATCAGCCATGATCACAGTGAATGGCGGTGCTGGCTTGAAGGGCCGAATGGCCTACTCCTGCACCTATTGTCTATTGTCTATTGAAGCAGTTGCCATACACCAAGTAGGACACTTTCTACAGAGCATCAATAAAAATTGGTGAGAGTTAAAGGGAACATGCTCACTTCCTTTAGCTTCTTGAAGAAGTGAGGGCACTGGCGAGCTTTCCTGGCTGTGGTATCAACGTGCTTGGAGCAGGACAGGCTACTAGTGGTGTTCAATCATAGGAAGTTGTCTCAACGTTCTTGATCTCAGCACCGCTGACATAAACGGGAGCATGTGCATCACTGTCCCTAGCATCTGAAGTCAATGACCAGCTCTTGTGGTTTGCTGACGCTGAGGGAAAGGTCATTATCGTGCACGAGGATAAATCAACTCAGCATTGAGGTACAGCCCAGTGAGTTGTATCAGCTTAAGACTTCTAAATCAGAGGTTTCCAACCCTTTTCATGGCAGGGACCAATACAATTCAGCAAGGTGTCCATGGACCCCAGGCTAGGGACCTCTCTGGCCAGGCAGCCATGAGTGTAGTGAGAGGAGTGGTTGAGGACACAACTTTGTGGGACACTATTTTGAGCCTAATCCTGGTGGAGGAGCTGTTGCTGATCCTTTCTGATCGCTATCTATTGGTCAGAAGGTCAAGGATCCAGTGCAGAGGGGGTTAATGAGTCCCAATGACACAAAGGCCAATTTTTGTGAGTTCTTTTTCACAGGGTAGGTGGGAATACCAATTTGACCAGATTTACAACAACTACTACTACTGCGTTGACTCAGGCCTAGGGGGCCGGCGCTGGGCACAATGACGGACTTGTTACTTCTCCCTCTCCCTCATCAGTGTGTTCAGTTCATCTACATTAACATTTACAACAACCTTAGCCACCAAAACAAAGCAGGTAAAATTCAAAGCAACAAAGGAACTCAGCAAGTCAGGAAGCATTCGTGGAGATGAATAAACAGTTGACCTTTCAGGCCAAGCCCATTCTACAAAACTGTTTCAGCCGAAATCGACTATTGTCACTGATGCTATCTGACCCGCTGATTCCTCCAGCGTTTTGTGTGTGTTGCTTTGGACTTCCAGCATCTGCAGAATTTCTGGTGTAGCAGACATTGAAAATTCAGGCAGGTGTCTCCCCAGTTATGACATGTCAGTCACCAATTCACCCACAAACCCGCAGGTCGCAGTTAAATCTCCGTTCATGATGTGTGAATTATTTAAACCTGCGTCAGGGGTGTTAATTTACAGCCATTGTTCCGCCGGCTGGCCACAGGTAAAACTCCCGCGTCAGAGTTCAGCTGCCCCGCGGGGTGAGCGAGCGAGGGTGGGTGTGAGGCTGCCGGACCCACATTGTGGCGTGTGCGGGAGGCGCCCTTTGTGATGGGGACCGCATGCTAGTGAGGAAGGTCCTCGGGGCATCAAGCAGGAGCGTAGAAAAGGGGAGGGGTGGGGGAGAGAGAGAGAGCACGGGGAGGGGGTGAACCCAGGCGGCTGTCCGCAGGGTGCCGCGGTGCCAGAAAAGGGAAGATGACGGACGAGGTGCTGCAGAAGGCGTTACTGAGTATGGGTAAGTCCCCGCCGCAACACTTGCACATTCAATGATGTCCAGCCCACTGCTGCAGCTTACAGTTCTCTCCTCTTGTTTTCTCTCTCTCTCTTTGCCGATTTCCGGATTTTGGAAACCGCTGCCGCCCGATCGCTCTATTGGGACGGCCCAGACTGGGAGGTAAGTCCAATTCTTAAATCGCTGTCCTTCCTGGGCCAACACCCTGCTCCCTGAGCATGTGATAATCCGAAATCTTTCGTAAATCCGGACCGTGAATATTATTATTGTATATGTTCACTCAGGTATTTGTATGCATTTAGGACAGAAAAATTGTCTGAATGGGGCAGCTTTAAACTGGACTTGCGTCAGTGCCAGTGAACGGTCGGGCCGCGTTTAGCACCTTACCTGTCTTCCCTCTTGGCAAGTTCACACTGGCATTTCCTCAGCCCTGTGCGTGTGCATTTCAATTCAAAGTACCTTGGCGGTAATCAGCTTTATAGGGCGATGTGAATGTAAAATTGTACACAGCAACGTCCCACAAACAGCAATAAGACCATTGCAGAACTGTCCCAAATGATTGTCTGTTCAGATGCTGTAACAAATTTTTCAGTGGATCTGAAAATTTTAGGGAGGGCGTAGGAACTTGCCCAGTAAGGTGGAAAGGAAGGCGGTCAACGTCACCTTGCAAGTCAGACGCTGAACCTCTGGGATTCCTACAAAAAGTAGTGGATATGGCCCATTCCGTCACGGGTAAGGCCCTCCCCACCATTAAGCATATCTGTACAAAGGAAAGGTGCATCCATCATCAGGGACACCCACCACCCAGATCATGCTCTGTTCTCACTGCTGCCATCAGGATGAAGGTGCAGGGCTCTGACCGCAAGATTCAGGAACAGTTATTCCCCTTCAGCCATCAGGATCTTGAACCAGAGGGGAGAACTTCACTCAACTTCACTTGCCCCATCATTGAAGTGGACTCACTTCCAAGAACTCATCATGTTATGCCCTCAATAGTTATTGTTTCTTTATTTATTACTAGTTTTTTTTTTCCTTTTGTATTTGCAGTTTGTTGTCTTTTGCATACTGGTTATTTGTTCACCCTGTTGTGTACAATCTATGATGCTGTTGTGGTTCTGGGATTTACTGAGTATACCCACAAGAAAATGAATCTTGGGGTTGTATAGAATGTACTTACTAACAAACTTACTTTGAACTTTGATTTCTGAATATTCAGATAACTGATTATGGAGTTTTATTTAACCATATAGATTGAAGGAACAAAGGGTCAGAAGGATTTTGGGCTTGTATTTTATTAAACAAAAGATGACCAAGATGAGGTTTTAATTTACAATGCCGATTTTTAAACTGTGCATGAGGGTTGTCATCACAGAACAGGACCTTTGGCCCACTAACTCTGCAACCTAATCACATTTATTCTCTCCATGTTCCAATCAGCTCACCCTAAATCCTACACTTACTGACACATTAAGAGTTATTTACAGTCAATTAATCTATCCACACATTTTGGGGATGTGGGGTGTCTGGAGCAACTGGAGAAAGGCCACACAGTGACAGGGAGCATGTACAAACTCTACACAGGCTGCACCAGAGATCAGGATTGAAAGCAGGTCACTGGAGCTATGAGGCAGCTGCCTCACTGGCCATCTAATACCAATCCTTTCATGGTCATCGAGAATGGCCAATTGAAAATCTGAGAGGAATGGTTATCTCTCAGTGCTGGAGATTTCAAATCATTTTAATGAGTTAACAGCTGTTTGGGAATCAAGGTTATTTTGATGTTGACTTTATGTACCACTTCTTGAGACAGACCGTTTAACGGGATGACTCCATTTGACCATGGCTACTAGAGCAATTAAAAAGACATCTGAAACAGGTTATGATCTATGTTGGAAGGCCCCCCCCCCCACACCCGTATTTAAATAGTACAATTCTTCATTATAATTCATGTATTTAAACAATCTCTTTTCTAATGAGTAACAGAAACATGACTATTTCAGACTCAAATTCTCAAGTGGTGGTTGAGGTAAATGAAATTCATGAAACTATATATTTGTGTTTCCAAAAGGCTAGAAAGTGAGTTTTCAGGTGTATTTTTCCATGTTTGTTTTCTGTGTTTTTATTCTGCTCCTTTGTTGAAATAAATCTTTGAGAATGGATCCTCCATGAATTCCAACGTCAAAACAAATTGGATAAACTGAGCCAGCTGAAAAGTGATGTGAAATGGTTATTGCAATTGCATTGTGAAGTAGGATGCCGTGCACAATCCTGATTTGATGGAGACAGCCGTGAGAAGCATGGAGGAACATCTGGAGAAACTTCTGAAATGCCTGCTTTGCTGCCACTGCTACTGTGCGATGGAGAATCTCCGGGGCGGCGGGGAAAGGCCCCAAATCCTCGGCTGTTGCCGGGTCCGGGGTCGAAGCACTCAGCAGAGATGGTGCTCGGTATTGGAGAGCTGGTCGAAGGCTTGAAGTTTGCGGACGGACTCGGAGTTGGACTGTGGTCAGGTGCTTCCAGGATGCTGCACCAGCAAGTTTGCGGCACTGGTAGCTCATGGCTGCGTGAGATGATAGGACTTTCAAGAGACTTTGAGATTTTTTTTACTGTGCCCATGGTCTGTTCTTCTATCAAATTATTGCTTGCACTGTTGTAACTACATGTTATAATTATGTGTTTTTTCAGTTTTTTTAGTCTTGGTTTGTCTTGTGTTTCTGTGATATTATTCTGGAGGAACAAATTGTATCATTTCTTAATGCATGCATTACTAAATGACAATAAAAGAGGACTGCGTGTCCTCATAATCTAATCTAATTTAATTGTATATATACTGACACTGCTTTCAGCTGATGTGCCTTCCATGAATAAGCACTGTTCCTGCTTAATTGTCATGATTTTGCAGTACCAACCGTACCATTCATTGCATTAATGTTTATCCAGGAGTTGTGGTCTCTAGCTAATATGCAGATTGGAACTATGAGTGTACCTCATAAAATAAAGCTGCTCTTCGAAGTCACTCAGAGGTTAGCAAGCCAAGGCAGAGCATGGAAGTGGGTGAATGTTGTGATTCACTCCGAGTATTTTAGCTAATGACGTGGGTGGGGTGGGAAGTTTGGGGGGAGGAATTTGAGAGCAATGTATTTGCACAAAGAACCCCAGTAAATATCTCATTGCCAGTATATCATGAAATGTCTGTGGTGAGAAGTGACTAATGACAAACGAGAACATCTGCAGATGCTGGAAATCAAAGCAGCACACACAGTTTGATGAAGAGTCTCAGCCCGAAACGTAGACTGTTTACTCCTTTCCTGAGTTGCTGTCTGGCCTGCTGAGTTCTTCCAGCATTTTGGATGTGTTGCAGTGGCTAATGATGTCAGCACCAGGACTAAAACTCCCAGGACCTAGATGCAGAACTGGAAAAAACACTAATGTTCTCACACACAAATCTGCGCCAAGCAACACATCAAAGTCCCTTCACCCTGAAACACTGTGTCATAAGTTACCAAAATATTGCTGCTTTTAAATAATGTCAACTAATTTACTTTATTGTTACAGCCCCCAGTTACTTTGAAGTTACAGACATTACCTGATCTCAGATGGCCGGTCCTATGGAATGTGAACTTGATGTTGATTGATCCTCTGACTTTGAGAGTCTGTGACCTCTTCTCATACGGTTGAACAAGCAGGCTGGTCTAACTCCTGTCTCTGTCTCTCTTTTGATCTCTCTAGTCAGCCCAAGTTTTACACAGCTTGTTACACTTCACGTTCCACAAATATATCAAATGTATGTTTTTTTTATTCCTGTAATCACATGAGAGTGTATCTGGCCACAAACCAAATCACGCTGGACATCTGGTCAGTAAATGTGTCACCTTTATCTTCACACAGCACCGCTGTTCATTTCAGCTCCACTGACTCAACATGGTTCAGCACAGACTAGATGGGCTGAAGGGCCTGTTTCTGTGCTGTACCTTTCTCTAACTCTAACTATTTTGTTGTTTTCATGGACCTCTCCCTGATTAGGCAACGTACTGCTTTCTCTTGGTAGCTAAGATTTTAACAGTGACTGTGAATATCATGTTGAACAGTGCTAATATACTAACTCGCATACATATATGCGGATAAGCTAAAGAATGCGGTTTTATCACAAAAGTCACTGCAGTCACTGACCTGATATCGATCTCTGTCAATCACAACTCCCACCAGGTACTGACGTACTCCACAAGAGCCTCACAGACTCATCGATGCTCTAGTGGTTCATTCTCACTGTTTAAGGATTCCCAAACTATTTATAAAAATCAACCCTAAGAAAACAAAATCAATGGTGGTAAGCAAAACAAGCACTAAAGACTCATTAATGATGGTATCATTACAAGTGAATGGACAAGACATTAAACAGATGCAAAAGTTTGATTATCTTGGCAGTTGTCTGACAGATGATGGGAGATGTGAAATTGAGCTCAGAAAGAGAATAGGTATGGCTAAGACCCAGTTCATGAAGCTAAAAGATCTACCATGCAGTCGGAAGGTAGACATCCAAAGTAGAATCCGCTTCCTCGCGTGTTGCGTATGGTCAGTGCTGAGGTATGGATCAGAAACATGGACCCTGAAGAAGGATGACATGAAACGAATTAATGCTTTTGAAATGTGGTGCTATTGACGAATGTTGAAGATCAGCTTGGTAGAGAAAGTTTCAAATGAGAGGGTTTTATCTGAAGTTGATAGACCACAGATACTGCTGGAGAAGATCATGAAGTTAAAAGTTGCTTATTGTGGACACGTTACGTGGAGAGATAACATCTTGTTGGACTTGCTATATGGAAAGGTGGAGGGAAAGAAAGGAAAAGGAAGGCAAGGAACAACGTGGCTGGATAACATCAAGGATTGGACTAAGCTGGACAAGACCAGGGATGTTGTGGACAAGTGTCGGGACAGAGCGGCATGGAGGGCAATCACCCACCAACTGGAAATTCCAGATGTGACCTAATGATGACGAAACTATTTAACCAGGGCAGGCATGTCACACTGTAACACTTGTAAAGACACACTTCCTCGCAGGACAAATAATTGCTTTCACCGGCAATACACCAACGGTAGGCAGTGCTGCATCTGACAACTCAGTGGCATAGAGATGGCCACCACTTGTGTAGGGCAAGTGGTGGGAGTGTGTTCATACCAATCCGCATTCCCAAATATCACTTCCACTACTTCTGATCTACATGATTCAAATGGTAAAAGTGTGTATCTGTTGCTTGTCCTTCCCTCACCATCATTCCAGCCTTGTACCTTTCTTGTTCTAGATACGCTTAGAGACATTAACCTGGCCAGGCAGTTAAGCTGTTTTAGAGCCATGGAGAAGAAGCTCTTATCAGAGAAGGTAGATTAGATGCAAGACCTAGACATGGTGGGTCAATCGACATGAATGGTTGTCTCAACAGAGAGGAGTACTTGAATGTCAGGTCTCACACATTGGTCCAGAGGGCTTCTTGGAGGGAAGGTTTGATGGACAAACCTGTTGAGGAGGGGTGATGGACTTGGTAATGAGATATTGGGCACATTGGCAGGTAGGTGGATCTGGATGAAATATTGGAGCATGGGGAAGCTCAGCTCGGTATGCATCTGCATCGACTTCAAATACCACGGTGGCCTGCGCCATTTCACCACTTGTAGGCCCAATCAAAGAGCAGCATCTGATGACCAAGATTCGGTTCTATTTGCAGAACGAATTGGTGCTATAACTACAGCTGGAATGAGATTTTAAAAAATGCTGGAAACACTCAGCAAGTTGGACAGCTGACTGGAAAAGAAGAATTAACATTTCTGGTGAAAAACCTTCTTCAGAACTGGGAAAGGAATAAAATAAATTAGTCTCAAAGGGAGCCTCTTCAACTGGATGAGATTAGTGTTGCTTAGGTTCTTACGCTGGTTACGGAGCCTTGTTGATTGATTATTGAGAGAGGATGGGGGGGAGAAAAAGCAAAGAAATTATAAAAGATGTGAAATGCAGGTCAGAGTTTTTGCTACAAATTGAAAGCAGGAGAATGCTGAAAATGCTCAGGAGATCGGGCAGTGTCTGTGGAGAGATAAAAAAAACTGAATTACTGTTACAGATGGATAACCACACACCAGACCTGGCTAGTTCATATACAATCAATTTCTCTAAAATTATCAAATTTGATTTTTGAGGTCCAAAGGCTGCAAAACACCCAGAGGAAAGACGAAGTGCTGATATTTTAACATTCATTTTTCTTGTGAGATTGAAGGAGGCCATTTGGCCCGTGTTAGGTGCGGGCGTGCTAGCCCTTGGAACATTCAAATTTTCCTCTGATTTCCCTGATTTTTCATTTTCTCTTACGTGCTCATCAACTCTACTCAAATTCTTGTACTGTTTGCCTACAGTAGGGGTAATGTATAGAAAAGAGTTCACTTACCCCCCCCAACCCCAAACGTGTCCCTGTGATGTGGGGGGAAGCCAAAACATCGGGGGGAAACTCGCACAATTACATGGAGAACACGGAAACTCCATACAGACAGATCGGGATTCATCCTGGTTTGCTGGAGCCGTGAGACAGCAGCACTACCTGCTGTGCCACCGCCCTGTCGGTTGGGCTTTGTTGAAGCAGAGCAGTAAGCCATGGATAGATTATCTAGGAGTGGGAGGGGGATGGAGAATTAAGGTGACGCACAACCTGGAGCTCAGGACTACACGTGCAAACTGAATATGCTGTGGGCTCCGTAGTTGCCCAATCTGTGTTTGGTTTCTCAAACGTATAATAAACCATAATGTGATCTCTCCCACCCACCACTCCCCACCTGCTCTGCAATTTGAAACTAACTTGTTTTCTCTCTTTTCCCTGTTCTGATGATCTTCAACCTGAAAAGTTAACTGTTCCTTTTTCCACAGACGCTGCTTGATCTGCTGAGTTTTCTGTTCTTACTTAAACTCACAATATTGCCATTATCTCTCCATACATCACCACTCAAAGGGACTTACTGGGTGTCATGGAAGCAAGCTGAGCTTTACGGTTTGCAGTATAGCCAAGGTGTGCATGTCTAAAGTGCCTGTTGGGGTCGTTGATGAAGTGGACAGCATTGTCTTTCATGTTGTCACTCTTGTTGAAGCTGTACTCGTCCGCACAAATGGAGGATATTTTGCCTCATTCCTGTTGTGCTTTGCTGATGGTGGGAAGGGTTTGGGAGGGTAATAGTGCAGCATGCTACTGTAGATCCATCGATAATTTGTACTCTGTTTGCAATAGTGGTGATCCCACGATATTGACGAGTTCAACAATGGCAACCTCACACTGTCATGGAGGAGTGGACAGAATTCCTTTTATTGGAGCTGATCATTACATGGAACTTGAACAGAGTGCCCATTACCTGCTACTTTCCAGCTCAGACTTGAATATTGTTTGCTCTCTGTTGCATGCAGACACCAATCTTTCCCAGGTCACATGATGATAAATTGGAATCTCACAAGTGTTGTCTTCATGTCGTGTGGTGTAAAAGTAACTGAAAGAAACTGCTTTATTTCTAACAACTGTTTGTTTCTCTCTCATATTATTTCACATTTTAGGTCTGTTGAAACTTTGGGCTTCCATTCATAGAATATTTTCTTCGTAAATCCTTCTGCTGTATCCATTTGCATTCAGATTAATTTAATTTAAAGACTGCAGGTTTCTGCTTAATTATCCGCTGGCATTCTATGCAGCTAATTATTTCAGCTACACTTACCATTCAGCTTCACTACAAACACTGTCCCTAATCCTTTCCTGGAGAGTCTCAAGCTGTTATTAAGGGCTTGGAATACTGGCAATAAGGAGCGCTTACTTAAACCCCGCACAGCAATTTAAACCAATGAGATTACATTGCTCAAAACAATGGCTGCTAGTATGATGGATCTTTAGTTTTCATTGGCTGATACTGGAGGTGTCACTTCCTTGTTTGTGTGGAATAGGTTCCACTCAGTGGCAATGGTGTTCCAGCTGAGAGAGGTCTGTGAGCTGTTTTCTTCCACCATCTGTTGATGCTATTGTGTAGGTTTAATTCTCTTAATTAGTTGATGAGTGTGTCAAGGTCATTTAACTGTCCTGGAGGTGAGCTGTGTGTGTGTTCTTTCAGTTACAGGGAAACTGTTGAGTTCACAGATGGCATTTTGCTTATAAAGCTTGTGTACGTTAAATGTGAAATTCTAGAAATGCTTTATTGATTCATGTTTTCAGAAGGTATCTAGTAAGTTGAATCTTTTGCAGCTAGCTAAATAGACATGTAAATGTAGATTGTACCAATCTCAGCAACTTTCTTGTTAGTAAGTTTGTTTGCTGTTAAGATTTATTATGAGGAATAAATTAATTTTCTCAGTACTTTTGGTACTGTATCCAGTTATGCTGATCTTTGGAAAGTGCTGTCACAGTATCATATTCTCTTCATTTATCCTGTCACAGTGGTGCTAGTCTAGACGATCATTTCAGTTTGCCATGCGGATCAAGCAAAAATGGACTAGATTATTTTACCCCTAAACTTGTTTGATCTGTATCTGTTTTTTTTTCACCACTCCCAGGATATTATGTGATTTCTGGGCAGAGTATGACATTATATATAATGACTTACAAGGTATAGTATTTGTTTGAGACCATAAGATATAGGAAAAGAATTGGACCATTTGGCCCATTGAGTCTGCACCATCATTTCATCATAGCTGATTTATTTTCCCCCTCAACCCTATTCTCCTGCCTACAAATAACCTTTGACGCCCTTACAAATCAAGAACCTATCAACTTCCACTTTAAATACCTACCATCTTCTGCTTGAAAAACTTGCTCTTCAGGCCCCCTTAAAATTTTCTCCCCTCATAAATCTGTGCCCTACGATTTTAGACTTCCCTACCTTGGAATGGTTTGACCTTCACAGCTATCTGTGGCAATGAATTCCATAGATTCACCCACCCTTTGGCTAAAGTGATCCCTCCTCACCTCTGTTCTGAAAGGACGTTCCTGTATTCTGAGGCTGTGCCTTCTGCTCCTAGACTCCTTCGTTATTGGAAACATCCTCTCCATACCCGCTCTTATCTAGGCCTTTCAATATTCAATAGGTATCAATGAGAACCCCACCCCATTCTTCTAAACTCCAGTGAGTACAGACCCAGAGCCATCAAACACTCCTCATAAGTTAACCTTTTCAATTGCAGAATCATTCTCATGAACCTTCTCCGGACCCTTTCCAATCCCAGCACATCCTTTCTTAGATAAGGGTGTGATGGTATTGGGTTTGCTGACCATGAAGTTCTAAACTTGAATGAAGACCTTAAGTCCTCTCTGATATAAGTAGCCATGCGTACTCTCACTAAAGGGAGATTATACTGTAACTACCTAATCTTCAAAGATGTTTATTTCCCACGGCAAGTTTTAGCCTCACATTGTCCCCCCTCCCTACCAAGGAGAAGCTAACAGTGATTTAAACATAGTTCATTTATTTTCAGTGATAAACATTTAAATCGAAACAATGATCTTAAAACATATTTAAAATTCGCAGAGGATTTCTATCTTATAAAAAAATTTCCAAATTTCAAATCATTTGTGAAACAAAAAGTATTTCCAAATACAGATATAATTTCTTTAAACTAAAAAGACATGCCAATAATGCAGACCAATGAATCATCCCCTGCAGAAACCAAAGCCAGAGGACCCCACCTTCCTATCATCCTTCTTGATGTTCTTCAACCACTCCTTATAAGCCTGAATTGCTCTTTACATTTATACTCTTTTTCTGCCACTTTGGTCTTTTCATATATAAATGATATTTCCACAGATACCCTTTTAACACAAAAAGCATTTTGGAGACATGGGTATCAGCTTTCAGGTGGACTGTTAAGAATTAATGCTGTAAAACTAACATTCTTGAGCACATAAACATTCCAACCATAACCACAAGTTATTTAATATGCTAAATGATATTATCCATCCAATTCTGCAAGCTTCCTTCAACTAAGCAACTTAGAGTCAGCTTGTCTGTTCGAAAGAAGCCAAATTAAACAACTCATTAACTTAAACTGTATCTCAAGCAGCAATAAGCCAGGTGTAGTGAGCTAAATCTTACTTCTCACGGACAGAGCATCGTCTATCTACAGAGCTTGTTTGCCAAACTGCTCTATAAACAGTACTGGTTTTAACTTGAAGCTGATTACTGCTTGCCATTTACACTTTAAGAACGAAAGACTGACTTCCATTTATGACCAGAAGTCAAACAGCTGTTAGTTGGAAGTTTACTTACAATTATTTGTGGTCTTACAAATGTCAGCTGTTGTATTCAGAAAGCAAGATTAGCAAACAACCAAGAAGCCTACTGACCAGGAGTGAATATCCATCACAAGGGGACTGAAACTGCTCACAATACTCGATGGGACGACAGGTTAAATGGACTAAATGGTCTCTTCTCTTCATTATTTTATCAGAATCTGTGTACATCTTCAAATGCAAGGAAGAGTTATTTTATTCAAGGAGTTGCGCATGCATCCATCAATTTGGGCATCTGGTGACTCCTTGCATAATAACAATATTAAATTGTAGAACTGTAGGTAAGTCTATCAGTAAACAGAGACTACTTAACTGATTGTAGAATTCATTTCATGTTAGTACTTTGTTGATCATGAACCATTTTGTAGACATTTTCTATGTAACATTTGATCATGAGTAACATTCAATATATGTCCAGATTACTTTTCTGCTATCTATAAGGGAGATCCAAGCAACACGCTGGCAAGAATTTTGGTTCTTCCTGCAGATGATACTTGATCAAATGACTCTATATTTTAGGTACTACATTTAGGAAGATCAAACTAAAATAAAACATAACATTGAACGATAGAGTGTTATGGTGTTGAGGGATCTAGGAATGCAAGTGCATTGATTGCTGAAAGCAGTGTCAGAGTTTGATAGGGTGATGAAGAAAGTGTTTGACATGTTGGCTTTCATTGGCCAGAGCTTTGACATAAGAGCTGGAAAGATATGTTGCAGTGGTTTAAAATTTTGGTGAGGACATACTTGGGGTATTGTGTCCTCCTTTGGTCACCCTGTTATAGGCAAGATGTTATTAAACTAGAAAGAGAGGAACAGCAACACACATCAAAGTTGCTGGTGAACGCAGCAGGCCAGGCAGCATCTCTAGGAAGAGGTACAGTCGACGTTTCAGGCCGAGACCCTTCGTCAGGACTGAAGAGAGGAAGAGTGCAGGAAAGATTTACCAGAATGTTGCCTGGATTTTGTGGGGGGGGGTGGAGGGGAGTGTGGGCTGAGTTACAAGGGGAGGTTGTGTGTACTTGGGCTTTATTCTCTGGAATATAGGGGACTGAGGAGTGATCTGGTAGAGATATGAGGGGCACAGGCAGGGGCATAGTCTTTTTATCACGGGGTGGTGGGTGTGTTCTAAAACCAAAAGGGCATAGGTTTAAAATCTGGATCTAAAAGAGACATCAGGAGCAGCTCCTTCATGCAAGGAAGGGGGTGGTGTATTTGGAATGAGCTGCCAGAAATATTGATTGAGGTGGGCACATTTAAAAACATTTAAAAGGCATCTAGATCAGCACATGGCTTGGAGGGCTATGGCCAGACACAGGCAGATAGGACTAGCTTCCTTGGCATAGTTCAACTAGGCCGAAGTGCCTGGTTCATTGCAGTATGACTCTGACTGACTCTGATTTAGTGTATTCTTGGCCATTACTTAATTTATTATCAGAATCAGATTTATTATCGCCGGCATGTGACGTGAAATTTGTTAACTTAGCAGCAGCAGTTCAATGCAATACATAATACAGAAGAAAAGAAACAAAATAAAAATAATAAATACATTTCTATATGTATATTGAATAGATAAAAAATTGTGCAAAAACCAGAAATACTGTATATTAAAAAAGTGAGGTAGTGTCTGAGGGTTCAATGTCCATTTAGGAATCGGATGGCAGAGGGGAAGAAGCTGTTCCTGAATCGCTGAGTGTGTGCCATCAGGATTCTGTATCTCCTTCCTGATGGTAACAGTGAGAAAAGGGCGTGCCCTGGGTGCTGGAGATCCTTAATAGTGGATGCTGCCTTTCTGAGACTCCACTCCCTGAAGATATCCTGAGTACTTTGTAGGCTACTATATTGAGAGTGAACTACAATGGTCAGGTTAACATTGATTATTATCCCAGTCTTATTATAACAGGCCTTCCCTGTTATTTAATTTTGTTCCCATAATTAGAAAAATAAAGGTCAAGTTAGAAGAATTGTTTTTTTTCCCCTCCAAAACTGGATAAATACCATGTGGGCTGCTTTAAAAAGAATATAAGAAATAGAAGCAACAGTAGGCCACTAAATAAGACTGTGGTTGTATCTGTGTCTTGTCCAATTACATACTTGATCTCTGTCACACTCATTTCAGGGGATGTACATCCCTCTTCAAGTATAGAGACCATAACTGCATGGTCTCACGAGCGAGGTTTCACTGAGACCTTACACTTTCTTGTTAAGACTACTTTTCCACTCCTGTTGCCTTGCAATAAAAGATGGCATATTCATTTGTCTTCCAAATTGAAGGCTGTAAATCCATGTTTACTTTGTGCCTCATATGCCTCTCAATGTTCATGTGCATTGTTTCTCACTGTTGAAAGCTATTCTTTTACATGCTTTCTCTGAAAAGTACATAACCTCACACCATCCCTTGTTAGATCACCTCTTGACCATCCAGGACTTAATACCTTATAATCCCCTTATAGTAATCGTCACCAATTTGGAACCAACATGCTTATATTCTGAACATGAGGAAGTCTGCAGATGCTGGAAATGCAGAGCAACATACACAAAATGCTGGAGGAACTCAGCAGGTCAGACAGCATTATGGAAATGAATAAACAGTCGACGTTTCTGGGCCGAGACTCTTCTTCAGGACTGAGAAGGAAGGTGGACGATGCCAAGATAAAAAGGTGGGGGGGAGGGGAAAGAGGCTAACTGGAAGGTTTAAAGTGAAACCAGGTGGGAGAGAAAAGTCAAGAGCAGGAGAAGAAGGAATCTGATCGAGCTCCCCGGAAGGATGCATGGCTGTGATAGTGGGTCTGGGTGAGTACATCATCGAAGAGTCGGAGGGTAGTAGAGATCACAAAGGGGGAGCAGTGAGAGAGGGTTTCATTCTACTTCCATCGAAGAGATTTATTCTACACCTCTTGACCTTTAATCAATGCTGATGTTACACCCCTGCTCTGATCCCCACCTTATTAACCTTCTCTGTTGGACAATCATTTGTGTTTTTTGGCACCTTAACAATGGCTTTTGAAGATTTAGGTATACCTAACTGCTTTCTGGATGAAACCATGTTGAGTCTCCTTGGCTGTATTATTAATTTTCAAAGTGCTTTTTACTGTGTCCTTAATGTTAACAAGAAACAGAAAAGAGGCAGAGATAGATAAATTTTCCAGATAGCACTATGTAACAAATAGTGTGCCACAGGTTAAATGAATGGGCAAAGATCTGATAGAGTATTACATGAGGAATATGCAAAATTGTTCTTTTTTGGAAGGGAAAAATGAAAAAGGAAGGATTTTGTCTAAATTGGTGAGCTTTGGAATCTGGGTGTCTAGGTACACAATTTTTCAGAAAGTGGGCACAGCAAGTAATCTGGAGAGTTAGTAGAATAATATTCTGTTCCTGCTGAAAGGTTCCGGCCTGAAACGTCGACTGTACTCTTTTCCATAGTTGCTGCCTGGCCTGCTGAGTTCCTCCAGCTTTTTGTGCTTGTTGCTTGGATTTCCAGCATCTGCAGATTTTCTCTTGTTTGAGAATAATATTATTTATTGCTTGAGGAATTGGATTAAAAGTAGGGAAGATGTGTTTCTGTTCTTTAAGGCACAGGTACGACAACATTAGGCATAGTGCAGTATCGGGTTTCCTATTTTAACAGAGGAGGTTAAGACATTGGAAACAGTTGACAGAGGATTTACTGGTTTGATCAGAATCAGAACCAGGTTTACTATCACTGAAATGTGTGGTGAAATTTGTTTTGCAGAAGCAGCACAGTACAATATATAAAATAAGCTGTAAGTTACAATAAAAATAAAGTGGATTTCACTTAATTGGGACACATCGGGGCTAGTACATTTTGACCCAATTAAGTGGCTGCCCCAATTAGCTCAAGTTTTATGGAAATAGTTACAGAGGTATAAAAAAGACAAGTTACTGTTTAGCTGAGTAACAGATTATGTATTTAAGTGAGATACAGAACAAATTAGAACATCACCAATACTACTACAGTGCTATAAAACTGTTCTAGTTTAATAGTTATCAAAGGAGGAATACATCCAGTGTATACTGCTATGATTAACTGAAAATGAAGCGAACCAGTGCAGACACCAAGTGCAGATAATGGACTGCCTTCACACAATGCTTTTGATGATTGCTTCCTCCAAATCTTCATTTTCATTTTAACATTCAAGATGAGTTCAAGTTTAATTACCATTCAACCATGGCCCAAATAAACAAAGGGAATCAGGGCTACTTTCTCAATTAATTTTTACTCTTTAAGAGTTGTCCCAAATAAGCGGCTGACCTGATTATCCATGACTTGATTAACCAGAATCCACTGCATATAAAAAGATAGTGCAAAATGAGAACAAAATAGTGGATTCATGGGCAGTTCAGAAATCTGATGGCGGAGGGAAAAAAGCTGATTCCTAAAACACTGAGAGTGCGTCTTCAAGATCCTGTTGAGAGAAACTGTTGAAGAGTCTAGCCTTGTATCTGCTAGAGTTTAGAAGACAGAGAGGGGATGGCTGAAATATTTAACATGTTGAGTTGTTTTGACAGGGTGGGAGTATACAATATTCTGAGAGAATCTAAAACCAGGAGTCATTGTTAAAAATAAGAGGTCACCCAGTTAAGACAGAGGCATGCTGAAATGTCTTTACTTGGAGGGTGATGGGCACTAAATCTTTGAATATTTTGAAAGCAGAAGGAGATAGGAATGTGGAACATTGGCAGATGAGGTAAAGGAGAAATCACAAGAGATTCTGTAAATATATTAAGACCAAAGAAGTAATTAGGGAGAAACCCACAATCTGCCGGAGAAACTCAGTGGATCAAACAGTATCTGTAGAGGGTGGTGGGTGGGGAGGGGAAGGAATTGTTGATGTTTTGGATTGAAATACTGCATCAGGATTAGGGAGGGAATTGATCCCGCCCTTCAAGGACCAACGTGGTTGCCTATGTGTGGAGTCACACACAGGTGAGTGAGGTCTAAAATAAATATTTACTTGCCTTGGAGAAGGCCAGGCAGCTATAGAATTTGGGGAAGAGAATAGTGATGCTTTGAAACACATACACATTATCAAAGAGAAGGTGCTGCAGTCTTGAGGCCCATAAAGACTCCTAGTACCCAACTACTGTATCCTCGAATGTTGTGGGAAGTTCGGGGAAAAAATTGCCATTTGTCTATTGCCAGGGATGAAGTGCTTGAAGACTGGAGTGTGGCAAAGGTTGAAAGTACAAGCTAAAGAGCTATCAGCCTGTGAGCCTAACTTCCGTGATTCTGAGAAATAGGATCTACCTGCATTTGGAAAGGCAAGGACTGATTAGGGATAGCCAGTATGGCTTTGTGTATAGGAAATCATGGTTCACAAATTTGATTTAACTTTTTGAAGACTTATCCAGAAAGTTTGAAGGTCTTGCATGGTAGGCTAGTTGAGAAATTTAGATTACTTGCGATCCAGGGTGAGTTAGCCAACTAGATACAAAATTGTCTTGATAATGAGAATCAGAGGGTGATAGTGGAGGGTTGTTTCTCAGATTGGAGGTCTCTAACCAGTGTTCAACCAGTCGCAAGGATCAATACTGGGTCCATGACTCTTTGCCATGTGTATTAACAATCTAAATAAAAGTGTAGCTTGCATGATTAGGAAGTTTGTGGTTGACAGCACAATTAACCAAGTGGGCACTGAAGAAGGTTATCTAAGATTATGACAGCATCTATGGAATTGAAATCGGAGATGTGTAGTGGTGCTTTTTGGTCAGCTGTACCAGGGCAGGACTTGTACAACAAATGGCAGGGCCACCAAGGGTGCTGTAGGACAAAGAGCTGGGGCTACAAGTCCATACTTCTCTCAAAGTGGCAACACAGGTAGACAGTGTGGTGAAGAAGGTGCTTGGTATGCTTGCCTTCATCGATCAGGGCATTGAGTACAAGGGTTGGGATGTCATCTTACAAGCATACAAAATATTGGCGGGAATGTGCTGGATGTATTGTAGGCTGCTTTGATCACCTAGCTACAGGAAGGATGTCATTAAGATGGTAGGGGTGCAGACAACAATCACAACGATGATACCAGACTGGACTGACTGGGACTATTTTCCCTGGGATGTAGAAAGCTGAGAGGGTGGCCTCATAAGAGAGGGAGGTCTATAAAATCATATGGGTGAATCATAGATACAGTGAATGGTCATACTCCCAGGGTTAGGGAAGTTTAAAATTATAGGTTACATTCAAGATGAGTGGGGAAGAACTTTACGAGGGTCTGAAGAGTAAGCTTTCCAGACAAGCTGGTGGGTATGTGGAACAAGCTGTCAGAGGAGTGGCAGACAGTAACAATTACTACGTTAAATCCACTTAAACTGATACTTGGTTTATTGAGTTTGATTTAGTTTTTTGAAGAAGTAATCAAAAGGTTTGCTGAGGGGAGGGTGGCAGGCATTGTCTACATGGCAATAACCTCAACCATCAGGCTCTTGAATAAAAGGGGATGACTACACTCACTTGCCCATCAGTGAGATGCTCCCCACAACCAACAATCGCACTTTAAGTCTCTTTACCTCATTATCTCAGGTTCTCGTTATTTATTGCTATTTATTTATATTTGCATTTGCACAGTTTGTTGTCTTCTGCACTCTGGTTGATGTTTCCTTGATCCTGTTGTAGATAGATACTTTATTGATCCCAAAGGAAATTTTAGTATCACAGTAGTGTTACAAGTGCACAGTTATAAATATTAGAAGAGAAGAAGAAAGAATAAAAAAAAACTTACCACAAAGTCTAATGGGAGGGGGGTTATCACTTTCCCGGCTATAGGTTGACTCATTATAGAGCCTAATGGCCGAGGGTAAGAATGACTGCATATACGTAGTGCTCTTTGGAGCAGTGCAGTTACATAGAAACATAGAAAATAGGTGCAGGAGTAGGCCATTCGGCCCTTCGAACCTGCACCGCCATTTATTATGATCATGGCTGATCATCCAACTCAGAACCCAGCCTTCCCTCCATACCCCCTGACCCCTGTAGCCACAAGGGCCATATCTAACTCCCTCTTAAACATAGCCAATGAACTGGCCTCAACAGTTTGCTGTGGCAGAGAATTCCACAGATTCACCACTCTCTGTGTGAAGAAGTTTTTCCTAACCTCGGTCCTAAAAGGCTTCCCCTCTATCCTCAAACTGTGACCCCTCGTTCTGGACCTCCCCAACATCGGGAACAATCTTCCCGCATCTAGCCTGTCCAATCCCTTTAGGATCTTATACGATTCAATCAGATCCCCCCTCAATCTTGTAAATTCCAACGAGTACAAGCCCAGTTCATCCAGTCTTTCTTCATATGAAAGACCTGCCATCCCAGGAATCCATCTGGTGAACCTTCTTTGTACTCCCTCTATGGCAAAGATGTCTTTCCTCAGATTAGGGGACCAAAACTGCACACAATACTCCAGGTGTGGTCTCACCAAGGCCTTGTACAACTGCAGTAGTACCTCCCTGCTTCTGTACTCGAATCCTCTTGCTATAAATGGCAGCATACCGTTTGCCTTTTTCACTGCCTGCTGTACCTGCATGCCCACTTTCAATGACTGGTGTATAATGACACCCAGGTCTCGTTGCACCTCCCCTTTTCCAAATCGGCCACCATTCACATAATAATCTGTTTTCCTATTTTTGCCACCAAAGTGGATAACTTCACATTTATCCACATTAAATTGCATCTGCCATGAGTTTGCCCACTCGCCCAACCTATCCAAGTCACCCTGCATCCTCTTAGCATCCTCCTCACTGCTAACACTGCCACCCAGCTTCGTGTCATCCACAAACTTGGAGATGCTGCATTTAATTCCCTCATCCAAGTCATTAATATATATTGTAAACAACTGGGGTCCCAGCACTGAGCCTTGCGGTACCCCACTAGTCACCGCCTGCCATTTTGAAAAGGTCCCGTTTATTCCCACTCTTTGCTTCCTGTCTGCTAACCAATTCTCCACCCACACCAATACCTTACCCCCAATACCATGTGCTTTAAGTTTGCACACTAATCTCCTGTGTGGGACCTTGTCAAAAGCCTTTTGAAAATCCAAATATACCACATCCACTGGTTCTCCCCTATCCACTCTACTAGTTACATCCTCAAAAAATTCTATGAGATTCGTCAGACATGATTTTCCTTTCACAAATCCATGCTGACTTTGTCCGATCATTTCACCGCTTTCCAAATGTGCTGTTATCACATCCTTGATAACTGACTCCAGCAGTTTCCCCACCACCGACGTTAGGCTAACCGGCCTATAATTCCCCGGTTTCTCTCTCCCTCCTTTTTTAAAAAGTGGGGTTACATTAGCCACCCTCCAATCCTCAGGAACTAGTCCAGAATCTAACGAGTTTTGAAAAATTATCACTAATGCATCCACTATTTCTTGGGCTACCTCCTTAAGCACTCTAGGATGCAGACCATCTGGCCCTGGGGATTTATCTGCCTTCAATCCCTTCAATTTACCTAACACCACTTCCCTACTAACATGTATTTCACTCAGTTCCTCCATCTCACTGGACCCTCTGTCCCTTACTATTTCTGGAAGATTATTTATGTCCTCCTTAGTGAAGACAGAACCAAAGTAATTATTCAATTGGTCTGCCATGTCCTTGCTCCCCATAATCAATTCACCTGTTTCTGTCTGCAGGGGACCTACATTTGTCTTTATCAGTCTTTTCCTTTTTACATATCTATAAAAGCTTTTACAGTCCGTTTTTATGTTCTCTGCCAGTTCTCTCTCATAATCTTTTTTCCCCTTCCTAATTAAGCCCTTTGTCCTCCTCTGCTGAACTCTGAATTTCTCCCAGTCCTCAGGTGAGCCACTTTCTCTGGCTAATTTGTATGCTACTTCTTTGGAATCGATACTATCCCTAATTTCTCTTGTCAGCCACGGGTGCACTACCTTCCTTGATTTATTCTTTTGCCAAACTGGGATGAACAATTGTTGTAGTTCATCCATGCAACCTTTAAATGCTTGCCATTGCATATCCACTGTCAATCCTTTAAGTGTCATTTGCCAGTCTATCTTAGCTAATTCACGTCTCATACCTTCAAAGTTACCCCTCTTTAAGTTCAGAACCTTTGTTTCTGAATTAACTATGTCACTCTCCATGTTAATGAAGAATTCCACCATATTATGGTCACTCTTACCCAAGGGGCCTCTCACGACAAGATCACTAATTAACCCTTCCTCATTGCTCAAAACCCAGTCCAGAATAGCCTGCTCTCTAGTTGGTTCCTCGACATGTTGGTTCAAAAAACCATCCCGCATACATTCCAAGAAATCCTCTTCCTCAGCACCTTTACTAATTTGGTTCACCCAGTCTACATGTAGATTGAAGTCACCCATTATAACTGCTGTTCCTTTATTGCACACATTTCTAATTTCCTGTTTAATACCATCTCCGACCTCACTACTACTGTTAGGTGGCCTGTACACAACTCCCACCAGCGTCTTCTGCCCCTTAGTGTTACGCAGCTCTACCCATATCGATTCCACATCTTCCCGGCTTATGTCCTTCCTTTCTATTGCGTTAATCTCTTTTTTAACCAGCAACGCCACCCCACCTCCCCTTCCTTCATGTCTATCCCTCCTGAATATTGAATATCCCTGAATGTTGAGCTCCCATCCCTGGTCACCCTGGAGCCATGTCTCTGTGATCCCAACTATATCATAATCATTAATAACAATCTGCACTTTCAATTCATCCACCTTATTACGAATAAGTTGTCTTAGTCTATTACTAAAAGTGCTCCTCTGTTCAGCCAAGGTGGCATGCAGAGGGTGAGAAACATTGTCCAGATTTGCTAGGATTTTCCGTAGGGGTCCTCTGTTCTACCACAGCCTCCAGCGTGTCCAGTTTAACTCGTGTAACAGAACCAGCCTTTCTAATCAGTTTATTGAGCTTGTTGGCATCACCCATGTTAATGCCATTGCCTCAGCACACCGCTGCATAGAAGATTCTACTGGCAACAACAGATTGATAGAATGTATGAAGGAGAGGCCTGCATACTCCAAAGGACCTTGGTCTCCTTAGGAAGTAGAGACAACCCTGGCCCTTCTTGTACACAGCCTCTGTGTTGATGCTCCACTCAAGTCTGTCATCCAGGTGCACCCCCAGGTACTTGTCGGTCCTCATCACATCCATGCATACAATATAGTTACTATTCTATTGGTTTGCAGAGAGTTCCCACAGGAAACTGAATCTCAGGGTTGTATATGGTGACAAACATGTACTCTGATAATAAAATCTACTTTTGACTTTAGCAAGGCCTTTGACAAGATCTTGTGTGGAAGGCTGGACAAGACGTGGATTAATTGTAGGCAAGTGAGTCTAACTCAGGTAGGCATTTTGGTCAGCAGTGATGAATAGGGCTGAAGGGCCTGTTTCTGTGCTGTGTAATCTATGAACCTACCCAATCTCTTGCCATATAACAAGCACTCCACTTCCCTGTTGTGGAGAGAAGTAGGCGGCCTCACGCTTTTAACACATTGTATTGCATCTGCTAGGTTGTCACCCACTCACTCCATTTGGCATGTTGCTTTGAAGCTTCTTCACGTCTTCCTTTGTACTTGGAATCCAATTAGTTTAGTATTGTCAGCAAGGTTTGAAATATGGCATTTCATTCCCCACCTAGTCATTGTACTAAATTATTGCCAAACACACCACAGGTAACATCCTGCTAATCAGAGAAAGATCTGTTTATTCCCCTGCTTTGCTCCAAAAACCAATTCTCAATCCATGCCAGTGTTATTGACCCCAGTGCCACTTGCTCTGACTTTGGGAATCATGATTTCAAAGACCTTCTGGAAATCAAGGTATACCACACCATCTATGAGGCACTAATGCAAATAAGTCCAACTGATTAGTCAACCGTAATTTTCCTTAAAAAAAAATAGAGTCTGCTAAATCCTATTATTACCAAGGTGCTCTGTTGTTACATCCCTCATAATATTTTGCAAGCAGTGTTTGCTACTACAGACATTGGATGGGTTAATTCTTTTTTTTGTTCTCGCTCTCTCCTTAAATAGTGAGGTCACTACCCTTAAGCACAGTTGCAGAATCCACAGGACCTGATAACTGTAACATTTACTATTTCTAAAGGTGTCTCTTTCAAAAATCTGAGATCTTCGGCTCCTTGGGATTTATCAGGTTTTGAGCTCACCTACTTCTCCAGTATTAGGTTTTGACCATTGCTATGTTCTCACTAGATCCTCAGGTTCTGCAGTATATCTGGCAGATTTTTGTGTGTGCTTTCTTCCATAAGGACAGATGCAAGGTAATTACTTAAATCCTCCAGTTCCTTATTCCCCATTATAAATTCTCCTGCCTCAGTCTGTAAGAAGACCTTATTTACCCTTTTCTATTTTGCATACCTATAGAAGCTCTTGCAGTCTGCTTTTATGTTGTCGGTTGAGTAGTAGAGCTACTAGGACTTGATGTTTCAATCCCTATGGTAAATTGGCACTCTCGATGTTGGCAGTGGGTTTGGAGTGGTGACAAGAAGGGAGGGTAGCTACATCATCGAGGCCATCAGGTGGGCACCCTCCTTCTTTGACGTTTTGTTGATAAGCCCACGACATCTCCAGAGGGCTCAATGGTGCTACCTGGTGTCCCAGATACACCCCCCTCAGTTCCATACCCTCCTGTCTTCATCTTGCAGCCCAGTTGTTGTCTTTCCTTTTAATCCAAATCCAATTGCTGCTTTCTTCTGCTGCATTTGACAAGGACCTGATTGCTTGTTGGAGGGAGTGACCCCTCACCCCCATCTTCTTCAATAGATTGGTCGTAAATTCTTATTCTGTTTTACCTTTATCCATCTATCTGATGTCCTCTGAATGCATTCTATTGTCTTCAAATTCCTCCCGATCATTCAAACTAATTCTGGTAATTTTAAGGACAATTTCTTTTGATTTAATATCATCTTTAGTTTCTCTGGACAGCCATGAATGAATTATTTTCTTTCTGGGTTTTGTGCTTTAAAGGGTTTTTGTGTTTTGCAACTTGTGCAATTTTTTTTTAATGTTAACTGTTTCCTCTCTGTGGTCATCAATTTCAAATCTGATTTGTCCAGTCTATAATGTTTGCTATTCTCGCATCTAATCTTCTCACTGATGCCTCATCCACTTTTACAACTACCATTGAGAGGACTATAAGAATACTCCTCCTTAGTGCCAAAAGTAACTAAGACCTGGGGGGGGGGGGAGGAGTTCAGAATATGGCCAAAATTTCTTTCAAACTATGTTACAGCTCCCTTCATGGTCGGTGTGAGGGAGAGCAACCTGCCCAGGAGGGAGGGGAGGAGAGGTATTACCTGAGAGGGAGAGGGAGACGAGGTATGTGCCCTGGCAGGGGGAGAGTGAGGAGGGGAGAATTCTGGTAGGAGAGAGGGGAGGGGAATGAGTGATAGGAGCTGTATCCAGGAAGGGGGAGAGAGTAATTCCCTGAAGGGAAGAGGAGAGAAGAGTTCCCTTGGAGTGTGGAGGAGAGATGAGAATGGCCTCCCGTGGGAGAGGGGTGAGAGAGAGATGGAAGGTGCTCCAAAAGATGGTGGAGAAGAGGGGAAAGCTGTTTCTAGAATTTGGGAGAGAGACGCTCCCCAGGAGGGGGAGGGCGACCAGGTGTCCTGCTCAGGAGTGTGAATGAACGACGGTGGTGTTACCTGTTTAGGAGGGGCATGCTCCTTCACAGAGAGAAGCCAAGCACATTTGCCACAGAGTATGGACTGTCCGCCTGATCGATGTGGAGTGCACGGTTATCTGCCAGAGACCCCTGCCACGGTGTACCTTCGGGGGAGAGGGAGCCTCCCCCATTGCACCTGTCGTTCCAGATCTTACTTCAGCAGTATTGTCAGCAGGTGATATTCAAGCAGCTCAGTGTGCTTGCCTTCCCCAACCAACCTTCCTCATATTAATGACTATTTATATCACTCCCCTTTGGCAAGCAAGGACACCGTCATGTGATCTCAGAGTTCTCCAATGGGAGCGGAGTCAGCTGGTTTTGTGCTTTATTTCCTGTGTGTGCGGTGTGTAGTGAGAGCAGGGACTGCAGTTTATACTCAGCACCTTGGCCAAGGAGTGTTCCCACATTCCCTGTATCCGACACATCCCCCCCCCCCCGATGCAATACTAGCTGCGGTGATGCTGGAGGATGCTGGCATGGTAAGTGAGGCCTTTTGCATTGCACAGGAGAGGGAGGAGTGAGCGGTAGCTGTACTTCGTCCAACTTTAGCAACGCTCAGGTAGTCACTGCAGCCCCGTGAAATGGGGGATCTTTCAGGAATATGTCCACCTGCTTCTACCTAATGGTTGAACATATCAAAAGTGATCTCATGAGGGGTGTAGAACTGTCTCCGTCTTTTTCTCCCTCTTATTCTCTGTGTATTGGCTGAGTATGGAAACTCAACCTTGCCAGAAGCATTGATCATATTGCTTTGGTGTGTCAGTGACTGCTGCCATTAGCCGGGATGCTGATGACCGGAGTGAGCAGGGAACCAGACACAGACTTGTTATCATGGCTCCCTCGTCTGTCCTTAACCCTTTACAGTATGACTGTAAAATGATTATGGAGAATCATTAAATACCTGAACTTATAAATCATTGAAATGGGTTAAAATTTCCCATTGTCCAGTTCTTGAAGTAGGGACTTTTGTTGTTTTTTTTTCCCCCACTGCGATTCTGGCTGAGGGTGTTTGAACTGAAGATTCAATCCTACAGAGGAAGGTTACACTTCAAGAAACTATAGCCCGTTCCCTATCGAAATAAAAATTGTTGGGAGTACTTAGTAGCTCTATGCCATTTCTGTGGAGAGAGGAAGATAATAATCTTGCCAGGTTGGTGGCCTTCCATCAGATTTGGTGAAAAGCCATTTGCCTGAAGCATTATATGTGTGTATAATGTGTATGTTTAAATGGTGTTATTTTGCTAAAATAATAATACACACTATGATCGAAGTGTTATTTGGTCAGAAACTTGTAGACAGCAATGAAAAGCCCTGTGAATTAAAAGTCTCCAGAAAGTGATACCTGATTAGTACTAATGGACAATTAGCTTTGCAGAAACAACACCTCATGCTATTGCATCTTGTTTGCCCAAACTGACTGTAATGCATCCAAATTACTCATCAATCCTAACATAGAAAGTTAAATCTAAACTAACAACATTGACCCTTTCAATGGGATTTAACTGTTTTTGACTGTTGAACTTTTGCTGTAAACAATTTTAAGCAAACGTCTCTCTTGCTCTCATTCTTAATTTATTTTTTTTAGATTATGAAGATCCGCAGTCCTCTTTTATTGTCATTTAGTAATGCATGTATTAAGAAATGATACAATATTTCCTCTGGTGTGATATCACAAAACACAGGACAGGACATGAAACATTTGGTATACATGTGGATATGAACGTAGGAAGTATGTTCAGTTTGCAGATGACGTGAAGTTTGGTGGTGTTGGTAGTAAGGATAGATATTGATGGGCAGATGGAACATAATCCTGGTAAGTCCAACCTGATGGACCTCATGAGAACTAATGTGGAAGTGCAACAAGTACACAATAAATGGCGGAACTGTAGGGAGTATGGCGGAATAAGGGGACCTGTTCCTCAATATTCCCAGAGTGGTCCCAGAGCGAGAAACAGCCCAATGCTTGGACTATTGAAGTGCCAGGACTTTGGGACTGGAGGCGAGGGCCTTCTGCTTGCTGCCCCACAATGTTTAGTCAGCCCCATGCTGAACTGCAGTGACACCTGGCTTCGCATCTGTGGTTTCACGTTTACTCGGCTCTGCGATGAACTGGGGCTGTAGCCAGCTCCAGCTGCCGTGATGCTGGCTTTGTACCTTTCGTAAAACTTCACTCCTGAAGGCTATTTGCTTAGTTTTTGCGTGATTTGTTTTTTTTTCTTTCTCTGCGCATTGTGTGTTTGACGGGTTTTTTTAATGGGTTCTTTTGATGTTTCTTTGATTT
Source organism: Mobula hypostoma (assembly GCF_963921235.1). NCBI lineage: Eukaryota > Metazoa > Chordata > Chondrichthyes > Myliobatiformes > Myliobatidae > Mobula > Mobula hypostoma. The sequence goes on from NC_086119.1 coordinate 39,781,577, forward strand.
TTCTGGCTCCCTGTAAGGAGGCGAATCTCAAGGTTGTTTAGTGTATACATACTTTGGTAATAAATGTATTTTGAACTTTGAATTCCTGAAGATGGTTGCAAAAGTAAATAAGGTGCTAAAGCGGGCATATGGGATACATGCCTTTATTAACCAGGTATCGTACAACATTATGAAACTTTGGCTAGGTTGTTGGTGGAGGTATGTGTACAGATATGGTGGACAATCTTAGGAAGAACATGATTGAATCAGAAAGAATACAGTGGAGATGCACCACAATGTTGGCTGGGGTGAAGTTTCTCAGTTTGAGAAGAGATTTGATAGGTTAGGTTTGTTTTCCATGATGGAAGCCAATGGATGGGACCTGACAGAACTGTCATTCCCATATGTCTGTCCATAACCGCCGCCTCAGATTGGAGGAGCAACACTTCCTTGTTCCATCTTTGTAGTCTCCAACTTAATGGCATCAACGTCAATTTCTCCAGCTCCCTGTAACCACACCATCTGTTTTCCCACCCCCTCTTTGTTTTCTCTATCCCTCTTTCCCCTTCACCATTTTTTTCTGCTTTGCCTTTGACAACTTGCTCATCACCCGCTCCTTCCTCACTCTAGTTCTCTACCTCTTTCCCTTTATTTCATGGTCCACTGTCCTCTCCTAACAGATTCTGATTTGTCAGTTACTACTTATCATCTCCCATCTTCTCACACCAATCCCTTCCATCCCCACCCCACCCCTCTCTGCCCTTACCCTTGTCACGTGGATTCACCTATCACCCATCAGCTCGTGATCCTCTCTTCACCCCTACGTTTTCATTCTGCTTTCTACTTCGTCTCTCCAGTTCTGATGAAAGCTTTTACCCTAAAACGTCGACTCTTCATTTCCCTCAACAAATGCTACTTGACTCGTTGAATTACCCCAGTATTTTGTGTGTGTGTGTGTCCCCAGATTTCCAGCATCTGCAGATACCCTTGTGCCTCCTTTAGAGTCTAATTTTATAGTTTTTCTTTCTATGATAAACCTTTATTTGTATTTCTACAGCCAGAGTGGAAAACAAAATGGAAAGTGAGAATAGTTTGAGGAAAATACTTGACCAATTACCAACTCCTGGTTTAAAGGCAGAAAGCACTGGAAGTACATTTCGTCGCTGATAAAAGGTTATTGACCTGAAACATTAACCCTTTACTCTCCGCCTAACTCACTAAGTACTTCCACTGTTTTCTGCTTTTATTTTAAATACAGAAACAAGTTTTCTTTTGAGAATGCGATGGGTCTCTTGCGATTGTGTGAGCTTTTTGGCTTTGTATTTTATAGGGTTGTGCTTTGATGAGCCAATAGCTAAATGTGGAAAATCCACCCTCTTACCGATATTCATAATGTAATACAATTTTTAAGGAAGTGTGATAGTCCATGGTAACAAACTTAGAAATATAAGATGTTGGAAAAGTAATGATAATTATTTTTATCCATTGCAGCTGGTTCTCACCTGAACTTCCACAGGAGTTATGTAGGAATTTTTTTTTTAAATCTCTGGAAATTCCAGGAGCACATCTGCATAAGCAGCTTTGTTCTTTGGAAGAAAAAAATGTCATATCACTTGATTGTAGTGGAACTGTTGAAAGCTGCTATAAAATTAAGAAAGGTGCCTCTGTTGCAGAGAATTTACTCCTCTGGCATTACCCTGTTTTGCAGGTGGTGTGGTCTGACTGACTGCTTACAGCCAGTCCTTTCCCAGGCTGCACACGAGAAACTAAGCAGCTCCGGATTGTGCAGTTTTTTCTCTAGGCCACCATGTTAAAAAGGAGCAACACATACAAAATGCCGGAGGAACTCTGCAGGCCGGGCAGATTCTATGGAAAAGAGTACGGTCGATCTTTCGGGCCGAAACGCCGACTGTACCTCTTCCATAGACACTGCCCAGCCTGCTGAGTTCCTGCAGCATTTTGTGTGTATTGCTTGGGTTTGCAGCGTCTGCAGAGATTCTCTATTTGTGATGTTTAAGAAGGACACTGCCAACTCTGAATGGTCTTTCCCTTGCTCACTTGGTTAAGCTGAAACCATATAAGGGCTAATCCTGCCAGATATTTGGCTGAATGCATTGACTGGTGACGTAGACTTCAGTTGCTCCACATCTCACAAAAATACATGTTAAACAGGGAATCAGTTGGTGCTTGTGTCAACTTTGGCCATCTGCTGATTTGGGATGCATCCATTTTCCTGTTAAGCCTCACAAGTAATTTAAGGGCTTGTGCTCATCATAGAAGCTGTAGTGACCAATAAGCGTACATTCTGCTTCCTGACCTAGAACTACAAACTATTTATATCATTAATTTTGTAGTATTGGACCACTTTTCATGGATTTGTGATTATAATCCCACAATTTTAATTTAGATTTATTAATAATTTTAGTCTAAGAATCCATAATCAAATTAACTTGGATAATCAATACAGCACATGTATACTGACGCCCTTACAGACCATACCCTAACAATGCCAGCCGCATGTGTCCCACTTCTGACTGGTCTTAATTATTCCGGCGTTGTGATTCCCTCTGGTGGATGTTGTTACTGCGCTGTGAATAACCTCCTTTCTAATTCTACCTGATTATTCTCACCCCTTCTAATTGTGTTTGATTATTCCTACCCTGCAAATCCACCAGTTCTAATTGTGCATGATTATCCCTGCCTTGTGACTTGTGTTTCTTCTGATTATCCCGGCACTGTGAATACCATTTTGTTTAATTGTGCCCGTGTTGTAATCCAGCTCCTTCTTTTTGTGCCTGGTAATCCCTGCCTGGTGAATCCATCCTTTTGTATAAATATTTACGCATTTCAAATCCTGCTTCTTATTGTGTCTACTTCTTTGTGCCTTGTAAAACCCAGCCCCTCCTGATGTGAGCTGCTGCTCCCTGCATTCTGAATCCTTCCCCATTCTAATTGTCATTGTTTACCCTTGCCCCATGATCTTTAATTTTGTGAATTGTCCATTACTATCCAGAATTTTGGTCAAGGACACACCAAATTAATCTTAATAAACAAATACACTTGATCTTGAGCCCCACTTTTCCGATATCTCCTGACTCTTCCTGTGCCTTTGCCTATTTATTCCTGCCCGAATACTTGGCAATAAAAGTAATTTCAAATTTCAAAGTACACTTATCAAAGTATGTATACATTATACAACCCGGAGATTTGTCTCCTTACAGTCAGACACTAAACAAAGAAACCCGAAAGAACCCGTTTTTTAAAAAAGTCTGTTGAACATCCACTGTGCAGAGAGAAAACAAAGCATGCAAACAATAAAAGCAAGAAGATGGTGTTCAGAACTGAAGTCTACGAAAGAGAGTCCGTCCAGACCCTCAGTTCAGCACAGAGCCAAGTAGACGTCACGGAGAAGTGAGCTGAACCGGCCTGTCTCTCGCCTCGGGCCCTGGCACCCTGACCTTTTCGATCTGGCCCGGTGCCTAAGTCATCGTCCAGACATCAGGTTCTGTTGCTTGGATACGCTGTGGCCTGGACCCCACTGCCACGACTCAGCCTCTTCCTAACCTTTCCAATTCGGCCTGGTGCTTCGATCATCGTCCAGATTTGCTGTTAATGCTGGAAATCAGAAACTTAAAAAAAAATAAAAGCAGAATGTGCAGGAAATATTCGAGTCAAGAAGCTCTTGAAGAGGGAAAAACAGAATTGTCACCAGTGTTAGAAAACATGAATAAAAATCAGTTATCAGTGCCTGACTTTTTCATCTTGTCACCTACATGTTGCTGCACTGTCAGTTGTAGGAAGAATCTATCCTAAACTGGCATACATGTCTTAAATTTCCAGACTACAATTATTCGAAATGCTGGTGTATTTCCTTCAAATGTAACATCTAATTAATTGAAGTGCGGGTAGTCTATATCTAATTGTGGATTTCCTGAATTTTAATGTTAGCTGGTTGATGGAGTTATCGGGACAGATTTGCAGTGAGCAATATTATTCCGTGTGTCTAGATTTTGCTGCTGCCTTTGCTGCAGTGCTCGGTCTTCAGTTATTGAACTAAATATTCGCTGTGCATGAAGCAGGTAAGGGAACCTTCCCCTGCTTCGCTCATTATGGTTTCTACATGTAAAAGGAAGCTGCATCAGCCAATTCGCAGAGCAACCCCACTGCCCCACTAATACTCTCCTTTACCTCTTACTGCATAGTCTCAAGCTCTACCACTCACCCACATATCTAGGGTAATTTAAAGGCTCAATTAACCTACCATTTCATGCCTTTGGAATCCAGAAGGAAAATGAAGCACTGGGGAAAACTCACTAGCAGCATTAGTGTTGAAATTGGGTCACTGGAGTTGCAAGACAGCAGCTCTCTAAGTTACACTATGCTGTCCACAGAGCTGCATTTTCTTGGGAATATCGAGTTCTTTGGCTCACTACCCCACTAATGCTATTGAAAATCATCATCTAGGTCTCTTTTAACGTTTCAAAGTTAACAAGGGTTTAGACGTAGGTTGTGGGAGAATATTGAACCTTTACAGGAGACAAATACAGGTAGATGTTTAGATAATTGGAAAGAAACTAGCAATTGGGTTATCAAAGAGCCCCAGCTATGCAGTTGATACTTTTTTCATTGTACGATTTTTGAATGATGTGTTAACTAGGTTTTACAGTCAAGTGGACTTGCTGGTTGCATTGGAAATTCCACACCCTTGAAACTGCAGTGTAAATGTTTGTACTTGTATGTTCTAATTTTGTTTGATCATAAATTTACAGCTACTCTGATCAGAAGCTCCTTTCAGTGATGAGAAATTATTCCAATTGATTCACTATTATCATTGAATTCTTTCAATAAGTAGTGAAATACATATCCATTTTTTAAAAAGTTGCTGGAAAGAATGGGTCCAGCATCATCTGCAGAGAGAATCAGTTAATGAGACCTGAAATATATAACTCTGTGTATTCTCGATAGATGCTGCCTGACCTGCTGACTAGTTCAGCATTTTCCTTTTGATTTCACAGTATCTGAAGTATTTTGCTTTTAAATAGACATGTTTTGGGAAAGAGAATAAAAAGGATGGTGGCTGATGGAAATAAATAAGTAAATATTCTGGAATTAATTAACAGAATAAAACACAAAAAACGATGATTAACGGTACCAGCTATTCTTTTATATTGCTAACTTGCAGTTTTGTCTAGCTTATGAAGGCCAGTGAAAAAATGTTGCTGAACTCTTTCATATTGCCATTGTTTTTTTGGTAATTTAATTCAAACCATAAGGAATTGGTGTTTCAGTACGTTTGAATGCAGTTTGGAGAAGTTTTATTGGGTCAACTCAATTTTTTTTTTAACTTGTTTTAGATTTTCTTATTTTGTTGTGATAAGGACAGTTAACTAGCAATTTTCATCCTATGGGCATTTGTGTTCCAAGACTATTTAACTGTGATAAATGATAGTTAATCAGACTTTTTTTTCCTTATCTGTTTTTGTAAGCCTATTTTGATTGTTGGATGTAGTTCTGACACTGAAATAAAAGCTAAGAGCTGGCATTCAAAGAGTTACAAAAAAAAAACATTGTTCCCTCTATGGTTTAATTTGGATTTAAGGTGTGTGGATATTAACAATATTCACATCCTACTATTACCATAGGGATGTGTTCCAGTTTCCTTGCAGTCTGTGGTCTGTGTGTGTACACAGCCTGCTGATAGTGGGTGGGAATATGTCAATGATGTTGAGTACCAGCATCTGTTTGGAGAGCTGTGACTCACTGCGGTGCTAGGGAACCAACAGGCACTGTCTCCTCAGAGTGCCCGTTGATTGTTGCTGAGATTGACTTGAAACATGGCCTGTCACACAGAGATGTCTGAAATTGTTGAGGTATGTGGCTGTGTTATGAATTCTCTTCCTCAGCACGAGCTGCTTCATGGTTATTCTATGAATACGAGGGGCTCGGGGCAGCCTCCGGCTAGAATGTAGGATCTCTCCAATAACCCTGAGGAGTTTCTTATTAATTCTCTAATACATTTCTGATTACTGGAAAAAAAAGTAGTGCGCAAAGAGACAGGATTTAATGACGAGCACCGAATACTGCAGTTAATGCTCCGGCTCCAAGGTCGAAAGTTGCGTTTGTGATTTGGTTGGTGCGATGCCTGTGTCTTCCGTGCTGTTGTGTGCCCTTTCTAGTAAATTCAGCCCGGGCAATACAGCCATATCTCACAGCACCTCCATGAGCAATTGAAATCTTTGGCATGCACTTCATGCCGCTGTTTAAATATTGAACAGTTGCTGTTATAAAATCTGTTTCACTCACCATTATGGAGTTGGACTAGTATTAAACCGATATGAGTGGATGCCCTACCAGGGTTCCCTTTACTGAATAACATCACTGCTGGAATCGTGCTTCTGTGGGCACACTGAAAACTGAGTTCTGCTATGATGCAGATCTAAATAATGCATGCGCTTCAAATAAATACTGATGATCACACAAGATGATAGTGACTTTGATAAGGTACTATAGCATGATCATCATTATGGTGTAAGCTGATATTGTTGGGAAAGACATAAACTGACTAGAAGTAACTTTCTGAGAAAGAGTATAAATATGTTGATGCTGCAATATTCCCTGGAGAAGAACAAGGTGATCTGTTTCTTCAATAATCAGCGTTTCTTTTTGGCTGTACCAACAGATATGTGGTGGTGAAACTGACAGAACTTTGTGGATTGTATTTTTGGTTTCTGTTGTACTGTGTTATAAAGAAGAGTGAGGGCAGAGAGGTTGCTGCAGTGAGAGATGATGAGGGTTCAGGCATAAAAAGCTGTAGTAGGAGGGGCAGAGGAATACATATATAAGTGTAAAGTATTTGACTTTTGGTGAATCAAAAGTAGTTATCTTCTACCAGTGGTTCCTTGTAAAATCACTTATACATCAACAGTTTCCATTGCCTCTTTAATGCCATAGGAGAAAGGGAATATTGGATGTCATTAAAGTTCCAGGTGGATCATAATGTTTTATGGTAAGTAGAAGCTTTCCTGTCTTGATGCCCATAATTAATTGGGAGTTTGGACTACACTTGTTGGCATGGAAATTCAACTCCCAGCTGCTTATTTCAGCACTACGTGCTTGTTAATGTTCCTTTCCCAATGTGACTGGAGGTCAGACAAGTAACATTGTTGCCCACTGCTACTCTCTTTTGAGCCATTGATGTAAAAATTAGCAGTCATTCCCAGAACTATCAGTTTTTAATGGCGCTGTGCCATAGATCTCCTGTGTGAAATGTGAGAGATGGGATCACCGGAGGTAGCTGACTACTCATGATATTCAAAAGGTGACCAGGCTGAGGTGCTGGAGAATCCGGATGGGAAATCTGGATCTCAGTTAGTGTCCCCCTGTGCCTCACGGTCTTCTCCTTGTAAGAACATGGATTTCTTTGAGATGGTGATTTTTTTTTTCTCCTCCAGTGGCCTGCTTATCACCATAGAAGTTGTATTCCATTTGTCCTGTAACAAGAATGAGTCAATTAGGTAAATTAAGGTCCATGTGCTGAGTATCTTGGGAAAACCCAAGGAAAAGATGTGACATACCAATGTTAAAGGAGGGAAAACGGTTTTAGATGTGCTGAACTGATTAGAGTAGATTCCACAATGTAATATGAGAACATATTGTGACAGGCTGAATATCAGAGGGGAAGTTTTGCCAGTGTCCAATAAAATAGCCGAGTGCCAAATGCCTTATCTACTGTGGTCAAGTCCTTGTACTTTCAGTATGGTGCAGGCAAATGAGCTGCCCAGGGTTTGTTTATTCAAGGTGACTTGGCTTTGTCCAGCTGCTTTCTGTGATTAATTGAACTGATTGGATTGTGCCAGGGGCAACTGTACATTTTAAGCCCCATCAATATCATTGATAAGGTTGTGTCTGCCTACCCTTCCTCAACCTGACAGTAACTTTGTATAGCAGTAACCAGATCTGGTAATATCCATGGGGAGGGGTGACAAGGTAGAACTGATCTCCTTCTGAAATGCCTCTACAGATTCTGCCTAACCTTCTGAATGTTTCCAGTACACTCTATTCTTGTTTCACAATTCCAGCATCTCTATTATTTTTGATTGTTGATGCAGACTAGGAAGAGTTTCAGTTCCTGCAAGATACACGGGGATTCTTCCTCTTTGTCACTTGACCTCTGTTATTATCTGCAAGTTGTTTACTTTCAATGAAATCACATTCATTGCTAATCTTGGCACTCGCCATACTGCTGAGGGAAGACAGAACCTTTTAAATTTGATGAGATGTTTCAAAATCAGAAAAGGTTAGTGATTAAAATTCTCTACACATTGGCCTCGTCTTTGCACTGGTCCAGAGTATGTGACACTTTTCAAAAATTACTTTTCCAGAGGTGAAGCGAGCATTTATTGCCCTTCCCTGACTGTCCTTGCACTGGTGGTGAGCAGTGTACCTGAATCATTGCAGATGTGGTGAAAGTGCCCCCATAGTGCTGTTGAGCAAGTTCTGGGATTTGGACACTGAAGGTTCACTAAGCCAGCTCAATCTTTTTGAACTGTGTTGTGTGTGCTGCACTCTTCACCAAACCATAGGGTGATTTCCTGGCTTGAGAGTGATTGTACAGTAAGGGAATGGCTGACCATAAAGTTACGGGTTGTGGTGTCTCTACGTGCTTCTGCTACTGATGGTCCTTGACAATTCATGATGCCCATCCTTGAGCTGCCAGGTCTGTCCTGAAGTTCTCCTTGTGGTCTTGTTTTTTTTTCTTCTAGAAAACATTGTTCTTGCTTGTTCTCCCTAATTCTGGCTTCCTGCACCAATTCTAGCTTAGTTTCATTTTGTCTTTTCCATTGTCTAAATCATGGAATATATCTTTACCTACAGTGCAGTACTTTTCTTTCTCACATCTATATCTTTCTCTGCTCCCTCCCAGTCCACACATGCTCACTCATTTTGCCTATAGATTGCTCTCACTGATTGTTTAATCGAGCTAGCGGAGACTCCTACCCAGGGTTGGCTATGGAATTGTGAAGCATAAATGGGAATCGTGCTGATGTGATTAATTGTAGCCCCTGGGCTTCAGTGTGCATGAAAGACATCCCATACATCTTATGCAAGCTACGTGCAGACACAGTTTCCCAGTCACTGTGAGAGGTCATCCTCTCGAGCTAAGTAAAAACGCAGCTCGTCTAATGGAATGGCAAGACATATGGGTGAGATAGCAGCAATGTTTCCCATGTCTTGTCAGCAATGTTTCCCATGTCTTGTATTGGCTATTTCTTAACATTTAATGGTGTTTTAATAGTTGATCAATCTGGTACATGCATGCATATGTGGGTTGATTTTTATAAATACGCAAGATTGCAAGGTTCTGTGCATGAATGTATATCAATGGGTTTATGTAGATATATCTTCATTAGGAATATGAGTGTATGTCAACAGTAGTTGTGCTCCATCTGGGGCACATGTTTCTGTATGTGTAATTTAAATGTACATGTGCACTGATGTGGTTAATAGATGTGTATGATGCAGTTACGTTTATGGATATGAGAAATAGAACGTGGAAAGTATTTTAATGCTAAAGATTTGAAATACGACCCAAAATTGCCAGAAGTAGTCAACAAGTTGGGCAATATCATTGGAGAGAGAAATGGCATTCATGTTTGCAGATCTACGATCTTTCAATCCAACTACAGGATATTAAATATGTTGTCGGTTTTAAGCAATTATGGCAGAAGTGAGGAGAAAAAAAGGAGGAACCTCAGTAAGGTGGAAAGGAGGCAGGTGTAAATACATGAACCAGCATTTTGTGATTGAAACAATGAGAACAGTGGTTATGACCTAAAATTACTAAACTCAGCATCATGTATAGGTTTTGTAGATAGACACACAGAATGTAAGGAAGTCTTGATAATATTTATCAAACTGTACCAAAATTGCTTTGTTCATATTGAACAGCCCAAATAGGGGAAGGAGGTAAACACGAGGAAATCTGCAGATGCTGGAGTTTCAAGCAACACACATAAAAGTTGCTGGTGGATGCAGCAGGCCAGACAGCATCTCTAGGAAGAGATACAGTCGACGTTTTGGGCCGAGACCCTTCATCAGGAGTTGGGGGAAGGATACGAAGGGTTTGAAATGGGAGCAGGAGAGTTTTACTAAATTGATTCCAGGGTCAAGGAACTTCAGATATATCAATTGGTCTCAGGAAAAAGGTTTTCCTTGGAACAGAGGAGATTGTGGCCACACATTTTAATTCCACATCCCATTCCCGTTCTGATATATCTATCCACGGCCTCCTCTACTGTAAAGATGAAGCCACACTCAGGTTGGAGGAACAACACCTTATATTCGGTCTGGGTAGCCTCCAACCTGATGGCATGAACATTGACTTCTCTAACTTCCGCTAGGCCCCACCTCCCCCTCGTACCCCATCCGTTATTTATTTATATACACACATTCATTCTTTCTCTCTCTCTCTCCTTTTTCTCCCTCTGTCCCTCTCATTATACTCCTTGCCCATCCTCTGGGTTTTTCCCCCCTCCCCTTTTTCCTTCTCCCTGGGCCTCCTGTCCCATGATCCTCTCATATCCCTTTTGCCAATCACCTGTCCAGCTCTTGGCTCCATCCCTCCCCCTCCTGTCTTCTCCTATCCTTTTGGATCTCCCCCTCCCCCTCCCACTTACAAATCTCTTACTAGCTCTTCCTTCAGTTAGTCCTGACGAAGGGTCTCGGCCTGAAACATCGACTGCACTTCTTCCTAGAGATGCTGCCTGGCCTGCTGCGTTCACCAGCAACTTTGATGTACATTGCTTGAATTTCCAGCATCTGCAGAATTCCTCGTGTTTACGAGATTGTGGGGAGTTGTGTTGGAGCTACTGACAGCCTGAAGGATGGGTGAAGTAGAGAGTACAGAGTAGACAAGGAGAAACTAACTGCTCCTATTGGCAGAAGGATCAAGGACAAGAGAGTAACAAATGAAGGAGTCAGTCTATAAAACATAGAGACAAGTGGGGAGAAAGCTTTTGCGTACCAAGTGATGAGGCAACTAGATTCATTGCTGGGAACAGTAGTGGGGGAAGATTAAGACTGAAAGTGAACAGGACATGTTTCTGAAAGGAAAATGTTTGCATTCTTTCGGGAGAGCGTTGGGGAATGGATTGCTCTTGTGTAAAATCTGTACAGGTACAATGAATGGAATGACCTCATCCTCTACAAAAGGAAATAAAAGATAAATAGAAAAATGAAAGTGCTGGCATATGATTTTTTAAAAAAATGGCTTGAAACAGAAAGCAGACAATTGTGGTGAAGGGTTTTCAGACTAGGATTTCATAGGAGCTGTGCTCCCCCTAGATTTGGTGCTCAGATCTGTATTATTTTGCTTGTAGAATAAAATTCTGATGACTCAAGTTGTGGGACTGAGGTGAATTTTAATAGACCACAGGAGGATGTAGATTAGCAGAACTGGAAAAAAAAAAGTAGTGGATGAAATTTAATAGGAAAAAAGAAGACAAAAAATCAACGTATTAAATAACATGTTTTTGCCAAAGTGCAGGAACAGAGGCTGTATATGTGCATAATTTGCTGAAACTGGCAGAATGTGTTGGAACTGCTTTTAGTAAAGCTTCCTTGTGGAGCATAGTAGACAAAGCAAAGAGGCTAGTTGAGCAATTGTAAAACTTTAACTAGGCTACAACTGGACGACAGTACTGCTTGGGTCACTACTTATCAGGAAGGTCTCAGAAAATACTGTATATGCTCAAATGGTCACTTCGATATGCTCTAGATCTAGGCCCAGGTCTTAGAGCAAGGAAAACATGATGTTTGGACGATTTAAACATAGAACGTAGAATAGTACAGCGCGTTACAGTCCCTTCGGCCAACAATGTTGTACCGACCCTCAAACCCTGCCTCCCATATAACCCCCCACCTTAAATTCCTCCATATACCTGTCTAGTAGTCTCTTAAATTTCACTAGTGTATCTGCCTCCACCACTGACTCAGGCAGTGCATTCCACGCACCAACCACTCTCTGAGTAAAAAACCTTCCTCTAATATCCCCTTTGAACTTCCCACCCCTTACCTTAAAGCCATGTCCTCTTGTATTGAGCAGTGGTGCCCTGGGGAAGAGGCACTGGCTGTCCACTCTATCTATTCCTCTTATTATCTTGTATACCTCTATCATGTCTCCCCTCATCCTCCTTCTCTCCAAAGAGTAAAGCCCTAGCTCCCTTAATCTCTGATCATAATGCATACTCTCTAAACCAGGCAGCATCCTGGTAAATCTCCTCTGTACCCTTTCCACATCCTTCCACATCCTTCCTATAGTGAGGCGACCAGAACTGGACACAGTACTCCAAGTGTGGCCTAACTAGAGTTTTACAGAGCTGCATCATTACATCACAACTCTTAAACTCTATCCCTCGACTTATGAAAGCTAACACCCCATAAGCTTTCTTAACTACCCTATCTACCTGTGAAGCAACTTTCAGGGATCTGTGGACATGTACCCCCAGATCCCTCTGCTCCTCCACACTACCAAGTATCCTGCCCTTTACTTTGTACTCTGCCTTGGAGTTTGTCCTTCCAAAGTGTACCACCTCACACTTCTCCGGGTTGAACTCCATCTGCCACTTCTCAGCCCACTTCTGCATCCTATCAATGTCTCTCTGCAATCTTTGACAATCCTCTACGCTATCTACAACACCACCTACCTTTGGTCGTCTGCAAACTTGCCAGCCCACCCCTCTACCCCCACATCCAGGTCGTTAATAAAAATCACAAAAAGTAGAGGTCCCAGAACAGATCTTTGTGGGACACCACTAGTCACAATCCTCCAATCTGAATGTACTCCCTCCACCACCACCCTCTGCCTTCTGCAGGCAAGCCAGTTCTGAATCCACCTGGCCAAACTTCCCTGGATTCCATGCCTTTTGACTTTCTGAATAAGCCTACCGTCAGGCCAGATTGAACAGACAGGGTACCGGGACCAGAGGCAGGGGTAGGGTCAGTTCTGCTCGCCGCTCCACGCCTAACTCTCTGCTAAACTGAGGCTACGGACAGTTCCGGCTGCTCTCAGCTTCGTGTCTGCAGACTCACTTCCATTCCGAAGGCTACTTGCTTCTTTGTATTGTTTGCAAGAGGTGTTTTTTTCTCCCCCCTGCACACTACGTGTTTGATGGTCTTTTTGTTTTAATGGGTTCTTTTGGGTTTCTTTGTTTTGTAGCTGCCTGTAATCAGACGAACCCCAAGATTATAAAAGGCGTACGTACTTTGATAATAAATGTACTTTGAGAGATTTCATCCAATAAGTGAAACTAGAGAAATCTTGAAGGAAGATGAGATTAAGCGGTATTTTGAAATCTATACAAGGTCATGGAGCATTTAGATGTTGTAAACTAAGGGGAGCTGTTCCCATTCATGTTTGGTTCACAGGTGGGGCAACAGATATAAAGTGACAAAATAAAGATACAGGGAGGGTGTGAGGCACAACTGTTTTGCACAGGCTAAAAATGGAACACATTGCTTGTAAGGGAGGTGGAAACAGAGCCACTGTGCCTTTCAAATGGGAAATGGATAAACACAAGAGAACATAAGTTGGAGGGCTACAGTTAAAGTGTGGGGCAATGGGACTAACAGGATTGCTTAAAGAGCTAGTCATCCCTGATTATCTCCCAGGCTAAGACAATTCTGCGATGTTATTTATTTATTGAGATACACTGCAGAGTACACCCTTTGAGCCACGCCACCCAGAAATCCTCCAATTTAATCCTAACCTAATCACGGGACAATTTACAATGACCAGTTAACCTACCAATTGGTACGTCTTTGGACTGTGTAAAGAAACCGGAGCACCCAGGGGAAACCCACGCAGTCGCGGGGAGAGCGTACAAACTCCTTGTGGGCAGCGGTGGGATTTGAACCTGGGTCGCCTACACTGTAAAGTGTTGTGCTAACCACTACGCTACCGTGCCGTGATTTGTTGGAATCAAGGCAGTGGTGAGCAAAAGCTGAGAGATCCTGGCAGAATTAAAATAATTATCCATTACCAACTTTTTTTTAATTTAAATTAAAATTGTGAGGAAATGCTATTAAAATAATTAGATTAGATTATGAGGACACGCAGTCCTCTTTTATTGTCATTTAGTAATGCATGCATTAAGAAATGATACAATTTGTATCATTTGGTAATTTTAATGAGGTGGGAATTACCCTGTTTCAGACAGGTGGGTAATTGCTAATTTTGAGTGAGGTTTGCATTGAGTCATATACGTAACAAGGGTCTGCTGATAATTTGAGAAGTAGATTTTACTTTTTCACATCCCCAAGACACTGGTGCATTTTGAATAGGTCTGTTCAGCTTGTATGAAAGCTGTCATCAGTATTTCCATGTGACCTTCATTTTGCGAGAAATAGTTCATTTTTTTGGAGCAAGGGGTGTAGAAAATAAGAAGGGATACATTTAATGTGAGAAAAATGAGGTTTAAAGGGGATTTCAGGATTTCTTTTGAGCACAATTGCTCATATCTGAAACTGGCTGCCAGAGGAGGTAGTGGAATCAGATACAGGCATTGTGTTTAAAAGTCTTTTAGAGAGGCATGAATAGGCAGAGCATAGAAAGATACACGCCGATTGTAAACCGATGGGATTAATGTAGATGGATGGACTGGTTAGCATGGGGATGATCAGCTGAAGGGCCCATTTCTGTGCTGTATGACTCAATGGTTGGAGTACCTGTGCTCTGGTAAATGAGCTTAAACTTGTGAGACATTTGAGGTGCTGAAAATTTTGCTGTTTACTATGTTGCTAATTTTTTTATAACCAGATTGCATTTAATTTTTTTTTTGCATAATCCTTTCCTTTGGCATGTTCCCTTTCTTCCCCCCATTTTTGCCGTTCTTTGTTCCCTCTGCCTACGCCGCATTCCCTTCCTGCACTGAGATGGCAGATTCTGACATGCCTCAGGCACACCCTGAGAACGGGGAGCACCCTGCGCAATTACACACAGAGGATCCCAGCTGGCACATCCACTGCACCAGGAGGACAAGTCCCACACAGTCCACCGTGCATCAGAAGCAGGTAACAATTGTGCTGACACAGATGTTTGTCTTGTCGTGCCTGGCAATTGGACGTTGGCGCCTTCATTTCCATATACCACATACAGTAGTAATTTTCACTCAACACCTCACCATAACTTTGGTAACAATCCCCAATCAATGCTTTAACCATTCAGTTAGATTAAAGGTTCCCAACCTGTGGTATATGGACCTCTTGTGTAATAGTATTGGTCCATGGCATAACAAGGGTTGGGCATCCCTGAGCTGGACGGTAAGGAATGGGCAGGTATTGCATAATAATTACTACTTGTGACATCTCTTCCAACTTTACAAGTATCCCCTTTCCACATTTAACATATTAAATGACTTCTCATTACTTGGTTAGTTTCCTGTGTCAATTATTTATGCACAATTTCATCAGTCTCAGATAATAACATTTTACTGAAGAAAAATACTTTAAATGCTGTTGGGTCAGGACAAAGTGCTGCAGGTTCTCAGCAAGTTTTAGCGGCTTCTGTTTATAGAGAGTTCTTGTTTCAGTTAACTGTTTACCTTTTTGCCGATGCAGAATGGCCAGTGGATTACTTGCAGCGATTTTTTTTTTTCGAGAAGAGTTCATTAGCGGTGTGGTATTTGGTAGAGTTATTTCTCATATTGAAACAAAATCCAGGAGTTGTATTTACAGGCGGGGCTCAGTGGAAAGAGCTTCTAATTACATTTTAGTTCCGTGTAATTGGAAGTTAGAAGGGCAAGCACTTTGAGGATCACCTTTGGTTCACAACGCTGCTCCTTGTTTTGGGTCAATCAAAGCATTTAAATTAAGTCAGCTTTTGCAGATGCAGAGAGCAGAAGGAGGTCAATGGAGAGATTAAATGACAAGAATACTGATCCAGGACTAATGAGTAAGTATTGTTACGTACCCCGTAACTGGGTTGCCAAACCAGTAGAAATGGACCACTTAGTTGGAGTCTGGATTACTGGAACTAAGAAAGTTTTATTAAAGAAATAAGTAACACAGTACTCTAATCATAAGGATATAAATGCAACAGGTTAGCAATGAATAAACACATGTACACAGAACTAGGATAATAGGATCAATCAAGCTCTATCACAGTCTAGGGGTAAAATGATCAGTCACACGTGACAGAGTTCAGTTTAGTTCAGTTCGCAGTAATCGCCATCGTGCCATTGGGGGGAGAGAGAGAGAACGAATGAATATGCAAATCGGATTCCAAACAGACCTTCGATATTCCTCGCAGTTAGCTTTCGGGCGAGCCCTTTGTAATGTCTTCTGAGGTCACCGACAGTGACCCCTCCGTTCCAGATACGATCGTTCTTCTGCGGTGAACCCGGCACCCAGGCAAGGGTGGACACACACACCAGGTTCCCGCCGACCCGTACCTTTCTACCCTGTGCGTCTATGGCTGGTCCCGTGACCAGACCTCCAAAACTGCCACCAACTTGTGGGGGCACACCGCTTCCAGGGTCTCATTACCTCGTGGAGTCGTGTGTCTGTTGCCTTAGCGAACCTGTCCCTTTTTATCCCCCTGCTGGGGTATCGCCTGTCCATCAAACTTCAAACAGTTCAGGGTTCAAAGCCACCAGTCTCTGACAATACTCGGAACTGTGTCTCCTTTTCGTTAATCCCTCTCGTCCCTCATTAACATTTCTGAATGTTCCCCCATTGTCCTCTTATCGGCATCAATCTTCTGATAATTTGGTCTGTCGTCACAGTATAAGACAGAGAAACACAAAGGAGATGTAAATGGGAATACCATTATTTGGAATTGTTGATTGTTGAATCTGGTAGGCTGCCATATTAAGGATGAGATGCTGTTCCTCAAGATTATATTGGGTTTACTTTGGTGCAGGATAGGATGCCAAGGACCACGAGGTTAACAAGAAAGTGGGATGGAAGATTAAAGTGACAACTGACACCACTTTGGTATTGTCTTTTACAATTGATAATGCCTTTGTTTCATTTGATTTAACTTTTGTAATGTCTCTTAAATAGTTACACTTTTTTTCCCATTACTTGCCTTTAGATAGGAACAAGTTTAACATAAAACAGAGATCGTTTCTTCATTGTTTCCTATCAGATGACAATTTGCAGATTACAGAGCAGTGCATTTGGCGTTGACGAGTTTACACATTCACCCTGTGACTACACAACTTTCTGTTAGGTGCTCCAGATTTTCCCACATCCAAAAGACATTGGCTGCTTCAAATTACCCCTTGGTAGGGTACATGGCAATAGATTGAAAAGGAGGAAATGATGGGAATATGAGAGAACATAATTTATCAGAGCCACAGGGAAATACAGAGAGGGGGAACAGGACTAATGTGATTGCTTTGCTGTGAGCCAATACAGGTCCAATAGGCCAAGACCTCTTACTGTTGCAGTAAAAAGAAATTTGTTGGCTTGTTCGTTTTTGTTTTGAACAATCATATCACAAAGACATGCTTATAATCTAGATTATTTTAGATTTTAAAATCTCAAAATTGTCAATCTGTTTCTCAATGCTGCCTTTTTGCCAGGTGGTGGTGGGAAGAGAGAAGTTTCCCCTCTCACTCAAAAGCATGGTTGTCTTTGGGAGGCCAATTCTAGAAATCTAGCTACAATTTTGAACCTATTCAAGATCTTGGTCTCTCTCCCTTTCTCAGGTGTTACACACAAACTGAGAAACCTTTCCTCAACTCTTACCTAACTGGAATTTCTAACTAAATAGTGATTATAATTGGAGTGAAGGATTAGCTTTATTTGTCACGCGTACATCGAAACATGGAGTGAAAGGCAGCATTTGCGTCAACGACCAACACAGTCTGAGGATGTGCTGTGGGCGGCCCACAAGTGTCGCCATGGTTCCAGCGCCAGCATAGCGCACCCACAATTTACTAATCCTAATCTGTACGCCTTTGGAATGTGGAAGGAAACCTACATGGTCGCAGGGAGAACGTAAAAACTCCTTATAGACAGCAGTGGGATGTTTCACCCTGATCTTCCAATTGCTGGTGCTGTAAAGCATTACGCTAACCGCTGAACTATTGTGCTGCCCTTAATGAAACCTGAGAATCACTCTTTACTGTTAGTTGCAGCTACCAAAGTTATCGCAGAGAAGATTGTTTAGACCACAGCCAGAGCTATTTTGTAGCTTTATGAAGCTAAAGGGATTATTTGTATGCATAATTAATGGTTGATAGTAAATTAATGTTATTTTTCCATTCTGCTTCTGCTCAAGTCACCCAACCATTAATGATCTTGTTCACTGTGATAGACAATGTTCTTTGGTAGGGAATTAGATTATATATTGTATCGTAACTGCAATCATTCCTCGTCTGACTGTATATGCTTTTATTAACAATATCACATAATTAATTATGGATGACTTTTGTCATCCGTAAGCTCTATTTTAATTCATCTACCCAGAATGATTCCATCTGGTCCCCCCTCCACTATCCCAATTGCTGCAACCTATTGGGCTCTTAATAATTATGAGGACTTAACTTCCACTCATTTAGGGGTCTATAAGTTATTGCTTCCGCATGGCAGCATTTCCGGAATCCCGATAGTCTAGCTATTAGTAACAGGAAGCCATATTTTTCTTGCCCCAGCTGAATTCGCTTATAAGACCTGATGTCATTCTCTGACATCAATTAACTTAGCTTTCTGGAAATGTCCATGGTGCACTTGTGTGGAAGTTAATATTTTACCACTGGTGATGGTTCCCAGTCATGTGGGGAATATTTAAATGATTAATGCTAAACCCCGTTTGTGCTTGCCCCCCTAGAGATCTCTCTAGACCTTCAGAGGTATAAATGTGATTTGTGTGACTCATTTGGGTTAATTATAGCTGATTCACATCAAGAGACACACACACACACACACACACACACACACACACACACACAATATGTAATAATGGATTTCAGGGTCATGGATTTATAACTTTACATTTATGAACAAGTTTACTTAATGAAGAGAACTTTTCCTGCTTCAGTGTTACAGAACAGCAAACAGGCTAAGGTCACTTGAGAATGGCCTTCTTTAAAAATAACTATGTATGTAATGCTTAAGCACATTGATTTGAGGGACTCATTAGTCAAGATTCATAGTATATTGTTATTTTGGCTAAGGTTAAAACAATTTGCTTTTTGGCATTCACTTCTCATATTGTTTATTTATGACTTTAGTTCTGTTTAACATTTCTCCTTATTCCGTTTTCCTAATACGCATTCCTCTCATCACCTCCGGTCATGTGACCATGTTTGCATCCATTTTCCTCAATAGCTTGCACATTTTCTGAAGGAAGACTCGGATGACTCTGAAGTAGAATGGATAATGAAAGAGTCTACCAATGAGAAATACCCTGTGTGTGTTATCCAAGAGAATTCTCCAATAAATGTAACGTACCAAGAAAACGCAGAGATCAAACCTGGATTGGGAATATTGGAACAGTTGAGTTCAAGTTCACCAGGAACTTCAGATGTAGAAAAAGATCAGTTCTGGAAACAACCATACAAAGTACAGCAGGCCGATAGTCTTTCTGCTGTTGATTCGATGTCACAGAACTCCTCATCCAGGCCAAAGAGTCCCTGGGGAAAATTGGACCCATATGATTCACTTGAGGTAACATTAGAAGAATTTAAAATTTCTGGCTGTGATTAAATAAATTAATCTGTGATAGAACTGTCAACCTCTTTTAGGTTCATAAATGGATCCAAATCCTGCCCAAATCTCCAGGACACAGCAATCTGGGTGCAAGTTATTTTATATTTGCTGGTTTGTTTTGAATTTTTATATAGTTTGGGTTAAGTGTGTTTTTTCTTTATTAGTGCATAGACATGAACTCTGATATCTAGAACTCGGATACCTAGAAATTTGAAATGTTCACATACAATAGAATCATATGTATTTATTGTAGCTTGCTGTAATATTGTTTACAGTCTCATACAATCATGTTGAAAAATGTTAAATTTCTAGATAATGATGATTCTAAAATGTACATTATTTAAGAATCATATTTCTATAAACATAGTTGTTTTATAGATACAAGTAGTAATGTGATCAAAAGAAATATTCCTGTCAGTTCTTCCCCGACCAGATTTTAAAATAAGTAAACATTACTTCATTATTCTTTTTACACCATTTATTTATTTTTTTGGAATGTAAAGGTTTTTATGTCTTTGCACTGTACTGATACCACATTGCCCCTGCTGCTTCCTATACCAGACATGGCGGCCAGTTAATGTACAAAGCTGCTCATCAATACGATGTGGGAGGAAATCAGATCACCTTGAGAAAAGCCACTCGGCCACAGGGAGTATGCACAAACTGCGGTCGGATTTGAACCTGGACTTCTGACACTGTGAGGCGACACCTCCACGGTGCTGCCCCAGTGATTGCTGTAGATTGTGAACCGCTGTTCCCTGGGGCACCCCACCAGTCATAGCCTTACAGATCAAAAATTACCCATTTATACCTGTTTTATGGCCTTTAACCAATCCTTAATCCCTGTCACACGAAGACATTCTGATAAATAAATCCTTGTTTCTGAACAGTTCTTCAACAACGAGGACTACGCTTGTTCAAATACGACAACACTCACATGGAACTCAAGTGGAATCATGAGTTCCACCAAGGCCTTTGAACTAATTGATCATAATATGATACACAATGGGAAAATATTGATGAAATCTCTGTGGAAGAGGAACGACATTTCGCTTGCTTCATATAAATCAGATGCAATATTTGTCACTCTTTCACGCTCAAGAGATGACTTCTGGCTAATACAATTTCACCTGTTTGAGCAGGTTTTTTTTACTCTGCACATATAGAACAGATGGCATACAGGTGTCAGATATCATCATGTGAACTTTGTATTCTTCAGCCTTTTACAGAAGTTCCCCCATTGGAGAAGAATCTCGGGGTGGACGTGGACTTTACTTTGGAAGTTGTGCTCTTGCACCAATGAAATGGAGGGGACCATCAGGGAGAGTGGCACGGTAGCATAGTGGTTAGCACAACAGTTTACAGTACAGGCGATCCAGGTTCAATTCCCGCCGCTGCCTGTAAGGAGTTTGTACTTTCCACGTGGGCTTCCTCCTGGTGCTCCAGTTTCCTCCCTCAGTCCAACAAGTCATTGCACGTTGGGTTTGCTGGACAAAGTGAATTGAAGAGCCCAGACCATGCTGTGTTTCAATAGTAAATAAATGCAGGAAGGAGGTCCTGTGTCCCAGATCTCCAGGCCCTCCTCAGAAAAGCCTGGCTGGAGGTGTTTATAATTTCTCTGGGGCCTGCGTTCATTCATGTAATGCCAGAGTGAGCTGGAAACTATGGAGAGCTGTTGTAGCGAGTCATCTTAGTAATTGGATCAGGGAATTCATTCACTGATGTGTTACAACCAGCCAGCTGTTCTGTCAGGCAGGATGTAAGGGATTCTAATGTGTCACCAGGGCTTTTGTAGTGATTCTTGGTGAGCACTGTCCGTGTTGTGGATTGAAGATGATGATTTTTAAGGCTCCTTGCAAGGATGAGATGTCAAAGAGTCCATTCCTGCCTGTGTGGCCAGTGCTCACTTCTTGTTCTTTTGGGAGGTTAGCTTGTTCAAAGGTTCATTTATTATCGAAGTATATAGCTCTGAAATTCTTCTTCTCCAGATAGCCAAGAAACCAAGAAAGGAGGGAAAGGCAGCACGGTCTTCGACCCCACCCCCCCCAACAAACCCTCCACCCTGCACAAAGAATAAGCAAAAACGGAACAGGTACAATGACACCCAAATCCCCCTCCCCCACACAAAAAATGAGAAAGATTGGGTGAAAAACACGCCATAAGACTGAAAAAGGTTCACAGTCCAAGCCCACATCCAAAACGCAGAAAACATGGGCAATATTCTCCTTTTCCACAGCGATTTTTAAAAAGGCAGTCTCTCCTCTCCGTAGCAGAGCAACCTCAGCAGCGATAAAAAGGCAGGCAGCTGGTATTCCAATCTCCCTTGTCACTTTAATCGGTGAACAATGGAACCTTTTGGTGTCCTGTTGGGACTTGCTTGTTTTCTTGCTCCTGCCTGCCCCTGCGTCCTGGCCCTGAACTACCCAGCTTTCCTGGCTGGTTTTCGCCCAGAATCTGCGCTGCATTCTGATGGCCGGGTTGTGCAGTCCATCTCCTGGGCAACGCTGCAGGGTGGCCCCAGGTTAACGAGGCACCAGAATATTATTCCCTGGTGTTTTCCACAGTCATTCTGCCAAATGTACGGTCCCTGTTCTTTATACTTCATACTTTATACTCTATTGTCACCAAACAATTGATACTAGAATGTACAATCATCACAACGATATTTGATTCTGCGCTTCCCACTCCCTGGATTAAAAATATTAAATATTAAAAATAGTAAAAAATAGTAAATATTAAATATTTAAATTGTATATCATAAATAGAAAATAGAAAAATGGAAAGTAAGGTAGTGCAAAAAAACCGAGAGGCAGGTCCCAATATTTGGAGGGTACGGCCCAGATCCGGGTCAGGATCCGTTCAGCAGTCTTATCACAGTTGGAAAGAAGCTGTTCCCAAATCTGGCCGTACAAGTCTTCAAGCTCCTGAGCCTTCTCCCGGAGAGAAGAGGGACAAAAAGTGTAATGGCTGGGTGGGTTGTGTCCTTGATTATCCTGGCAGCACTGCTCCGACAGCATGCAGTGTAAAGTGAGTCCACGGACGGAAGATTGGTTTGTGTGATGTGCTGCGCCGTGTTCATGATCTTCTGCAGCTTCTTTCGGTCTTGGACAGGACAACTTCCATACCAGGTTGTGATGCACCCTAGAAGAATGCTTTCTATGGTGCATCTATAAAAATTAGTGAGGGTTTTAGGGGACAGGCCAAATTTCTTTAGTTTTCTCAGGAAGTAAAGGTGCTGGTGAGCCTTCTTGGCAGTGAACTCTGCTTGGTTGGACCAAGTCAGGTCATTTGTGATATTGACCCCGAGGAACTTAAAGCTTTTGACCTGTTCCACTTGCGCACCACCGATGTAAATTGGGTCGTGCGGTCCGCTACTCCTTCTGAAGACAACAACCAATTCCTTTGTCTTGCTGACGTTGAGGGATAGGTTATTGTCTTCACACCATGCCACCAGGTTCTTAATTTCCTCTCTGTACTCAAACGCATCATTACCCAAGATACGGCCTACAATTGTTGTGTCATCAGCAAACTTATATATTGAGTTTGATGGTGTCACGTACCCCGTGATGGGGATAAAGAACCAGCAGAGATGGAAAACACTTTGGAGTCTCGTATTGCTATAAACTACTAATATTTATTAGTAACTATGCAATACAGTAATATAAATGTAGATAAATCAAACAGGTTAGCAATGATTATATATAAAAGTAAGTGTGGAGTATTTTCCTGCTTTTCCTGCGGGCACAACAATGCTCATTCAGTGTCCAGATCATGTGTCCTAAGGTCTGTATCATCTGACCTCCCATTTATCTCACCAGGCTGAGCATCACCTGTCATTCAAAGAGTCCCTTTGTCTTCAAAGAAGTGCATAAGCAGGCAACCTGTCCTTGAAGAAATATCAACAACCAGCTGAAAATCATGACATCGAGTGTCCACCGCCTTCGGTCACCATAGCAACTTACGAGCTGCTTGGTGCTGTCTCCAACTCCAACCTCAGTAAAAATCCAAAGTTACTTCCAATGCCTTAAAGTGACAGTCCAACTGTTAATCTTCGTCTGCTCTCTCTTTTCCAAAAGCAACATATCGGTGGTTAAAATCTCAATCAATCTCTCTCTCCTCTCTCCTCCTCCCTCCTCCCTCCTCCCTCCTCCCTCCTCCCTCCTCCCTCCTCCCTCCTCCCTCCTCCCTCCTCCCTCCTCCCTCCTCCCTCCTCCCTCCTCCCTCCTCCCTCCTCCCTCCTCCCTCCTCCCTCCTCCCTCCTCCCTCCTCCCTCCTCCCTCCTCCCTCCTCTCTCCTCCTCTCTCCTCTCTCCTCTCTCCTCTCTCCTCTCTCCTCTCTCCTCTCTCCTCTCTCCTCTCTCCTCCTCCCTCCTCCCTCCTCCCTCCTCCCTCCTCCCTCCTCCCTCCTCCCTCCTCCCTCCTCCCTCCTCCCTCCTCCCTCCTCTCTCCTCTCTCCTCTCTCCTCTCTCCTCTCTCCTCTCTCCTCTCTCCTCTCTCCTCTCTCCTCTCTCCTCTCTCCTCTCTCCTCTCTCCTCTCTCCTCTCTCCTCTCTCCTCTCTCCTCTCTCCTCTCTCCTCTCTCCTCTCTCCTCTCTCCTCTCTCCTCTCTCCTCTCTCCTCTCTCCTCTCTCCTCTCTCCTCTCTCCTCTCTCCTCTCTCCTCTCTCCTCTCTCCTCTCTCCTCTCTCCTCTCTCCTCTCTCCTCTCTCCTCTCTCCTCTCTCCTCTCTCCTCTCTCCTCTCTCCTCTCTCCTCTCTCCTCTCTCCTCCTCTCTCCTCCTCTCTCCTCCTCTCTCCTCCTCTCTCCTCCTCTCTCCTCCTCTCTCCTCCTCTCTCCTCCTCTCTCCTCCTCTCTCCTCCTCTCTCCTCCTCTCTCCTCCTCTCTCCTCCCCTCTCCTCCCCTCTCCTCCCCTCTCCTCCCCTCTCCTCCCCTCTCCTCCCCTCTCCTCCCCCTCCTCCCCCCTCCTCCCCCCTCCTCCCCCCTCCTCCCCCCTCCTCCCCCCTCCTCCCCCCTCCTCCCCCCTCCTCCCCCCTCCTCCCCCCTCCTCCCCCCTCCTCCCCCCTCCTCCCCCCTCCTCCTCCCCCTCCCCCCTCCCTCCCTCCTCCCTCCTCTCTCTCTCCCCCCCTTTCCAAACAAACGCAAACAACAGGAATTCTGCAGATGTTGGAAATTCAAGCAACACACATCAAAGTTGTGTGTTCTCGGCCTGAAACGTCGACTGTACCTCTTCCTAGAGATGCTGCCTGGCCTGCTGCGTTCACCAGCAACTTTGATGTGTGTTGCATCAATGATAAATGTCTCTCTCCAAACAGTTAATAGGGGCACTCCTGGATCCCCTCACAATGGAAATTTGGCTACACAATCATGGGTGTAGATTGAGTACAGCAGGGGGCTGAGTACACAGCCTTGTGGGGCACCGTTGCTCAGAGTGATTGTAGAGGAGAGCTTGTCCCCTATCTTTACAGCCTGGGTCCTGTCTGTGAGGAAGTTGAAGATCCAGCTGCAGATCTGAGGGCTAAGGCCCAGGTTCCGGAGCTTAGGAATCAGTTTATTTGGAATGATGGTATTAAAGGCAGAGCTGTAGTCAATGAAAATGAGCCTTACGTATGTGTCTTTATTCTCCAGGTGTTCTAAGGACGAAAGTAGGGCCAGAGAGATGGCATCTGCTGTTGACCTGTTGCTCCAGTAGGCGAATTGCAAAGCGTCAAGGTTGACCGGTAGGCTGTGGTTGATGTGTGCCATAACCAATCTCTCGAAGCACTTCATAGCAATTGATATCAGAGCCACAGGTCGATAGTTATTCAGGCATGCCACCTTGCTCTTCTTCGGCACTGGGATTATCGTTGCCTTCTTAAAATACGAGGGGATCTTAAACTGAAGCAAGGAGCAGTTGGAGATGTCAGCAAATACTCCAGCTAGCTCGCTTGCACAGGCCTGGAGAACTCGTCCTAGGACGCCATCTGGGCCCGTCACCTTCCTTGGATTTATCTTCAGGAAGGCCCTTCTAACGTCCTCCTCGGTGACGATGAATCTGGATGCCACCAGGTCTGGTTCATCCGGAGGGAGCGGAACACTCCTCTTCTGTTCGAATCTTGCGTAGAATACGCTAAGTTCGTCAGGAAGAGAAGCGCCACAGTTATTGATATTTCCAGCATTTTCTTGGCGCCCAGTGATCTGATTTAGACCCTGCTATAGTCTACTGGCATCCCTTTGGTTAGCCTGGGCTTCCAACTTGGCTCTATTGCCTCTTGGTGCCCTTAATGGCTTTCTGGAGTTCACGTCTGGATTCCGTGTAGCGACTGGTATCCCCAGACCTAAAAGCCGCAGCTGTAGCCTTTAAAAGGGACTTGACTTCATAATTCATCCAAGGTTTCCGGTTAGGGAATACCCGGATCATCTTGCAAGACACACAGTCCTCCGTGCATTTCCAAATAAAGTCTGTGACAGCTGAGGCTTACTCATCGAGGTTAGCTGCCGAGTCCATGAATACTAACCAGTCCACCGATTCAAAGCAGTCACGGAGGACCTCATCCATTTCCTCCGTCCAACACGACACTACTTTTGCCACCGTGACCTCCCGCTTCAGTTTCTGTTTGTAAGCCGGGAGGAGGAGTACGGCCTGATGGTCCTATTTTCCTAAATGAGGTCGTGGGACAGAATGGTAGGCATCCTTGACTGCTGTGTAGCAGTGGTCAAGTATATTCGGGCCTCTAGTGGGGCAGGAGACATGTTGGTATAACTTTGGCAGCGCCTTTCTGAGGTTGGCCTGGTTAAATTCCCTGGCTGTAATGAGCAAAGCCTCCGGATACCTGGTCTCAAGTTCACTGATGTTGGCATACAGTATGCAGAGCACACTCCACGTCCGCCTGGGGGGGAATGTAGACCGCTGTCAGTATGACCGAGGTGAATTCCCGTGGCAGATAGTAGGGACGACACTTCACCGACAGGTGTTCCAGGTCCGGGCTGCAGGAACTTATCAGTGCCACTGTGTCCGAGCACCACGCAGTGTTGGTCAGTAGGCAGACACCACCTCCCCTCATCTTGCCCGAAGACACCGTGCAGTCCATCCGATGGATCGAAAATCCCTCCACTTGGATGGCACAGTTGGGGGTGGCGGGGAGAGCCAGGTCTCGGTGAAACAGAATACAGAGCAGTTCTGCATCTCCCTGCAGTAGGTGAGTCTCCCTTTAAGATCATCCACCTTGTTCTCTGTGGCTTGCATATTAGCTAGTAGGATGATGGGCACAGGGACCCTGAAGCCCCTCAGCTTCAATCTGACCAGCAGCCCAGCTCTTTTCCCACACTTGGAGGTTTAGAAGGGTTTCTCGGGTATAGGATAGTGGAGAGGGCAGTTTGCTCAGGAGAGCACGTGCAAAGTCGCCAGTTACCGTCGCCATTTTTAGCGGACCTTCTGTGGCACCGAGCAAGAGTGGCAGACTGCCTGTTGGTTTATATTCAGGTGGAGAATGGTCCTTATTTTCACCACCCCAACATGGATCCATCCTTCTAGGCAATGCTGGCCAGGAGGATTCCTGGCTGCTCAGTCTCCCTGAGGATGAACATGCTAATCTGTTATGGCTGCTGATGGGGAACACAACATTCATCACCAAGTTCTTGGATGACCCACAACCAGCTGCATATTTAGCGACGAGATGGTCTGTGATTCATACCCTGCCGGACGGGCGAGAAAAGAAAAACAATCTGCACTTCAAACTCCTTTTAGGAAGAACTCTGTCTGCTGTGGCAATCACAGTGAAATATTGTTAGTGAGTCTTCCTGGCAGCTTCCATACGACTCGATCCATGAAGCAGTTTGAGCTCCATTGACTCCTCTGCCCTTGAGGGGTGGGATTGTTTTCTTTGATCTGGTGAGCTGGTGTACTCTAGTCTCTCCCCTCCCATCCTAGGTGACCTCCCTCTGTTTTAACTGAAGTTAAGGACATCAAATAGAGCATTTTCACTATTGCACATTCTAGGCTTTCTCTCGGGCTGGGGATTGTAGAATGGCAGTGATGGGGTGAGGGTCGGGATGTGTGGCGGGAGAATGTGGGTGTGATGCACGGATAATGTGGCTGTCTCTGGGGAAGTGTAGAACGTTGCAGTGTTCTCCTGGTCTGCAGATCTCCACAACGTGCTGTGAGAGGCCATAAAATTCCTTCTGCATTTGCTGGGTTGTGGGGGATTTTCAATCTTAGTTGATAACTGAAGCTGTCTGCTGCTGAGTTCTTCTTGTGCTGACTCTTGTGGCTCACCTGTAAGAGAGGATGCAAGGGTCTCCTTCCACTTGAGCATCTCAACCACAAGCACTGCAATGCCGTGTTTTGTAAATACAGAAGCTTACAGCTTTGGCAGCCATTGTATGTTGCTGCTGTCAGTCTGCGCTGAGTGGTGTTGAAGGATGACTTTAATTTGGGCTGATCCGATTGAAAACCCATACCATCACTTACCCCAGTTTCATGATTTTTTTTCGAGTGGGACCAAAATTACATCCGTCTATGCCTAATGCACTAAATGGGGTGAATCTAGTTTCTTGGCACAAATTGAGACATCATTGACACAAAGGCTTGGCATTTACAGGCATAAAGAGTGGGTGTTCAAAGTGAAACCACTAAGATGTGATAACATACTTTGATGGTAAAGCACTATTGGTATACATAGATAAATGCCTTGCCTACACTTTTCTTTTGAGTTCAAATGGTATTAACAGCTTACAAAAAGTGAATTTTATCTATAATCCTATCACTAAACATGATGGCTGTGTGTGTGTGTGTGTGTGTGTGTGTGTGTCTCCAGAATCAAGACTCTCTGAGTACGATGTGCACATGCACAGAGGCTATGTGATGTGTTCACACTGATGACACAGCCATGATTAAGCGTGGCTCTATGGGCCACCTTTTCCTGGATTAGTACCCAGGAATTGAAGATGTGGACTGATTTTAAGGAAGGTCCCTAGTTTAACTTTTTACCTATAGTGACAGTCTGACTGACCTATCATGGTGATCTTCAGTCCTCTGTAGTACATCGTATCTTCCTGTTTGTACTTCCCAACCCCACCCAGTCTTCATAGCTTTCTCCCTGAATCCTTTGATCCAAGATTAACAGCCTGCCCTTGTTCCTGATACACCTCCACCCTAATCTAGAATTTCTTCTTTGCTCCCCTTTGACCTTCTGTTTGCTCCTTACTTTCCCCATCTCCTGACTCCTCCTTATCTTTGCCTCCAAATCTTTTCCCATTTAAGTGGTTGGAAAATTGACTTCTCTTGCTGAATCATGTTGAGACTTTGAAGATAATTTTAATGTAATATATAGTTTTCCTATAAAGAAAATGGTTGCTGTACCCAATTACAAAATAGTGCATGAGCTCATTTCATCATGATGCTGAATAATAAGTATTAAGTGCATACTTATTACATTAACTATAAATAAGTACTGCATATCTGGTATAACTGTAAATTTAATTGTTCAGTTGAAATGTCATTGTATCATTTAATAGTGATTTTTCTTTTTACCACTTTCAGTGCTGGTTTTAGTTTTTGAAAATAGAATTATGTATACTGTAATGATTCGTTCGTTAATTTTCAGTTTACCTGAAGCTTGAAAATAGATAGATTAGTAATCAGTATTAATTTGAGAAGCAGCCTTCTTTGAAACATGAGCAGAAAACAAGATTATCTTCTTTATAATAGTCGGCTGGATTAAATGTTCTAAACACGAGAGATTCCACAGATGCTGAAAATTCAAAGCAACACACTCACAAAATGCTGGAGGAACTCAGCAAGTCATGGAAATGAATAGATAGTCGACGTTTCAGGCTGAGCCCCTCCTTCAGGACCGAGAAGGAAGGGGGAGGATGCCAGAATAAAAAAGTTGGGGGTGGGGGTAAGGAGACTAGCTGGAAGGTAATGGGTGAAGCCTGGTGGGTGGGATAGGTCAAGGGCTGAAGAAGAGGAAACCTGATAGAAGAGGAGAGTGAACCACAGGAGAAGGGGAAGGAGGAGAGGACCGGGGAGAGGAATAGGCAGGTGAAAGGAGGTAAAAGGTCAGAGTGGGGAATGGGTGGAGGGTGGAATTTGTTTACCAGAAGGAGAAATCGATATTCATGCCATCCGGTTGGAGACCACACAGACAGAATATAAGGTGCTATTCCTCTACCCTGAGAATGGCTTCGTCTTGGCCCAGGAGAGGCCACGTTCCAACACATCGGAATGGGAATTGAAATGTTTGACCACTGGGGATCCCTCCCTGTGCTGGATGGGGGTGTTGGTGCTTGACGAAGCAGTTCCCCCATTTATGATGGGTCTCACCAATATAGACAAGGCTGCATCGGGAGCGCTAACCAATAGACAAGCCAGCAGATTCACAGGTGAAGTGTTGCCTCACCGGGAAGAACTGCCTGGGACCATGAATAGAGGCGAGGGAGGAGGTGTATGGGCACTTAGGCCACTTGCAGGGGTAAGTGCCGGAAGGGATTGGGTACTGACCTTTTATCTTCAGTACCCGAGATGTGATTCTGCCCAGAGTGATGGCCGTTCCTGTACTTTATATACTCCCAACAGAAACATGCAGACAACTTTGAATGTAGCTCAGTTCCTGTGTTGCAAAGGCATTAGCTGGAATACTGTATGCAGAGCTGTTGTGAGGAATGGAAATCATCTTGCCCTGGTGCACCTTTCAACTCTACTATAGCTCACTGTCTTGAGCAGAATAATAAAACTAAACCTATTGCATATGATAAAGATTCTGCTGCTGTATAACACATGACATAGGAACCAAATAGCTACAATCTGCAAAGTCCTTGATAGGAACTATGAACCCAGTTTCAGTTTACCTGGTCTGTCTTTTGGTCCTAAATTGTTGTTAATTGGTGCAGGTGCAGCAACCTATTAGGAAAGAAAGTGTTTTATTACAATTAGGGTTGCCAACTGTCCCGTATTAGCCGGGACATCCCGTATATTGGGCTAAATTGGTTTGCCCCATATGGGACCGCCCTTGTCCGTATTCCCCCACTAAGGTAGAGCGTTCCTATGAAACCGTTCGTAAGCCAAAATGGCGTAAAGCGAAGAAGCAATTATCATTAATTTATATGGGAAAAATTTTTGAGCGTTCCCAGACCCAAAAAATAACCTACCAAATCATACCAAATAACACATAAAACCTAAAATAACACTAACATATTGTTAAAGCAGGAATGATATGATAAATACAGCCTATATAAAGTAGAAATAATGTACGTACAGTGTAGTTTCACTGAACAGAATCGGAAAGATTAAGCCAAAACCGATTTGTAGAAAAAAATCGGCACGTCACGCATGCGCACACAGATGCCCGCGCAAGACTTCATGTTCATGGTGGTCTTTCTCGGGGTAAACACAAGTGTCCCGTATTTGACTGCTACTTTTGTCCCTTATGTGGGAGTGAGAAAGTTGGCAACCCTAGTTACAATGGAGGATACAGCACAATAATGAAGAAATCTCACTATGACTCTACAAAGTTTTGATGAGACATAATTTTAGTCTCCGTATTGAGCACTTCAGTAGGTTGATTCCTGTGGTGGGAATGGGAGCGTCATCTTTGGAGGAGGTTGAGAGGGTTGGGGCCCGTAGAGCTGTGTGGCAGAGTGACACGAAGGTGGAAGGATTTCTACTCCAAATGCTGTGAATCTTTGGGAATCGCTACCCCAGAAGTCATGCAAGGTAGAGTCATGGCTTTGGGCTGTGTAGGAGTCAAAGTTTGCAAGGTCAGGCCGAACAAAAATCAGAACAGCCACAATTTTACTGAATGGTGGAGCGTGTGGCTGCCCCTGTCCACAGTTGCTGATCACTGGCTGAATGGATTGAATTAAATTTGACTTTATTTCTTGCATCCTTCACATACATGAGGAGTAAAAATCTTTGATAGCTTCTT
Organism: Mobula hypostoma; assembly: GCF_963921235.1. Taxonomy (NCBI): domain Eukaryota; kingdom Metazoa; phylum Chordata; class Chondrichthyes; order Myliobatiformes; family Myliobatidae; genus Mobula; species Mobula hypostoma. Next base: position 39,813,172 of record NC_086119.1, read on the forward strand.
GATGGAACTGTGTGCTCCATGGCACCTGCCCTGTCCCTTGATGCATCATCACATTTGTTTTGTCTTCTTTCACTTGTATGTAAGCCTACAATGAAATGTGGAAGATTGACGTGAAAAATTATATCCTTAGTTCTATACCTAAACTTATTAGGTACGTGGAGTTTTTGAAATGATATTATAGGATACTGCTGCATTGTAACTATTAGCAATTATATTTGACTACTTAAGCATCTCTAATGGGATTATCTCCTTCCTTCACATTATTCATGTAAATATGCAATAATACCTTTGCTTAATCTTTCTCTATGCCTCAATCCCTGTGTATGCGTGAACATCAGTTATGGTTTCATCTACGTGTAAAATTCCTTAAGTTTATGTCAGCAGTTTAAGGAGGAGTGGAAGCAGGCAGCACCTGTAGGATTTGACCGATTTTTAACATGTGAATTGGTGAGCACAGTCTCCCTACTCCTTTCCACAGGACCAGGAAAAAGAGTACGTCGGCTTTGCAACACTACCCAGCCAGGTTCATCGCAAGTCTGTCAAGAAAGGGTTTGATTTCACGCTGCTGGTGGCAGGTAAAATAGTTTGTTACTGTTGGAGTATGTTCTCTGTCTCATGTTTGGCCTTTGCAGATGATGTAATTGCAGACTGACTTTAATAACTCCTGTCATTTATTCTAGGACATAAAGAAATAGAGCCTATGTAAATAGGGTGATAAATCAGGTCTGAATGAATGCAACACTGGCCAGCTCCTAATGGTATTAAGCCCTGGTTGAATGATCTGCATAATAATAGATTTGAAATAAACCCATTTTATGTACGTAGTTGCTGAATAAACTTGCCCTGTATACAAAGTCCTGATTGCATAGAACAGATTTCTGCGACTATATATCCCTATCACCACCTTCTGTCCTCCTGGATGGTCTCCTGGACCAAAATGCTGGGGTCAGTGTTTCCCTATCCCCTCTCCCTTGTCCACATGTGTATAGGCAGCCGGTATTTTGTATCTTTTGGACAAGGTCAAAGGCTGCAGCTCTGTCTTCAGCACCTCCTTGGCCCCCATTCCTGCTGCTCCACAGTTGCTGATCACCGGCTAAATGGACTGAATTGAATTGACTTTATTTCTTGCTTCCTTCACGTAGATGAGGAGTAAAAATCTTTGTTAGCTTCTTGATGGAACTGTGCGCTGCATGGCCCCTGCCCTGTCCCTTGATGTATCATCACATTTGCAACTCTGACTCCAGCTCAACGTGCCTGAACCAAAGTTCCTTATAGAAACATAGAAAATAGGTGCAGGAGTAGGCCATTCAGCCCTTCAAGCCTGCACCGCCATTCAGTACAATCATGGCTGATTATCCAAATCAGAACCCTATACCTGCCTTCTCTCCATACCCCCTGATCCCTTTAGCCACGAGGGCCTTATCTAACTCCCTCTTAAATACAGCCAATGAACTGGCCTCAACTGTTTCCTGTGGCAGAGAATTCCACAGATTCACCACTCTCTGTGTGAAGAAGTTTTTCCTCATCTCGGTCCTAAAAGGCTTCCCCTTTACACTCAAACTGTGACCCCTCGTTCTGGACTTCCCCAACATCGGGAACAATCTTCCTGCATCTAGCCTGTCCAATCCCTTTAGAATTTTATATGCTTCAATCGGATCCCCCCTCAATCTTCTAAGTTCCAGAGAGTATAAGCCTAGTCGATCCAGTCTTTCATCGTATGAAAGTCCTGCCATCCCAGGAATCAATCTGGTGAACCTTCTTTGTACCCCCTCTATGGCAAGAATGTCTTTCCTCAGATTAGGGGACCAAAACTGCACACAATACTCCAGTTGTGGTCTCACCAAGGCCTTGTACAACTGTAGTAGTACCTCCCTGCTCCTGTACTTGAATCTTCTTGCTATGAATGTCAGCATACCATTCGCCTTTTTCACCGCCTGCTGTACCTGCATGCCCACTTTCAATGACTGGTGTATAATGACACCCAGGTCTCGTTGCACCTCCCCTTTTCCTAATCGGCCACCATTCAGATAATAATCTGTTTTCCTGTTCTTGCCACCAAAGTGGATAACCTCACATTTATCCACATTAAATTGCATCTGCCATGAATTTGCCCACTTAACTAACCTACCCAAGTCACCTCTTAGCATCCTCCTCACAGCTAACACTGCCGCCCAGCTTCGTGTCATCCGCAAACTTGGAGATGCTGCATTTAATTCCCTCATCTAAGTCATTAATATATATTGTAAACAACTGGGGTCCTAGCACTGAGCCTTGCGGTACCCCACTAGTCACTGCTAGTGATACAGGCACCAACTTTGTAGAAGTGTACAGCACAGGAACAAGCCATTCGGCCCACAGTGTTGTGCTGAACCAGCTAAAGAGCAAACCAAAAGCATCCAAGCACCAATACCTCCTAACTTCACAATGTCCATATCCCTCCATCTTCCATACATCCATGTGCCTATCCAAACCTCTCTTAAAAGCCTCTAATGTATTTGTCTCTACCACCACACCAGGCACCGCAATCAGGCATTCACCACTCTCTGAGTAAAAAGTTATGATGTATGAAAATCCCTGTGATGAACAGGCCCTAGTAACACTGTGATGAATCACATAAATGGGCCATGATTACTGTGAATGCTCCCACATTAACTGCCTTGCCATCCCAATCTATTAAATAATCTATATTGATTGTATCTATTTTTATTTTCCTGTAAGTTGTAAGAAAAACGTTAGCGTGCATTTTGCACAGGACAAAATGTAAATATCTCCTGGTTGAAGATGAAAATAAATCATTATGAATATTGAAGACACTAAGTAACGCATCTGTTCTATTTTGGCCCGAATGTCCATGCTGACCAAATCCCTGTCTTTGTCTTTCTGCACTGCACTCCTGTGTGAGTGACAGCTTGTATGAACGAAACCTAAATACTTCAGTACTTCCTTAAATCAATGCAAATTACCCATTTACAGAATCAGCCTTTGCTGACAGTAATTACTGCCTATTAAGGTAACAGGTTACAACTGATGATTTACAAGTTAACCCTCACTGCCACGCAGCTTGTTTGATTTTGACTGAACTATAAAGGATATTAGATTTCAAAGTTTAAAATCTAAATACAGATCGAAATTAAATTTTAGAATGAGGCCGCTTACTCAACAATCCCCTGCCAGTAAAATTCCCAACGCTTGTTGCACGCTGTAACCTCTAGGCATTAGCTGAGATCCGAGAGCCATGTTGAACTGGCAACTTACACAAAATGCTGGAGGTACTCTGCAGGTCAGGCAGCATCTGTGGAAAAGAGTAAACACTGGACTTTTCGGGCCGAGACCCTTCTTCAAGACTGAGAATTGAGAGAGAATTAGTACTGGTTTTGGGCACTGGCCCATTTTATAGGAATGGGCAAGCAGGGAAGAGAGAATTCTTCCCATAAAGGCATGGAATTTAGTAACTTTATTTCAAGCCAAACAGAAGTCAAGTGTATAATGAACATACCAGTTTCCAAATGTATGATTGGTCCTGAACGTGAATCAGTCTGGTCTACTTATGTTATGATGTCCTTGCAGGAGAATCAGGCCTTGGGAAATCAACCCTGGTCAATAGCCTTTTCCTAACAGACTTGTACAAGGAGAAGGATTTCCTCAACACAGAAGGTTGGTGTTAGACATCATGGTAAACCATTTGTACCACCCCAAACCTTATACAAACCCAGTTTATCTAATTCCCTCTTGTAACCAAAGCCCTCCATTTCAGGCAACATCCTGATGACTCTCTTCTGAAATTTTCTCTAATGCTACATCTTTCCTGTAGTGTAATGACTAGAACTGTGCACAATGCTCCAAGTGTATCCTAACTAATGTTTTGTACAGCTGCCTCAGCCTATGAAGAGTAATATGCCAAATGTGGTCTTCATTACCCCAACCTCTTTTGTCACTATGTTCAAGGCAATTTGAAGTTGCATTCCAATGTCTCTCTGTATTTCATTACTCCTAAGGTCCGTGCTGTTGACTGTGTATAGCCTATCAGTATTAAACATTCCCAAATGCATTATCTCACACTTGTCAGGATTAAATTCCATCTGCCACCATTCTGCCTAACTTTCTAGCTGATCTACAGTACGGTGCAAAAGTCTTAGGCACATGTTAAAAAAGATCTGTAAAGTGAGGATGTTTTCAAAAATAATAAAATGAAAAGTTTTTAAATATCAAAAAAATACTACTACTGGGTTCCAGTGCTTTTTGTGAGTTCAGAGCTGATAATAGTATTGGATTCTTCTGATCTAGAAGAAAAATTATTTTGATGTATCCCTCGTGTGTTGCACACAGTTTCTGTGGCTGACCACCGCATTTCTGGTCCTCAGCCTTGCCGGTTTCTTTGTACTACTTCGGAAGAGCTTGGGTAGCACATCTTGAAACTCACATCTGCTGCAGAATTTCTGCTTGGGAGACCTTACTGGTATAGGATGACCACCTTGTGTCTTGTTGCCTTGCTCACTCTTGCCATGGTGTAAGAATTGATGATTTGAAAGTTGAACTGTCACATCTGCCACACCCTCAACTTTTTGTTTGGTTTTCCTTTGCCCAGTTTGATTCCTCCTACGCCCATTTCTGCTTCAGTTATCAGTTTAGTTCACTTAACTCGTTATGTCATTGATGGTTGATCAGCTTTTATTTGAAAAGTGGTCTATTACTTAATGTGTTACTATCTTCAATGAAATACAAAAAAATTCTCTGTAGCATTTAATGTTTTGGAAAATGAATGTTTGGAAATCTAAAATTTGCCCTTTTCTACTGACACACTAATGCAGAAGACAAAAAATAAGCATCTAAAACAAAATTTATATAAATAGATGGAGGGTGCCTAAGACTTTTGCACAGTACTCCATATCTCTCTCTATCCTTAGACAACCTCCTATAGCTCCACCAGTGTTCATGTTAACCGCAAACACACTAATTAGGCTATCGACGTCCTCATCCAAGTCATTATATATACAATTGACAAACAGCAAAGATCCCGACACCAGTCTTTGTGGTATATCACTGGTTACAGACTGCCAGTCAGAAAAACACCCCTTAACCTCTGTCCTTTGCCTCCTCTCACTAAGCCAAATATGGGCCCACGTTTACAACGCACCTTGGATCCTATATACTTGCCTTCTTCACTATCTCATCATGCAGACCTTGTCAAAGGCTTTGCTAAAGTTATGTAAACCACATATCCCACCCTGCCTTAATTAATTTTCTTAGTTCCCTCCTCAAAAAACTCAATCACGTGTAAAAGACAAGACTCTGTCTGCCGAGCTGGCTCCTACTCATTCCCTACCTTTCCAAGTGAACATTAATCATGTTCCTTTGAAATTTCTCCAATAATTTCCAATGAAGTGTAGAAACTGGAAATGTTGTAGACATCTGTTGTTTCTCAATCACACTCCTAGATATAGACATAAGACACAGCAGCAGGATTAGGGTATTCAGCCCATCAAGTCTACTCCACCGTTCCATATCAGTGGATTTATTATCTTCCTCAGCTCCATTCTCCCTGTGACCTTGCTGCCATTACTAATCAATTACCTATCAACCACCTCTTTAACTATACCAAATGACATTGCCTCCATAGCTGTTTATGGCAATGGATTCCACAGATTCACCACCCTCTGACTAAAGAAATTCAGAAGACAATAGACATTAGGTGCAGGAGTAGGTCGTTCGGCCCTTCGAGCCAGCACCACCATTCACTGTGATCATGGCTGATCATCCACAATCAGTACCCTGTTCCTGCCTTCTCCCCATATCCCTTGACTCTGCTATCATTAAGAGCTATATCTAACTCTTTCTTGAAAGCATCCAGAGAATTGGCCTCCATTGCCTTCTGAGGCAGAGCATTCCACAGATCCGCAACTCTCTGGATGAAAAAGATTTTCCTCAACTTCGTTCTAAATGGCCTACCTCTTATTCTCAAATTGTGGCCTCTGGTGCTGGACTCCCCCAACATCGGGAACATGTTTCCTGCCACTAGCATGTCCAATCCCTTAATAATCTTATATGTTTCAATCAGATCCCCTCTCACCTTTCTAAATTCCAGTGTATACAAGCCCAGTCACTCCAATCTTTCAACATATGACAGTCCCACCATCCTGGGAACTAACATCGTGAACCTCCGCTGCACTCCCTCCATAGCAAGAATGTTCTTCCTCAAATTTGGAGACCAAAACTGTACACAATACTGCAGGTGTGGTCTCACCAGGGCCCTGTACAACTGCAGAAGGACCTCTTTGCTTCTATTCTCAACTCCCCTTGTTATGAAGGCCAACGTGCCATTAGCTTTCTTCACTGCCTGCTGTACCTGCATGCTTAGTTTCAGTGACTGATGAACAAGGACACCTAATTCTCGTTGTACTTCCCTTTTTCCTAACTTGATACCATTCAAATAGTAATCTGCCTTCCTGTTCTTGCCACCAAAGTGGATAACCTCACATTTATCCACATTAATCTGCATCTACCATGCATCTGCCCACTCACCCAACCTGTCCAAGTCATCCTGTATTATCACATCCTCCTCACATTTCACACTGCCACCCAGCTTTGTGTCATCTGCAAATGTGTTAATGTTACTTTAAATCCCTTCATCTAAATCATTAATGTATATTGTAAATAGCTGCGGTCCCAGCACCGAGCCTTTGCAGTACCCCACTATTCACCGCCTGCCATTCTGAAAGGGACCCGTTAATCCCTACTCTTTGTTTCCTGTCTGCCAACCAATTTTCTATCCATGTCAGTACCCTACCCCCAATATCATGTGCTCTAATTTTGCCCACTAATCTCCTGTGTGGCACCTTATCAAAGGCTTTCTGAAAGTCCAGGTACACCACATCCACTGGCTCTCCCTTGTCCATTTTCATAGTTAGATCCTCAAAAAATTCCAGAAGATTAGTCAAGCATGATTTCCCCTTCGTAGATCCATGCTGATCCACTCTATGGAACTGTCAAGCAATTGAAAGAGGACCCTTTAAATACAACCAATAAAGGGTTTCATGACAATTTCAAATGTAATGAGGGTCAAAGGGCTACCAAAAGGTCAAAGGTCTAAAGAGTCTTCTCATTGGATTTAATTATTCACCTGCTGCACTAACTCGGCCTTCAATGTTGTCCAGAGAGGATCACCCAGACAGTTGAGATCACCAAACATTCGGTGGAGATTGAGGAAAAAGGGATCAGGCTCCGACTCACAATTGTGGACACGCCAGGGTTTGGTGACGCGGTCAATAACCAGGAATGGTATGTGAAACTCACTGCTCAAGATGGAAGCTTAAATTAAATATTCATGTTAAATGGGATACAGTGATTTGAGTTCTGACTGCATGAAATAGAAGGTCTGGTTTCTGTTCTTGGACCGTACTGGGTTAGTTGTCGTCGTCTGGGTTAAGTATAAGGGAATTGTGCATGGCCTTAGCAACCTTGGTTAAAGAGGGAAATGTATAGCCAATGCTCCTGAGCAAAGTGTATACAAATAGGCATTTGTTGAGAACCAAATCAGTCTTTATTGTGATGCCTTCCATATTGGTGTAACATGTTAGGATACCACAAAGCCAGATGGATATATAGAGCCTTTGGAAAATTATTGTCACCTGTAGAATTGTGTCCTAGCAAGGATCAGTGCATGCAGTAAATGTGTAATGATTTTGCAGCCAGGTGATGTGGGAAACAAATAATCACAAATTCCATAACTACTTTGAACCATTCTGTTGAAGAAGTGATTTGTCTCTGTCACACTTTCCCCTCTATTTTAAAAAAAAAGTCCTCTGCCTGGATCATAAACCCAGGGCCAGATGTCAGTACTTGAGAATTTCTAGTGATATATGGAAACTGAAGCCAGTTACCATCAGAAAACTAGAGAAATCTAAGTGCGAGAAGACTGGATTCTTTTTATTTCTGCCGAGAATAGTGAAGCCAAAATTCTTGTTGGTGAAGAGGGATGAAGTAGTCGTTTATAGAGCCTGCATCAAGCACAGTAGGCTGGGGTACTGAGGGTGGGGAGGGCATAGTCTTACAAATTTCTGTAACTTTCAGAGGGCAGAGGCAAACTGGAAAACCAGGTTCAGTGTGTTAGGCATTATGATGCTGGAAATTAAAACCTGTTTATCCCGTTGAATGTGAATAAACCTTCAGAGAGAGAAAAAAAACATTTGCTGAGTTATTAACTCAGTTGCTTTCTGTTTTGGGCATTATTATTATTATTATTATTATTATTATTATTATTATCCTCTCTAGCCAAATGATGTGATTCACCCAATGATAGATTAATATCAACGTTATTGAACTTGCTTTCACTTGCTAGGTTACAGCTTAGTTCACATTCACATTCTTGTTACCGCTGTGTCCCTTTGCTCTTTGTAGAAGTTAACTTAAAATTACCAGCCCTTCCTGGTCATTACCTCTTAATTTGGTACACTACTGTTGATGCTTCCAACTTTCCCCGAGTTACTTCCAATGCTGTGTCACATGACTGACAGCCAATGACCTTCGATGTCCCTGTACTGATTGTACTGCACGTACAATCAACATCTTCTCCTTTATTCCCCTTCTGCAATAAAATACTGACACTGGAGGCATTTCCAAAACCACATGGCTGTTGACATTACTTCCTCGCTAGCACAGAGAATTGTGTTTTCCATCCCCTCCCTCATTCCCAACGCTATTTCAGTGAGGTTGTCCAATGTAAGTGTGATTCAGCTTGTTTGCATTCCTTCCCAGCTGGAAACCAGTTGCAGATTACCTGGACCAACAGTTTGAGCAATACTTCCGAGATGAGAGTGGCCTGAACAGGAAAAACATTGTAGACAATCGAGTTCACTGCTGCCTTTACTTCGTCTCTCCTTTCGGACATGGGTAAGCAGAACGGTTTTCACAAGTGTGTTCATTGGTGCTTCTTAGCTCCAGGTCAATAGGCCACTTACACTGATCCTCAGCAATCTGCTATGCAGAGCTGTAAGGGAAGCCGACAATCAGAGAACCGAGTAGGGTTTCTGCCTGTGTTATATTCTTTGTGTTTGGGTGGTGGAATGGAGAAATGGATTTCAGTCCTATTCTGACACGCGAAAGGTAAATTTTAATTTCAATGCCAATACAAGTCACATTTGACTGAGCCTCAGTCAGTTCCGAGATTAGAATGAACGCTTTGATGTGCTACAGCAACAAACAAGATGCTGAAGGATCCTCAGCAGGCAAGGCAGCATGTATGGAACAAAATGGACAGCTGGCATTTTCGTTCAAGACCCTTCAGATGGCCTGCTGACTTCTTCCTTTTGTGACTGTGATCAAATTCACTGGAGAGACACTGAAGCTGGTGAAATAGAAGTCTTTATTCAGCACAACGAGCAGGCATCGTCCCAGAGACACTCTCGGATGCTCCCAAGCCCAATGGTACATCACATTTTTATAGCCTTAAGATCAAAGGTAACAGTGGGTGATTCAATACAGTTTCATTAGTTACAATTACATTGTTTACATCAGTAGTTTGGGTTTACAAATGGTTCCTTTGAGATACATAGTAGAAGCAAATTGTGGTTGATAAGACACCTCTGAAGGCCCAAATTCATTTGGAAGAAACTAATTAACACAAATATTCTAAAACCTTTTGACGATAAAGAGCCAGACACCCAAAATTAATGTTGTCAGGGCTGTTGAATACACAAACATGGTAAGTACCTTAAAACTATTGATTACCTATATCTGTCACCATGTTTGATATGCTAAGTGAGCACATCCATCTGGTCTGTCAGCTTGCACTGAAGTCACAATGGTGCAAATATCTTATCCATTTTGCCTGGTTTGATGCAAGCCAATTAACACAACCTCATTGTCTTAGTGTTTGGCTTTTGCCTATGCAATCTCTTAGCCTGTGCTTTTACCATCAATTTACTGCTTGCAATTTACAAAAAAAAACTGAAGGCTAATTGCAAGCTTCCTGAACTTACTTACAGTTACAATAAGAACTGAAGCCTGGTTCTTGTTTGATATATTCATCATAACTTCAGAGTACTCCCCAACACATCCAGCATCCTGTTTCTTGCTCCAGATTCCAGCACCTGCAGCCTCTGCTTTGATATGCTCCTAATTTCAATGGACATATCGTCAGCGGTATACCGAAATAGCCAATTCACTGACTGAATCTCTGGTAGAGATGTAGAAAATGTCTTGTGATGTGTTGTCTGTAAGAACTCTGAGGTGAGCTATCAGAAGTATTTAGCTCGGCTGCAGGAATAGACCTCTGGTGGCACCATGGTACCATGGTACGACTGCAGCCTCCATCCTCCTGTATTCAGTCCTGACCTCCAGTGCTGTCAGCATGGAGTTTGCACATTCACTCTGTAACCCCACAGGTTTCTTCCAGGTACTCTAGTTTCCTCCCACATTCCAAAGGTGTGCTGGTTGGCTGGTTAATTGGTCACCAGCTCGAAGAATCAGGGTTGGGTTGGTGGACACGTGAGGGAGAATGGGCTGCAGGGAAGTGTTGGGAATTGGGACTGATGAGATTGCACTGAGAGCCAGCGTTGGCTGAGTGGCTTCCTATATTGTGGGGAAAAAAAATGAAATATGGAAGTCCTTTCCTATGAACAGCACAGTATTTAGCACAAGAATATAAAGCTCATGTAGAGGAATAAATTTCTGCACCACAGTAGTGTAGCTAGTAGAGGAGAGCTGTTGCCTCATAGATCTGCAACTCAGGGTCAATCCTGACCTCCGATGTTGTCTGCTTGGAGTTTGCATGTTCTCTGTCCAACTGTCCGGTTCTCCCAAAGGTTAATGCTGGTATATTAACTGTAAATTGTCCCAAGTGTGTGGGTGAATGGTAGAATCTGGGAACACCTGATGCGAATATTGGGAGAATGAAATGGGACTCGGCAGGTATGGTATAAGATACCTCCTTGGTGGTTGGCACAGACGGTGGATTGAAGGACCTGTTTCCATGCTGCATATCACTATGACGCTTTCCACCAAATTACCAAGAAAAAATTCAGTAGCGTTCCTCCCTCCATCAGATAATGTAGCAAGCAAATCAGGAAGGGATCAACCTGTCTTCAACATTCACAGTTACATCTGTATCCATTTTCCCCCACCCCACCCGAAAGTCCAAGGCATTAATGGAACTGCATACTGGGACAGATGACTGGGTTGAGATTCTATTTCAATTAGAAGAGAAGTAGTTTGGTCTTTTTTGTTTAGAAGTAGCTTGAATGGTGTAGATGTGAAGAGAAAAATCCAAAGCCAGCTGTCATTATTAACTGACAGTTACTGATAAATCCAAAAGGAAATTGGAGAGAAATCTCTGCTTTCAGATCATTTTGAAAATGGAACTCATTAGCAATGGGTGGTTGACGCAAGCAGCATGCATGGAGACTGCCCGCGTACGTGAGAGAAAAGAAATCGCGTACGTGATTGGTTGAGAGTGAAATGGGATAGGAGGAAGCTCATGGAGTGTATGTGCCAGCAAAGACTATTTGACTAATTTATTCCATTTAATTGTGTAAATGGATATCCATCTCCCTATTTGCTTACCCAAATTAAAAGATGCAGTGCAAGTCCAAGCATCCAGTTAAATTCAAGAACTTCGCCTGCACTCTCTGCCACCAGCCTCCCAACCAGTGTGTCAGGATGTTGAATAATGATGGGCATGAATCATTGTGGAATAGAAGGTTGCAGATCTAACGAGAGTAAATCAGATCAGTGTAGATAGGTGCAAGGGCAACCTCTGTTTCTGTGCTATATGACTTGGTGACTCTAACTCCATACCCTTTTGTCTTTGCCAATATCAAATCAGCGAATACTCTCTTGTGCTACTTTTATCAAATATATCTGGAATTTTGAATGTTATGAACCTTGTGTTGCCTGTACTTAGTACTATAATCTCTAGTAGAAAATACATGACCCAGAACACCAAGATCCATAGTGTTGGGCTAAGATCTATATGCATTAATACAATTAATCTTTGTAAATTAACTTTAAGGCTATATTGGACCAACTTTAAAGAAGTTCTCTGCAAAAGGTCCAAGTTAACATGGTGTTACCCAACTAGGCCCAATAAGATATACCAATCATTAGTAAGGATTGGAGTTCTGGTGTACTGTGGTGCTGTTTCTCCGGCATTCGGCTTATCCAAATGACATTCTTAGTAATTTGCTGAATTCTGAAGAGCTCTTCAACCACAGTGGTCCAGATAGCTCTCACTGTCAGTCATGTAAGCTCAGCTATTAATAACTGAGCATCATTTGATGGGTCAAGTACACCTCTGCTGGTGTCAGAGGCAGAGCGCTGCACAATTTTGGCAAACAAACCTCAGACAGACTGACTTGACCTGGGACCTGAGTATGCACATCCTCAGCAGAATCATCCCACCACCCCCAATGAAATATCAGAAGAAATTCTGTATATTTAAAAAAAAGCGGTTCTATATTCATCAGGTGAAAAAGATTAGAAAAATTGGTTAAAGATCTCAAAGTAACAAACCAGCACTTGCCCCTCGTAGTGGAAATCAGGGTCACTCTCTGACACGCTGGCCCAGGATCCTCGCTGCCTTGTGCCATACGTGACACTCTTGCTTTTAAAGTCAAGAAAACTTCATCATAAAAAGAATGAAGAAGCTTCCAATGTTGATAATAGCGACGTTTATATTCAAAGCTGGTGCCCAACTCCCAAAAGTGTAGGCATTAACAAAGCCCATGTGTCCTCACTGATACATCGCTGGCAACTTCCTGCCTTAAGACCCCTCTGCAAAAGGAGCCTGTGCATTTCTCCCTTTACAATTGGGAGGAATTTGCACTCATTCCCCATTAGCTGTAAGTGCAAGTTGTGCTGTGATATATGACATCTTAAGGCAGGGGTCCCCAACCTTTTTTGCACCGCGGACCGGTTTAATATTGACAATATTCTTGTGGACTGGCCGACCAGGGTGGGGTGGGGGGGGGGGTGTTCAAGTAGGGTTAAACTCACCTCGACATGTCTTTTACAGTTAGGGTTGCCAACTTTCTCACTCCCAAATAAGGGACAAAAGTAGCAGTCAAATACGGGACACTTGGGTTTACCCCAAGAAAGACTACCATGACCATGAAGCCTTGCACAGGCACCTGTGTGCGCATATGTGACGTGTGCATGCGCATATGTACCGATTTCCCCCCCCCCCCCCCACAAATCGGTTTTGGCTTAATCTTCCCAACTACACTGTACATACATTATTTCTACTATATATAGGCTGTGTATTTATATTATCATATTCCTGTTTTTACTATATGTTAGTGCTATTTTAAGTTTTATGTGTTATTTGGTATGATTTGTTAGGTTATCTTTTGGGTCTGCGAACACTCAAAAAATTTTCCCATATAAATTAATGGTAATTGCTTCTTGGCTTTACACCATTTCGGCACGAAAGGTTTCATAGGAACGCTCTACCTTAGCGGGGGAAATACGGGACAAGGGCGGTGCCAAATGGGACAAACCAAATTAGCCCAATATACGGGATGTCCCGGCAAATACGGGACAGTTGGCAACCCTGTGTTCAAGTTCAACAGTGCGTGACGGAGAATGAGTTAAGTTGCAGCTGACTCGTATCGTTTCCTTGCGGCCCGGTACTGGTCCGCGGCCGGTGGTTGGGGACCACTGTCTTGAGGGTTACTTCCTGAGGTCAGAACTTAACAGAAAAATCAACCCACTTTAATGCCAAAAAATGGTGCCAGTCTATTTCTTTGCTAGGAAAAGATTTGGACACACTAATCCATGCCGTGACAGAATTTTGTTCTACTACTTACAAAACACCAACTGTCTGCTCAGAGACCTTCTTTTCATTAAGTTTTGTCTGGTTTTGAAGGTTACGCCCTTTGGATGTGGAATTTATGAAAGCTGTGCAAGACAAGGTGAACATTGTCCCGATCCTTGCCAAAGCTGATACACTGACTCCTGCAGAGGTTCACAAAATGAAAGCAAAGGTAATTGGATTGTTTACATCAGCCACCACATTATAGTTGACATTCACATCCCACTTTGAGTTTCTTCCACTGCTGGAAGAGATCAATTTTGATAACTCTGTCATCAACTACTTGGGAAAAGATTCCCCTGGACATAAATGTGCTTCAAGCATCAGCCTTTCTTGGTCAGTAGCTGCCTTGTTTCTGAGCCAGATGACTGTGGATCTTGCCAACTCTAGCTGCACAATTTCTAGAGGCTACATTGTCTGAGTACTAACTGAGGTTTAATCATATGACAGTCACACAATATTTACCCTGAGTGTCCTCTGGTTTTGCTGCCACAAACATAAACCTGTGCTTTCCCCCTAAGGATTATGAAAGAGTATTTCTTGATTTTACGTGGTTTTCTGTTTTATTTGGGATTTGTTTTTTTTTTCTCAGAGTGGTGGATATCTGGAATGTGCTGCCTGGTATGGCAGTAGAGGGGCAAATACTTTAGAGACTTTTAAGAGATGTTTAGATAGGCACACGGACGTAAGAAAGATGAAGGGGTATCGACATTGTGTAGGTTGGAGGGATTAGTGTTTGGGTGTCTTTGATTTGCTTTTCAGCTGGTTTGGCACAACATTGTGGGTCACATGGCCAATTTCTGTGCTGTACTCTTCCACTCTACAGAAATAATAGAACACAGTTCACAGAAAACTATATTGCCCATCAAGCTATCTTTTTGTGCTACTTAATTCATTGTAATTTATAGTATTTTTATATATTGCGATGTACTGCTGCCACAAAGCAACAGATGTCATGACATCAGTGATAATAAACCTGATCCCGATGTCTGCATTAGCTAATTCAAAGACCAATTCAGTTAGTCTCACTTAACATTCTCTTTTGAGATCAGTTATTGACCGCTGAATCAACCAATCAACTCCAAATCCTGCTTTTATTGGTGAAGGAGTTTATGTCAGCTCTGGTTCTTTGTTGGTCAATTCAAGCCCTCAGTGACTCTTCTACCACTGTAATGAGTAAATCTAATTTCTATTTAACCAGTGTCTCTAATTTTAATGAACTCACTCTTTATTTAGAATAAGCCCTGCATAGTTTAAAAATGACCAGGAAATCCTCCTATTATCATGTTTCCACTGGTAGGAAAGTCTAGGATCTGAGAGACATTTTTAAACAGAGACGGGAAGAATTTCTTTGGCCAGCAGGTGATGAATTCTTGGATTTCATTGCCACAGAATGTCATGGAAGTCACGTCATTGGGTATATTTGAGGCAAAATCGATAGGTTCTTGATTACCGAGGGGCGTAAGGATTGCGGGGAAAAAGGCAAAATAGGAATTTTTTTATAAAAATTAGCCATGATTGAAAGGTGGAGCAGAATTGAAGGGCCAAGTAGTCTAATTCTGCTCCTATATCTGTTGGATTTTCTTTATTTCCATTTAAATTTCCTGTTTACCCACATTATTGTTTTGATACTCTGTGCTGATACAGGTCTATCCAATGAGGACATTAGATGTGCCACAAGCACTTGAGTGAGCTGGTATCATTGCTCTCGATGACCAGTGGTCAATATCAAATAAACCCCGTCACACAACCACTAACAACAAGTCTGCTTAAAAGAAGTGGTTTGGGGCTTGTTTTAAAGAGGCCAATCTGTTTTTAAAGATTTTGGTGTTTTTTTGAAAGGATACTGGAATGTTACAACACTGCTCCTAGCAACAGCCCCACTGGCATCTAACCGGGCATTTGGAATCATTAAGAGATCAGAACTAGGAGTCAAGGAACATGCTGATTCAGGTCTGCAATGGCTGGAAGGCTGAATTGCTTGTTTTGGAAAGGAGGTGCTGCCTGTGTTTTTGTGTTTGAGTGACCTTGGGATGGCAGAGAGTTACTCATTTTGATCCACAGATACTGTCTTTGTTTCTCTTATCAGCGTTGGCTGATTGGTAGGAAACAGAGAGTGGGAATAAAGGGGTCCTATTCTGGTTGGCTGCCGGTTACCAGTGGTGTTCCACAGGGATCAGTGTTGGGGCCGCTTCTTTTTACATTGTACATCAACGATTTGGATTATGGAATAGAGGGCTTTGTGGCTAAGTTTGCTGACGATACGAAGATAGGTGGAGGGGCCGGTAGTGCTGAGGAAACGGAGAGTCTGCAGAGAGACTTGGATAGATTGGAAGAATGGGCAGAGAAGTGGCAAATGAAGTACAATGTTGGAAAGCGTATGGTTATGCACTCTGGCAGAAAAAATAAACGGGCAGACTGTTATTTAAATGGGGAAAGAATTCAAAGTTCTGAGATGCAACGGGACTTGGGAGTCCTCGTACAGGATTCCCTTAAAGTTAACCTCCAGGTTGAGTCGGTAGTGAAGAAGGCGAATGCAATGTTGGCATTCATTTCTAGAGGAATAGAGTATAGGAGCAGGGACGTGATGTTGAGGCTCTATAAGGCGCTGGTGAGACCTCACTTGGAGTACTGTGGGCAGTTTTGGTCTCCTTATTTAAGAAAGGATGTGCTGACGTTGGAGAGGGTACAGAGAAGATTCACTAGAATGATTCCGGGAATGAGAGGGTTAACATATGAGGAACGTTTGTCCACTCTTGGACTGTATTCCTTGGAGTTTAGAAGAATGAGGGGAGACCTCATAGAAACATTTTGTATGTTAAAAGGCATGGACAGAGTGGATGTGGCAAAGTTGTTTCCCATGATGGAGGAGTCTAGTACGAGAGGGCATGACTTCAGGATTGAAGGGTGCCCTTTCAGAACAGAAATGCGAAAAAAATTTTTTAGTCAGAAGGTGGTGAATCTATGGAATTTGTTGCCACGGGCAGCAGTGGAGGCCAAGTCATTGGGTGTGTTTAAGGCAGAGATTGATAGGTATCTGAGTAGCCAGGGCATCAAAGGTTATGGTGAGAAGGCGGGGCAGTGGGACTAAATAGGATAAAATGGATCAGCTCATGATAAAATGGCGGAGCAGACTCGATGGGCCAAATAGCCGACTTCTGCTCCTTTGTCTTGTCTTATGGTCTTACAAGTATGAGTTTGTCGCTAGCTGTTGCACAACCAAGGATCCCCTGGGCTGGGCTTCCTTTGTTAAGTCAGTTGGAAGAATCTGGAACTTGTATAGCTTCTGATTGTGTTTGAAAGACAAACTTCTTGGCGATTAACTAACACCATTAGGTTCCAAAAACCTCTCCAGAGGCCAAAGAGTGAATGTGCAGTCCAGCAGTAACCATCTTGGCCCCAGTCCCACTGTAACTGAGACGTAGTTGTCGGATATTATTGTATGGCACATCCCTCTAGATTTTACAGCCTTGTAGAGCATACGAAGAAAAATATTCAAGTAGATTTTGGTCAGGTCATGGGGGGAGGAAGAGCAGATGTGGTGGTCCAGTAGAGGGAACTACTGTTGCTAAGGTTAGTGGCCAAGAGTTTGGCAGGAGCCTAAGTTAATGCATGGATGGCAGTAGTTAGTTGGGTATGTAATAGGGTGGGGGTGGAATTGGTTGGTGGGGCTTGTCAGTACTATGGAGGATTTAAATATTAGCTTTGAAGTTTTCCAGTTATAACTTTACACAAAATTCAAACCAAGGAAAGAACTGGTTGCAGTCCCACTGGAAGTGCACGGGGAACCTGGCTGTGAAGGTGTAACACTCGGTGTCTGGGCCAGGTAAGATCAGTGGTAAATGAAGATGAGGAGTTACAAGTACCTTCTCAATAAGTGATTCAGAGTGGTCTGATAAACAGGGCTGCAGGAACACTCAGTTCACACGTAACCAACTAGGTCATAGTTACACACGGTGACTTCAAGATCCCATTCTTCGAAAGGCTGGAAGACAAGAACCTTTCACAATAATGCAGTTTTACCAATGGAACATAGAGCCCTTGCCACCCGAGAGGATGTGATATTAGAGGTCAACAGCATCCAACTATATGTGTCAGTTTAGCTTGGGTCAGATTTTCAACAGCTTTTAGGTCTCTGTTTCACCGTAGACGAGGCCAGTCTTTAATGATATTATTTGTGATAATGATCTTCATTGTTAAATATGTGAGTACACCATCAGTACTGACTGTACCACACAGCTCCTTACCGTACTGTTGGCAGCGGTGGTCCCTGGGCATTGAAGGGTCAGGTTTGGTGGGTTTTGATTGCTGAGAAGTTCTGTTTATTTTCTAGTCGCCCACCTTTGAGTGGATGGGATAGTGAAGAGGATTGGCCAGGCACACAGTGCCCAACGCCAGGGTTCCTAAAGCTGTCATCTCTACCCGCGTGCAGAATTTTGCCCGAGGTCTTCCAGCCTTCACGTTTCTGCCCCCATCAGCAACCCACATTTTCAGTGAGTTTTAGGATCAGGCAGGATTCACGCGTTATGTTTTCCCTGTTGACTCTTGCACACAAATCACGCTCACGAGGTCTTGGTCGTTAGTGGCTGGATTGGGCGGTAAAGTGAGCCACATTGACTCGGGCAGTTCAACACTGTATTGTGTGTAGAATGCACACATTGTATCTCTCTGTAGTCTAAAAATGAACCCCAGGTTAGTTGTACATGTGTGTCAAAATATAATTAAGGAACAGAGCTATGGGAACAATAAGCCATCAATGTTTCTTGACAGTTCCTTCTTTCTATATTTGCATAAGCAAAGTTGCTACAAGTCAGAGTAAACAATTTTCACAAGTGATGCTTAAGAATAGTTAAACCAGCTTTTAAGATTCAGTTTCAACTGTTCTTGCTTTTCCCTTGATATGGTGATATACAGGTAAAATAATCACTCCTGACAATACGTGGCATCAAAAGGTGGCAATTTGATGCTTTCAAAGTCAAGTTTATTGTCATATGCATAGTACATGTATGCACAGGTGTAATAAAAAGCTTACTTTGCAGCAGCATAAGACATGGGAGCAGGATAAGGCCACTCAGCCCATCAAGTCTGCTCTGTGATTCAATCATGGTTGACTTATTTTTCCCCCTCTACCCCATTCCCCTGCCTTCTCTCCCTGTAATCTTTGGTTAATAAAGAACATAGCAACCTCTGCTTTAAATATATGCAATGACTTGGTCTCCACAGCATTCTGTGGCAATGAATTTCACAGTTTCACCGCCCCTCAAACTGAAGAAATTTTTCTTCATCTCTGTTCCAAAGGGGTGTCCTTTTGTTCTGAGGCCATGTCCTCTCTCGCTGTTAAAAACATCCTCTTCATGTCCACTCTATCTAGGCCTTTCAATACCCAGTAGGTTTCAATGAGATCCCCCCTCATTCTTCTAAATTCCAGTGAGTATGAACAGAGATCCATCAAATGCTCCTGCTACATTAACCTTTTCTCTTAAACTTTCTGTGGACCCTCTCCAACACCAGCACCTTCTTCAATATATGCCAAGGATGGCTCTGGAGGCCATGTCATTAGGTATATTTAAATTGGAGGTAGATGGGGTCTTGATTAGTAAGGGGAGTAAGAGGCTATGGGGAGAAAGCAGAAGAATGGGGTTGAGAGGGATAATATATCAACGATGATGGAATGGCAAGCAGTCTCGATGGGCCAAATGGCCTAATTCTGCTCCTTTGTCTTATGGTGGAGCCCAAAACTGCTCATGGTCCTCCAACTGTGGTCTGACCAATGCCTCAGCTATGCATAGTTGCTTTTTATATTCTAGTCCTCTTGAAATGAGCGCTACCATTGCATTTGCCTTACTACCAACTCACCGGCAAGTTAATCTGCAGGGAATCCTGCACTGGGACCCTCAAATCCCTTTACACCTCTGATTTCTGAATTCTCTCCCCACTTAAAAAATAGTCTACGCCTTCATTCCTTCTACCAAAATCATGACCATCACAATACATGATATATGCATAGCATCATATAAGTAGCATTCACACAAAAAAAAACATGAATTACATCAATTTGCTTTGGCCTTTCTGTTCAGTTTCCAATATAGCCAAACAAACCAGACACATTTTGTGAACATTTTGACCTCTTGATCTCTTGTCATGCTTGTCAGACTCTTGTCAGAATAAGCACCCTCTTTATTTGATTGGTGGGATCCAACTCCAAACTATACCACAGATATGATAGCAACATACATCAAAGTTGCTGGTGAACGCAGCAGGCCAGGCAGCATCTATAGGAAGAAGCGCAGTCGACGTTTCAGGCCGAGACCCTTCGTGAGTCCTGACGAAGGGTCTCGGCCTGAAACGTCGACTGCGCTTCTTCCTATAGATGCTGCCTGGCCTGCTGCGTTCACCAGCAACTTTGATGTATGTTGCTTGAATTTCCAGCATCTGCAGAATTCCTGTTGGTTGCCCACAGATATGATGTTGTTCTGAATTTTTATCTATAGATCCGTGAAGAAATTAAATCCTACGGGATCAAAATCTATCAATTTCCCGACTGTGACTCTGATGAAGACGAGGAATTTAAACAGCAGGATCAAGAATTGAAGGTGAGGAAGAGTTCAGGCACAATGTCAAGTTCAAGTTTAACTATCGTTCAACCACGCACGCGAATACAGCCAAACGAAAGAGGATTCCTCCAGGGAGAAGGTGCTAAAACACAGTACCAACAGTCACACATATAATTACAACAGCAGGAAAAGCATACAGTCTCAAAAATAATATAGCCCAAGTCCCTGAGTGCCATGGCCTGTAGAATTATGGTACATGGGGTGATGTCCTGGAGCCACATTTCTGTAAGAACAAGCCCGCAGCAATTCCTCATCACGCACTAGTACAGCTGCAGGCGAACACAATCCAACTTTTTTTCCACCAAATTCCACGCAATGGGTGTTAACGTGAACACAAAAGGCACAAAATGTGCTATAAATCTCTTCTTTGCAGTTAATGGCTACAGTGCACCAGATATAATGAATATGATCATGGCTTCAACTCCGCTTCTGTGCCATTTCCCCACAGCCTGTAATTCCTCAATCTTTCAAGCAATTATCTGTCTTCATTTTTAACGGTGGTCACTGGCGTATGCTTAGAAGATTCAATACACTATTGGGGAAGTTCTTTCAGTCCTCCTTGTCACTCAGTCAGTATCATTGCACACAATCAGTTAGACCATTGTCTAACTGTTCTTTGTGGGAGTTGGCTGTGCACAGATTGGCTGCCATGTGTATTTTATTACAGAATCTTAGAATTATGGTTCCTTAACGTTGTCATAGCCAGCGGAAGTAGTGTGGACAAGCTCCCACTACCTATTAAATGCTCCCACTTGTGTGCACCTCATTAGCCTCTGATAACTATTCCAGCTCCTGGCCGTCACGTGTAGCTTAGCTACTGAGCCTGGTGGAACCGTTTCTGCTGATAGGAAAAGCAGCAAAAGCTGAGTTTCTGGGGCCTGAAGCCCAGTCACTTCAGGCAGATGGTGCTCATCAGTCACGGCTGAAAGCTCGCCTAGAAGGAAAACCTCCGCTGCCTTGTGGCTGTACCCTCTGGTGGGAAAGGCCTTGCGAGTAAACCCCAAGGAAAAGTCCAGAGCTGAGTTCAACGCTGACTGGCAACTCCCGCAACGCCGCTGGTGCCAGACTATATCGGTCTTTGTTGTTCCTTTAGACACATCAGCTGCGTGGGGAGGGGGAGCCTGCTGCACGGGCAACAGCTCGCTTTCCGTATCGTACTGCCTTGGCTTGCGTAAACAGCTGAGACAGCTGGGGGGGGGGGGTGAAACTTTGTCATTCATTCTTTGGGGTACATCTCTGTTTTTATGGATGTTTTGTGAAGAAAAAGCATTTCAGAGTGTATATTGTATACATTTCTCTGACATTAATTTGAACCTTTGAAGACACAACATCCGTAGTTGACCCTGACCAACAGAGGGCTCGCGTGGAATTTTACAGTACAGAACAGGCCTGTTGGCCCAACTCATCCATGCCAACCAAGATGCCTTCCCAAGCTAGTCCCATTTGCCCACTTTGGCCAACATCGTCTAAACTCTTCCTATCTATGAAACTGTCCAAATGTCTTAAACATGTTAATTATACCTACTGCCACCACTTCCTTTGGCCGCCTGTTCCAGATACCTCCCAGCCTCTGGGAGAATAACTTGCCCCCTGGAATCCCTTTAACTCTTTCCTTTCTCGATTAAAACTATGTCTCTAGTTTTAGTCTCCTCTACCCTCTGACCATCCACCTTATCAACGCTCCTCATCATTTTATAAATCTCTGTTAGGTCACCCTTCGGTCTAGTTCACTCTAGGAAAAACTGTCCCAATTTATCCAGTCGCTCCTTGTAACTCAAGCATTCCAATGCTAGTGTATTTTCTGCACACTCTCTAGCTTACAACAGAATTGAATTTACTGTAAAACACTTTCACATAACTTAAGCTCATAAAAGCTGATCTACAAATGCAAGTCTTTAATGTGAGATAGTGCCTTTAATTCAGGTTGAAGATCCTGTTTGGAAAGTTTCACCCCTGTAAAAGACTGATACCAATCCCTTCTGACTAAAATTTAGCTAAATTTGCCCATGATCTTAAGATGACAATGGCCCTTTCTCTAGCCAATCCCACTTTCTACCTAGAGGCTTCCTAAAGTTCGGTGTGCAGTTTACTGACTCGATTTTAGCTCCCACTTAGTTACCAGTGTTCAAGGTTCTGTCTGCAAAGAGATGTTGCACCCTTAATCAATTCCTTTTCATGTGGACTTTAATTGTCTGCTCCAGGAAAGCATCCCATTCACTGTGATCGGCAGCAACACTGTGGTTGAAGCCAAAGGAAGGAGAGTTCGAGGACGACTGTATCCCTGGGGAATTGTAGAAGGTAATGCACAGACATTATCCTGTGTACTCTTTGATGAATCTGGGTGGTGTCTTGCCCCACTGGTTTAAGGGGTGTGGGAAAAGATTTTCCAAAATTAATCCCTTTAATTTCGGTTTTCGGATTTCCAAAATAGATGTGTGAGCCGTTTCTGAAAACAATATCATAAAGCTCTTCCTCGTCAAACAATAAGACTAAAGGGTAAAAGTACATTCAATGCAAGGCTGTAGAGAGCTCTCCACATTTTACCTCAGCATTTCGAACACTGAACGCAGTGGTTCAAAAAGGCAGCTCATCACCGCCTGCTCAAGGGCAACTAGGGATGGGCAATAAATGCTGGCTTAGTTGGCGACATCCACATCCCGTAAATCAATAAATTTTAAAAAATAAGTGAAAGTAGGTACTTCACCTCCTGTTCAGCATTGATGCTGACATACACAATGCTGAAGTGAATTTAAATCAGACAATTGCAGAATTTAATGCTTGGTTACTTGACTCATTCCATAATGAAGGTTAATTTTATTATTGGGTGCATTACCAGAAGAATTCATATTATTTATTTTCCACACAAGACCCATAAAATAAAATCTATCTTTAGTGTTTTAATTTAAGTTCTTCATTAACAAGAATTACAATTAAATAACCTATTTTGTGTGTGTGTGTGTTGTTATACAATTAGGATTCTGGAATCTGGAATCTCAGGCTACAACACATTCGGTCAGGATATCACCCCGTTGCAAATTTTACAAAACACCTCTGTTGCAAAACAATTTTTTTTTAAAAGCTAGTTTTTTTTTCTGCTTTTTTTCACACCAATAATCTAACCACTGTCCAGGGCATAACCCTTTACATGATAGTTATGAGCATTCTTCTTTCAGCCGAAATCCCTGCAGCAATTAGCCTCAGGAAGAGCTTGTTTCCATCACGTCACTGGCATTAACCTGAGCAGTAACCTGAGAAACAAAGTGAGGCATCTTCTCTAACTCAGCAGCTACACCCAATATTCCAGAGCTCTCACTACTCCTCCCACTTTTTAAGAAAGGAGGGAGGGAGAAAACAGAGAACTATCGCCCTGTTAGCCTAACATCAGTAGTGGGGAAGATGCTAGACTCCATTATTAAAGATGAAATAGCGGCATATCTTGATAGCAGTGATAAGATTGGGCTGAGCCAGCATGGATTTACCAAGGGCAAATCGTGCTTGACTAATCTATTGGAGTTTTTCGAGGATGTAACCAGGAAGATAGACGCGGGAGATCCAGTGGATGTGGTGTACCTTGACTTTCAGAAGGCATTTGATAAGGTACCACATAGGAGATTGGTGGGTAAAATCAGAGCTCATGGCATTGAGGGGAGGATATTGACATGGATAGAAAACTGGTTGGCAGATAGAAAGCAAAGGGTAGCAGTGAATGGGTGTTTCTCGGAATGGCAGGTGGTGACTAGTGGGGTGCCAGAGGGCTCGGTATTGGGACCACAGCTGTTTACAATTTACGTCAATGATTTAGAGGAAGGCATTGTGAATAACATCAAGTTTGCTGATGATACTAAGCTGGGTGGCAGTGTGACATGTGATGAGGATGTTAGGTGAATTCAAAGTGACTTGGATAGGCTGGGTGAGTGGGCAGAAACTTGGCAGTTGGCGTTTAATGTGAATAAGTGTGAGGTTATCCACTTTGGGAGCAAGAACAGGAAGGCAGATTATTATCTGAACGGGGTGGAGTTAGGTGAGGGAGAAATACAATGAGATCTAGGAGTACTTGTTCATCAGTCTCTGAAGGTGAATGAGCAAGTGCAGCAGGCAGTGAAGAAGGCTAATGGAATGTTGGCCTTTATTACAAAGGGACTTGAGTACAAGAGCAAGGAAATCCTTTTGCATTTGTACAGGGCCCTGGTGAGACCACACCTGGAGTATTGTGTGCAGTTTTGGTCTCCAGGGTTAAGGAAGGACATCCTGGCTGTGGAGGAGGTGCAGCGTAGGTTCACTAAGTTAATTCCTGGGATGTCCAAACTGTCTTACGCAGAGAGGTTAGAGAGACTGGGCTTGTACATGCTGGAATTAAGGAGATTGAGGGGGGATCTGATTGAGACATATAAGATTATTAAGGGATTGGATGAGATAGAGGCATGAAATATGTTCCAGACGCTGGGAGAGTCCAGTACCAGAGGGCATGGTTTAAGAATAAGGGGTAGGTCATTTAGGACAGAGTTGAGGAGGAAATTCTTCTCCCAGAGGGTTGTGGAGGTGTGGAACGCGCTGCCTCAGAAGGCAGTGGAGGCCAATTCTCTGGATGCTTTCAAGAAGGAGCTAGATAGGTATCTTATGGATAGGGGAATCAAGTGTTATGGGGACAAGGCAGGAACAGGGTATTGATAGTAGATGATCAGCCATGATCTCAGAATGGCTGTGCAGGCTCGAAGGGCCGAATAGTCTACTTCTGCACCTATTGTCTATTGTCAAAGGCCCCAGGCAAAGTATTCACGTTATCCCATAAATCTGCTTTAAAAAGGGAAAATCTGCCTATTTTCTTTTTTTTTTAATTTTATTTTTATTTGGATAAGGAGTTCACAATTATCATGTACTTTTTTCACACATATAACCTTTTCCATTTTTTTATATGTATAAAACTACAATTATTTATACATTCTTAAGTACACATTGAGATGATATAAAAGCAAAATAAACATTTAAATAGATAGTTATGTACTGTGGTAAATCTAACCTATTAGGCTAAGTAATGAAATTAGTTGTAAAGAAAAATGGTAATAATAGTTTCCATACAACCCTTCTGGACCACTTCCACTGGTCCAAAATGTTGCATACAAGCCTATATACCAACCATTATAGGTGTTTATATCCCAATTTGTTCGTGCTTGTTCCTGCCCGCAGACATAATTATCCAATCCCTATGTACTTATTTACTTAATTTTTTCATTTTTTTTTATCCCTTTCCCAAATCTTTCCCTTTACTTGTGTTAATTCTCTATTTTCCAAAAAAAAACAACAAACATTTTGACTAGGGGTGCTTACGTTAGCAATATTACTGTGTTGATGAGAAGAGCAATATAAATCATCAGGAGAGTCATCTAAAGTCTGCTCACATTGGGGTTATATATTCAATCCATTTATTCCAGATTTGATAAAATGTTTCTTTTTGAGTTCTCAGGGAGTAGGTCAACTTTTCCATTTTAAATATTTCCAAGGTAATTGCGTACCAATCTTCTAATGTAGGTGGTATTGGATTTAGCCATTTTCTAGTGATTGATTTCTTACTTGCCGCTAAGAGGGCCTGCAGCAACTTTATATCTTCCTTCTGTTCAAGGAACAATACATGCCCCAAATAGAGCGTCTCAAAGTTCAGAGGTATCTGGGACCTAAGTACCTTAACTAATGTTCTATGAATACCTTCCCAAAATAGACTTAATTTAGGGCAATCCCAGAAAATATGAAAATGATTTGCCTCCTTGGAGCCGCACCTTCTCCAACACATCACATTTGTATCTTTATATTTTTCCTGATATGGGGTCTTGAAGTATCTTATAATGTTTTTCCAACAATGTTCTCTCCAAGTCAAAGAATTAGTCGAGGACCATTGAAAGCTGCAGATTTTCCCCCAAGCCTCCTCTGAAAGTACCAACCCCGCTTCTTTCTCCCACTTCTCTTTAATATACAGTGTATTTACATTTTTAGCATGGGAGAGTGCATTATATAGGCGAGAAACTGATTTACTAGGTATTGAACTGCAAGCCGAATTCAGAATCTTGAAAAATTCTAATTCTACTGTTGATAGGTCTGTATATCTACAACTCTGGTTAACATAGTTTCGTATTTGAAGGTACCTAAAAAAGTCATTATGTTCTAGGCCATGTTTGTCCTGCAGGATTTGGAAACTTTGTAATACTCTTTTATCTATAACTGAGAGGTAGGTTGTAAGACCTTTCTTTATCCATAGCTCAAATCTTTTATCTCCTCTGTTGGGAAGGAATTCGGTATCATATGCACACCATCTGAAGAGTTTTAGCATGTTATTAATTCCACATGAATTAACCACCTTCTGCCATACTTTTAATGTAAGATTTATCCAAGCATTATTAAATTTTTCCAACTGGGCCATCAATCCTTTGTCAGCTATTGAGGCCTGAAGAGGAAAACTGTCAACTAATCCAAATTCTATTTCCTTCCATCTAGCCTTATATTCCCTATTACACCAATATAACAGAGGGGTTATCTGTGCGGCATAAAAATAATTTCTCAGGCAAGGAAGAACCATACCTCCTCTTTCCTTCCCTAACTGTAAGGTGTTATATCAAATTCTAGGTTTCCTTCCTTGCCAAATGAAGCGGGAAATCCATTTGTCCCATTCCCTGAATTGATTATCATCCACCTCCACTGGTAAAGTACGGAAAAGATATAATAACCGAGGAAGAATATTCATTTTTATAGTATTTATCCTTGAATTTAAACTTAAAAAGGGGATAAGATTCCATCTATGCATATCTGCTTTTATCTCTGAGATTAATGGCCCATAATTTACCTGTGACAGTGTTGAAAGATCCTTTGGCAGGGTTATTCCTAAATATTTTAATGATTTAGCTTCCCACTTAAGATCGTATGTATCCTGCAATTTTTTGGATGGTGTATAATTTAGGGACATAACCTGCGTTTTCTTTACATTTATTTTATAACCTGATATTTTCCCGAAGTCATCCAACAGTGTAAACAATCCTATAAATGATTTTTCTGGTTCACTCAGATAGACCAAAACATCATCTGCGAATAACGCCACTTTCTGTTCAATCCCTGCCACCTTGATACCTTTTACGATTTCGCTCTGTCTTATTAGTTGGGCAAGTGGTTCAATATATAGCGCAAAAAGGAGAGGAGAAATTGGGCATCCCTGTCTAGTGCCTCTCTCTAAAATGAAGGAGTCAGAGAGGTCCCCATTTATCTTAATTCGGGCTGTAGGGCTGTCATATAGAGTCTGAATTACTTTAATAAACCTTTCTTGAAAGCCGAATCTTCCTAACACTCTGTATAGGAATGCCCAACTAACCGAGTCAAAAGCTTTCTCAGCGTCCAATCCTACTACCATTGTCTCTGTCTCGTTCTTATTAACCTGTTCTAATATGTGCAGAGTTCTCCTTATGTTGTCCTGTGTTTGTCTTTGTTGAATAAATCCAGTCTGGTCTAAATGGATTAGGCCAGGTAAAAGCTTTTCCAATCTGCGTGCTAATATAGATGTAAATAGTTTGTAATCTAAATTAAGAACACTAATTGGCCGATAATTGCCACATTCTAGTTTATCTTTACCCTCTTTAGGAATAACTGAAATAATCGCTTCTCTCCAGGAAGGTGGAGTTTCTCCTCTCTGCAAGATCCAATTAAAGGTGTTAAGTAGTAATGGGGCTAGCTGTGTCTTCAGGGACTTGTACCACTCTGAGGTAAACCCATCAGAGAAATCTGCCTATTTTCAACCTGTTTTCAGTCCAAACTCATCTGGGATGCAGATCATTTGAAATAGGTCTGGGTAATTTAAAGACTCCTTTGAAGATTTAGGGCAGGGGTTTCTGACCTTTTTAATGCCATGAAGCCTTGCAATTAGCCAAGGGGTCCATGTACCCCAGACTGGGAACCCCTGAAAGTGTCTCATTTTCCAAAACAACTTTGGATACATTCTTGCCACCGAGTCATAAGGGTGAGGGAACACTCCACTCAGGGTCTAAAGTTGTAAACTGAGGAAGTGTCACAGCTTTGGACACATTGCCCTTTGGCTGAGATGTTACAGCAGAGCTTTCAATCTGTTCAAATGGATATTAAGGAGTCTATAGGGTCTTGTCTCTTCCAAAAGCAGGTTGACAGGTCATTTGTCTCGCTGAGGTCACAAGAGATAGCAGGTGCTGGAATCTGGAGCCAAGGACGAGCTGCTGGAGGAATTCAGCCAGTCAAACATCATCTGTGGAGGCAAAGGGACTTGAACTGAGATCTGCTTTGGGACTTTGTCAGTTGTCTCTTGTTGTTCAGGGCTTCCTTTGTCATGTCAGTAGCTTCCTTTCAGTTTACACAATGTCAGTCGTGCAAGTCCCGGGTGGAGGTTCAGGAATACTATCACACTCAGATGTAGAAGGATTCTTCACTGCCCTTTCTGTAACAATTTTGTTTTACCAGTCAGGTTTGTCATCCCTGAGCTGAACTCCCAAACCTGGAGGACCAGGGGACTACCCTTAGTCTGTCCTCTACCCTTTGACCTTTTAGCATGGGTAACCCTACCAAGAGTTAAAGCAGAAGGCCCTGACTCCAGCCAACAGAGCTCTCCACGTCATTGAGCACGCAAGCCTCCAACCACAGCAAGGCTGTGGTCCTTTTGGAAGATTAAGATTGTTTAGTATCCATGAAGTGCTCTGTAGCACAGTTCTTTTTATATATTATCCACATCCTTTTATTCTGTCCCATTGTCTCTTCACAGTGGAGAATCCAACTCACTGTGACTTTGTCAAGTTACGAAACATGCTGATCCGAACACACATGCAGGACCTGAAGGATGTGACACGTGATGTACACTATGAAAATTACCGGGCCCAGTGCATCCAGAGCATGACCAGGATGGTGGTGAAAGAGAGGAACAGGAAGTAAGTGTACTCATCTGGCTGAAGTCAGTTAATTGTTTGTGTTGGGGTGGGATGGGGAAGGGAAGGAGTTGCTAGAGAGAGAGAGAGATGTGTAATTCCAGTGACTGTTAGTTCACATAATGCCATTGTACGTCGGCTACACTCAATACATCTGATTATCATTAAAATTGGTGCTGGACAATAAGATTTAGAAAACAATCTGCTGAAAGAACTCGGCAGGTCAAGTAGTATCTTTGTGAAGAGAGGAATTTTTGTTATTTCAGGTCAAAACCCTGCACTGGGACCACCTACCTCTGGATCGCGAAACCACTGACAAACACCAGGCCAACATCTCCCACACTGTCACAGACCTCATCATGCCAAGGGATCTCCCCTCCACAACCTCTCACCCAGTGGTTTCCAAACTTCCTTGGTTCCCAGACCACATCCCCAGCACCCCTCACCCCCTCCCTTTCGTGACATTATATAAAAGCTAGAAAGAATTTTGATTTATGATGCACATCAAAAGGAAATAGAAACTGCAAATTCAAAGTAGTGCCAAATAATTGCAAAAATTATTCAAACCTATTGAAAGCTACAAATAAAATAATTACAGTAAAGACAATTTTCATCAACAATTTTAGAGTGTACATCAGTAGTCCAACTACTCACTATTTCATTGCTTTTTCACCTTTCACTGAGATGGATGGGCTTGGTGCAGTGATATCAGCTTCTCAGCATCAGACTGAATATCACTCAATGAGTCTCAGATCCCCATGTTCAGTAATTCACGGTCTGTGTCATTGCTTTGAAAGAAGCCAGGCAACTGCACTGAAACCACGCTCCACTAAATGTGACGTTGGAAAGGCAAAGAACATCTAGATGTTTGTCCACAATTTTTCCACAATTCAGAGATTTCTTTCTGCAACTAAAAGTCTTGATAGGATTATTTGAACCTTGGCTTCAGCTCAGTCATTTTATAGCAAGAGCACTTCTTCCTCCATCTTTCCTCTTATTTCCTCACTACAAGTGGTTTGGAGTAGATTTATTACCCAATTCACAACTTGGATCAAGAGAAGATCCTGAAATCTCTCTGAAGTCTTTATGCAGCTCACCCAGATGGGCTGGGTATACATGAAGATCATCATCTATCTCTTCCAGCTCAGAGAGGCTCAGAAATTGGAAAAGCTTGTGACAGCCAATATTGCACTTAAATAGGATTAGCATGGACAGAAATGTGGAGATGACTGATTTGACATTCAGAAGATTCACATAATTTTCTTGCAAATGAAGATTGGTTTAATTATCTTTGTGGATAAATCGGACAAATAAGCAATGTCATGCCTAATATTCAGTTGATTACTGAATAAAGCATCCAAGTCCTCTGAGAATTTGATCACAGCTTCAAAGAGCACATAGCAGCATGTCAGGCATTTCGTTTTGATAACCATCTGATTGCTGTGTGCAACAAGTGTTCAAACTGTTCTGTTTGTGAAAAGACATTATCTGTGAAATACACAGTGAATGGTAAATATATTATTTACAACTTCAAAAAAAATTACTCCACAGTTGTGTCCTGACACTTAAGGCTGATTTATACTTGTGCATCAAATGTACGCCGTAGGGTGACGTGCACCTCCCCAAAAATGTAACTCGTGCATCGTGGCGACGCAGACTGCAACAACTGTGACTGGTCCACTTGGTAGTATCGCATTTCCTCCGCCATGTCTGTACACTGATGCGAAATAAAAGGCTGGAGACGATGAACCAAATCATCAAATCTACCTGCCGACATCCGAAAATATTTGAAATGCATTTCCTCGTCCAGGTCTCTCACAAAGAAACTCAACACAGTGGCGCAGAAACCCCACCAACTAGTGTTTCGGCCGTGAATTGCAGAGCGATGCAGACACAACTACGCATATGCGCTATGGCGTAGGGCTTTGCTAAAGTATAAATCAGGCCTACGGCGCAGCCTGTACACACAAGTATAAATCAGCCTTATTGGTGCCCCATCTGTTGCTCAAGCAAGATTGCTGGTGAGGGGAATGTCCTTCTCTTTGGAAAAATTGCTCAACAACCCGTAATATTGACTTCCCCTTCGTATCTGTTTCTAGTCCCCTTGCAAATAACAACTCTTGAACCATGCTTTTATAATTTATGAAACAAACATAACCAGGAAGCAAGGTTGATGCTGAACAAATTCTGTTGTCCTGCGTATGTTACACAATGTGTCAGACATTTCATCTATTCATCTTTGAACAGAGTTGTCGCTCTGCGGAATTACTTTCATCATTTGGTCTGGTGACTTGTGCATAACTGTACTCAGAGCCTCCCTTACTGCCAGTGGAACTAGTTCTGCAATTGTTTGGGGCTTTCTGGGTTTAGCATTGAGAAATGAGATGCTGTATGAAACATACAAACCATCACTGTTTTGTTGTGCAGTGCTGGGAAACGTGTTGAAGTGTTTTCCATTTCCCTTTAATACCGTAATTCCCAGGAAGTGCATCACTGCATGATGAATATGGGAATCATTCTAGCGAACACCCTGAACATCAATAATGCATGGGCTGGGCCCGGAAATACACAATTTCTTCAGTCCAGATTTCTCATGGTCTGCCGAGTACAGAAGTGTCACATTACTTTTGAGCAACCATAACATGCTTCAAGCAAAGTCTAAGAGAACAATGGGTTAGCAAGAGGTGAGGTGATTACATGCTCATCTTAATCAATTATGAGATACTGAGGCTCAAATACTTAAAAGTAATTTATTTCTTAAATTAGGCTTGTAATCCCTCAGCTGCCCCCTTGCTACTGAGTGCCCCCTACTGCCTTCTTTATCCTTATCGCCCCCTTAGAAACTGCCACTGCTCCCAGAGGGGTGATGTCACCTACTCTGGAAACCGCTGTTCTAACCTGATGGTGCCTTAACTCCACATTTCCCCCTTCTATCTCTTACTCAAGGTGGAGAAGCAGCACTGTGCTGGTAGGGACAGTGTTTCTGCTTTTCTAACAAATGCCTCACCTCATAACTTGAGTCCACACTGCTTCCCCTTGTCCAGTTCATTCCGAACCACATCCGGGATACCTTGCATGCTCTCCACTATTTGGACAACTTCTAGTTTCACTGCCCCCACCCCCGCCCACCTCATCTTCACAATGGATGTTCAGTCTTTATACACCTCATCAGGAAGGTCTTAAAGCCCTCCACTTCTTTCCACAACAAAGGTGTAACCAGTTCCTGCCAGCAACACTCTCATCCACCTGGTTGACTTCTCACAAATCAAAGGCATAGCCATGGGCACCAGCACGGGCCTGAGCAATATCTGTCTTTTTTCATTCATGACATGGGAAGTCCCTTTTCCAAACCTCCGGTACCACTCCTCAACCCTTTCCCCATTACATTGACGGCTATTTTCCAACCATTGAACTGTCATGGAAGCCATTGTCTGAATACCATCCAATAAATTCTTTTAGCACTTCTTACACTCTGAATCTTTCTAAAACTATTGCAGAATTATTTTAAACACAGAACCATACGTAGGAACAGGCCCTTCAGTGCATGAAGTGAACCATGATGCTGAATTAAATTAGGTTCATCTGCCTGCATGTGACGTGTAGCCAGGGCTAGGCTGGGCTGCAGCCCAGGGGCCCGAGCTGCAGAGGGGCCCAAAATAGGTAGCTATCATCATGACGGACAAAAAAAATACGAGAGTGGAGCACAGAAAAGAAAAAAGAAACACGAAAAAGAGGACCTTGAGAAAGAAGCATTAAAAAAGACATTGAACTTGACAGAATTTTTTAAACCTGTTCTCGATGATGCAGCAGTACCATCGCTCTTGTCACAGTCTGAGACCAGTGGACAAATGGAGACTTGTTCAACAGCTAGCACTAGCACCAGCGTTAGTGCAGGACCACCGTCCTTGCCACAGTCAGCAGCTAACGTTGAAGAGGCAGAGGGCATGACTTTGGGATTCCCAACCACAGAGGCCTCTGAACAACCAAGTCGGGTCGCCATTAACGTTAACGTTACTGCTACTGAGGATCCTTACAGCACTGATCCTGCTCGCTGGGGAAAGGAAACGTTAGATGATTCAGTCCAAGCATACTGGGCTATGAAAGGGCCAGAGTCCTTCCAGAATAAGGATGTGGATATCAAAGCTTTGGAATGAGTATACAAACAGCAGAGATGTTTTTTCTCCAAATTTCACTTCAAACGCAAGCTGGTAAATGGTGAGTACATATCAAGGCAGTGGCTCTTATATTCCCCTTCCACCGGCTGTGTGTTTTGTTTTGCATGCCGCATCTTCAGTGATGGTAACTGTCTGACCATCTTCGAAACTGGCTTTAGCGACTGGAAACATGCCGCTGAGCACATAGGAGAGCATGAAAATAGCGAACACCACAGGAAAACGTTACTGACCTATGTAACACTAGCCTCTGACAGCGGAAGAATAGATACAGAACTGCAAAAACAGTTTGAGTCAGAGTGTGTCTACTGGACCGACGTATTGAGAAGAGTGTTGGTGGTTGTGAAGTTTTTGGTCGCGAGAGGACTGGCTATCCAAGGCTCCACTGCCATATTTGGCAGGCCTGATAACGGCAGCTACATAGGCCCAGATCCACAATGGGACAGAACAGGCTGAGTCGTCTTACTCTGATGACACTTGAAAGTGATCTTGTTCGGAAACTGGATTTTAGTGATCTGATCGAGGACTTTGCTGCAAAGAAATCCAGAAGAACTAGGCTTTAATTTTGAAAAACAAGCATCTGACTTTGTAAATATCTAGGCTTGTGTGTCAGTGCTGTTCCTGTTTTTGTGGCAATAGGCTAATAGTTTACAAACCTAGTAAGTAATAAGTGGTCTTTACTCTGCAAGCCACACAGTACAGCAATAGGTTAGTATGTCCTAGATCTCATTTTTCAAAAAGATTGTTGGAGTCAAGTTTCCTAGTTTGCCATGGTGGCATCTCTCTTGGCCTTTTTGTCTCTCATTTCCATTTTACATTCTCGGAACACACGGTTGAGAAAAATACCTAGATAAAAATGCTTTGGCATTGTTTGAGAAATATGGCCTATGGTCTGTGCAGCAATAGCTAAATAAAGATTCAAGATTGGGTACATCATACTTCGTCTCCCTCATAACTTTAGTAAGCCAACTAAGCCTAGGTCAATTTTTGAGTTCTTTAGATGCTGTCCTTCAAAATAAGAATCTGCATTACTTTCTGTCCTCCCTCTTAAGGCCTGTAAGTTTATAGACTAAACCAATGTCTTGGTCCACAGCTTTGATACTTAGACCAGTACGACCTTTGCTCTTGTTCTTGCCTTTTTTTGCTTGGTACAGCAGCGTTTTACGGTGTTAGCAGGGGCCCATCAGGGCCTCCAGCCCAGGGGCCCCGGCCCTGCGTGTAGCCCTTCGTTCCCTGTTTATGTGCCTGTCTAAACATCCTTATCATATCTGCTTCCACCACCACCTCTCCGGCAGTGCTTTCCAGGCACCTGCCATTCTGTGTGTTTAAAAAAAAGTCTCAAAATCTCTTTAAACTTTCCTCCTTTCACCTTAAACCCATGCCCGCATGCATTTTACATTTTCATCCTTGGTTTGGGGCGGGGGGGGGAGAGAAAACTCTTTTGGTCTTTTATTTTATATACCTTTCATAATTTGAGTACTTGTAAAGATGTAACTTTGGAAGGTCAAACTTTTCTCATCCTATATCAATAGACTTGGGGGTAGGGGGTCATGGGTCCCAACATCGAGAAATTTCTGCAATCACAGACATGCTAACAAATTACTTATTGGTGAAAATAGCTTCCATTTCCGATGTGACGTATTAAGAAAAAAAGAACATAGAAGAATAAGGAGAAAGCAGGACCCTCAGCTCTCACTTGTGCTGTGCTATTCGATAAGATTGTGCCTAATCATTTGCCCACTGCTTTTCCTGTGAACCTCATCCCTTGATTCTCTTGATATTCGGAAATCTTGAATGGCTGGTCCATTGTTCTGAGTGATCCCTAGTTGTAGACAGCCGAGCCCTGCCTCTTTCCATCAAGCTCTGCAGGAAATTTTGAACATTTCACTGAGACCACCTCTAGTTCTTCTTAGTTCAGTGGAGTATGGGCAGAGTCTGCTTAATCTCTCCTTGTCTGATAAACTTGACATTTCAGGAATCAACTTGGTGAACTTCTGTGTATGTTGTCCAAAGTATCTGCACTGCACTTTCTATGTATCTTGTGCATTGTATTCTGCATTCTGTTATTGCTTTGCCCTGTACTACCTCACTGCACTGTGCAATGATATGATCTGTTTGAACAGTAAGGAATACAAGTTTTTCACTGTACCTTGCGTGGCATTAATAAAACTAATTCTAAAGTAGTGGAACTGGATCGGTACACTAGGGCCCTGTTAAATTGGAGCAAGACATCCTTGCTCTTGCACTCAAGTCCTTTTGCAATGAAGTAACCACACCCTTTCCCTTTCAAGTTGCCTGCTGAATCAGAACAGTGGCGCACATCGCAACGCCAGCTAGCTCGGTTCAACTCTGACCTCTGGTGCTGTCTATAAGGAGTTCACTCATTTTCCCTTGGGTTCACATGGGATTCCTCCGGTAGTTTCAGTTTCCTCTCCAGTATGTGAGCTGGCAAGTCAACTGGCCACTGTAAATTACCTCTCCTTGTAGGTAAATGATGAAGTCTGGAAGGAGTTGATGGAACTGTAGGAACAATAAGTCAAAAGGGAAAATAAGTGGTGAATGTGATTGTTCTGGTAGGTGCCATAGATTTATTTGATGGACTGAATGGCTCCCTTTATGTTGATTGAAGTTGTAGATACATTCAAATTATTATATACAAGGATACCCAGCTCTCTAACAACACCAGCAACTTTAAATTTCTCACCATTTTAAAACAAAATACCTCATTTTCTATTTTTTCACCCGGGGAGGGAGGCCATACAACTTTCCACATTATGCTCCACCTGCCGTCTGCTCATCCATTCACTTTACCAAGTGCAGCGTTTGTAAATTTGATGCTGATAGAAAGCCTGGGGTCAGCGGTTAGCGTGACGCCATTACGGCTGGTGGCGTTCTGGAGTTTGGGGTTCAGTTTGGTGCTATTCTATAAGCAGTTTGTACGGTCTCCGCATGAGATATGTGGGGTTTTCCGGGTTCTCTGGTTTTCTCTCTCGGTCCAAAGACATACGGTACTGATTAGTAGGTTCATTGGTCATTGTACATTGTCCCATGATTAATTTAGAGTTAATCGGATTTGTCTGGGGTTACTGGGCTGGCATGGTTTGAAGGGCCAGAATGGCCTACTGTGCACTGTATCGTTAAATAATATAAATAAATGTTAAGAATGTACAGCCCTATTATTTATTAAGTGTTCTGTATCACTTTAAGAATTTATCCTATTTTCTCCTTGCATCAGGCTAACCATTCTATTTTATTTATATTTACTACCTTTGATCTGTAAAATTATTTGTTCTCTTCATTCCCTCTTATCGTTATCTTTCTGTAATTCTGAAATAGTACCCGGTACAGCTCTGCCATTTGATCATGGCTGACTTATTTTCCCTCTCAACCCCTGTAACTCTTGATGCCCTTAAGAATCAAAAACCTAGCAACCTCTGCTTTAAATATATCCAATAACTTGGCTTCCACAGCACACTGTAGCAATGAATTCCACAGATTCACCACCTGCATGTTGCATTTTTTTTTCCTCATCTCTTTTCGAAAGGATGTCCCTTTATTCTGAGATAGTGCCCTCTGGTCCTAGACTCTCCCACTCTTGGAAACATCCTCTGCACATCTACACTATACAGGCCTTTCAGTATTCAGTAGATTTCAATGAGATCTTCCCCCCCCCCCACCCCTGCACTCACTTATTTTCCTAAACTTCAGCGAATACAGGTCCAGAACCATTAAACGCTCCTCATACATTAACCCTTTCATTTCCAAGATCATTCTCATAAACCTCCTCTAGACCTTCTCCAATACCAACACCTCCTTTCTCAGATATGGGGCCTAAATATGGTCTGAACAATGCCTTATAAAGCCTTAACATTTATTGTTAACCATTCCTTGTTCTTGTTGAGGGATCAAGTTGTATATTAATTATGGACCAAAATTTCAAGAACCCAAGCTCCAATGAGTTGTGATCCAAGGCTTGGAATTGACTATACTGTTCAGTGCTCTTACAAAATGCAATTCACTGCCAACTCCAAATAATCTCCACTTCTCCTAAGGCCTTTCTTAGTATGATAACTTCAGTAATTGAAAGGCCATCTTAGTATGTCATCAATGGCATTAATATAACTCCTGGAATTCTTCTAGTAGCGATGACATGACTTCCCAAGCCTACTTCCCAGGGGCTCAACCTCAGAATCAAGCCAAGATCTTACAGACATGGCAACAACTGTAATATTGCCAAATGAAAGAAGCTAAATGCCTTCAGCCAAGGCAAGGGTTGTCGAGTTTGTGGAAGAGAAAACAATTCTTAATTGTTATGAAGACTACAGAAGTAGACCACTACCAAGCACAGGATTATATAGTTGTCTTTTTAGTCCACTTTGCAAGGTCCTGCTGCCCCAAGTAACCCACATAACTGAAGTTACTTTTAGGAATCAGTATGTTGCAAATTGCTTTAAGATTTCCTCAGGACAGGAAGGAGAATACAATGTTGAAGATTCCTCTTTTCACCATTGCTGTAGTTTGCTTGTCATTTAGGATCTAGGGACAGGCTAATTGTGCAATTGGCCCAAAGTGTGTGTGTGTGTGTGTGTGTCTGTGTGTCTGTGTCCTGAATGTTAAATGTATACGCCATGTTAGGCTGAGAATATAAACAATCAAAGAAGAATAGGGCCTCTCAAAGATGGGCAAGGCTTCTCCCTCAGTCATCAATATGTGACTAGTCTGAACACTCGTCGTTTGGATTTCACTGTACACATTTATAGCCACATGTCTCAATTAAAAACATTGTAAGATATTAGGCTGAAAGGAAAGAGCAGACCGAGGCAGGTGAACTATAATGTGGAGAATGTGAGTTGATGCATTTGGCAGAAAGTGGGGGAGGTGGGGGTGGAGAGGTTACATATACTATTCTGAAGCTGTGTACTCTGGTCCTAGACTCTCCCACCACAGGAAACATCCTCCCCACATCCAGTCTATCAAGACCTTTCACCATTTGTTAAGTTTTAATTAGGTCACTCCTCATTCTTCTGAATTCTAGTGAATACAAGCCCAGAGCCACCATATGACGAGATATTCAATTCTGGGGTCATTTTTGTGAACCTCCTTTGAACCCAGTCCAGTTTCAGCACATCCTTTCTAAGGGCCCAAACCTGCTCACAGTACTCCAAGTGAAGCCTCACCATTGCTTTATAAAGACTCAACATTGCATCCTTGCTTTTATATTCTAGTCATTTTGAAATGAATGCTAACATTGAATTTACCTTCCTCACCACAGACTCAACCTGCAAGTTAATCTTTAGGGTATTCTGCACAAGTCCCTTTGCACCTCATTTTTGTTGTATTTTCTCTCCATTTAGAAAACATTCAACCCTTTCATTTCTTCTACCAAAGTGCATGACCATACACTTCCAATACTGTATTCCATCTGCCATTTCTTTGCCCATTCTCCTAATCTGTGTTGTCCTTCTGTAGCCTCTCTACTTCCTCAAAACTACCTGCCCATCCACCTATCTTCATATCATCTGCAAACTTTGCAACGAAGCCATCAACTCCATCATCCAAATCATTGACATATAACAAAAAGAATCTGTCCCAACATAGGCCCCTGTGGAACACCACCAGTCACTAGCAGCCAGCCAGAAAAGACTCCATTTATTCCCACTCTTTGCCTTCTGCCAATCAGCCACTGCTTTATCCATGTTAGAATCTTTCCTGTAATACCATGGGCTTTAGCTTGTTAAGCAGCCTCATTTGTAGCACCTTGTCAAAAGCCTTTCGAAAAATCCCAAGTGCACAACATCAACCAATTCACCTTTGCCTATCCTGCTTGTTACTTCAAAGGATTCCAACAGATTTGTCAGGCAAGATTTTCCCTTGGGGAAACTATGCTGACTACGGCCTATTTTTATCATGTACCTCCAAGTACCCTGAGACCTCATCCTTAATAATCGACTCCAACATCTTCCCAACCACTGAGGGCAGACTAACTGGCCTATAGTTTCCTTTCTTCTGCCTCTGTCACTTCTTGAAGAGTAGAGTGACATTTGCAATTTTCCAGTCTTCTGGAGTCATTTCAGAACTTATGATTCTTGAAAGATCATTACTAATGCCTCCACGATCTCTTCAGCCACCTCTCTCAGAACTCTGGAGTGTACACCATGTGGTCCAGGTGACTTATCTACCTTCAGATCTTTCAGTTTCCTTAGAGCCTTCTTTCTACTTGTGGTAACATCACACACTTCATCCTCCCTGACACCTGGAACTTCCACCATGCTGCTAGTGTCTTCCGCAGTGAAGACTGATGCAAAATACTTACTCAGTTCATCTGCCATTTCCTTGTCCCCCGTTACTAACTCTCCAGCATCATTTTCCAGAGGTCCAATATCTACTCTCACCTTTCTTTTACACTTTATGTATCTGAAGAAACACTTGGTATCCACCTTAGTATTATTGGCTAGCTTACTTTCATATTCCATCTCTACCTTCTTAATGACTCTTTAAATTTTCCTTCTGTTGGTTTTTAAAAGCTTCCCAATCCTCTATCTTCCCACTGTTTTTTGTCCTATTATATGCTCTTTCTTTGGCTTTTATGTTGGCTTTGACTTCTCTTTTTAGCCACGGTTGTGTCATCTTTCCTTTAGAATACTACTTCCTCTTTGGTTCCAGAAATTCAAGCCAGTGTTCTGCCAGTGTTCTTTTCCAGTCAATTCTGGCCAACTCCTCTCTCATGCCTCTGTAATTCCCTTTACTCCACTGAAATACTGATACATCTGACTTTAACTTCTCCTTCTCAAATTTCAGGGTGAATTCGATCATATTATGATCACCTGCCCCGAGGGTTCTTTTAGCTTAAGCTCTCCAATCAATTCTGGTTCATTGCACAGCACCCAATCCAGAATAGCTATCAACTAGTGGCTCAACCACGAGCTGCTCTAAAAAGCCATCTCATAGGCACTCTGGAAATTCCCCCTCTGTAATCCAGTGCATGCGTGCGTGTGTGTCTCGTAAACACACGCACACCTACACTTGAGGGATTTTTGCAGGAACAGAGGTACCTGTAGTTTGAAATAAATGCATCAGAACAAACAGGGTAGTTACCAAAGCAAAGAGAACCTTCAACTGCAGGTTAGGTTGGAGAAGCTGGTGTTGTTCTCATTGAAGCAGAGGAGATGAGGGGAGATTTGACAGAAATACAGGGCTATGACTGATTTAGATAGGACAAAGTTTCTCTTTATAAAATTTAGAAGACATAGATAATAACTTTTGGCTGAGAGAGGTGGGGCAGATGAGGAAGAACATTTTATGTTCCACTTTTATGGCATTGGTTTCAACTTCTTGCCTGTGATGGAAATAAAGCAGATCAAGCATTCCAAAAGGAAACAAAAAAAAACTTGTAGGACTCTGGTAAAGAGAAGAGAATGGGTCTAGGTGAATTGCTGTACAGAGTAACAACATGTGTCTGATGGGCCAAGAGGCCTCCTTAACCATAAGGACTCTTTTAAAGGAATTTAAATGTTTGAGAAATACTTTGTAATGTTCAAAGGATGAACCATAAATGCAAGTGCTTTCTTTAAAGTTTGTAATGAGGCTCGGCTCCCATCTCTGGAGGAAGAGAATAGTCACAGTACCAGTCTACCAGGCCTTCTAGTTTCATTTTCATGTTGTGACAATCACATGTTACTGTAACATGATCCAAGTCTCTACAGATTCTCACTTTGCATGGTCGAGTGGATTAGTAGGTAAATCAGTCGCCAGTCAAAAAGTGGCTAGGGAGGTATAACGCTTTAGTCAAGGTGTGTGTTCTATTGCATTACGATGGCACATCAACCATAAAGCTTTGTGTTTGCAGGAGACCAAACTTAGCCTTGGCTGAGAATTTTCTTCTCTTAAACTGGGGCAGTTTGACCCTTCTGTCTATGGTTAATTACACTGATTGGCTGATTTCTGAACATAATGTAAATAATTGCTTCTTCCTTTACTGTCTCATCTAAGATGCTGCATATACTCAGAACCATGCCTGGTCTTTAGCCATAATCTCGTTAAACAATGTACAACCACAGGATAACACAGCTTTCCTCTGGGAAGCTGGACACCATTTGGACTGCACCAGGTATCTCTCTATAGGAAATAGCACCTCACTAAAGACATAAGAATATTTAACAAGACTTCTGTCAGTTATCATTGAGTTCTTAGCAGGCCAGGCAGCATCTCTAGGAAGAGGTACAGTCGACGTTTCAGACCAAGACCCTTCGTCAGGACTAACTGAAAGAAGAGCTAGTAAGAGCCCATCCTCTGGGTCCCCCCCCCCCACTTATCTTTCTCCCTAGGCCTCTTGTCCCATGATCTTCTCATATCCCTTTTGCCAATCACCTGTCCAGCTCTTGGCTCCATCCCTCCCCCTCCTGTGTTCTCCTATCATTTTGGATCTCCCCCTCCCCCTCCCACTTTCAAATCTCTTACTTACTCTTCCTTCAGTTAGTCCTGACAAAGGGTCTCGGCCTGAAACGTCGACTGTACCTCTTCCTAGAGATACTGCCTGGCCTGCTGCGTTCACCAGCAACTTTGATGTGTGTTGCTTGAAATTCCAGCATCTGCAGATTTCCTCGTGTATGCATCATTGAGTTCTGTCAGTTATCCTCTCCACCACTGAGCACATCTACAAGGAGCGCTGCAAAAGAAACAGCATCCATCAACAAGGATCCTCACCATCCCAGGCCATGGTCTCTTCCCGCAGCTTCCATGGGGAAGCAGGTACAGGAGCCTTGGTTCCCATATCACCAGGTTCAAAACAACTATTACGCTTCAATCATCAAGATCCTCAACCAGTGTGGATAACCTCAGTTACCTGAACTCTGAACTGTTTTCACAATCTGTGCTGTCACTTTCTTTGACTCTATAACTCATGTTCTCAGTATTATTTATTATTATTTATCATTTTTTGTACTTACACAGTTTGTCTTTTGCATATTGGTTGTTCATCAGTTTTTGTAGCTTTTCATTGATATGGTTGTATTTCTTTGTTCTACTGTGAATGCCTACAAGAAAATGAATCTCAGGGTAGTTTACAGTGATGTGTACATACTGTGATAATAAATTTACTTTTAACTTATCAAAGAGACTCTAGATAGGTGCAGAAAAATGAAAATTATTGCAACTTTAACAGTCTACCATAAATGATTTGTTTGGAGATCATCCGGATTTAAAAAAAACAATTTGATTAAAAGATGTCTGGAGTGGGGTTTCTAAGTTCCGTCCCACATTTAAATTGGTTGTTTGATTGGAAGGAAAAGCTGGACCTGAAAGATGGTGCCGAGGGCTACACAGAGGAGAGGTCCATGTGCATTACCCTCTTACTTTGAACACTTCCCTAAGGCAAAAGAAATCAATACCTCATTAATTTGCAGTTCTAAAATAGCACTGTCAACTCAGTATCTGAAATAAAATTTCAAAGTCAACTTTATTACCAATTATAGAGGCTGTTAGTCTACTCAAAAAGTGAAAGAGATGACTGGGAGCTAAATGATCCAAGTGATTAAAATGCACAATTAACCTCATTCATTGATTATGACTCAATGCAGAGAAATGAGAGTAACATGTTATGGACTGTGGGGGCCATAGTAAGGACTCAATCTTAGCAGTAGCTAGCTGCAGTTAATGTTTGTCTGTAGCTCTAAGGCAGATGGCCTATATTGTCTGATGCAGGTCATGACAATTCTGTGGGTAGTGAATCTTTCCCAAGAAACAAGGAAAATTGACACAATGGAGGAGATGAGGCTGCACATTTCTTGCTACTGTCCTTGGTGGATAGGTGGTGAAAAACAGATGTTCTCATTTCTAACAAAATCAAGGGATATAGAGCAACAGTGAGATACCAATCAGACATGATATTACTGAATGGCAGTAGGATAGACTGCCCAATTTCCTTTGCAACAATATGGTGTGAATTCTCCACCATCAGTTCTGAGAGAAAGAATTGGAGATGGCAGTCTCATTTGTATTGAAGCCAGCCTTTTTATACTGTTTGGACTAAAGAAAACAATTGCCTTACAATCTAGAACTAAATTATCTTGAAAGTAGTATTAAGAACTTTAAAAAATCTTTCTGGTTCTGTTGCAGGTTGAGATAGGTTGAGTTTCCTGCACATCGTCATTTTCAAACCAATTTTACTCAACAACCCCTGGTCACCTCAGCTTGTCTTGTCTTAAAACTACAAATAAACAAAACAAGTTAAACCTCTCAGAGAGTTTTGTAGTCCCTTAGTTATTCATAAAAGTTGCATTATTGGGTGGAACTAGTCAAATGTTAACAACTGTTTCATCGCAAGTAAAGGAAAGATTACATGAGATAATGAGATAACAGGACAATCCATTTTATTCCATAGCAAACTAGATCTTGAAAATCTTCAACTTGACCAAAAACAATGCACCATCATAGGTCAGAAGATGTACCACATCCAATATGTCTTTCAGGAACAGATGTTGCATTTTATCTTGCTTGTGTCTACTGTAGTTGACATCAGAAGCACAAGAACAGAATGAATCTTTTTGTTCAGTGACCCTTTTAACTTTAACCAAGAAGACCCAAAGGGAACATTTGGCCTTTTGGATGGTTTCTGCCATTTGAAGTAAACATGTCATTCCATTCACCTGCTGAAGCATGTGACTTGCTAGACTTCCTCGTTTAAAAACTTGTCAATTTAGGCTTCATCCAGCACTCCTAGCATTTGGAGAATAG
Source organism: Mobula hypostoma (assembly GCF_963921235.1). Lineage (NCBI taxonomy): Eukaryota > Metazoa > Chordata > Chondrichthyes > Myliobatiformes > Myliobatidae > Mobula > Mobula hypostoma. Next base: position 39,857,411 of record NC_086119.1, read on the forward strand.
AGATGGTCATGCCTACTCCCCCTTTAATAGTCTTGCCTGGTGCACTCTTGAAGAGCCTTGTGATGATTTTGAGATTGTGTTCTGGAAGGCTAGGAGATGGCTTCTTATCAGTTTTAAAAACCTCCAAATGTTCATCCCCTGACCATGATATTGTTGCCTGCAGCTCAGTGTTAGCACACCTGCCGGTGAGTTAGAAGTTGTCAGCTCAAGTTTATTGCTAAGACCTAAATATATAACTACTTTGATGTTCTGATGTGGGTCTTTAAGAAAAGTACCACTAGGTGGCGCATTTCCAGATTAGGCTTTAAGGCAAGGTTATGTCTTCCTCTGATGTAAATATAAAATATCCAACATAATTTTAAAACATGATAATTAGTGTGGAACATCAATTGCTTAGACACAAATGTACAGATAACCTGAAAGGAGAGAAAAGAAGGCATAGAGTTGGAGGTCAAAGGAGAGAACCCCAGTAGTTGGGCTGGACTGGAGAACAGATATCCCAAATTAACTTCCAGAATGAAGGTCACTGAAGTAATTTATCTCATAATGTTCATAATCTGAGACCTTTGTGTGTGACTGGACTAGCACTTTTCAGATGTATCTTGTTGTGTATCCTGTCCATTGAGATACTCTGAAGTTACAAAGGCAAATTATAAATGTACAACCCAAGTGCACGAATCCTGTCCTCGTACCTTAACCCTTTAGTCCAGCATCATTTCAGCAAATTTCACTCACACCTTCTCCAAGGCCAACATGTCTGTCTGTGTGGTATTATTCAAGCTCTACAGAAGAGGACAATCAACACCCCACCCCACCGTTTTTGGGAGGGCAGTTGACATTCCATATTGAAATTGCTAGAAATCAGTCCATATAGCAACTTTCTGTAACACCAAGAAGCACAAGATAAAAAAAGACCATTTGTAAATTCAATCTCACTTTAAAAGGGAAACCTTACTCCTGAGACTGGTGCTCCAGCTCTTCCCACACTGTTGCGTCACCCACTCAGATGCCCGAGCTAGCGCTCCACTTGCCTAGCTGCCCCGGAGTCCCACCTGCTTTCCCTTCTCACTTATGCTTCCTTGCACACTTTTTCCCCCTTCCGTTTCTAAACTCCACCCGTATACAAGTCATTTTGTATATGCTAACATCCTAAGGTGTAGCACTTCATTATTAAAGCCGTAATGTTCTGCATTCTTCTTTGAAATCTGTGTCTGCATCATTTGGTTTTCTCACCGTTTACTTAATTTACACCATCACAATGTGTGATAACAAGTGTAGTTTTAGATTGTCTCCAATGGGATAGAGGAGATAGCTGCAAGCAGACACGTCACCATATTTTGCAATAGTTACTTTCAGAATCAGGTTTAAAATCATTGGTATATGTCATGAAATTTGTTGATATATGGCTGCAGTGCATTGCAATACATAATAAAACTGTAAATTTAAAAGGTTAAATTAATAGTGCAAAAGGAGAAAATCACCAGGAGCAAATCTAGTGAGGTGGTGCTCCTGGGTTCAAAGTCCATTCAAAAATCTGATGGCAGAGGGGAAAAATCTATCCCTGAATCATTGTGTGTGCGCCTTCAGGCTCCTGTACCTCCTACCGATGGTAGCAATGAGAAGTGGGTATGTGCTGGGTGATGGGGTCCCTTAACAATGGATGCTGCCTTCTGGAGGCATTGCGCCTTGAAGATGTCCTGAATGCTGCTTATGATGGGACTGACGGAGTTTACAGCTTTCTGCAGCTTATTTTGACTTTGTGCAATGCCCCCCCACCCCCATACCAGAGAGTGATGCAGCCAGTTAGAATGCTCTTCACATACATCTGTAGAAATTTGCAAGCGTCTTTGGTGACATACCAAATCTCCTCAAATTTCTAATGAAGTATAGTCACTGCCATGCCTTCTTTGTAACTGCATCAGTATGTCAGGGCCAGGATAGATCCTCCGAGATGCTGATGCCCAGGAACCTGAAATTGATCACCCTTTCCATTTCTGATCCCTTGATGAGGACTGGTGTGTGTTCCCTCATTTTACCTTTTCTGAAGTCCACAGTCATTTTTTTGGTCTTACTGATGTTGGGTGCAAGGTTGTTGCTGTGACACCACTTAACCAGCTGATTTATCTCGCTCCTGTACACCTTCTCATTACCATCTGAAATTCTGCCAACAATAGTTGTGTCAGCAGCAAATTTATAGATGGCATTTGGGCTGTGCCTAACCACTCAGTCATGGGTGTAGAGAGATCAGAGTAGTGGGCTAAGCACACATCCTTGAGGTGTGCCAGTGTTAATTATCAGTGAGGTGGAGGTATTATTTCTGATCTGCACAGAGTGTGGTCTTCCGGTGAGGAAGTCGAGGATCCAGTCGCAGAAGGTGGTACAGAGGCCTAGGTTTTGGAGGTTTTTTTGATCAACACTGTAGGAATGATAGTGTTAAACACTGAGCTGTAGTCAATAATAGCCTAATGTAAGTATTAGTTTTGTCCAGCTGATCCAAGGCCACGTGAGGAGCCAACAAGATCGCATCCACTGTGGCTATTTTGGCGATAGGTAAATTGCAGTAAGTCCAGCTGCTTGCTAAGGCAGATGTTGATTCTAGCCATAACCAACCTCTCGAAGCACTTCATCACATAGATGTAAGTGCTACCGAATGATGGTTGTTAAAGCAGCTCATCCTGCTCTTCTTGGGCACTGGTATGATTGTTGCCCTTCTGAAGCAGGTGGGAACTTCCGACTGTAGCAATGAGAGATTGAAAATGTCTAAACACACCCCGTAGTTGGTTGGCACAGGTTTCAGAGCCCTACCAGACCTGTCGCATTGCAAGGGCTCACCGTCTTGAAAGACGTTCTGACATCAGCCTCCGAGATGGAGATCACAGTCACTGGATGCTGCAGGGACTCCCATAGCTGCAGTTTTATTTTCCCTTTCAAAGTGAGCATAAAAGGCGTTGAATTCACCTGGGAGTGAATCATCACTGCCGTTCATCATGTTGGGTTTCGCTTTGTGGATAGTAATGGCCTGCAGACCCTGCCGAGAGTTGATGTGCATCTGATACTGCCTCTAAACGCAATCAAAATTGTTCCTTTGCTCTTGAGATAACCCTCCATTCTGGCCTTCTTGTGTAGTCCTGGATCACGAGACTTGAATGCCACAGATCTAGGCCTCAGCAGACTACGAACCTCCTGGTTCATTCACAGATTCTGATAAGGGTATGCACAGTTTGTTCTCGTAGGCACACACTCATCCACACACATTTTAATAAAGTCAGTGACAACTGTGATGTATTCACTCAGACTCAAAGATGAATCCCTGGATACAGTCCAGTCCACTGACTCGAAGCCGTCCTCTAACCACTCCTCCACCTACCCTGGCCCTCAGCCCTGGTGCTGCGCTCTTCAGCCGCAGGGAGTACAAGTAGAAGGGTTGTTGTTCTAGAGTTTCATCTCCATAACAACAACCCAACTCATAACCAAATGGATGCAGTCCTGGGAAAAGAACCAGGTGGAACTTTGCTCGTTTTAAGAAACTAACCACAATATTAAGTTTAGAGTAGCAATGAAAAAAAAATCAGGATCATTCAAAACATGAAATAATATGACCATGCAGAATGGTGGAGCACGCCCAAAGGGCCAAATGACGACCTCCTGTTTCTATTTCCATTATTTCTCCCATCTCCCCTTTCCTGTCAGGCTTGAGATGACAAACCACCAGACTCGAGGGCAGTTCCATCCTACTGTTATCAGACTCTTGTGAGGACCTGTCATAGGTCCCCTGAGTATTTTATCTTTAGATCTACTTTATGGCCCTTGCACTTTATTTGTTTACCTGCAATACCCTTCTGCTGCAACTGCAATACAATATTCTGCATTGTTTTTTTTTATGTATACTTCAACGTAATTATGTATGGCTTCATCTGTCTGGATGGCATGCAAACCAAAAGCTTTTCATTGTACCCCAATATATGTGACAAAAATAAACCAATACCAATATCGGAGGGAGGAGAAGATGGCGCGACGCAGTGCGTGCGGCCGTTCCGAATGATATCGTATGTGTTAACTAGGATGCCGTGCACAATCCTGATTTGCTGGAGACAGCCATGAGAAGCACGGAGGAACACCTGGAGAAACTTCTGAAATGCCCGCTTCGCTGCCGCTGCTACTGTGCGATTGAGAATCTCCGGAGGGATAGGCCCCAAATACTCGTCTTTGCCTATTGCCTGTTGCCGGGGCCGGGGTCGAAGCACTTGGCAGAGATTGTGCTCAATGTCGGAGGCTCGGAGTTTTCGGACGGACTCAAGAGGCGGCTGTGGTCAGGTGCTTCCAGGATGCTGCATCGGCAAGTTTGCGGCGCTGGAAGCTCATGGCAGGAAGAGTTTTTTTTCTTCCTTCTACCATCTGTGTGAGATGATGGGACTTGTGAGAGACTTTAAGACTTTTTTTTACTGTGCCCATAGTCTGTTCTTCATCAAATTACGGTATTGCTTTGCACTGTTGTAACTATGTTATAATTATGTGATTTTTGTCAGTTTTTCAGTTGGTTTGTCTTGTGTTTCTGTGATATCATTCTGGAGAAATATTGTATCATTTCTTAATGCATGTATTACTAAATGACAATAAAAGAGGACTGCGTGTCCTCATAATCTAATAATCTAATCTAATACCATTTTCTGTGTTTCTAAATTTGGACAGCTGTAAAAGGATCTGACCCTGGTGAATTGAAATTAAATTGTACGGTTAAGTGAGGTCAGATTTCAAATAGAGTTTAAGTACAAACAATACCATACCTACTGGAGAAATGAATGACACTTAAAGCTACAGTTTTCGGGATAACTGAAATTAAAATGAAGTTGAACATCTAAAAACAAAAGACTGCAGATGTTAGAACGCTGAAAGAAGAACAGAGATTGCTGGGATTACACAGCAGCTCCGACCCCATGTGTGGAGGAAGGTACAGTTAACATGTCAGACCTTCCATCAGAACATGCACTTAGTGGCCACGTTATTAGGTACATCTGCTCATTAATGAAAATATCTAATCAGCCGATCGTGTGGCAACAACTCAATACATAAAAGCATGCAGACATGGTCAAGAGGTTCAGTTGTTCAGACCAAGCATCTGGATGGGGAAGAAATATGATCTAAGTGACTTTGATCGTGGAATGATTGTCAGTGCAATTCGGGGTGGTTTGAGTATCTTAGAAACTGCCAAACTCCTGGGATCTTCACGCACAAGTCTCCAGCGTTCACAGAAAAAGGTACAAAAACAAAAACTTCTGTGGTTCTGTGGGCAAAAGCACCTTGTTAATAAGAAAGGTCAAAGAATGGCCAGACTGATTCAAACTGACAGGAAGGCAACACTAACTCAAATAACCACACATTACAACAGAGGTGTGCAGAAGATCATCTCGAAATGCATACAATCCATTACATACAGGAGTTACCCTAATGAAGTGTGCACTGAGTGTTTATTAAATTATCAGGTTCTACATAAACAGAAATTCCAAACTGAGTGGAAAGAACACAAATAGGGATTCTATTAGGAAGAGAGGCAAAGTGACTGTACGAATAAAGATCAGCAAGTTTCATATGAGGAACTTTTAAGTTGCATTATATCCAGAAGGTAAAAAGATAATTAAAAGAATGTCAGACCAATCAGAGCAGCAGGAAATATTGTGGTGGTAGAAGAAAAGGCTCGGACAGGGCCCCCTAAGATGCTGCTAATCTCAGTGATTGAAGACATGGGAGAGAAATAGGATCAGTGAGAAAAAAAGAGTTTGTATCAAAGATGATTCAGATCAAAAAATCTCCATATTCAGGTGGAATGTATCCTGGCTGGCTGAAGGAACCAAGAACAGAAATAACAGTCTACCTTGGACATGGGAGCAGTGGGTTATAAGTGTTACATCCCTGTTCACTGCAGGACTGATGCATAAACTTGCTTACTGCCAATCCATCCTGTATCGATGGTGGGAATTCTGCAGTAGTAATATTCCAAAAGCAAATAATTGTCACCCAGATGGACAAGTTTTTGTTGTTTGTGTTCTTTACTGAAGGTTGATTAAAAACAAGTTCTGGTTATGGCTTTAACATGGTGTGTGAGAGGCAGACACTCAAATGACCCTACAATTTCTTTCAGCAAACTTACAAGGGAGAGTGGCACAGATTTCCCAATTCCCATTGTATCAGGTCTGACGGACAATGAGACAGAGAAAATAATCCGGGAGAAGGATGAGGAGGTAAGAAAAAAAATGTGTATATTGTAAGCAACCCTTCAAGTGAATGTTTGCATTAAGACATTTTAGGTTCTTCAAGGAAATATAGCTTTGTATTGAAAAGTTCATTAGTCTGTGTTCATTAGAATGAGAGAAGCCTGCAGGCCAATCTTGTACTTGGCTCACTCTAACTCTCCAAGACATTCAGTGGGAGATTTTAAGGGCGGAATCGCTGCAGAAATCAGGGAAGACTTCCAAACAGTCCTTCAACCCCACTGTGGTCCCATTTTATCTGTCTGCATCAGAATTATTTAAGATGGCAGGACAAATTCCAAGGGCTTCTTCACTCCTCATTAAGAGTTCAGCACTAGTGAAACTAATACCAGCATCATCTCTCAGTAGGAAAGAAGGCAGGGGTGGTGTTGCCACCAGTTGTTTATAGTTAATGCAATTCAGTTATTGTAATGTTGTCACTCCATCTTCTTCCAAATCAGTCTCAAAGTCTCTGCCACATTGGTAGTGGTGAGATGATGAATGTCCTTTGGGTAGTGCACATGGTGCTTGTTTATAATTAATATTTAGGTAATGATTGAGTCATCTTCTTATATATAAATATTGATTAACAATTCTTGTCTGTTGAAATAATTTGTTATAGGTTATATGTATAAATATGTGAATTGCACACACATGCAGGGAAAGTGAAGCAGTGATAGACAGGAGCTACATATGGAGGTAGTCACACCAAGGCTACAGGAGACAGATAAATAGGTGACTGTCAGGAGAGGGAAAGGAGAACATCAGATAGTGGAGAGCACCCCTGTAGCTGGCCCACTGAATAATAAGTACTCCATTTTGAGTACCGTTGGTGGGGGGGAAGCCTACCTAGGGGAAGCAACAGCAGCCGTGCCTCTGGCACAGAGTCTGGCCCTGTGACTCAGAAGGGTAGGGAACGAGAGGATGGCAGCAGTAATAGGGGACTCTATAGTCAGGGGGACAGATAGGCGATTCTGTGGATGTGAAAAGGAAACACGGATGATACTTTGCCTCCCAGGTGCCAAGGTCCACAATGTTTCTGAGCATGTCCACAATAGCTTGAAAAGGGAGGGTGAGCAGCCAGAAGTCACGGTACAGATTGATCTCAACGGCATAGATAGAAAAATGAAGGAGGTCCTGAAAAAAGCTGAGAAGCAGGACCTCAAGGATTACTGCCTGTGCCACACGACAGTGAGGATAGGAATAGAATGAGGTGGCAGATAAATGCGCGGCTGATTTCTGGATAATTGGGACCTCTTCTGGGGCAGGTGTGACCTGTACAAAAGTGACGGGTTACACTTGAATCCAAGGGGGACCAATATTCTTGTGGGTGGATTTACTAGAGCTGTTGGGATGGTTTAAACTAAGGCTACATCCACATTAGACCCGATAAATCCGTAACCGAAGCTTTTTCTCTTCGTTTTGACCTTCCGTCCATACTGAAACAGCATTTTCCTCCCCCAAAAATGGAGCTTTTCTAAAACGCTCACCAGAGTGTGTAAATCTGAAAATGCCGGTTGGGCGGTGTAGTGTGTACGGGGTAACCGGAGCTTTTTAAAAACGCCGTCACGATGTGCCGGTACAGATGATGGCAGCAGCACGGCATTTCATTGTTCTCTTGAACGCAACCTGTTCTTTATAGCAGTCGAGGATGTCTTTGTATTTGGTTTGGCACGACTCCCAGTCCACGTCCTCCACTGCTTTGCTGACTTTGTAGTCGTTTCTAACTCACAGAAGCAGCTCAACTTCATCATCTGTCCAAACGAAGAAGTCCAGTCTGCTTTTTCCAGCGGAGGTTCTCTTTGTATTCCTCGAAGACATCATTGAAAACTTTCTTTCGCTGTTGTTGTAGGTACTCCAGTTTTTGACCAACAGAAATAGCACAACGCCGCCGCGAAAACGGAAATAGTATACCATTTCCTCTTCGCTTGTTTTCTGTAGATGTGTCCTGCACATGCCCAGTAGGAAGAGATTCACCCAAATACCCATTTTAATGTGGACGGAGGTATTTTCAAAAATGCCTGGTGTGGACGCCTATCGTTTTTACGCAAAACCGCCATTTTCAAAATTATCCAGTCTAGTGTGGATGTAGCCTGATACGGCAGGGGAATGAGAATCAGTATGATAGAGCTGAGGATGAGCCAGCAGATGATGGATATAACATGAATGTAAGGAAGGATTGGGTACAAATACAGACAGAGCAAAGAGTTAAATTGTACCACAGAGGCAAAATTCAAAAGGGTGATGAATGCAGGACAGAAGGCGCTGTATTTAAATTCACGTAGCCTTCGGAATAAGGTGAACGAACTCATGGCACAATTAGAGATTGGTCGGTATGACGTTGTGGGCATCACTGAGTCGTAGCTGAAAGAAGGCCATAGTTGGGAGCTTAACATCAAAGGATATATTTTGTATCAAAAGGACAGACAGGCAGGAAGGCATAGGCAGTGGTGTGGCTCTGTTGGTAAGAAATGGAATTGCATCTTTAGAAAGGGATGACATAGGGTCAGAGAATGTTGGATTTTTGTGGGTGGAGTTAGGAAACTGCAAGGATAAAAAACCATTATGGGAATCATATTCAGGCCTCGAAATAGTAGCTAAGATGTGGGGTTGAGTTTGCAAAGGGAGCTGGAAAAAGTTATGTAATAAGGGTAATGACCCTTGGGTAATGGAGGATTTCAGTATGAGAGGGGATTGGCAAAAATCAGGTTGGTGTTGGATCACAAGAGAGAGAATTTGTTGAATGCCTATGAGATGGCTTTTTAGAGCAACTTGTGCTTAAGCCTACTAGGGAAAGGCTATCTCAGATTGGGTGTTGTGTAATAACCTAGAACTTATTAGGAAGCTTAACGTAAAGGAACCCTTAGGAGGCAGTGATCATAATATGATTGAATTCAATCTGTAATTTGAGAGGGAGAAGCACAAGTCACATATCAGTATCGCAAGGAAATTACAGAGGCATGAGAGAGAAGCTTGCCCAGGTGGATTGGAGGAGGATACTGGTGGGGATGACAGCAGAGGAGAGATGGCCAACGTTTCCAGAAATAGTTCACAAGGCGCAGGATAGGTATGACCCACAGAAGTAAAATAGAGGGCTATGGGTAACCCTAGTAATTTCTAAGGTAGGGACATGTTCGGCACAACTTTGTGGGCTGAAGGGCCTGTATTATGCTGTAGGTTTCCTATGTTTCTAAGTAGTTGTTCTCAAATGGCAGAACTGGGCAACTGTGGCTGAAAAGGGAAGTTAAGGACTGCATAAAAGCCAAGGAAAGGGCATATAAGGTAGAAAAAGTGAGTGGAAATTAGATGATTGGGAAGATTTTAAAATTCAACAAAAGCAACTAAGAAGCTATAAGGGAAAAGATGAAATATGAGGGCAAACTAGCCAATAATATAAAGCAGGATTCTAAAAGTTTTCTCAGTTCTATAAAAAGTGAAAGGGAGGTAGGAGTTGATATTGGACCACTGGAAAATGAAGCTGGTGAGGTAGTAATGGGGGATAAAGAAATGGCAGATGAACTTAATGGGTACTTTGCATCTGTCTTCACTGTGGAAGACACTAGCTGTGTGCCAGAGGTCCGTGAGTGTCAGGGACCAGGAGGGAGAGCCATTGCTACTACAAAGGAAAAAGTGCTAGGCAAATTCAAAGGTCTTAAGGTGGATAAGTCACCTGGACGAGATGGACTACATCCTAGAGTATTGAGAGAGGTTGCTGAAGAGATAACGGATGCATTGTTCATGATCTTTCAAGAATCACTTGATTCTGACATGGTGCTGGAGGACTGGAAGATTGCAAATGTCACTCCACTCTTTAAGAAGGGAGGAAGGCACAAGAAAGGAAACTATAGGCCAGTTCACCTAACCTCAGTACTTGTGAAATTGTTGGAGTCTATTATTAAGGATGAGGTTTTGTGGTACTTGGAGACTAATGATAAAATAAGTCAAAGTCAGCATGATTTCTGTAAAGGGAAATCTTGCCTGACCAATCTGTTAGAGTTCTTCGAGGAAGTAACAAGCAGGGTGGACAAAGGAGAGGCAGTGGATGTCGTTTACTTGAATTTTTAGAAGGCATTTGATAAGGTGCCACACACAAAGCTGCTTAACAAGATAAAATCTGCTGTTACAGGAAAGACACTGGCACGGATAGAGGAATGGCTGGCAGTGAGTAGGAATAAATGGGGCCTTTTCTGGTGGGCTACCAGTGACTAGTGGTGTTCCTCGGGGGTCAGTATTGGGACTGCTACTTTTCACATTGTTTTTCAATGATTTGGATAGTGAAATTGATGGCTTAGTGGCAAAGTTTGTCAATGATATGAAGACAGGTGGAGGGGTAGGTAGTGCTGATAAAGTAATGGGATTGCAGCAGTACTTCGTCAAATTGGAAGAATGGGCAAAAAAGTGGCAGATGGAATATAGTGTTGGGAAATGTACGATAATACATTTTGGTAAGGGAACAATGGTGCAGACTGTTACCTAAATGGGGGAAAGGTTCAAACATCAGAGATGCAAGACTGCCAAAAGGTTAATTTACAGATTGACTCTGTGGTTTTAAAAAAAAGGCAGATGCAATGTTGGCATTTACTTCAAGGGGAATAGAATATAAAAACAAGGAATAATACTGAGCCTTAATAAGACACTAGTCAGGCTGCACTTGGAGTATTGTCAACAGTTTTGGGCCCCATATCTCAGAAAGGATGTGTTGTCATTGGAGAGAGTCCAGAGGAGGTTCACAGGGATGGTTCCGGGAATGAAGGGGTTATCATATGACAGTGAGTACAGCTTTGGGCCTGTACTCACTGGCATTTTGAAGAATGCGTGGGGATCTCATTGAAACCTACCGAATGTAGGGCATGAATTTACCACTGTCTCCTTATAATACTGTATCTTGGTCAATGTATGTGTCGGGTCTCCCAATCAGGGCAGGGTCAATCATGGCCATAATGTCCTGTGTGGCTAGTTGGATAACACAGGTGAGAGCTGTGCATGACCAGAAACACACCCACCATTGTCCTCGTGGTGAGATGAAGGCCTCGTCTTCCTTGTAAAATGACCACGGCTTTGTTGTCTCTCTTGTATTGCAGCTGCGGCGAATGCAAGAGATGTTGCAGAAGATTCAGCAGCAAATGCATGGGCAGAATCCCGAAGGATTGTAGCACAAGGAGCTGACAGCTTACTTCAGGGATTTGAGATGTTTACAGGGTTCACCCCTGTCTCAGGCAGGGAGACAGTTCCTACAGACAAAGCTGTAGGCTTGGAGATCTGCCTATCCAAATACTTAACTTTAATATTCAACATCTCACCTGTCACCGGGAAGAAATGCATTTAATTTATTAGTCCCACTAATTTAAAGCACTTAAAACAGTAGGAAATGAACCTAGGTTAATAACTGCAATAAATGTTGGATGTTGTGCTAAATTTGAGGCATTTTCAACATGCTTTAATTATCCCATTTAGCTTTGTTTAAAGCAGGCTTGGTCTTTCTTTCCACAGACTTTAATAGCTATGCTCTATTCTGATGGTAAAATAATGGATTTTACTGCTGTTATCGTCATAGGGTTTCTAATGTGGTTAGACTTATAAAACTGCATCAGTCTGAACATCTGTGGTCATGGATAGAACCCAGCAGAGATTTCCACGACATTTTGATAGCACAAGGTTTCTATTGACAGCTTTTAAACTTCAGATTAGTCCTGAGGCACTAGTAATGTCAAGAATCTCATCCTTGCAACTTTTAGAGTTTGCTGGAAGATGACTTAACTAGAAGGTCTAAAACACTGAGCTCTAGTGGGAATGAAAAGAAAGAAATGGGAGAGGGCACTGAAATAAGGAGCAAAACATTTTAAATGAAAGCTAACCTTACTGGAAATTTGACAAAGCACCATCAATATTTGAAAGAAAAACAGATATACAGCAAGTCAGCCAACATCGCTAGAGAGACAAACAGGTCACTGACCTTTATCAATTAATATTGGAAGCCATTCAGGGACATTGAATGAGGTAGCAAACAATTTAATACTTCTATTGAACAGATTTCTATTTTCTGAGATATTTAAAATATGCACTATAAAAGTCACTTATGAATTCTTATTTAATATATTTTGAATACTTAAATGTGTTATTATTATAAAATGAACACAAACCTTACAAGGGTTGCAATCAGGTCCTTCAATTAGACTCTCCTAGGACCAGGCTCAGAGAAACAGTGCTCCTTTTGAAGAAAAGTAATTGATGGCATTGGAACAATTCATTGCTCAGTGGGCGAGTTGGATTTCCTGCTCTGATTTGTGCACATAAAGGTTTGGGCCCGGGCCTCTATCATGCTTTAAACTCTCAGTTAGACGAGGGAGTCCTAAAATGGACCTTGGCGTTCTTGGATCAGGCGAATTGAGCCAAGGTTGCATTGCTGTCTGCTGCTAGGTACTTTGAGGGAGGAACAGGAAGTCAGCCAGGCTTACATGTGTTATTTCAAACTCCAGTCTACACCCCCCCCCCCCCCCGGTACCCATAAACAATGGCATCTGGGTTGAATGACGGAGAGCAGCCATGGCCTGGAGGACAATACTCCAGCACACACTAATTGTGTAAGAATGGCAGAAAAAAAATCAAGGATGAGAAAAAAAACCTCCAAACTAAAGTCTGCTGCTTCTAAAGGTTCTCTGAATGAAATGGTTGTTGATTGGTAGATATTTTAACAACCAAGCATGAACCCGTTATTAGCTTCTTATGTTTAGGTACTTGTGTTTTTCAATTCAGTTGGACTGCTGTCTGGTAAGTTGCTACAATTTGAATAAATACAGCTATTCAAAACACCGGGCTGGTCAGGTTTGCTTTTTGTTGCAGCTGATTTATGAAGCACTCAGTTTGGTTCAGGTAAGTCAGATCCAGAAGATGATTTAAGCCAAAGAGCTTGTTTCTGTGGAGTAGAACTCGACTCCATTATATTTTCATCTTTCCCTTATGACACAGAAGGTTATTCAGCCCATCAACTCTATTCTGGCCCCCAAAGCAATTTCATAAATCTTACTGCCTCGCTTCTCCTTCGGATGCCCATCACTACCCTCCAAGCCTTCGACCTCCTACAGTAGCCAACCAGCATGTAGTAGGAAATCCACACGATCCCAGGAAGAAAAGGCAATCTCCATGCTGAAAGCACCAGATGTCGGGATCAAAACCCCGCCACAGGAACCTGAAGACAGCAGCACTACCTGCTCTGTTCATCCTGGGAGAGCAGGATTACTATCCACAAATTTCATTGCTGGAGGAGCAAACAACCCTCCTCACCAAAGATCAAGAATAAGTTTTTTTAAAAATATACTTCTTCAGATTTATGGCTACTGGTCTCGACCTGAAATGCCAGCTTTTGAAGCCATTAAGTACCTCACCTTTGTCAACTCTAGCACACCATGCAGCAAACCAGCCCTAAATGAAATCAGTCTGATGCTTCCTTATGTTCTTGCAGTTGGTGATTTATAGTCACTCATAAAATAATCAGTTCAAGACCTGAAGACAGTTAAACATGTAGTGCCTTGAAACAATAACTGATGTAGTTAATAAACTTTGTCCAGTAGGACATAGCTTCCGGTATGTTCCATCTCTATCCCACAACTCCATTTTATATAAAGTACAGCGATTTTATTTAATAGTTTACATGGTGCACGGTACTCCATCCAGGATTTTAAAAACAACACTTGTTCCGGAAGAACTCAGTGGGTCAGTCAGCATCTGTGGAAGCGAAAGGTCTAAGTTGTCATTTTGGGTTGACACCTACATCAGGACTTGGGGAGAAGTTTGCGAGTATATTGAAGTACAGCAAGGTGTATGTGTGGGGAGGGGTGGTAGATAGGTACTGTAGGAAATAGAGGCTGCTAGGTGGGGATGATGAGCAGATGGAACCAGGAGGGGAAGTGGATGGGAAATGTGAACAAAGGGAGAAGGAAACTGGGAGGACAGGAGCACGTGTATGGGAGGACACTGAGGTTAAGGTAAATGCCCCACCTGCCCATCCTATCCTCCCCTCTGGCTCCATCCATCACCTACTAGTCTCTCTTCCTCTGCTCTGATACTGCTCTATTGTAGAGAGCTTCCGTCCTGATGCAGGATTTTGATCCAAAGTATCAATTTGCACCTTTTTGCTCCAAAGATGCTGAGATGTTTTATGTTCAAGATTCCAGTATCTGCAGTTTCTTGAGTTCATCTGGGTCCCCTAACCCTTGCATTGTCAAAGTGGAGATGGGAGATGGGTGCTTACAAGATGAATTGCGAGGTTGTTTATGTTGTGTGTATATAGTGTACTTCGATAACAAATTTGAACATTGACTTACATTCATAGAATACACTGAACTACTTGGGGGGGGGGTGATTATTACAGGACTCTTCGAAGAAACAGCAAATCAGTCAATCCATGAAAAAAGGCTTTGAAGAACACAGAACAGAAGATGTGGAAATGTGATACAGATCAGACAGCATCTGCGGAGACAGAAACTGACTTTCAGTCAATGGATGTAGAGAGCAAAGTTGCAAATGTGTACATTGACGTCTGCAGGGTCACCACTAAATAACAGACAAGCATTGTGCGAACGGGTTCGCTCACATCAAGACATATTCAAAGCACAGATGCTGTGAAGATAGACCTGAAATCAAGAAAAAGATTCATAGTTTAATGTAACCTCTTAAAATATTTAAAGTTCCCTTTATGAGGCTAAACATCACAATGTCAACCATCTTAATTGTCCGACAGACAGCTTGCTCCCAGGTACCACCGCAATCTGCAGATTCAGTCGGGTTGAAGCACCTAATACTGCAGACTCAGGGTGTACTTGTTCAATTAACATTTCCCACACAGAAACAGAAGGGCTCACACATCTGAGCTCAAGATGGTTGCATTGTCAAGATCACACACGATTATGAAATGACTGTGTGTGACCCGAAACGTCGACTGCACTCTTCTCCATAGATGCTGGCTGGCCTGCTGAGTTCCTCCAGCATTGTGTGTGTGTTGCTCGGATTCCCAGCATCTGCAGATTTTCTCTCGTTTGTATTATTGTCAAGTCTACTTCCAAACAAAATTTATTAGCGTTGAATTATAACGGATGAACTAACCTGACTTGCAGGAGCTGATTAAGAAGAAATTCATATATGGCAACAGACTAATAGGTATATTTACATGGAGTACTGCAGCAAGAAAGCAGTGTCCATCAGAGACTCCCATCATCCAGGCTACGACCATCGGACAGGAGGTACAGAAGCCTTAGACCGCACACCACCAGGAACAGAATAGTTATGACCCTCTATCTATCAGTCTTCTGAAACAGCATGGATAACTTCAATCATTACTACTCTGAACTGATTCTACATCTTACAGACTCACTTTCAAGGACCCTTTACAGCTCACGTTCTCAGCATTAACTTGCATTCACACAGTTTGGTTTCTTCCACACATTGGCTTGTCAATCTTTGTTTATCTAGAGTTTTTCATAAACTCCTATTGCATTTCTTTTTTCCTTTAAATGCCTGTAAGAAAATGAATCTCAGTAGTATATGTTAACATATGTGTATTTTCATAATAAATTTACTTTGAGCTTTACATATTGAGCACTTGAAGTAATGGTGCAAACTGAATCTCTGGGTCAAAGTTATACTGTTGATATACAGGCACTCCCTATGACTCTACTGGCTATTGGGTTCACAGTATAAACATGCATGTGGATACAAAAATTGGGTGGAAGTGTGTATTCACAACATTTAATTGTTAGGAGAATTTTAGCTGTTCTTTCAAGACTAGACATATTGTCCAAAGTAAACCTACAAAGGCAACTTTAAAATAAATTTACTGATACAAGACCTTCACATGACCTCAATTTACAGATCTCATTTTCACACAAATTCATACATTATAAATATGTAAACACATACTTACAGATTATGGTAATTACTATGTGCACAAAGTTAAGCCAACCACAGATATGAAATCATGTATTAATGTTTATACAAGAGCGCACACACAGACACAAACCACACCAGAAAACATCTCACAAAGCGAGGTACTTTGGGAAAACCTGATTATTTCCTGCACTGCACTGAATGGTTTACGATGTTGCAAGTGCAACACTGCCCTCTGTTGCCAAGTGCAACAGTAAATATTAATTTTGAATATTTTATCCTCAACAAGAAGTAATTCTCAGCTGTATACAGTACTGTAAAAAAGTCTTAGGTGTGTGTATAGCTACAGTGCCTAAGACTTTTGTACATCACTGCATTTGTCAATGTGGAGGGGAGAGCCAGTCTGTAAATCTGGCGGTAGCAAAGGATGTTGGGAATGGTGAGGATGGAGCGCCGTGGGATGGGTGGCAGACACTGCCGGGGTAGGGGTGGTGTACGGGTGCAGACACACCCAGCCCTGAGACACTAGGCAAGGTCATTTGATTCTAAACAATTGGTTTATTGATCAAAAACACAAGAAATTCTGAAGGCGCTGGAAATCCAAAGCAACACACAGAATGTCACTGGTGCTTCCCTCTCCCATCCCCTTCATCAAACATGATTCCCCTTTCCCTGTCTCAGCCCACAACAGAGACCCATATCCCAATCAAGTTTATCATCGCTCACAAATGTAATGTAATATTTATTTTTTGCGGCAGCAGTACAGTGCAATACATAAAATAACTACAGTACTGTGCAAAAGGCTATATATATATATATATATATATATATATATATATACACACACACACACACACACATACACACACACACATACACACACACACTACATATACACACACACACACACACACACTACATACACTACTAATATATATGTGCCTGTGACTTTTGCACATGATGGAAACCAGGCCATTACAAAGGTGATTGGAGGAAAGTATAACGGGGATGTCAGAGGTAGGTTTTTATATGCAGAGAATGGTAAATGAATGAACTGCACTGTGGCTCTGGTGGTGGTACAGGCAAATAAGACCATAAATCAAAGGAGCAGAATTAGGCCATTCAGCCCATCAAGTCTGCTCTGCCAGTCCATCACATTGGATTTAGTGCCTCTCTCAACCCCTAACTCCTGCCTTTTCTCTGTAACTGTTGACACCCTTACCTATCAACCTCTGCTTTAAATATATCCAATAATTTGGTCTCCACAGCCATCTGTGGCAATGAATTCCACAGATTCACCACCCTCTAGCAAATAAATTCCTCCTCATCTGTGTCCTGAAGGTAAGTCCCTGTATTCTGAAGCTGTGCCCTCTGATTCTAGCCTCTCCCACTATAGTAAACATCCTCTCCACATCCACTCTATCTAAGCCTTTCAATATTCAGTAGGTTTCAATGAGATCTCCCCTCATTCTTCTGAGCTCCAGCGAGTGTAGCCCAGAGTCCTCATACCTTAACTCTTTCATTCGTGTGATCATCCTTGTGAACCTCCTCTGGAATCTCCTCAATGTCACCACATCCTTTCTTAGGTAAGGGGCCCAGATACCTTCCCAGTTACCCAGAAGAGGACAGGTGGCATAGCAGGGACATTTAATAGACTCTTAGATAGGCACATGGATGAAAGAAAAATGGAGAGTTATGTGAAAGGGAAGTTAGATCTTGGAGTAGGTTAAAATGCCAGTATAAAATCATGGGTTATAGGGCCTATACTGTGCTGTAATGTTCTCTGTTCCATTACCAGCCAGAATTGGGTACCATTGTCCTCCACAGCCCAAAACTGACAGCTAGCACAACAATTTTTGGTCTACTTGACTATCATTTCTTTTAGTGCTTTTCCCCCAATCAATTTCCCCATTAAAAGAGGTAACATTGTCAAAGAAAGTGTTTGAAAGAGCGCTCGATCGAAATACCTGCTTAAACAGAACCTGCCTGACAATCTTGCATCAGGATTCATTCAGAGGTCTTTTGTCATCAGTACATCACAGCACATGAGCCGGCCCAGATTTAGATTTCTAGTCCTCTTAAATGAATACTAACATTGCATTTGCCTTCCTCACCACCGACTCAGCCTGCAACTTAACCTCTAGAGAATCCTACACAAGGTCTCCCAAGTCCCTTTGCATCTTGATTTTTGAATTTTCTCTCCATTTAGAAAATAATCTCTGCTTTTATTCCTTCTACCAAGGTGCATGACCATACACTTCCCTATGCTATATTCCATCCTCCACTTCTTTGCCCATTCTGCCAATCTGTCCAGGTCCCTCTGCAAACTGACTGCTTCCTCAACACTACCTATCCCTCCGCCTATCTTTGTACCATCTGCAAACCTGGCCAGAACGCCATCAATTCCATCATCCAAATCACTGGCATGCGACATAAAAAGAAGTGGTCCCAACACCGACCCCCGCAGAACACAACTAGTCAATGGCAGCCAATCAAATAAGGTTCTATTTATTCCCACTCTTTGCCTCCTGCCATTTGGCCAATGCTCTATCCATGCTAGTATCTTTCCTGTAATTCCATGGGCTTTTATCTTCTTAAGCAGCCTCATGTGCGGCACCTTGTCAAAGGCCTTCTGAAAATCCAAGTACACAACATCCACTGATTATCATTCGTCTATCCTGGTTGTTAATTTCTCAAAGAATTCTAACAGATTTGCTGGATAGCTTACCTTCATATTTAATCTTTTCCCTTATGAGTTTTTTTTAAAGTTGCCTTCTGTTTGTTTTTATAAGTTTCCAAATCCTCTAACTTCCCAGTAATTTTTGCTCTATTATAAGCCCTCTTTTTGGCTTCTATGTTAGCTTTGACTTCCTTTGTCAGCCATGGTTGTGGCATCCTGCCTTTACAATACTACTTCTTTGGAACTCCCCTCGCCATCAAGTGCAACACCTGGTCCCACTGATTCTGCAGCCCTCACAGTGATCTCCATGGCTAACACAAGTGTTCGCCCATCGTTGACATCGATGAGGACCTCGACACCATTATGATGGTGTCGAGACTACCGCATGATTTGGATTTAAGTGAGGGAGAGTTGCGCAGCGTCAGCCTCACTCTCTCTTCCCAATTCTCATCTGGATCCAGTGGCAAGACAGAGTCGAGATGGCTGGAGATGGGACTAGGCGCAGTGGATGACCAGGACATCTTCTGTGTCTTGTCCTGCTCTACACATTCCACGACGCTTTCAGAGGCCACCTTCTTGACCTTCTATTGGTCTCGTTCGCTTAATCCGCCGGAGTCTGTCTTCACATGCTGGGATAGACAACTCGCTATCTCACCGAGGGTTTGAGACCCGTTGGCTACCCTCAACTGGTTTAGCCGGCTTGTCGAAGCCGTTGCCCAGGGTGTGGCCGCTGTCGCATGCAAACAGCTACGAGGAGCTACAGGTGAGAGCTGAGTGCCAGGTGGGGACCAAAGGTGGACTAACCGCCTTGACAAGGACGCGACATGTTCCCCCATCAGAGGTGCTACCCCTCCCTGACACCCTATACACCCCACAAAAAGGATGGGTGAAATCACACATCCCATTGGGATTCCAACATCCAAGCTCTGCCACCTAGTTGTAAACTGCTGAGCGGAAAACCTCATCTGGAAATCTTTGTAGTACTGCATAACAAAGTTCCTCACCTTAGCAGGAATCCATAGGAATTCCATCGCAAACTCAATCAGGACATGGGGAACAGAACCATACGCATTTGCCAGATCAAGCCAAACTACAGCCAGATTTCTTCTCAACCTTTTCAACTCCTGGATGGTATGTCATATCATACTAGAATGTTCAAGGCATCCCGGGAAGCCTGGTATTCCTGCCTTCTGCACAGTTGTATTTACCAATCCACCTCTTACCTAGTATATATCAGGAGTTAAGATGGCGCCAAGTGGCTGACTCTTTGAGCACATCTGCAGAAGCAGCTTAAATTCGTCTCTTTAATGTCTCTTTGTTCCCCTTTTCAAGGTGGTTGGGGTTCTATCAAGATCCTGATCAGTAAGTGGCACTCAAACTGCATCTATTTTTTTAGATGGCGTATGAGTTCCTGTTCCTGGAGCTCCCCGGCCGACTGTTTTCCGACATTCTCCAGGCGCAGATTGACAGATGGCGCCTCAGGGGTGCGGCTTTGTGAATGACTGATTCCAGGCCAGTGTTGCTGAGTGAGACACCGCAGGAGATGGGGCATCAAGGTTTTAAGAGTGGGCTCCCTCACCTCCAACCCTCTGACTCTCAATGCAGGAGCCCCTCAGGGCTGTGTACTGAGTCCCCTCCTTTACTCCCTGTATACCCATGACTGTATCGCCACCCACAGCTCCAATCTGCTAATTAAGTTTGCTGATGACACATAGATTGGCCTTATCTCGAATAATAACAAGGTCGCCTACAGGGAAGAAGTCATCTCTCTGACACAGCGGTGTCAAGAAAACAACCTCTCCCTCAATGTTGCAAAAACAAAGGAGCTGGTTGTGGATTACAGGAGGAATAGAGATGGGCTAACCCCTATTGACATCAATGGATCTGGGGTTGAGAGGATAAACAGCTTCAAACCCCTTGGCATCCACATCACCGAGGACCTTGCGTGGTCTGTGCACACCAGCTGCGTGGTGAAAAAGGCACAACAGCACCTCTTTCACCTCAGATGGTTGAGGAAGTTTGGTATGGGTCCCCAAATCCTGAAAACTTCCTAGAGGGGCACAATTGAGAGCATCCTGGCTGGCTGCAACACTGCCTGGTATGGGAACTGTACCTCCCTTAATCACAGGACTCTGCAGAGAGTGCTGCAGACAGTCTAGTGCATCTGTAGATGTGAACTTCCCATGATTCAGGACGTTTAGAACATAGAACATAGAACAGTACAGCACAGTACAGGCCCTTCGGCCCACAATGTTGTGCCGACCCTCAAACCCTGCCTGCCATATAAGCCCCCACCTTAGATTCCTCCATATACCTGTCTAGTAGTCTCTTAAACTTCACTAGTGTATCTGCCTCCACCACTGACTCAGGCAGTGCATTCCAGGCACCAACCACTCTCTGAGTAAAAAACCTTCCTCTAATATCCCCCTTGAACTTCCCACCCCTTACCTTAAAGCCATGTCCTCTTGTATTGAGCAGTGGTGCCCTGGGGAAGAGGCGCTGGCTATCCACTCTATCTATTCCTCTTATTATCTTGTACACCTCTATCATGTCTCCTCTCATCCTCCTTCTCTCTGAAGAGTAAAGCCCTAGCTCCCTTAATCTCTGATCATAATGCATACTTTCTAAACCAGGCAGCATCCTGGTAAATCTCCTCTGTACCCTTTCCAATGCTTCCACATCCTTCCTATAGTGAGGTGACCAGAACTGGACACAATACTCCAAGTGTGGCCTAACCAGAGTTTTTTTAGAGCTGCATCATTACATCGCGACTCTTAAACTCTATCCCTCGACTTATGAAAGTTAACACCCCATAAGCTTTCTTAACTACCCTATCCACCTGTGAGGCAGCTTTCAGGGATCTGTGGACATGTACCCCGAGATCCCTCTGCTCCTCCACACTACCAAATATCCTGCCATTTACTTTGTACTCTGCCTTGGAGTTTGTCCTTCCAAAGTGTACCACCTCACACTTCTCCGGGTTGAACTCCATCTGCCACTTCTCAGCCCACTTCTGCATCCTATCAATGTCTCTCTGCAATCTTTGACAATCCTCTACACTATCTACAGCACCACCAACCTTTGTGTCATCTGCAAACTTGCCAACCCACCCTTCTACCCCCACATCGAGGTCGTTAATAAAAATCACGAAAAGTAGAGGTCCCAGAATAGATCCTTGTGGGACACCACTAGTCACAATCCTCCAATCTGAATGTACTCCCTCCACCACCACCCTCTGCCTTCTGCAGGCAAGCCAATTCTGAATCCACCTGGCCAAACTTCCCTGGATCCCATGCCTTCTAACTTTCTGAATAAGCCTACCGTGTGGAACCTTGTCAAATGCCTTACTAAAATCCATATAGATCACATCCACTGCACTACCCTCATCTATATGCCTGGTCACTTCCTCAAAGAACTCTATCAGGCTTGTTAGACACGATCTGCCCTTCACAAAGCCATGCTGACTGTCCCTGATCAGAGCATGATTCTCTAAATGCCTATAGATCCTATCTCTAAGAATCTTTTCCAACAGCTTTCCCACCACAGACGTAAGGCTCACTGGTCTATAATTACCCGGACTATCCCTACTACCTTTTTTGAACAAGGGAACAACATTCGCCTCCCTCCAAACCTCCGGTACCATTCCCGTGGACAACGAGGACATAAAGATCCTAGCCAGAGGCTCAGCAATCTCTTCTCTCACCTCATGGAGCAGCCGGGGGAATATGCCGTCAGGCCCCGGGGACTTATCTGTCCTAATGTATTTTAACAACTCCAACACCTCCTCTCCCTTAATATCAGCATGCTCCAGAACATCAACCTCACTCATATTGTCCTCACCATCATCAAGTTCCCTCTAATTGGTGAATACCGAAGAGAAGTATTCATTGAGGACCTCGCTCACTTCCACAGCCTCCAGGCACATCTTCCCACCTTTATCTCTAATCGGTCCTACCTTCACTCCTGTCATCCTTTTTTTCTTCACATAATTGAAGAATGCCTTGGGGTTTTCCTTTACCCTACTCGCCAAGGCCTTCTCATGCCCCCTTCTTGCTCTTCTCAGCCCCTTCTTAAGCTCCTTTCTTGCTTCCCAATATTCCTCAATAGACCCATCTGATCCTTGCTTCCTAAACCTCATGTATGCTGCCTTCTTCATCCTGACTAGATTTTCCACCTCACTTGTCACCCATGGTTCCTTCACCCTACCATTCTTTATCTTCCTCACCGGGACAAATTTATCCCTTACATCCCGCAAGAGATCTCTAAACATCAACCACATGTCCATAGTACATTTCCCTGCAAAAACATCACCCCAATTCACACCCGCAAGTTCTAGCCTTATAGCCTCATAATTTGCCTTTCCCCAATTAAAAATTTTCCTGTCCTCTTTGATTCTATCCTTTTCCATGATAATTATAAAGGGCAGGGAGCGGTGGTCACTGTCCCCCAGATGCTCACCCATTGAGAGATCTGTGACCTGACCCGGTTCATTACCTAGGCAGGTGTGTAAAAAGGGCCCGTAAGATCATTGGGGACCCAAGGCATCTCAACCACGGTGTATTCCAGCTGCTACCATCTGGGAAATGGTACCGCAGCATAAAAGCCAGGACCAACAGGCTCCAGGACAGCTTCTTCCACCAGGCCATCAGATGGATGAACTCACACTGATTTGAGTGTACTTTATATTACATTGACTGTTCTATTTATTATAAATTACTATGATTGCACATGGCACATTTATGTTTGTAGATGGAGACATAACATAAAGATTTTTACTCGTATGTGAAAGATATAAGAAATAAAGTCAATTCAATTCAATTCCAATTCCAATTCATCAGGATTTGCTGTGGATGTGCAGATGGAGGTCTCTGTGGTCAAGTGGTCGCACTCTCCCTCTCTTTCTCTCGACGGTGGGGGATGTTTGCTGTCAATTCTCAAGTTGAAGAATCTCGGAATAAAAAGCGATGGGGCAGACTGTAACATCGTAAGAGTGACTGTCAGTCTCCCCTTTCGCTGTGAAAATGGGTTACATCTCTCTGTCGCAAACACAAGGAATTCTGCAGATGCTGGAAATTCAAGCAACACACATCAAAGGTGCTGGTGAACGCAGCAGGCCAGGCAGCATCTCTAGGAAGTGGTACAGTCGACGTTTCGGGACGAGACCCTTCGTCGAGACCCTTCGTCAGGACCCTCCTGACTGTACCTCTTCCTAGAGATGCTGTCTGGCCTGCTGCGTTCACCAGCAACTTTGAAGTGTGTTGCTTATATCCCTCTGTCCCTTGTTGGTGAGCGAGAGCCTGTGGATGTCGAACTGTTAGGTAAACAATAGTCTTTGTGACTGCATGGTCTCCCATTAGGTGCTTTGCTATCGTTTGGTAGGTGGTGGGCACTGAGGCTTTTTGCTGAAATGGGGGGGGGGCGCGCGAAGAGGAGGTTGTTGCGTTGATACTGCTTGCGCAGGGGAGGGGGGAGAAGGGGCTTTGTGGTTCTAATGTTTTTCTATCATTCATTCTTTTGGGGTTCTTCTGTTTTTCATGGATGTCCACCAGACAAGTATTTCAGTTTGTGTACTATAAGACAAAGGAGCAGAAGTCGGCCATTCAGCCCATCGAGTCTGCTCTGCCATTTTATCATGAGCTGATCCATTCTCCCATTTAGTCCCACTCCCCCACCTTCTCACCAAAACCTTTGATGCCCTGGCTACTCAGATACCTATCAATCTCTGCCTTAAATACACCCAATGACTTGGCCTCCACTGCCGCCCGTGGTAACAAATTCCATAGATTCACCACCCTCTGGCTAAAAAAATTTCTTCGCATCTCAGTTCTGAATGGGCGCCCTTCAATCCTTAAGTCATGCCCTCTCGTATTAGACTCCCCCATCATGGGAAACAACTTTGCCACATCCACTCTGTCCGTGCCTTTCAACATTCAAAATGTTTCTATGAGGTCTCCCCTCATTCTTCTAAACTCCAAGGAATACAGTCCAAGAGCAGACAAACGTTCCTCATACGTTAACCCTCTCATTCCCAGAATAATTCTAGTGAATCTTCTCTGTACCCTCTCCAACGTCAGCACATCCTTTCTTAAATAAGGAGACCAAAACTGCCCACAGTACTCCAAGTGAGGTCTCACCAACGCCTTATAGAGTTTCAACATCACATCCCTGCTCCTATACTCTATTCCTCTAGAAATGAATGCCAACATGTAATGCCAACATTACATTCTCTGACAATAAACAGAACCATTTGCACCATTTAGAACATAGAAATCTACAGCCCACAATGTTGTGCTGACCATGTAACCTACTCTAGAGACTGCCTAGAATTTCCCTAACGCATAGCCCTCTATTTTTCGAAGCTCCATGTACCCATCTAAGAGGCTCTTAAAAGACCTTATAGTATCCACTTCCACCGCCACTGGCAGTGCATTCCACACACCCACCACTATGTGTGTGAAAAAGTTACCCCTGACATCTCCTCGGTACCTATTTCCAAGCACCTTAAAACAATGCCCCCTCGTGTCAGCCATTCCAGCCCTGGGAAAAAGCCTCTGGCTATCCACATGATCAATGCCCCTAATCAATTAATACACCTCTATCAGGTCACCTCTCATCCTCCGTCACTCCAAGGAGAAAAGGCCAAGTTCACTCAACCTCTTCTCATAAGGTACACCCTCCAAACCAGGCATCGTCCTTGTAAATTTGATTTGAACCCTCCCCAAATGCTCCAGCAAACCTGCCCACAAGGATACTGGCCCCCTTCAGGTTCAGGTGTAACCTGTCCCTTTTGTACAAGTCATACCTTCCCCAAAAGAGATCCCAATGATCCTGAAATCTGAAATCCTGCCCTTGAACCAGTTTCTCACCGTGCATTCATCTGCCAAATCATCCTGTTCTTACCCTCATTGGCACATGGCACAGCCAGCAATCCAGAGATTACCACCACAGGAGGTCCTGCTTTTCAGCTTTCTACCTAGCTCCCTAAAATCTCTCTTCAGGACCTCCTCGCTTTCCCTACCCATTTCAATGGTGCTAATACATTACAGGACTTCTGACTGTCCACCAACCCCCTTTAGAATATCGTGGACCCGATCCGAAACGTCCCTGACCCTGGCACGTGGGAGCCAGCATAACATCCAGCTGTCCCTATCACGCCCACAGAATCCTGTGTCTACTCCTCTAACTATGGAAACCTTCTCACTATTGCAGTCCTCTTCTCTCCCCTTCCCTTCTGAGCCACAGTGCCAGACTCAGTGTCACCCAGGCACTGCAACTTTCCCCCCGCCTACTCAAGTCAGTCATTCCCCTCAACAGTATCCAAAACAGTACACTTATTAGAGCACTACAGTACAGAAGCAGGCCCTTCAGCCCATCTAATCCATGCTAGTCTGGTCATTTGCCTAGTCTCATCTACCAACACTTGGATCATTACCCTCTATACCCATCTCATCATGTACCTATCTAAACTTCTCCTCAAACTTCTTCCATTTTGTTCCACACTTGCACTACCTCCGAGTAAAGAAGTTCCTCCTCACATTTCCTTTAAATATTTCAGCTTTCACCTGAAACCTATGACCTCTAGCTCTAGTCTAGAACCTGCAAGCATTTACCCTATCTATACCCTTCATAATTTTGTATATCACTATAAGATCTCCCCTCATTCTCCTGCGCTCCAGAGAATAAAGTCCTAACCTATTTAACCTTTCCTTATAACTCAGGTCCTCAAGTCAGGGAAACATACTTGTAAATTTTCTCTGTACTCTTTCAAACTTATTTACATCTTTCCTGTAGGTAGGTGACCAGAACTGTACACAGTACTCCAGATTTGGCCTCACCAACTTCTCATACAACTTCAACATAACTTCCCAAATCCTGTGCTCAATGCTTAGGGATTTATAAAGGTAAAAGCTCTCTTTACAACCCTACTTAACCAAGCTGGTTTGTCCTGCCAAAGTGCAACATCTCGCACTTGTCTGCACTAAGCTTAATCTGCCATTTTTCAGCCCGTTTACCCAGCTGGTCCAGATCACTTTGCGAACTTTGATAGCCTTCCTTACTTTATACCTTATTGTTGCCAAACAATTGATACTAGAACGTACAATCATCATAGCGATATTTGATTCTGCGCTTCCCACTCCCTGGATTACAAATCAACAGTAAATATTAAAAATTTAAATTATAAATCATAAATAGAAAATAGAAAAATGAAAAGCAAAAAAACCGAGAGGCAGGTCCGGATATTTGGAGGGTACGGCCCAGATCCAGGTCAGGATCCGTTCAGCAGTCTTATCACAGTTGGAAAGAAGCTGTTCCCAAATCTGGCCGTACAAGTCTTCAAGCTCCTGAGCCTTCTCCCGGAGGGAAGAGGGACGAAAAGCGTGTTGGCTGGGCAGGTCATGTCCTTGATTATCCTGGCAGCGCTCCTCCGACAGCGTGCGGTGTAAAGTGAGTCCAAGGACGGAAGATTGGTTTGTGTGATGTGCTGCACCGTGTTCACGACCTTCTGCAGCTTCTTCCGGTCTTGGACAGGACAACTTCCATACCAGGTTGTGATGCACCCTAGAAGAATGCTTTCTACGGTGCATCTATAAAAATTAGTGAGAGTTTTGGGGGACAGGCCAAATTTCTTTAGTTTTCTCAGGAAGTAAAGGCGCTGGTGGGCCTTCTGACCACTATGCCACCAATCTTGTTATCATCCATTAATTTGCTGATCTAGTTAACCACATTATCTTTCAGATCATTGATATAGATGATAACAATGGACCCGGCACCAATCCCAGGCCTCCAGTCAGAGAGAACCGTCTGCTACCAATCTCTGGCATCTCCTACGAAGTTCCTTTAAAATATCCTCTAGTATTTCCCAACCTTTTTTTACGCCATGGACTCCTACCATTAACCAATGGGTCCATGGACCCCGATTGAGAACCCCCACTAATATCAATACCCCACACTGGGAGAAAAACTATCTGTACTATTCACGTCTCACAAAATTCTATGAACATCTATCAGGTCTTCCCTCAGCCTCAAGATGTTCCAGAGAAAGCAATCAAAGTTTGCCCAACCTCTTCTTATTGTGAATACTCTCTGATCCAGATAGCTTCCTGATAAAAATATTATGCACTCTCTGCAAAGTTTCCATATGCTTCCGTAATGGGACAACCAGAACTGTGAAGATTGTAAAGCCTTCGTTCTTGTGGAAGAACTAACAATGCCTTAGGCAAGCAGCAGGAAATAGACATCTAAAACTGGGGAGAACCCCCATTCTATGCTGTTTGTAAGATAGTGGTGACTACTTGCAGGCTGACTAGTAAAGAAATGGAAGGAGAGCTGTTCCTGGAGATTTACAGAGGGCACCAGAGGACTCTGAGAAGCCACGTGAGGGCAGAGTTTTGTATGATCCTAGACCTCTGGAGGCAATCCGTGAGGATCTTAAAAAGTTTCCTGATGTTCAATAAACCAATCTTGTTGTCTATCCGCATGAATGAACTTTGTTGCCAGTAGAGATTCCTGATTATTCTTAGATCCTTTCTGTTGATATTAATATCTTTAAGCATTTTCATGATGACTCTGTCAAAGGCTTTTGTGCAGTCAATGAAACAGAAGTATAGATCTTGTTGTACAATAAAGCGAGGAATCAGACAGGGTTGTGTTCTATCACCAGGCCTGTTCTCCCTGTACAGTGAAAACATCATGAGAACCATACAAGACCTACCTGGAATAAGTATAGGAGGATACAATATCAACAACCTCCGCTATGCGGATGATACAGTACTGATAGCAAACAGTGAAGTAAATTTACAGAAATTAGTATCTACCATTAACACAGAGACCAAAAGTCTTGGCCTAACCTTAAACAAAAAGAAAACAAGTAATGGTAATATCAAAGAAATCTGATGTCCCATCTGTATGATCGTATTGGGAAATGAAATCCTGAAACAAGTTCACAACTTCAAGTACCTTGGATCATGGGTAACATCTGATGGCAAATGCGAAACAGACATAAAAGCAAGAATAGCAATGGCAAGAACAGCAATTACAGAAATGAGAAACATCCTAACGAACAAGAAAATAGCAATTGACATCCGCCTCAGAACTCCCAGCTGCTACATTCATCCTGTGTTGATGTATGGCAGCGAGTCATGGACCATCACAAATGCAATGGGAAAAAGAATCAATGCAGCAGAGATGTGGTTCCTCAGAAGAATGCTATGCATATCATATACGGACGAGATAACCAATGAAGGAGTTCTACAGAGAACGAAAACAAAACGTACATTACTTTAAAAAATCAGAAAACAGCAATCAAAATTCTTTGGACATATTATGCGAAGAGAGACATTAGAACATTTCGTTACAACTGGAAAGCTGGAAGGGAAAAGAAGCAGGGGCAGACAGAGAATGAAAATGACAGATGGAATAACATCATGGTTAGAAACAGGGGAGGCAACAACTACAATTCAGAGGGTCAGGGACCGTGATGGATGGAGAAACATGATCGCCTACGCCAAACGGCAAGGCACCTGAATGAATGATGTTCAATACAACACAGCAGATGAGAGAAGTACCTTTGAGCTTACTAACTTGCCAGAAGTGAGTCTTGGAGCTAAACAGAATGGAAAACAGGCCCTTCTGCCCATCCTG
The DNA here is from genome assembly GCF_963921235.1 of Mobula hypostoma. NCBI lineage: Eukaryota > Metazoa > Chordata > Chondrichthyes > Myliobatiformes > Myliobatidae > Mobula > Mobula hypostoma. Next base: position 39,886,856 of record NC_086119.1, read on the forward strand.
TCCATTCTAACCAAGCTGCCTAACTCTAATAGCCCCACTTAAGAGGAACACAAGCACTCTCAACAAAAAGTGCCATCCATTTCATGTTTTCAGAGACTTCTACATCAACTTGACAAAGGACCTTTTCGCAGGCTAGTCCTAGAGTCTTTGGTAACACTGCAGCAGACAGAGTGTCCTGCGGAGGCTATAAAGTCTCTCAACTTAAGGCCTAAATAGACTGGGTAAAGATAAACAGTTGACTGGGTAGAGATGGACAGATACAGCAAACGACTGAGAGTTCCCAAATATCCAGAGTTGTCAGCTGACATCATCTGGAGGACATCACACCAAAAACCTGCAGCTTTCTGCTGCATTGTCAGAACCACTTTAATGCAAACATTCTGGTAACCATTTCTGGGTGTTCTTAAGTTAGACTAAGCAGAGAGGAGACAGTCTCATTGTTACTATTTAATGGTTCATTGTACACTGTAAATCTTATTCTGGCTGGAGCCGGTACTGCTAGGGAGGCAGAAATATCCAAGACTCAAGATCCAAGACCCAAGCTTCTTCAGTATTATCACCAATAGGTCTGTAGTGGGGATGTTTACAGATGAGTGCATAATCTTCAATTCCATATACAACTCTTCAGCAAACACAGCTCTATATACTGTACCTGAACATGGTAAGCCCAGATAACATTCACACATAAGCTGGTAAGTGGCAAATAGTGTTCATGCCAAGAATCCCAAGCAGTGATCATCCCTGATAAAAGAGAGTCTGATCTCCTACCTGTGATGTTCGATGTTCAATGGCATCACGTTGACCAGAAGCTCAACTGGATCAGGCACACAAATACTTTGACTACAAGGGGGTATCCTGGGGGCAAGTTACCCACCTCCTCAAAACTTTCCCACCATTTACAAGGAACAAGCCTGGATGTGGCACCATAACCTCCACTCCCTGGCACAAGTGCAGCTCCAAACGCTCTCATCCAACTCAACACCATCCAATCCACATCAGTTTGCTAACCCATCTATCACTCTCAGCATTCGGTCCTTCCACCACAGTCGCTGCTGTGTGTCTCTCCACAAAATGCTCTGTAGTTACCCTCCTAGGCTACCTTGACAGTGTCTCACAATCTAAGAAACTCCGCCATCACCAAGGACCTTTGGTTCAAGAGCCTGATGGTTGAGGGGTAACAACTCTTCCTGAACCTGGTGGTGTGAGTACTGACGCTCTTGTACCTTCTTCCTGATGGCAGCAGCGAGGAGAGAGCATGTCCTAGGTGGTGGGGGGTCCCTGATGATGGACGCTGCTTTTCTGTGACAGTGTTTCATGTGGATGTGCCCAACGTTGGGAGGGCTCTACCTGTGATCGACTGAGCCGTATCCACTACTTTTTGTAGGATTTTCCATTCAAGGGCATTTGTGTTTCCGTACCAGGTTACGATGTAGCCAGTCAATACACTCTCCACTACACATCTATAGAATTTGTCAAAGTTTTAGATATCATGCTCAATCGCCACAAATTTCTATGGAAGTAGAGGCGTTGCCATGGTTCCTTTGTAATCTGGGGCTAGGGCAGGTCCTCCAAAATAATCACACCCAGGAATTTGAAGTTGCTGATCCTCTCCACCTCTGATCCTCCTGCTTACATCAAAGGTGCTGAGGTTGAGAGGGGTGAGAGCTTCAGATTTCTAGGAGTGGACATCACCAACAGCCTGCCCTGGTCCAACCACGTTGATACCACGGCCAAGAATGCTACCTGCATCCCTTTGACCATCATCAGCTTGTATTGACGTACCACAGAACGCATCCTCTCTGGATGCATCATGGCTTGGTATGGCAGCTACTCTGCCTAAGACCACAAGAGAATGCACAGAGTCGCGGTCACAGTTCAGCACACCGCAGAAATCAGCGTCCATCCCACAGACTCCATTTACACTTCTCACTGCCTCGGTAAAGCAACCAGCTTAATCAAAGATTCCACTCACCCCGAACAATCTCCCTTCCCACCATGCCCCCCAGAGCAGATAGAAGATACAAAGCCTGGAAACACACACCTCCTGGCACAAGGACAGCTTCTATGCCATCATTATAAGACTATTGAATAGTTCCCTAATACAATAAGATGGACGATTGACGTCACAGTCTACCTCATTGTGATCTTGAATCCTATTGTCTACCTGCACTGAATGTGAATGTAACACTTTATTCTGCACTCTGCAATTCACTGTTGTAACGAATTGATCTGTATAAACAGGGTACAAGACAAATTTTTCACTCTTACTTCAGTACGTGACAATAATAAACCCATTCACCAATTTAAAAGAGAAAGTTTGACACAGAATCCTGCCGATGTTTCATTTGCCTTTCTTTTGGGTGGGGGAATATTCTTCCATCTTGCAACTCAGTCAGCTGACTGATGAATGTGTTTCCCAGATGAAGCATCAGAACAGGCAAAGGCGTGAGTGCACGGGGATCCTTAACAAGGACATGTGCTGTGAACTGGGAAGAATGCTGGTCCATAGTAGATACGATAGAGTGCCATGCTAGATCCTGCCACAGAATCTGAAAGCAAATTTGCCAGCATAAATACAGAGGCACTGGGACACTTCATGGTCTGCTCCTGTAATCCGGTGGTGAAGTGCAACCAGATACAGGCCAAAGCGTTGAGCCAGTAAACTGCAGTCATGGGAGTTGCCCAACATCTTCCAGCACACACTGAAGAATAATAGGAATCGCCAGCAACAACCAAGCCCTTCCAGATGCACAGACTATAATGTATTTAATAGACATATTTATATTTCATAACAGCTTGCTATTTACCCATTTAGTGATCAATGTATTTTCACTAAGGTGCAGTATAATGTTAAGAATTTACCAAGTTGAAACCTCTTGTTATTTTGAAGACCTAAGATAAAATCCTTAGCTGTAAACATCATCACCAGTGTGGTTTGGAGAACAGGCAGGAAAGACTTTCATTTGTAAATAGGAATTATAATTCACTCAAACCTGCAGTCTGGGTGAGCTCATATTGACAGGGGCCCCACACCACAAACCCACCATATTGGTAAAGTAAACCTATCCAAAGAATGGCTGGACAATGCCTCCATGTTTGCCACGTTATCATGGATTTAAATAGGGTGATCACCTTTTCACTATCATCTGTCCCTCTATTACACCTACACTCATCAATCGCAGGACTCACATTCCTGACATCCTGTGTAAATACACTTAACTCCAAAACTCTGCCTCCCACATGTGAATACATATCATCCCCTTCACTCATCATTTCTGTGTTCACTGACCAACCAACAATCTTAAAAATGTTCGTCTTTGCTCCCAAGTCCTTCCTCTCTGAGCGCCTCCTCCAGTCCTCCAACACTCTGCTGGCATCCCAAAGACTTTCCACTGACTCCAAGTCACAAGTCAGGGGTTAAGTGGGAAGCTGTCCATTTGCCTGCAGGAGAGTGACTTCAACTGCACTCGACTCCATCTAGCACAGAACAGTCTGTTTGACCGGCATCTTATCAAGCACGCAAAATATTATTCTCACATCACCAGTGCGCCTTTTTTCCAAAGCGCATTGCAATTGCTCCTCTAGGCCACTCCTCCCGAGCCTTAAGTCCCTTCCACAAAGAGAAAAGCAACAAACCCGTGGGATCTTCACCACCCACAGGTTCCCCTCCAAAACTCCTGACCTCATGGCGTGTGGTTCTGCCCTGAGTACAGTGAGCACACCTTCACCCACAGGAACTGTTGGAGAACACCATCAGCTTCCCAAGGGTAATTGGAGAGATGGACAATAAATACTGGACCGTGAACGAGGAACTGCTCCGTTCCTCTGTTGCTGATTATGCCTCAGCTGCAGGCAATTCTAATGCAACTACACTAACACGTTGGCATTGTTTTTGGTCCACATCATTCCCCCTCTCCACCCGCCCCGCTCCGCTCCGCTCTATCGCTCGCCGCCGCTGCAGCCCCACCTGGCGGCCGTGGCGTTTCCCCCCAGTCCCCGCCCCACTGCACACACTCCGCCCCGGTCCGCTGTCCCTGTGTCTCGGATGCTGCCTTTGGCATGGTCCGGCTCCGCTGTTAACTCGGTGGCGCGTACCCCTCCGGTGGCAGACCGGCCGCAGCATGTCCCGGGACCGCTTCGGTATCTTCAGCACCCGGCAGCTGAAGGAAGTGTTGGAGGACGAGGAGAAACTAGCCAGGATGGTGCAGCTGAGTCCGCAGGTAGGAATCGAGACACCAGTCACATTGTAATAAATCGCAGCATAGGGACCCGTGGGCGTCGGACCCTCCCCAATTTAACATTGAATTTGCACCTCTCCCAAAGACAGATGGTGTGGGGGAAATGAACAAATACTTGCATATCAAAGCCATTAATTTATTTTTTTTAAAAAAGATTTTAAGAAACACTTGAAATCTTTTTATCCAGGAGGGATGGTGATGGGACTGGAGGCGAGAGCAATGCAGAGTAATTGGGAATCGGAGCAGGTAAACTCTGGTTTTAGTTTGGAACAAAGAGTGGAGATCTGTGCAGTTGCTGGTAGCATCCACTGTTGACCGCGTTACTCACAACGGAAGGAATCTATTGTGTGCCGGCTGACGGGTTCCTTTGACCCCTGAGACTCCAGCTAACTAGCACCGACATTCAAAAGTGCCCCAGTGACAACCTATTGTTGCTGGAGCCACACTTAAGCTGTCAACAGCTTTCATTGTCTAGGCACAGGGTGTTAAATGAACAGGTGGGTTTGACTAGTAACTGTTTACATCAGAAGCAGGGAGAAGAGTGGGTAGGACAGCGCCTCAGCCTGCCTCACCTTTCGAAAAGATCATGGCCGATCATCTACCTCAAAGCCATTTCCCTGTCCCACTCCCAGACTATTTGATCCTGCTTGTATCCAGAAATCCACAGTACTCTGTCCTAAATGACTGAGCTTCCACTCCAGCAGAGAATTCCAGATTCACCATACTCTGACTGAAGAAAGCCGATGCAGAATTAACAATTTTTTTTAAAAAAAGCCATGCAGCTATCCACAAAGCAACAATAAAAATCTTGTTAACTTCCTCCTTTCAGAATTCTAACACTCTTTTAGAATAGAGACTCTCTACAAACTGTTGTTTACCTAACTCTGTCCTCCCCTCAGCTGAAGTGGTTCAAAGGAAGAGATACACACTGCGAGACAAGTTTAACATAATTTCTCTTGAGATAATGAATCATTTTCTTTTCCAAAAAACAGACAGAATCTGTATCCCTTAAAGTTCTCTACTGGAGGTGAATAACTATTGCAGATTGTCCTGGAGAAGCTGGGTTGTTCTCTTTAGACCAAGGAAGGTTGAGACCATAAGACGTAGGAGCAGATCATTTGGCCTGTTGAGTTTGCTCTACCATTCGATTATGGCTGATTTATTTTCTCTCTTCACCCCTTTCTCCTGCCTTCTCCCCATAACCTTTGATTCCCTTACTAATCAAGAAAATATCAACATCTGCTTTAATTATACCCAATAACTTGGTCTCCGCTGTTTTCTGTGGCAACAAATTCCACAGATTCACAACCTTCTGGCTAAAGAAATTCCTTTAGGATATCTTTCTATTCTGAGGCTGTGTCCTCTGGTCCTTTACTCTAACATTATTGGAAATATTCATTCTCTGTGGGCCTTTCAGTGACACCTGCCCTCATTCTTATAAACTACAACAAGTACAGGCCCAGAGCCATCAAACATTCCTCATACATTTGAGGGGAGGTGTTAGGCCAAGGGAAGTTGGAGTGAGCTTAGTTTGCTCTTTGAGCTGTAATGACCTGGATCCACTGTCCGTGTGGTGTTAGAAGTAGAAACAAACAGTGATCTGGAGATGTGGAGCACTTTGGTCCATTGTGACAAGAAAATACCACTAAAAGATAGTTCAGCTGAGGAAGGAAGAAAAATGTGGGAAATGTTGAGAATGCAGAGGAATTATATACTTAAGAAAAATAAATGCAAGTAAATCATAACTTCCATTGTCAGTACAGGAATATCACTACTGGAATAATCAGGAACAATCAGGACTTCGGCCATATTCCACCGAGATACAACACTGGGCGGCACGGGAGGTCGTTCCTACCTGTGGCCATCGAACTTGCAGATCCTCCCGTGGAGGGTCAGGCACCCTGAGTCAATAGGCTGGTCCTGGACTTATTTTCCATCTGGCATAGTTTGCATTTTGTTGTTTGATTGTTTGTGGGTTTTGTATTGCTATACTTATGCTCTGTTCTTGGTTGGTGTGGCTGTAACGAAACCCAATTTCCCTCGGGATCAATAAATTATATCTATCTATCAATATAAGGGCAAAATTAAGCTAATGGATAAAGAGGAACAAAGTGGGAGTGTAAATAAATACTAAAAAATCAGGCCTCCACTAAGTAACAGTTTTACAAATGTCTGTAATTTGATTTTTGTATGTAAGTCAGAAAATACATAAAATTCACTCAAAACAGAAAGCATACCTCCACATTCTTAGATTGACTAGCATCAGAATCATACAGGTCTGACAGGAAAGAACAAATACTAAATTTAGAAGGGGAGGGGAAACTAGTGCTGTTGTTTGCAGGAATGAGTGTATGGTCATATGCCTGACTCTGAACTTAATAATATGGGAGTTTGAATATATGAAAGGGTGTCCATAAGTCAAATGTTCTTAACCTGGGGATGGCCTGACGTATGGAACATAATGCAGGTTGAGTGCCCCTTACCCGAAATTCTAAAATCCAAAATCCTCTGAAATCCAAAATCTGTTTTGAGCACTGACATGATGCATAAGTGGAAAATTCCACAAGGTGCTGGGATGGTTCCCAGGTGATGCAGAGGTCTCTGACAGTACTGAGACCGTAATGAACATTCGGCTAATGAAAAACAGAAAAACATTGTATGAATTGAAAAATGAAGCTCTCGATGGCGTATTGACAGAGTGGATTTGTCAGTGTTGGAGTGAACGCATGCCACTAAACAGTATGCCGATCATGAAACAAGCAAAGCTCCGTCACGATGAAGGTAATTGTGAATATTCAGCATGCTAGTTGCAAAAATTTAGGAAAAGATGTTAAATTCTTAGATTTAAAGAAACTTCAAAGGTAAAGCTTCTGCTGATCATGAAACAATAGAGAAATTCATTGATGAGTTTGTGAAGATCATCACTGCTGAACACCAGAACAAGTCTACAAAGCTGATTGTTTTTATACCTTCCGTAAAACCTGAATAAATTAAAATACAAAGACAGTTTAATCAAAACATGGCATCATAGGTGGAGACTGAAAGCCTGTGTTGTTTGTTGGTGTTCAATGGCCGATGCAGGAATTCTCTAATGCTGCTATGCTGCTATTGTTACCCTGCACACATTATAGTTTCAGTATATTAATTGTATGGAATAATTTTTACTGTTAAGTACGTGTGTGATAAGCAAATCTAAGTCTAAGACTGCTTACCGGTAGCACATAAATTAAGAGTCGGAAATTATTTTGGTGATACGGAGTTCAGTAGACCTTTCCAGCCCTTTGACTCACGCCACTCCAGCAGCCCCGACAACTCCAATTAATCCTATTACAGTATATATTCCAAAATCAAAAAAAATCCAAAATTTAAAAAAAAATCATGTCCCCAGGCATATCGGATAAGGGGTATTCAACTTGAATCAACAAAAAGCATTTGAGATAGAGATACCGAAAATTCAATAATAAATTTCAAAATCTTAGTGCTTCAAAGTGCTAGGAAGCCAGAAAGATGCAGTGCTTAACCTTGCCCTGCAGAATAATACTAGTTAATAGCCTGTGTTTTGGTATCTGTTGATTGAAGATTGCAACTCGAATAAACCATCCTACTACTGTTCAAGATCCAGCCAAGCAGACTGGGGGGGTCACAATTTAACACCTTAATGTAAAGGATACTGCATCATCTAGTGCAGTCAAAATTCAGTCCTAAATTGGAGCTTTAACCAGCAACTGGGTTGAATGGTAGGTGGAGAGAGAATAAATAACAAGAGATAAAATAGTTAAAATTACGGGATAAATACTTCCCAGCAGTCATCAAAAAGAGTGCTAATTTGTTACCCAATCTGAGTTGTATGACTATAGCCAAGAACTGTGAACGCACTGCAGACCTGGTTGATAAGTTAGCGCACTTCAGATCAATGAATTGCCAGATAGATACACCATGCAGGCACAGCGGGAGATGGTGTGATGAAAGGCTGCTGGGGATGTGTAGATGGGGAGGTCATGCTGAGTGAGAGTTTGTGAAGGCTATCATGAACAGTGATGAAATTCTGCTTAAATTTAATTCCTGTACGAGTAATTCATTCTAAATTCATGCTGCACATCTGTGGCCACCGTTGGTTTTGATTCAATTAAGCCACCTACTTTGATCTGATTTGCCCTTAGACAAAAACAGATTTAGGTAAATTTGCTCGGATCGTAATGAATGAGGCATACCTTCTGTACATTCCCTAATTCGCCCATTTTTTTTAACAACTGAGCATTCTTTTCCCTTGCCACGTCCCTTTGCTTATTAAATGGTTCCAGGATTTATGCCTCCGTAGCTGTTCTTTGAAGCCCAGTTCAAGTGTGAAGATTTAATGTTTCAAACAATGATCTTTCATCAGAACCCGTAACTGTTAGAAGACAAATGCGTTTTTGGTTGGGTGTGGGTGGGTGTGAAAAGTACAAATAGAATGCCTGTGGTAGAGTGGGGACTGAACGACAGAAGGCTGGCTAATGGCAGCTGATCTCTCTGGAGGAGATGGGGATGGAATGTGTTGGATGAGTTTAGGGGAGCCCAAGTTCGGACCTGACGTTCAGTGTTTCCAGCGACTGCGGCTTTCATTTCTCACTTCTCACAGTACTCTCGTGCTCTCTCCCAGTGGCCCTTCACCCTGCCTGACTAGTTTGCTCAAAGTTTCGGTGCCAGCAACACCCATGCACAATGTTTACCACCCACGATCTACATGGGGTATTTAATCACCCCCAGAACCTTGAAGTGGAACACTGAGTTTCTGCTGCGAGTTATCGTTTTTCTCTTGAATCATTGGCCATTTAATTGTGATGCAGATCTCCCTATGTCATTCCTTGAACATCTTTTAGTCCCTTGTAAAATCTCCTTCCGAGGCTCACTCTCGTCTTATCTCATAAACTCAGATTCCAACTCTGGAGATTATCCTAGTGGATTACCCTGCTCTGCCTTCGTAGTCTGAATACTTCCATTATTCCTCAGTGACTACCACTGAACATGATGGTCCCGTTGGAGCACTGTGCGTCTGATCCTCTCAGCCATCTTGAATTCAGTAAAATCAATGAGATATCTAAATATAACTGTTCTGAAATGCTTTTGGATGTTTTTCATATTGGCTCTATAAAGAATTTTTCTTTCTCAGCAGACAGCTAACTTACGTTACATTTTTCCATCCAATTAATAATAACTTCCATGCCAAGTGAGTTTGTTGTAACTGGTGTCCTACACTGGGTTTAGGTATGTTGATCTGCTTTGTGAACCTAGCCAGGCAGTAAACTCTCTCTTTATTGGGTGAGCAGAATCATAGAGCTAATTGGGTTGGCTCTGTGGTACAATGGACTGTTGACACTCCATATCTGCGATCAATTGGTTTGAAAATGAGTTAACCCAAGCAAGAGTTTGCACATTACAGTTTCCTTCACAGAGTTGAGCTCAACTGCCCCAGCCACAAAGATGCTGTGGTCAAAAGAGCAGGTGAAAGGCTGGGTATCCTGTGGATGGGTGACTCACTTCCTAACACTCAAAGCTTTCCTGCTACCTACAGGGCACAAGCCAAAGGTGTGATGGAATGCTCGCCACTTGTCTTGAGCGCATCTCCAGCAGCCACCGAAGTGGCACAGTGGTGTTACAGTTAACGTGACGCTAGTGACCTGGGTTCAATTCCGCCACTGTCTGTATGGAGTTGGCACGATCTGCCCCGTAACCGCGTGGGTTTCACCTGAGCACTCGCATTTCCTCTCACATTCCCAATTCGTTCAGGATAGTGGGTTAATTGCTCGCGTACATGTATTAGGACAGAGTGGGCTCGTTGGGCTGGAAGAGCTCCGTTACTGTGTTGTATCTCTAAGTAAAGTAGAAGCTCTCAAGGAGTGAAAGATCATCCAGAACACTGTGTTGGATTTGAGAATCCTAAATATTAATTCCCTCTGCCACCAGCATGCAGTGGTTACCATCAATAAAATACACCGTAGTTACTCACCTGGGCTACACTGACATTCCCTTCCAAGCCCATGACCTCTAGCAGGACAAGTGCATGAGAACACACCCTCCTGCAGCTTCCCCACACACCACCTTGATTTGGAAATGTGGTGTCATAGGTGCTGAGTGTAAATCCTGTAATTCTCTATACATTGTACCAAGGAGTCATCTTCACCAGGACCATAGGCCTCTCAAGGCAGTTAGAGATCATGCTAACTTATTGCTTTCCTCTCGGTCTCTTTTGCCTGTTACACTGCTGGTGTTTAGGGTAGCAATGAAGGTCCTCCATCTCTTGGCTTCAGATGTAGGACTCTTCATTGCTGTTTCCGTAACAGTTTTGTTTTACCACTCAGGGTTGTTAGCCCTGAGCTGAACCCCTGAACCTGGAGGACCAGTGGGTCACTCTTAGTCTGGCCTCTACCCTTTGATCTGTTTGGCATGGGTGACCCTACCAAGAGCCAAAGCAGAAAACCCTGACTCCAGCCAACACAGCTCTCTGGGTCATTGAGGCACACAAGCCTCCAAACCACAACAAGGTAGTGGTCCTCTTTGAGGGTTGCTTTCCTGGGGATCCCAAATCCCAAATAGAAATAAATCAACGTAATAATCCTCAGTCTGAAATGTCGACTGTTTATTCCCCTCCATGGACATTGCCTGATCTGCTGAGTTCCTCTAGCATTTTGTGTGTGTTTCCCTAGATTTCCAGCATCTGCAGAATCTCTTGCATTGTTGAAACAATCCTGCTCTATATCATGTAAGGTATATAGCAGGGAGTAAAACTTTGAGGCCTTCCACTGTCCATCTACAGAGCGAACACTGAACTCTCCTTCTGTCAATGGGATGATGGGTGGCTGCAGGATACCCTCTCACGGGAGGACGGGGAAAACGTAAGCGGTAGAGAAGGAGATTGCACCCTATGCCTTCAGAACAAATGGCCATTCTTCCTCAGTGCTTACATTCACATGATGTCCATGCTTTAGTGATACAATATTGGCCTGTTTGTGAGTAATGAGCTGTGAGAAATTATGAATGCAGATCAACAGGTAAGAGATTGATTTTTCTGGCAGACAATAATATTAATAATTAACCAGTCAACTAATTTGTAGTGGATGGTAAAGGAAGCGGGCAATATTATAAATGATTTTAGGAAATGCAAAGGACGGTGACCCAAGTAAACTCACTCTGTTCGGTAACACTCACCAACTGACGCCCAAGGTGGTGCGGTCTTTTATTGATTCTATAATGAATTTATTGAATACGCCTACAAGAAAATGAATCTCGGGGTTGTATATGGTGACATATATGTACTTTGATAATAAATTTACTTTGTACTATGAACTGTTGTCTGTCAGAAGCCTTGGTCCTGTCTCTACCAGAAATAGAAATGGCTGAGCTGCCCTGGTCTGTTTAGGCTCCCTGTCTCAATACAATTACCGTCAAACTGCTTCATAGTTAGGGAATCCTTTTCATCTCAGCTCGCTTATTTTTAATCTTGCCACCTTTAGCTAACATTCCTTGCAATTTAAACCCTTCAGCACAATCAGCAATTAAGTAACATCTGTTTTATCAACAAAAGTTCCTGATGACGTCCCTGAGCTAGTTGCTGCTGAGTGGATCAGTAATCCAAGCAAAACACCGCAGATGCCGGAAACCTGAAATAAATGTTCCGCAGATTGATCACTATCTATGGAGGGAGAAACAGTGATGATGTTTCACTAGAAATGGGAAAAGTTAGAAACAGAACAAGTTTGAAGCTGCTGACAGAAGGGAAGACCAAAAGGGAAGGTCTATGAGAGGATAATGGTCAGGAGATAAAAACTCATGGAATTCGGGTGCAATTGCTGGAGGATAGAACAGAGAATAAACTGGTGCCCTTTTTTGAGGATGAAAGTAGGTGGAAACAATCAAATTTCAAATTAGCAGAAGAGAAAATGAAAAAAAGAATTGTATACAGATGTATGGCTGGAATGGCTGTGTACTTGTTGAATTCGGCGTTAAGTCTGGAAGGCTGTGATATGTTCAATCAGTGAGGAGCTGTGGCTCAAGCTTATGTTGAGCTGTTAAGGAATAGCACAGGTTAGGGGCAGAGGTCAGATTCCTCTTTCATTCTCTTCTTCAGACAGTTAACTTTACGTGATATATCTTGCATCTTTCTTCTGTGGTTTCTAAAAATGATCATGCCAAACAGGTTGCTATAACTAACAGAATAGAAACAGAAAGTTCAGGGTGTGCCTCTTCATGATCTGGTGATGCATCAGTAAGGGAAATTCGTATTGATGAATAGCGGATAGATAGTGGACTCAAAGGTTATGGGGAGAAGGCAGGAACTGGATACTGATTGTGGATGATCAGCCATGATCACAGTGAATGGCGGTGCTGGCTCGAAGGGCCGAATGGCCTACTCCTGCACCTATTGTCTATTGTCTACTGACATTGGTAAATAGGAATCTGGTACACATGCATCAAATTGTCTGTTTGAGATTGTACGGTGGACCATTTGGCTTATTGATTCTATGCAAGCTCGATGTTAATTAATTCCTTAAATCCTGTTCTCCTGCTCTTTCCCTATGTATTTAATTCATGCTGGTCTAATTCTCTTTTGAAAGGCATAAGCAACTCTTCAGCTACCATTACACACAGAAAATATCCAGATCAAACCACACTGGGTACAAAATACATATTTTTCTTTGCATGGCACTTCAACATCCATCCTCAATCCACTCTATCGTCTACATCTCCCTTGAAATCTGTGCCCTCTATTAGGAGCACCTTTCGTCCATTGATTTTATCCAAACATGCCGTAGCCCTTTTGCCTATATCCCTTTGTTCTTGCATGCTTTGTGAGAAATGCTAATATAAGGCTTGCAACACTATTGCTCTTGGTTACACGGTGCATTTTTTTGTTGCTCCTGAAGGCACGGGAAATTGCAGAAAGTCGGTCACACCCTAAATGCGTACTTGTTCAAAAACTGAGTGAGAAAAGTATGCACGTTCTGTATACGTATCCTTGAGGAAAGGACACAAAGTTAAATTGCTGAAGTTGTGACATACAGTAGACAGCTTTTTACCAGAAATGGATATGCTACAAGTGTAAGATATTGCAACATGAATGTTGGAAACAGCCAGCAGTGTTTCCTATTCTACATCTGTCTGTATCTCTCCTCTGTTCTGTGTCCTCAGTCATCTCTGAATAATTTTGAAGCATTATCAGTTTTATTTTTTAGTAAATCTTACATCATGTGATTACTGACTTAACACTGCTGTGGTCACAAAACACCTCAGCAGACATGTAAAATACTTAACTGATGATGGTGACTATTTATATCCTATAACAAGAGCCAGTAGTCACCAGTTTACAGTGCAGAAGCTGGTCCAGCTTCCTGCCTCACAAAGGTACACAGCCACATGTATGCACAGACCATCATCAGGTAGCACAGATAATGTTTCTGTCCTGATAACAACAGTGGGAAAAGGCATGTGTGTGTGTGTGTGTGTGTGTGTGTGTGTGTGTGTGTGTGTGTATGTATTACCTAAGGAATCAGAGTCCATTATGTGCTCCTTGCAACCGAAGATCTATTAAAGATTCATTAGGTGGCCACTTCATTCCTGCCAAATCTTTCAGATCCAGATTTAGACCTAGATTTATTTGTCACATGTACATAGAAACATACAGTGAAAAGTGACATTGTGTTCAGACCTAGGAATGTTGCTGGGGGCAGCCCTGCAAGAGTTCCCACATATTCTGGCACCACCATAACATGTCCAAGTGATTTGGAGATTGGCATTTGAACAATGTACCAAAATGGAATTGTTAAGCTGCAAAAGTCTCGCTGATGTGAAGGAACTTCAGTGTTCATTGTGTTCCTGTGGTTAGTCATTCTGAGCTGCTCTCCTCTCTCTCTTCAACGAGCTTTGCATTTAGCAAAGACACCCAGAGACGACAAGCCACGCGCCATTCTAAAAAGTTTGAAGTCAGTAGAAGTGGATGGTTATAGTAGAGCGGTGTTATAAAGTAATCACCTTTGAGCAAACAGGCGGACATTTTTAAGTACAAGATGTATCTAAAACTATCACCTGAAGAGCCACCGCTGTGGATAACATGCTGCTGGAAAGGACACGGAGGAGCTACGTCCTCTGTGTGAGGTGGCCGCACATCTCTGGGGCTGATGCGTGTGTTTGCGATTTAGTTACAGGCACTCCAGAAGGAGCGGGAGATGATCCTAGCCAACAACCGGAGCATGGCAGAGAAGAATCTTGGCATGCAGCCTTTGCTGGACACCAACAAACTGCACTTGGCCACCAAGTACCAGGAGCTGCTGGAGGTAACTACAGTATGTGCAGAGAAGCAGAGAAAAGTGGGTAAGTTCCTCTTCTTCTGTAATGGCTGGGCAAGACTTTGAATACTGACTTCTCAAACTTCCGTTAATGCCCCACCTCCCCCTCGTACCCCATCCGTTATGTATTTATATACACACATTCTTTTTCTCTCTCTCCTTTTTCTCCCTCTGTCCCTCTCACTATATCTCTTGCCCATCCTCTGGGTCCCCCCCTCCCCCTTTTCTTTCTCCCTGGGCCTCCTGTCCCATGATCCTCTCCTATCCCTTTTGCCAATCACCTGTCCAGCTCTTGGCTCCATCCCTCCCCCTCCTGTCTTCTCCTATCATTTTCGATCTCCCCCTCTACCTCCCACTTTCAAATCTCTTACTAGCTCTTCCTTCAGTTAGTCCTGACGAAGAGTCTCGGCCCGAAACGTCGACTGTACCTCTTCCTAGAGATGCTGCCTGGCGTGCTGCGTTCACCAGCAACTTTTATGTGTGTCATTTGAATATGACTGGCTTCTTCCTGCTAAGTACTGAATCAAAGATACAAAGAAAGGAAAATAGCAAAGCTGTGTCAGTCCATGACCTCCTGTTGTGCCAAGAAGAGGCCGCCCTCAGGGTGGAGGAACAACACCTTATATTCCATCTGGGTAGCCTCCAACCTGATGGCATGAATATCGATTTCTTCTGGTGAAAAAAATTCCCTCCCCCCCCCCCCACTTCTATTCCTCACTCTGGCCTCTTTCCTCTTCTCGCCTGCCTATCCCCTCCCCTGGGTTACCCCCCCTTTCCCTTTCACCTATGGTCCACTCTCCTCTCCCATCAGATTTCTTCCTCTCCAGCCCTTTATCTTTCCCACCCACCTAGCTTCGCCTATCATCTTCTAGCTAGCCTCCTTCCCCTCCCCCCATCTTTTTTTATTCTGGCGTCTTCCCCTCTCCTTTCCAGTTCTGAAACGTTGACTGTCTGTTCATTTCCATAGATGCTGCCTAACCTGCCAAGTTCCTCCAGCATTTTGTGTGTTTTGCAAACCAGTTGAGTACTTGAAATGTTTTTCTTGCTTCTGATGATATTTGCTGGAGCACCAAATGTTAAAACAAGATGATCTATAGCTTGTTCTACATATAGAGCATCTATG